>NC_090934.1:96177173-96802173 GCF_040938575.1 Ambystoma mexicanum
CACAGAATCTGCCTTTTTGCACTGTCCCCAAACGCCCCTGTGCTTCGTCCCATTAGTGAACGTTTGCTTTCTTAGCCCCTAAACACTGGAATTCTCTTCCTCTCTCCATTCGCTCTTCATCTCTTCATATTTTTCAACCTAACATGAAAGCACTTCTCTCTCTTCTTTCTACCTAGGGAATTTCTGTTTCTATCCGCCCTCCTTCTGTTTTTTTTTTTTGGATTATCATGTAAATGGTACCGTTTTCTCATTTTTGCAATGGCGCTTTTGGCGAAAGGCACTTTATAAATTAAATAAAGTTATTGCGTTTGTAGGTATGGTTTAAAATTGTGCCACTCTAGGGGGGGAAGCCGGATGCCTCCACAGTAAGGCAAAGAGTCCTTTATGTTGAAGGCAAAGGTGGGGTATGGTAAAGTAGTCTTGTACAGCGCCCTTCTACCGATATAGTTGACCACTTTGAATGCAGATCTCTAAAAAAAGGGATTGGGGGTAATGTTAATGGGATAGTGGGTTCGGCAAGGGACGGAAAGGCTGTGATGCGGGTGAGTACAGGTTGGAAGCACCCATTACCTGTCTGCTGCATGGGTGTTAAAGTGATGTTAAACAAAAGATTGAGCAGTGATAAATCGGTGAGGGAGGATAAGCTGTGACAAGGTCTGGTGTATATGTTCAGTGATTTTAGCGTTGTTTGTGGCAAGCTTGCTTTGTTTCAACATAGTCGTCTCCATTGTCTAAAGTTATGTTTGTTGGCCAGGTACGTGCTTACAGGCTTAATGGCTTGGCATGTATAGATGCCAGTGATTCCAGTCGGGTTAATCTGGGGTTGTTCTTGTTCACCCGGTTCAAAGAGCCACATTTTCAGTGCTTCCTGAATGCCTGGTGGTTCGCTTTCATGCAAAGATGTTTGGGAAGGATGTGCCAAAGTCTGGTAGCCTATATGGAGAAAGCGGGTTCTCCTTGTCTTATACCTTTGACATGGGGAACAAGGGCGAGAGTGGTACTACTTGACCTAAGAGTACAGGAGGGTCTGCAATGCCGAAAAATCCTCATGCAGCACCTTGGGCCCTTTCCATGGTAAGCACAGTAGTGAGCCCAGAGGGTTTCGAAGTGTATTCGTTTTTGATGGGTACCTTGTGAAACAGGAGAGGTTCGGCGTGATGTGTTTGAGCCTTTTCATCTTCTGGAGTAGACCAGCTGTTGCCCTTTGTGCTCTTTGTAGCTTTTCCAGAAGATATTCCAGCAGTCCTAGCTGAAGGCCGTTTGGGTAATCCAGTCTAAGAAGTGGAGTCATGTAGATGTTGAACAGGAGAGGTGACAGTGAGGAACCTTGGGCTACTCTACAGTCGAGGCAAAGTGGCTGGGATCTGAAAGGGGCCATAATAGCGGTTTCAGTTCTGTTGGTAAGGAAGGAGGTAGCCCAGCAAAGGGTACTCCTTTCATCCCGATATCTACCAGCCTTTCAGCAGAGTCCCATGGATAACGGTATGAAAAGCTACTGAAAGGTCCAAAAGGATGAGAGCTCTTCCAGGTGTATTGGCCGTATAGTTCTTTAGTGGGTCCCATGGCGACTGATTCTGAGCCCTTTGTTACTCTGAAGCTTTGCTGTGCCGCATTAAGCAGGTTACTTGTTTCAATTAAATCCCTGAATTGCCCATTCATGATTTCCTTTGCAGTATTTCCCTGATGAAAGAATCGCTTGAGATTGGGCGATAGTGGGCAGGGCCATTTGGGTAAGCTCTCTATTTTTGGAGCAGTTGCCTGACATAAGCTGATTTTAATAGTAGAGGGACACTCCTGGTTTTCATTGAATTATCGAAGAAGTATCAATATGCAGATATTAGCTCCTGATGTTTCATGAGGTTTTTAAAAACCTGGGGGGATGAGGGTGAGCAGGCATCTTCTGGAAATCTTGCACGGTAAGAGTCTACAGTAGGGAGACAATCCTTCAAGAAGAAGGGGCAGCAGGTGGTTAGCAACAGAGCAGATGCTTCCAGGGGTGATTTCTCTTTGGTGGTGCAGTGGAGTGTTGTTGGGGCAGAGGAGTGTTTGTTGTTGGGGCAGGGGATTGTTTGCTGTTGGGGCAGAGGAGTGTTTGTTGTTGGGGCAGGGAGTGTTTGTTGTTGGGGCAGGGGAGTGCTTGTTGTTGGGGCAGGGGAGTGCTTGTTTTTGGGGCTGGGGATTGTTTGTTGTTGGGGCAGGGGATTGTTTGTTGTTGGGGCAGGGAATTGTTTGCTGTTGGGGCAGGGGAGTGTTTTTTGTTGGGCAAAGGAGTGTTTGTTGTTGGGGCAGGGAGTGTTTTTGTTGTTGGGGAAGGGAGTGTGTGTTGTTGGGGCAGGGGAGTGTTTGTTGTTGGGGCAGGGAGTGTGTTTGTTGTTGGGGCAGGGAGTGTGTGTTGTTGGAGCAGGGAGTGTTTGTTGTTGGGGCAGGGAGGTGTTTGTTGTTGGGGCAGGAGAGTGCTTGTTGTTGGGACAAAAACGTGCTTGTTGTTGGGGCAAAGAAGTGATTGTTGTTGGGGCAAAGAAGTGATTGTTGTTGGGGCACAGAAGTGTGTGTTGTTGGGGAAGGGGAGGGCTTGTTGTTGGGGAAGGGGAGTGTTTGTTGTTGGGGCAGGGGAGTGCTTGTTGGTGGGGCAACAGAGTGCTTGTTGTTGGGGAAGTAGAGTGCTTGTTGTTGGGGTAGGGGAGTGTGTGTTTTTGGGGCTGGGGATTGTTTGTTGTTGGGGCAGGGGATTGTTTGTTGTTGGGGCAGGGAATTGTTTGCTGTTGGGGCAGGGGAGTGTTTTTTGTTGGGCAAGGGAGTGTTTGTTGTTGGGGCAGGGAGTGTTTTTGTTGTTGGGGAAGGGAGTGTGTGTTGTTGGGGCAGGGGAGTGTTTGTTGTTGGGGCAGGGAGTGTGTTTGTTGTTGGGGCAGGGAGTGTGTGTTGTTGGAGCAGGGAGTGTTTGTTGTTGGGGCAGGGAGTGTTTGTTGTTGGGGCAGGGGAGTGTTTTTTTGGGGCAGGGGATTGTTTGTTGTTGGGGCAGGGGATTGTTTGTTGTTGGGGCAAGGGATTGTTTGTTTTTGGGGTAGGGGATTGTTTGTTGTTGGGGCAGGGGATTGTTTGTTGTTAGGGCAAGGGATTGTTTGTTGTTGGGGCAGGGGAGTGTTTGTTGTTGGGGCAGGGAGTGTTTGTTGTTGGGGCAGGGAGGTGTTTGTTGTTGGGGCAGGAGAGTGCTTGTTGTTGGGACAAAAACGTGCTTGTTGTTGGGGCAAAGAAGTGATTGTTGTTGGGGCAAAGAAGTGATTGTTGTTGGGGCACAGAAGTGTGTGTTGTTGGGGAAGGGGAGGGCTTGTTGTTGGGGAAGGGGAGTGTTTGTTGTTGGGACAGGGGAGTGCTTGTTGGTGGGGCAACAGAGTGCTTGTTGTTGGGGAAGTAGAGTGCTTGTTGTTGGGGTAGGGGAGTGTGTGTTTTTGGGGCTGGGGATTGTTTGTTGTTGGGGCAGGGGATTGTTTGTTGTTGGGGCAGGGAATTGTTTGCTGTTGGGGCAGGGGAGTGTTTTTTGTTGGGCAAGGGAGTGTTTGTTGTTGGGGCAGGGAGTGTTTTTGTTGTTGGGGAAGGGAGTGTGTGTTGTTGGGGCAGGGGAGTGTTTGTTGTTGGGGCAGGGAGTGTGTTTGTTGTTGGGGCAGGGAGTGTGTGTTGTTGGAGCAGGGAGTGTTTGTTGTTGGGGCAGGGAGTGTTTGTTGTTGGGGCAGGGGAGTGTTTTTTTGGGGCAGGGGATTGTTTGTTGTTGGGGCAGGGGATTGTTTGTTGTTGGGGCAAGGGATTGTTTGTTTTTGGGGCAGGGGATTGTTTGTTGTTGGGGCAGGGGATTGTTTGTTGTTAGGGCAAGGGATTGTTTGTTGCTGGGGCAGGGGAGTGTTTGTTGTTGGGGCAGGGAGTGTTTGTTGTTGGGGCAGGGAGGTGTTTGTTGTTGGGGCAGGAGAGTGCTTGTTGTTGGGACAAAAACGTGCTTGTTGTTGGGGCAAAGAAGTGATTGTTGTTGGGGCAAAGAAGTGATTGTTGTTGGGGCACAGAAGTGTGTGTTGTTGGGGAAGGGGAGGGCTTGTTGTTGGGGAAGGGGAGTGTTTGTTGTTGGGGCAGGGGAGTGCTTGTTGGTGGGGCAACAGAGTGCTTGTTGTTGGGGAAGTAGAGTGCTTGTTGTTGGGGTAGGGGAGTGTGTGTTGTTGGGGCAGGGGAACGTTTGTTGTTGGGGAAGGGGAGTGTTTGTTGTTGGGGCATAGGAGTGTTTGTTGTTCGGGCAGGGGGTGTTTGTTGTTGGGGCAGGGAGTGTGTGTGGTTGGGGCAAGGGAGTGCTTTTTGTTGTGGCAGGCGAGTGTTTGTTGTTGGGGCAGGGTAGTGTTTGTTGTTGTGGAAGGGGAGTGTATGTTGTTGGGGCAGGGGAGTGTATATTGATGGGGCAGGGGGGTGTTTGTTGTTGCGGCAGGTGAGTGTTTGTTGTTGGGGCAGGAGAGTGTTTGTTGTGGGGCAGGGGAGTGTTTGTTGTTGGGGCAGGCGAGTGTATGTTGTTGGGGCAGGCGAGTGTATGTTGTTGGGGAAGCAGAGTGTCTTTTGTTGGGGCATGGGAGTGTTTATTGTTGGGGCAGGGGAGTGCTTGTTGTTGGGACAAAGAAGTGATCGTTGTTGGGGCAAAGAAGTGCTTGTTGTTGGGGCAGGGGAGTCATTGTTGTTGGGGCAGGGAAGTGTTTGATGTTGGCGAAGAGGAGTGCTTGTTGTTGGGTCAGGGGAGTGTTTGTTGTTGGGGAAGGTGAGTGCTTGTTGGGGCAGGAGAGTGCTTGTTGTTGAGATAGGGGAGTGCGTGTTGTTGGGGTAGGGGAGTCTTTGTTGTTCGGGAAGGGGAGTGCTTGTTGTTGGGGCAGGGGAGTGTCTGTTGTTGGGGCAGGGGAGTGTTTATTGTTGGGGCAGGGGAATGTGTGTTGTTAGGGGAGTGCTTGTTGTTGGGGCAGGGGCGTGTTTGTTTTTGGGGCAGGGGGTGCTTGTTGTTGGGGCGGGGGAGTGCTTGTTGTTGGGGCAGGGGAGTGTTTGTTGTTGGAGCAGGAGAGTGCTTGTTGGGGAAGGGGGTGCTTGTTGTTGGGGCAGGGGAGTGTTTGTTGTTGGGGCAGGAGGTGCTTGTTGTTGGGGCAGGGGAGTGCTTGTTGTTGGGGCAGGGGAGTGTTTGTTGTTGGGGCAGGGGAGTGTTTGTTGTTGGGGCACGGGGTGCTTGTTGTTGGGGCAGGGGAGTGTTTGTTGTTGGGGCACGGGGTGCTTGTTGTTGGGGCAGGGGAGTGTTTGTTGTTGGGGCAGGGGGTGCTTGTTGTTGGGGCAAGGGAGTGATTTTTGTTGGGGCAGGCAAGTGTTTGTTGTTGGAGCAGGGTAGTGTTTGTTGTTGGGGAAGGGGAGTGTCTGTAGTTGGGGCAGGGGAGTGTATATTGATGGGGCAGGGGAATGCTTGTTGTTGGGACAAAGAAGTGCTTGTTGTTTGGGCAGGGAACTGTTTGTTGGTGGGGCAGGGGAGTGTTTGTTGTTGGGGCAGGGGGGTGTTTGTTGTTGGAGCAGGTGACTGTTTGTTGTTGGGGCAGGAGAGTGTTTGTTGTGGGGCAGGGGAGTGTTTTTTGTTGGGGCAGGCGAGTGTATGTTGTTGGTCAGGGGAGTGTTTGTTGTTGGGGAAGCAGAGTGTCTTTTGTTGGGGCATGGGAGTGTTTATTGTTGGGGCAGGGGAGTGCTTGTTGTTGGGACAAAGAAGTGATCGTTGTTGGGGCAAAGAAGTGCTTGTTGTTGGGGCAGGGGAGTGTTTATTGTTGGGGCAGGAGAGTGTTTATTGTTGGGGCAGGGGAGTGCTTGTTGTTGGGGCAGGGGAGTGTTTGTTGTTGGAGCAGGAGAGCGCTTGTTGGGGAAGGGGGTGCTTGTTGTTGGGGCAGGGGAGTGTTTGTTGTTGGGGCAGGGGGTGCTTGTTGTTGGGGCAAGGGAGTGATTTTTGTTGGGGCAGGCAAGTGTTTGTTGTTGGAGCAGGGTAGTGTTTGTTGTTAGGGAAGGTGAGTGTCTGTTGTTGGGGCAGGGGAGTGTATATTGATGGGGCATGGGGAATGCTTGTTGTTGGGACAAAGAAGTGCTTGTTGTTTGGGCAGGGAAGTGTTTGTTGGTGGGGCAGGGGAGTGTTTGTTGTTGGGGCAGGGGGGTGTTTGTTGTTGGGGCAGGTGACTGTTTGTTGTTGGGGCAGGAGAGTGTTTGTTGTGGGGCAGGGGAGTGTTTGTTGTTGGGGCAGGCGAGTGTATGTTGTTGGGGCAGGGGAGTGTTTGTTGTTGGGGAAGCAGAGTGTCTTTTGTTGGGGCATGGGAGTGTTTATTGTTGGGGCAGGGGAGTGCTTGTTGTTGGGACAAAGAAGTGATCGTTGTTGGGGCAAAGAAGTGCTTGTTGTTGGGGCAGGGGAGTCTTTATTGTTGGGGCAGGGAAGTGTTTGTTGTTGGCGAAGAGGAGTGCCTGTTGTTGGGTCAGGGGAGTGTTTGTTGTTGGGGAAGGTGAGTGCTTGTTGGGGCAGGAGAGTGCTTGTTGTTGGGATAGGGGAGTGCGTGTTGTTGGGGTAGGGGAGTCTTTGTTGTTGGGGAAGGGGAGTTTTTGTTGTTGGGGCAGGGGAGTGTCTGTTGTTGGGGCAGGGGAGTGTTTATTGTTGGGGCAGGGGAATGTGTGTTGTTGGGGCAGGGGAGTGCTTGTTATTGGGGCAGGGGCGTGTTTGTTTTTGGGGCAGGGGGTGCTTGTTGTTGGGGAGGGGGAGTGCTTGTTGTTGGGGCAGGGAAGTGTTTGTTGTTGGGGCAGGGGAGTGCTTGTTGTTGGGGCAGGGGAGTGTTTGTTGTTGGAGGAGGAGAGTGCTTGTTGGGGAAGGGGGTGCTTGTTGTTGGGGCAGGGGAGTGTTTGATGTTGGGGCAGGAGGTGCTTGTTGTTGGGGCAGGGGAGTGCTTGGTGTTGGGGCAGGGGAGTGTTTGTTGTTGGGGCAGGGGGTGCTTGTTGTTGGGGCAGGGGGTGCTTGTTGTTGGGGCAGGGGGTGCTTGTTGTTGGGGCAGGGGAGTGTTTGCTGTTGGGGCACAGGGTGCTTGTTGTTGGGGCAGGGGAGTGTTTGTTGTTGGGGCAGGGGGTGCTTGTTGTTGGGGCAGGAGAGTGTTTATTGTTGGGGCAGGGGAGTGCTTGTTGTTGGGGCAGGGGAGTGTTTGTTGTTGGGGCAGGAGGTGCTTGTTGTTGAGGCAGGGGAGTGCTTGTTGTTGGGGCAGGGGAGTGTTTGTTGTTGGGGCAGGGGAGTGTTTGTTGTTGGGGCTGGGGGTGCTTGTTGTTGGGGCAAGGGAGTGCTTTTTGTTGGGGCAGGCGAGTGTTTGTTGTTGGGGCAGGGTAGTGTTTGTTGTTGGGGAAGGGGGGTGTCTGTTATTGGGGCAGGGGAGTGTATATTGATGGGGCAGGGGAATGCTTGTTGTTGGGACAAAGAAGTGCTTGTTGTTTGGGCAGGGAAGTGTTTGTTGGTGGGGCAGGGGAGTGTTTGTTGTTGGGGCAGGGGGCTGTTTGTTGTTGGGGCAGGTGAATGTTTGTTGTTGGGGCAGGTGAGTGTTTGTTGTTGGGGCAGGAGAGTGTTTGTTGTGGGGCAGGGGAGTGTTTGTTGTTGGGGCAGGCGAGTGTATGTTGTTGGGGCAGGGGAGTGTTTGTTGTTGGGGAAGCAGAATGTCTTTTGTTGGGGCATGGGAGTGTTTATTGTTGGGGCAGGGGAGTGCTTGTTGTTGGGACAAAAGAAGTGATCTTTGTTGGGGCAAAGAAGTGCTTGTTGTTGGGGCAGGGGAGTCTTTGTTGTTGGGGCAGGGAAGTGTTTGTTGTTGGCGAAGAGGAGTGCCTGTTGTTGGGTCAGGGGAGTGTTTGTTGTTGGGGAAGGTGAGTGCTTGTTGGGGCAGGAGAGTGCTTGTTGTTGGGATAGGGGAGTGCGTGTTGTTGGGGTAGGGGAGTCTTTGTTGTTGGGGAAGGGGAGTCTTTGTTGTTGGGGCAGTGGAGTGTTTATTGTTGGGGCAGGGGAATGTGTGTTGTTGGGGCAGGCGAGTGCTTGTTGTTGGGGCAGGGGAGTGTTTGTTGTTGGGGAAGCAGAGTGTCTTTTGTTGGGGCATGGGAGTGTTTATTGTTGGGGCAGGGGAGTGCTTGTTGTTGGGACAAAAGAAGTGATCGTTGTTGGGGCAAAGAAGTGCTTGTTGTTGGGGCAGGGGAGTCTTTGTTGTTGGGGCAGGGAAGTGTTTGTTGTTGGCGAAGAGGAGTGCCTGTTGTTGGGTCAGGGGAGTGTTTGTTGTTGGGGAAGGTGAGTGCTTGTTGGGGCAGGAGAGTGCTTGTTGTTGGGATAGGGGAGTGCGTGTTGTTGGGGTAGGGGAGTCTTTGTTGTTGGGGAAGGGGAGTCTTTGTTGTTGGGGCAGTGGAGTGTTTATTGTTGGGGCAGGGGAATGTGTGTTGTTGGGGCAGGCGAGTGCTTGTTGTTGGGGCAGGGGCGTGTTTGTTTTTGGGGCAGGGGGTGCTTGTTGTTGGGGCGGGGGAGTGCTTGTTGTTGGGGCAGGGGAGTGTTTATTGTCGGGGCAGGGGAGTGTTTATTGTCGGAGCAGGAGAGTGTTTATTGTTGGGGCAGGGGAGTGCTTGTTGTTGGAGCAGGAGAGTGCTTGTTGGGGAGGGGGTGCTTGTTGTTGGGGCAGGGGAGTGTTTGTTGTTGGGGCAGGAGGTGCTTGTTGTTGGGGCAGGGGAGTGCTTGTTGTTGGGGCAGGGGAGTGTTTGTTGTTGGAGCACAGGGTGCTTGTTGTTGGGGCAGGGGAGTGTTTGTTGTTGGGGCAGGGGGTGCTTGTTGTTGGGGCGGGGGAGTGTTTGTTGTTGTGGCAGGGGGGTGTTTATTGTTGGGGCAGGAGAGTGTTTATTGTTGGGGCAGGGGAGTGTTTGTTGTTGGGGCAGGGGAGTGTTTGTTGTTGGGGCAGGGCAGTGTTTATTGTTGGGGCTGGAGAGTGTTTATTGTTGGGGCAGGGGAGTGCTTGTTGTTGGGGCAGGGGAGTGTTTGTTGTTGGAGCAGGAGAGTGCTTGTTGGGGAAGGGAAGTGCGTGTTGTTGGGGCAGGGGAGCATTTGTTGTTGGGGCAGGAGAGTGTTTGTTGTTGGGGCATGGGAATGTTTGTTGTTGGTGCAGAGCACTGTTTGTTGTTCGGGCAGGGGGTGTTTGTTGTTGGGGCAGGGAGTGTTTGTTGTTGGGGCAAGGGAGTGCTTTTTGTTGGGGCAGGCGAGTGTTTGTTATTGAGGCAGGGGAGTGTTTGTTGTTGGGGAAGGGGAGTGTCTGTTGTTGGGGCAGGGGAGTGTTTATTGTTGGGGGAGGGGAGTGTTTGTTGTTGGGGCAGGGGGTGCTTGTTGTTGGGGCCTGGGAGTGCTTGTTGTTTGGGCAGGGAAGTGTTTGTTGGTGGGGCAGGGGAGTGTTTGTTGTTGGGGCAGTGGAGTGTTTGTTGTTGGGGCACGGGGGTGTTTGTTGTTGGGGCAGGTGAGTGTTTGTTGTTGGGGCAGGAGAGTGTTTGTTGTGGGGCAGGGGAGTGTTTGTTGTTGGGGCAGGGGAGTGTTTGTTGTTGGGGCAGGCGAGTGTTTGTTGTTGGGGCAGGGGAGTTTTTGTTGTTGGGGAAGGGGAGTGTCTTTTGTTGGGGCAGGGGGGTGTTTATTGTTGGGGCAGGGGAGTGCTTGTTGTTGGGACAAAGAAGTGATCGTTGTTGGGGCAAAGAAGTGCTTGTTGTTGGGGCAGGGGCGTGTTTGTTGTTGGGGCAGGGGAGTGTTTGTTGTTGGGGCAGGAGAGTGATTATTGTTGGGGCAGGGGAGTGCTTGTTGTTGGGGCAGGGGAGTGTTTGTTGTTGGAGCAGGACAGTGCTTGTTGGGGAAGGGGGGTGCTTGTTGTTGGGGCAGGAGGTGCTTGTTGTTGGGGCGGGGGAGTGCTTGTTGTTGGGGCAGAGGAGTGTTTGTTGTTGGGGCAGTGGGGAGTGCTTGTTGTTGGGGCGGGGGAATGCTTGTTGTTGGGGTAGGGGAGTGTTTATTGTTGTGGCAGGAGAGTGTTTATTTTTGGGGCAGGGCAGTGCTTGTTGTTGGGGCAGGGGAGTGTTTGTTGTTGGGGCAGGGGAGTGTTTATTGTTGGGGCAGGAGAGTATTTATTGGTGGGGCAGGGGAGTGCTTGTTGTTGGGGTAGGGGAGCGTTTGTCGTTGGTGCAGGAGAGTGTTTGTTGTTGGGGCATAGGAGTGTTTGTTGTTGGGGCAGAGGAGTGTTTGTTGTTCGGGCAGGGGGTGTTTGTTGTTGGGGCAGGGAGTGTTTGTTGTTGGGGCAAGGGAGTGCTTTTTGTTGGAGCAGGCGAGTGTTTGTTTTTGGGGCTGGGGAGTGTTTGTTGTTGGGGAAGGGGAGTGTCTGTTGTTGGTGCAGTGGATTGTTTGTTGTTGGGGCAGGGGGGTGTTTGTTGTTGGGGCAGGTGAGTGTTTGTTGTTGGGGCAGGAGAGTTTTTGTTGTGGGGCAGGGGAGTGTTTGTTGTTGGGGCAGGGGAGTGTTTGTTGTTGGGGCAGGGGAGTGTTTTTTGTTGGGGAAGGGGAGTGTCTTTTGTTGGGGCAGGGGAGTGTTTATTGCTGGGCCAGGGGAGTGCTTGTTGTTGGGACAAAGAAGTGATCGTTGTTGGGGCAAAGAAGTGCTTGTTGTTGTTGCAGGGGAGTGTTTGTTGTTGGGGCAGGGGAGTGTTTGTTGTTGGGGAAGAGGAGTGCTTGTTGTTGGGGCAGGGGAGTGTTTGTTGATGGGGAAGGTTAGTGCTTGTTGGGGCAGGAGAGTGCTTGTTGTTGGGGCAGGGGAGTGCGTGTTGTTGGGGTAGAGGAGTCTTTGTTGTTGGGGAAGGGGAGTGCTTGTTGTTGGGGCAGGGGAGTGTCTGTTGTTGGGGCAGGGAGTGTTTATTTTTGGGGCAGGGGAATTTGTGTTGTTGGGGCAGGGGAGTGCTTGTTGTTGGGGCAGGGGAGTGTTTGTTTTTGGGGCAGTGGGTGTTTGTTGTTGGGGCAGGGGGAGTGCTTGTTGTTGGGGAAGGGAAGTGTTTGTTGTTGGGGCAGGGGAGTGTTTATTGTTGGGGCAGGAGAGTGTTTATTGTTGGGGCAGGTGAGTGCTTGTTGTTGGGGCAGGGGAGTGTTTGTTGTTGGAGCAGGAGAGTGCTTGTTGGGGAAGGGGGTACTTGTTGTTGGGGCAGGGGAGTGTTTGTTGTTGGGGCAGGAGGTGCTTGTTGTTGGGGCGGGGGAGTGCTTGTTGTTGGGGCAGGGGAGTGTTTGTTGTTGGGGCAGGGGAGTGTTTGTTGTTGGGGCACAGGGTGCTTGTTGTTGGGGCAGGGGAGTGTTTATTGTTGGGGGAGGGGGTGCTTGTTGTTGGGGCGGGGGAGTGCTTGTTGGGGCAGGGGAGTGTTTGTTGTTGGGGCAGGAGAGTGTTTATTGTTAGGGCAGGGGAGTGCTTGTTGTTGGGGCAGGGGAGTGTTTGTTGTTGGGGCAGGGGAGTGTTTATTGTTGGGGCAGGAGAGTGTTTATTGGTGGGGCAGGGGAGTGCTTGTTGTTGGGGCAGGGGAGTGTTAGTTGATGGGGCATAGGAGTGTTTATTTTTGGGGCAGAGGAGTGTTTATTGTTGGGGCAGGAGAGTGTTTATTGTTGGGGCAGGGGAGAGCTTGTTGTTGGGGAAGGGGAGTGTCTTTTGTTGGGGCATGGGAGTGTTTATTGCTGGGCCAGGGGAGTGCTTGTTGTTGGGACAAAGAAGTGATCGTTGTTGGGGCAAAAAAGTGCTTGTTGTTGGCGCAGGGGAGTGTTTGTTGTTGGGGCAGGGGAGTGTTTGTTGTTGGGGAAGAGGAGTGCTTGTTGTTGGGGCAGGGGAGTGTTTGTTGTTGGGGAAGGTGAGTGCTTGTTGGGGCAGGAGAGTGCTTGTTGTTGGGGCAGGGGAGTGCGTGTTGTTGGGGTAGGGGAGTCTTTGTTGTTGGGGAAGGGGAGTGCTTGTTGTTGGGGCAGGGGAGTATCTGTTGTTGGGGCAGGGGAGTATCTGTTGTTGGGGCAGGGGAGTGTTTATTGTTGGGGCAGGGGAATTTGTGTTGTTGGGGCAGGGGAGTGCTTGTTGTTGGGGCAGGGGAGTGTTTGTTGTTGGGGCAGGGGGTGCTTGTTGTTGGGGCCTGGGCGTGCTTGTTGTTGGGGCAGGAAAGTGTTTGTTGCTGGGGCAGGGGAGTGCTTGTTGTTGGGACAAAGAAGTGATTGTTGTTGGGGCAAAGAAGTGCTTGTTGTTGGGGCAGGGGAGTGTTTGTTGTTGGGGAAGGTGAGTGCTTGTTGGGGCAGGAGAGTGCTTGTTGTTGGGGCAGGGGAGTGCGTGTTGTTGGGGTAGGGGAGTCTTTGTTGTTGGGGAAGGGGAGTGCTTGTTTTTGGGGCAGGGGAGTGTCTGTTGTTGGGGCAGGAAGTGTTTATTGTTGGGGCAGCGGAATTTGTGTTGTTGGGGCAGGGGAGTGCTTGTTTTTGGGGCAGGGGAGTGTTTGTTGTTGGGGCAGGGGGTGCTTGTTGTTGGGGCGGGGGAGTGCTTGTTGTTGGGGAAGGGAAGTGTTTGTTGTTGGGGCAGGGGAGTGTTTATTGTTGGGGCAGGAGAGTGTTTATTGTTGGGGCAGGAGAGTGCTTGTTGTTGGGGCAGGGGAGTGTTTGTTGTTGGAGCAGGAGAGTGCTTGTTGGGGCAGGGAGGTACTTGTTGTTGGGGCTGGGGAGTGTTTGTTGTTGGGGCAGGAGGTGCTTGTTGTTGGGGCGGGGGAGTGCTTGTTGTTGTTGCAGGGGAGTGTTTGTTGTTGGGGCAGGGGAGTGTTTGTTGTTGGGGCACAGGGTGCTTGTTGTTGGGGCAGGGGAGTGTTTATTGTTGGGGCAGGGGGTGCTTGTTGTTGGGGCAGGGGAGTGCTTGTAGTTGGGGCAGGGGAATGTTTGTTGGTGGGGCAGGAGAGTGTTTATTGTTGGGGCAGGGGAGTGCTTGTTGTTGGGGCAGGGGAGTGTTTGTTGTTGGGGCAGGGGAGTGTTTATTGTTGGGGCAGGAGAGTGTTTATTGGTGGGGCAGGGGAGTGCTTGTTGTTGGGGCAGGGGAGTGTTTGTTGTTGGGGCAGGGGAGTGCGTGTTGTTGGGGTAGGGGAGTCTTTGTTGTTGGGGAAGGGGAGTGCTTGTTTTTGGGGCAGGGGAGTGTCTGTTGTTGGGGCAGGGAGTGTTTATTGTTGGGGCAGCGGAATTTGTGTTGTTGGGGCAGGGGAGTGCTTGTTTTTGGGGCAGGGGAGTGTTTGTTGTTAGGGCAGGGGGTGCTTGTTGTTGGGGCGGGGGAGTGCTTGTTGTTGGGGAAGGGAAGTGTTTGTTGTTGGGGCAGGGGAGTGTTTATTGTTGGGGCAGGAGAGTGTTTATTGTTGGGGCAGGAGAGTGCTTGTTGTTGGGGCAGGGGAGTGTTTGTTGTTGGAGCAGGAGAGTGCTTGTTGGGGCAGGGGGGTACTTGTTGTTGGGGCAGGGGAGTGTTTGTTGTTGGGGCAGGAGGTGCTTGTTGTTGGGGCGGGGGAGTGCTTGTTGTTGTTGCAGGGGAGTGTTTGTTGTTGGGGCAGGGGAGTGTTTGTTGTTGGGGCACAGGGTGCTTGTTGTTGGGGCAGGGGAGTGTATATTGTTGGGGCAGGGGGTGCTTGTTGTTGGGGCAGGGGAGTGCTTGTTGTTGGGGCAGGGGAATGTTTGTTGGTGGGGCAGGAGAGTGTTTATTGTTGGGGCAGGGGAGTGCTTGTTGTTGGGGCAGGGGAGTGTTTGTTGTTGGGGCAGGGGAGTGTTTATTGTTGGGGCAGGAGAGTGTTTATTGGTGGGGCAGGGGAGTGCTTGTTGTTGGGGCAGGGGAGTGTTTGTTGATGGGGCATAGGAGTGTTTATTGTTGGGGCAGAGGAGTGTTTATTGTTGGGGCAGGAGAGTGTTTATTGTTGGGGCAGGGGAGTGCTTGTTGTTGGGGCAGGGGAGTGTTTGTTGTTCGGGCAGGGGAGTGTTTATTGTTGGGGTAGGAGAGTGTTTATTTGTGGGGCAGGGGAGTGCATGTTGTTGGGGCAGGTGAGGGCTTGTTGTTGGGGCAGGGGAGTGTTTGTTGTTGGGGCAGGGGAGTGTTTATTGTTGGGGCAGGGGGGTGTTTGTTGTTGGGGCAGGGGAGTGTTTGTTGTTGGGGCAGGGGAGTGTTTATTGTTGGGGCAGGAGAGTGTTATATTGGTGGGGCAGGGGAGTGCTTGTTGTTGGGACAGGGGAGTGTTTTGTTGTTGGAGCAGGAGAGTGCTTGTTGGGGAAGGGGTGCATGTTGTTGGGGCAGGGGAGGGCTTGGTGTTGGGGCAGGGGAGTGTTTGTTGTTGGGGCAGGGGAGTGTTTATTGTTGGGGCAGAGGAGTGTTTGTTGTTCGGGCAGGGGGTGTTTGTTGTTGGGGCAGGGAGTGTTTGTTGTTGGGGCAAGGGAGTGCTTTTTGTTGGGGCAGGCGAGTGTTTGTTATTGGGGCAGGAGAGTTTTTGTTGTTGGAGAAGGGGAGTGTCTGTTGTTGGGGCAGGGGAGTGTTTATTGTTGGGGAAGGGGAGTGCTTGTTGTTGGGACAAAGAAGTGCTTGTTGTTTGGGCAGGGAAGTGTTTGTTGGTGGGGCGGGGGAGTGTTTGTTGTTGGGGCAGTGGTGTGTTTGTTGTTGGGGCAGTGGGGTGTTTGTTGTTGGGGCAGGTGAGTGTTTGTTGTTGGGGCAGGAGAGTGTTTGTTGTGGGGCAGGGGAGTGTTTGTTGTTGGGGCAGGCGGGTGTTTGTTGTTGGGGCAGGGGAGTATTTGTTGTTAGGGGAGGGGAGTGTCTTTTGTTGGGGCGGGGGAGTGTTTATTGTTGGGGCAGGGGAGTGCTTCTTGTTGGGACAAAGAAGTGATCGTTGTTGGGGCAAAGAAGTGCCTGTTGATGGGGCAGGGGAGTTTTTATTGTTGGGCAGGGGAGTGCTTGTTGTTGGGACAAAAAAGTGATCGTTGTTGGGGAAGAGGAGTGCTTGTTGTTGGGGCAGGAGAGTGTTTGTTGTTGGGGAAGGTGTGTGCTTGTTGTTGGGGCAGGAGAGTGCTTGCTGTTGGGGCAGGGGAGTGCGTGTTGTTGGGGTAGGGGAGTCTTTGTTGTTGGGGAAGGGGAGTGCTTGTTGGGGCAGGGGAGTGTCTGTTGTTGGGGCAGGGGAGTGCTTATTGTTGGGACAGGGGAATGTGTGCTGTTGGGGCAGGGGAGTGCTTGTTGTTGGGGCAGGGGAGTGTTTGTTGTTGGGGTAGGGGGTGCTTGTTGTTGTGGCGGGGGAGTGCTTGTTGTTGGGGCAGGGGAGTGTTTGTTGTTGGGGCAGGGGAGTGTTTATTTTTGGGGCAGGAGAGTGTTTATTGTTGGGACAGGGGAGTGCATGTTGTTGGGGCAGGGGAGTTTTTGTTGTTCGAGCAGGAGAGTGCGTGTCGGGGAAGGGGGGTGCTTGTTGTTGGGGCAGAGAGTGTTTGTTGTTGGGGCAGGAGGTGCTTGTTGTTGGGGCGGGGGAGTGCTTGTTGTTGGGGCAGGGGAGTGCTTGTTGTTGGGGCAGGGGAGTGTTTGTTGTTGGGGCAGGGGGTGCTTGTTGTTGGGGCAGGGGAGTGTTTGTTGTTGGGGCAGGGGAGTGTTTGTTGTTGGGGCGGGGCAGTGCTTGTTGTTGGGGCAGGGGAGTGTTTGTTGTTGGGGCAGGGGAGTGTTTATTGTTGAGGCAGGAGAGTGTTTATTGTTGGGACAGGGGAGTGCTTGTTGTTGGGGCAGGGAAGTGTTTGTTGTTGGGGAAGGGGGGTGCTTGTTGGGGAAGGGGGGTGCTTGTTGTTGGGGTAGGGGAGTGTTTGTTGTTGGGGAGGGGGTGCTTGTTGTTGGTGCGGGGGAGTGCTTGTTGCTGGGGCAGGGGAGTGTTTGTTGTTGGGGCAGGGGAGTGTTTATTTTTGGGGCAGGAGAGTGTTTATTGTTGGGGCAGGGGAATGCTTGTTGTTGGGGCAGGGGAATGCTTGTTGTTGGGGAAGGGGGGTGCTTGTTGTTGGGGCAGGGGAGTGCTTGTTGTTGGGACAGGGGAGTGCTTGTTGTTGGGGCAGGGGAGTGCTTGTTGTTGGGGCAGGGGAGTGCTTGTTGTTGGGGCAGGGGAGTGTTTGTCCTTTGTTTTCCAGGGATTCTTGAAGTGCATTGCTATTTGATGGCATAGATCTTGGGCTGGAATAAGGTTTGTGTTGCAGGCTGCCGGGTTTTGGAATTCTTTAATTTTCGTGAACATTTCCTTTCGGCTGTGTTGCGCTGATTCAGTGCGTCTGGAGTAGAGCGCTTTCTTGGCTTTGATGATTTCTAGGCAGTAGAAATGTAGCAGTTGAAGGTTATCAAATATGGATGCATGTTGTGTCTCCTCCACATGTTCACCAATGTTCAGTTCTCTTCACGCGGTGGGGTTGGCCTCCAAAGTGGTCCAAACGTGACCGGTCCTACAGTTTACTAGCAGTGGCTCTGCATCAAACACATGTGCTGACACTCGGGTATGGAGAGGCATTTGAAGTCAAGATATTGTTTGCATTAAGTTTCATTCCCAATTGCATGCTAAATTCTGACCAGTTAACTCAGCTCGTCTTGTGTTATCTTTTTTAGATCATGTGATGTTTATTGTTGGTGCATATAAAGTAAAGTAATCTAACATATTCTATTATGGTTTGTGTCTCTGCCAGATATGCAACCAGTACTTCCGATGGACATCAAAGGGGAGCCAGGTGTCCCAGGGAAGCCTGGCCCAAGAGGACCCCCTGGACCACCAGGATTTCCAGGAAAACCAGGAATTGGAAAGCCGGGTCTACATGGACAACCAGGCCCCGTTGGTCCACCAGGATTTCCTGGTGTGGGTAAACCAGGAATGCCCGGAGTTCCAGGAAAAGGAGGGAACAAAGGACTTCCTGGACCTAAAGGTGAACCTGGATTTAGAGGAGAGCATGGACCAACTGGATTGCCTGGCCCTCCCGGTATTCCAGGGCCATCAGGCCTCTCTGTAAATGGAAAGCCAGGAACACAAGGTGTACCAGGTCCACCAGGATTTAGAGGAGAACCTGGATCAAAGGGTGAGGCAGGGCCTCGGGGGGATAAGGGCATAAAAGGTGAAAATGGGTTTGGAAAACCTGGGATTCCTGGACCTAAGGGGAGTGGAGGTCCACAGGGCCCACCTGGCCTTCCTGGTCCAAATGGGATAGGAAAACCTGGACTTGATGGACTACCAGGCATTCCAGGGGAGAAAGGAGACATTGGTTTTTCTGGTGAGCCTGGGATTCGTGGGCCACCTGGTCCTCAGGGAGCACCTGGCCCAGCAGGTGTTGATGGGTTAGGGAAACCTGGTACAAATGGGTTGCCCGGTATGCCAGGACCAATTGGGCCTAAAGGGGAAGCTGGACTGCGTGGCTTACCTGGTATGCCAGGAGCTGCAGGTTATGGAAAACCTGGTTTACCTGGTATGAAAGGAGATCGGGGACCCAACGGTACTCCAGGACCAGTGGGAGACACAGGCGAACCAGGTTTAGATGGGGAGCCAGGTGAATCAGGGCCCCAAGGAATAATTGGACCACCAGGGCTTCCTGGTGCAATAGGAATGCCAGGTAAACATGGGATGCCAGGACTAAAGGGTGACATGGGGCCCTCTGGACCTGCCGGTTCTAAAGGACTGCCTGGAGATCAAGGTCCAAATGGTTTTTCTGGTAAACCAGGTGTACCAGGTGAAAGAGGCTTGCCAGGAGTGCCAGGTAGCGGTGGATCAATTGGCCCTAAAGGTGAGGCGGGGTTCATAGGCTCTCCAGGGGTGCCAGGAATAAGTGGGCCTGCTGGTCAAAAGGGTGAATCAGGATATCCAGGTCAACCTGGTATGAGGGGCGCATCCGGAATTCCAGGGCTGCAAGGACCATCAGGCCCGATCGGACCACAAGGATTACCTGGCTTTAAGGGGGAGCCAGGTCTCCCTGGAATTCCCGGTAATGGAAAAGTAGGAGAAAATGGAGTGCCAGGTCCCACTGGTCCACCTGGAATTCCAGGACAACGCGGGCTCAATGGACTTCAAGGGCCTCCGGGTCTGCCAGGTCCTCCAGGGCCACCGGGCATCTTTGATGAATCAAGTATAGCCGGCCTTCATCTGCCAGATGGCGGTGTAGAAGGTGCCATATTGGGAAATGGGAAACCAGGAAAGCCCCAGTACGGAAGAGGGGAACTGTCCGCTAGCATCGCTCCTGCATTCACTGCCATTCTCAGCTCACCCTTCCCGGCATCCGGGATGCCAGTCAAGTTTGACAAGACTTTGTACAACGGTCACAATGGCTACAACACAGCGACTGGAATATTCACATGTCCAATTCCCGGGGTGTACTATTTTGCATACCACGTCCACGTCAAAGGGACAAACGTCTGGGTGGCACTCTACAAAAACAACATACCTGCAACGTACACCTACGACGAGTACAAGAAAGGATTCCTTGACCAAGCTTCAGGGAGCGCGGTGCTTGAACTCAAAGAGAACGACCAAGTCTGGGTGCAAATGCCGTCGGATCAGGCCAATGGACTATACTCTACAGAATATATCCACTCAACCTTCTCCGGGTTCCTGATTTGTCCTACATAACGGCTAATGGACAAGGATCTGCTTATCAGCCATGAACTCTCTTTTTTAAGACGCTAAAAAACATACATCACTGGGAGAGACAAGCAGCAACCATAATAGGGTGCTTTCTTCTAGTAAATGAATGAAGATTTGATAGTTCTGGAATGAGACTGTTGTAAACACCCTGGTCATCGAAACGCGTGCTTGACATAATGTTTTGATATTATGACCTTTTCGCACCAACAAACCTTCTAGAAGAAGTGATTGCAATAAGCACAGAACCCCTCCCCCCGTTTCCAAACATAACAACAAATGTTTTCAAACAATTAACATCCTGATTTTAGGCTATCGAGGCTAGGTGAAGTTCCTAACCTAATTGGTCAACGGGGCAGCCATTTTGTGGCATCATGTGGCATAGTGGGGCGTCCATTAGAGAACAATGAACTCCCCTTTGATAAGATCTGTATGAAGGGCACAAAACTGCAGAACTTTGATCAACCTGGGTGGCCGTTATGATGCAATCTCTCCTGATCTTCAGTCAACACCATGGCACCGCCCGCGACAGTGCATCACTTCCTCATGTGTGCAAAGAAGGTCTCCTTCGGATGACTGAAAGTGACCGCAATTCCTCTTTTAAGTTAAAGAAAATGGCTGCCCTTTGATGAACCAATGCATGCTTGACAGTGACATCACTTCCTACATGGATCCAACAAAATGGCTGCCACCAGGCGGATCTGGTTGGACCAACTGAGAGATGGAAATTGAGTATTTCTTTGTGCTTTATTAGAACTACATATTTACGATTTTAATGGTCATGTAACCAAGAGAGAGGCAGTAAAAATGCCCCCCAATTATGACACAGGGAATCTATGTAGGAGAATTTCTATTTATACATTCGTTTGATCACCCTTTTTGAAGCATGCCAATTGACCATATCACTGTCAAAGAAAGGGTGCTAGACTGCAGCCTTAACTGGGGTACGATCCAGTGGCCCAATAAAAATGGAAGGTCACTTCACACTCCCATCAGAGTTGCCAAATACAGAGGGTGTTGATCCCACCCGGCGGTGGTAGGGTAGGTCCTGCACCTCACATGTAGTTCATGGAGTCTCAGTTCTGGAACACATCTGAACAAGTCAAGCACTCAAGTGATGGAGGCTCTATCGCCGACGCTAAAGCACAAAAGTATCTTCTAGCCATCACTTGCCAGGAAGACAGCTCCCTGTGTGTTCCCACTCCTGACATTCCCAGAGAAAGTTCAACAATCATAAGGACCACAGCAGGATATAGGAATCGGAACATATACCCTACCTCGATTAAGGAGGCTGTGCAATAATTTGGGGGCGTAAGATCTTAAACGTGGACAACATGGTATTGCTCCATCATAGAGGGAATAATCGTAGTGTCCTGTCGATTTGGGTGCCAACGCTGGGTATGATCCCTTTGAAATCATAGGCAAAGTTGTCCCGCCATCACCACTTTCTGCCAGGACCTTAGATGGGAGCCGGCAAAGGCCTCCACCCCATCTTTTCATTATGTCCCGTTTGTATCTCAGTGTTAGAACGAGGTGGAGAAGATATTGACCAAATTACTCAAGATTCACATGAATCAGCCCGTGGGGTGCGCCACATACACAAGAGCGCCTCTTCCAACGAGAGGAGGATGTTGTCAAAATGATGCACTGTGGTTTGACCCATAATGTTGCCGGTGAGTTTGCCAAAACGTTTAAGCCACAATTTGAATAGTAAACTGAAGTTTTTACGACTATACCTAGTTGGTTGGTGCCATCTAAATAAAATGGCAAAACCTTTCTGTAGGTTTGACTAAAATCAGTTAGGGTACCAAGCCCCATCTTTACGATGCTACCATAGTACAGTTACCATTAGACCATTCACGTTGTGCGTTGATAGGTTGCTGAAGAGACAAGCATTCACAACTGACAACCAATAGAGTCTGTTAATTCATATCAAGAGTCTGCAACCAGTGGCTCGCCAGATGTTTTGGACTACGAGTACCGTGATCCTTCACCACTGAATGTGCTGGCTAGGTCTGATAGGCGTTATACTCCAAAACAAAACATCTTGGCAGTCAAAGGTGGCAGACTGCCGATTCAAATGTTAAAATTGGAATCAGCCAACCAAAATACGAGGAGAGGGTGAACAAGATTAAACCTAATTAAACTTCTACCCAATCCGGTTGCTAGAACTAGAAATGTTCTGCATGAGCCAACAGATATGTGCAGAAGGTATACACATCATAGGACACCGTATGCATGCATGCCTATTACACATGTTCATCTCCATGCCTTCAAACCATTCTCACAAGGGCAGGTATTTTAAAAGCACTTCTCCATATGCTAAGCAGACTGTGACATAGCAGGCATGGCTCCTTCTGGTTTTCGGCACAGCAGAGTGTGGCTCTGTATCTGGCCATCGGTCCGCGACGGACACCGCTTCACGCCAGGCATGCCTGCCTTGTCAGAGCTTGCTTGTTCTTCAAAGGTTCTTCATTGTGCAGCTCCCACAGGCAATGGCAAAAGAAGAACTAGCCTATCAGGTCCTGTACATTTCTCAGTAAGGTTTATGTCCCCTGGTGCACTGCAACCAGCCTGGTCTAGGCAATATGTTCGATTATTCCCTTTTTGTAAAGATTTGATGGCTGCATTTTATTTGCAGCGTGCCCCTGGTCTCTGCTCATGGGTGTGGGAGTGTGTATGGCTGCAAGTAACACGTGAAGCATTCGCCTGTTTGTATGTTCTGTTTCTTGCACAGGCTTACTGCAGCGCAAACGACAGTTCTTTCCTGTGAGCCCTCCTTTTCAGAATGGTGCTATTTCCAACAACGTGCATTCCTATGGTGCAAAAAGCAAGCCTTTCAGCTAATTTACATACCCATAGTGCACTGCTGTGTGGCTCTGGTCTGGGGGCGAGCTTCCCGTGATTGCTGATGGGTGATGCTGAGCTCGTGTGGCCTTTTAGCTGAAACGGCCTATTCTACTCACACACATAAGTCCAAGGGTTTTTTTTATTGCTTTTTTTTAAAAACCCACCATAATCTAGATGGTCAGTGGTAGTTAGGTTATTTACACAACAATCATGCAATACGCCATGCCCTTCTTTGACAGGCCAGATTCCTCAGAACTCGGGCCACTGCGTTCAGTGCAACCTGCTGACATGACCCGGATGTTGGAGGCACTGCTCAGGAACCAGAGTTCAGTGGCTTCTACAGCCATAGAGCGCTTAGAAGTCTTCCTGCTCAGCATTTCCCCACTGTCTGTCTTGGTAGAAACACAAGGGGGCACTCTAGTGCCCGGAACGAGTGCCGCTTAGACGAAACGAGGCTTCTAGATAAATGTGACGCCTGTGAACCTGCTGGACAGGTCCGGCGAGAGGGAGGAGAATGCACCTGAAGGCAGGTGGTCTGACGCGCTCCCACTACCAAACCAGACAAGTTATCCATTCCTGGTGGCTTACAGCATCCTGTCCCATGTAATAAGCAATAAGGGCCATTAGCCATTATGGACCGTATTCCTTTGTCCACTTTTCGTCTTTCAAGTACCGCTTGGTTTGCCACCACGCAGCACCAGTGTGCCAGGCACAGAAGACCACTTGGCACAGAGAGAGCAGGTTCCTCCCAGGACAGGCCTAAAGATTAGAGGTCACTTGGTCTCTACTTTTATAGTTGGCATCTTATATGTAGGGCTGTCGGATGTGCCATATGTCGGCCCCGGAGAAGCTCGACACCTAGCCTAGGTTCCAACCCTAAACCTTCACCAAGCTCTCTGATGCTGGACCCCCGTGCCTCTCGGGCCTGCTGTCAGCTAGCATTTGCATAGCTTGCCAAGTACTTCATATAACGCGTGGCGACCATCCAAAAACCATCCCAATTTGATGGCATAAAACATTGTACACTAGGGAGCCATGGCCTACACGGGTTTCTGTAAATTGGACCCCCTGCCACCTCACAATCCGCTATGGCACAGTCCATCCTGGAGAGGGCGCTCTTGTCCTTCTGGCTTGGCAGTCCCTTTAGTACTAAGCTGCTGCTGCTTCTTTTATCAAGGACTTTCCGCTCATCCTCAGACAGCCCGAGCCTTCACGCTTCCATAGAATAGTTAATAGTACACATCCCTCAAGAGACATCTCCTCGAGCCAAGGGCACCTTGGACCTTACTTGCCCCTTCCCGCAGGATGTGTTCCCATTGTGTGTTTACGTGGCTTCCACAGTCATTACCCCCTCCTCTTTACCGCTTTAGTTGGTCTTACCCCGTTTGTACTTTGTTTGGTTCCTCTTGTGCTCTACCCTTTCCCCCACTTTCTTTCTGCACAGACTATTGTCTGGAAACCCCCTAGAGGGGCACGTACGCCTCTTTTCAGACAGGCCAAGGTGCTCCGAGACTACTACAAAGGGGATTTAAGGCAGTATAAAAACGTACCCCATATTTATAAAACTGGACATCTATGTACACAATAACAGTGTGATAAATAAAGAAACAAAACACATTAACATTGAGATAAATAAAGAAACCAGCGCCTGGAGCTATCCGCGCTTTCATTTTGTTTACCCACTGCTTTATTTGCTCCTGGTCTACTTGAGACGTCTACGGGAAAAAGTAGAATACCGTCCCACAGAACAATTTACTCTGATCACCAGGGATTCCCAGCCAGGGACGTCATTTAGGGGTTGCCAGAGGTTCCCTTGCTACCCCTAATTTTTTTGTTGTTGTTTTTTTTACAAATTGAAGTTCCTGGGATGTGGCCAATGTCATGTGACTCTTTGCTTCTAGAGTGGCTGGCTTTCTTGCTCAGGCTTCTTTAATAAATAAAAAAAACAGGGGGTTCTACAAGTGTAACACTTTAAGCAGTGACCCTAAATAAGAAAGAATAGGCATAACAAATAATTTGTCTTTCTGGAATTCTATACAATAATTGCTAGTCTGATTAAAGGGTTGAGAGCTCGTGTCCTATCGCGTCACATTATGTCACTTCGGGGTGGGGTCAAATGACATCACTTCCTGTGATGTCATCAGAGGTCAAGGGCCATGTGATGCCATTTCCGGTACCCCAGGCATTTTGGTGACATGGCGTCCCTGTTCCCAGAATGACTGTAGGCTAGAGGTCTGCGACCTTTGGCTCTCCAGACGTTTTGGACTACAACTCCCATCAGGAGTAGCCTCCATGGACAATGGAGAGGGAGCATGGGGGATCCAAAGCATCTTGTGAGCCAAAGACTGCAGATCCCTCCAGTAGGCCTATGCCCCAGGTGCACTATACACATGCCATAGCAAAGGCCATGGGTTTCTGGTACAGTGGGGGGGTGGGGCAACTAGGCATGGTCAAAGGCCATCTCCGGTAAGCAGTGCACACACACTGCTACCTTATTTTGGACCACTCTGTTAGACAGTGATGACATCAGATATAGTGGGCGCCACTGCACCACCACTTCTGAATCAGGCTGAAACAAACTTTTGAAAAGGGGAAATCCATTATTGGAAGAAGCGGAACTCTAGCAGATTCCATATAGCACTGGTGTAACCAGAGCATCCTCTAACAGGTGTTAGACTAGCCAATGAGAACACAAGCTCCAAGGCTGTAGCACATTTACAAAACCAAGGAGCAAACCATTTCAATGTTAGGGCGAGCAAATGTTTAGAAGGAAATGAAAAAATGACTGTACCGCACAGAAAGGCACTATACGGCCATTCACACACACTACATCCCAGATCCCGTGTCCCCCGGGGACATTCACACGAGAATCAAGGTGCAAGACGAAGATGCACACGTGCAACATAGACCTTGGAATGCACGGATGGCGTGCATTTGTATTTAAAATGTAAATATATTTGAAGGAAAAAACAAATGCACCATGACCGATGTGAATCGCTCACCGGGTCGAGTAAATGTACTCTCCGTATTAGGGCCCATCACATAACATTACCTTACTTCAGTCAGACCTGCCGACATTTGGAAATGAGAATCCCTGAGTGCTATGAACTACCAGCAGCTCTAATGACTTTCCATCTGGGAACATTTCAATAATCCTCCATTGTTAATTCAAAACGACTGCAAAGATGTGTTCTATTTAATTATTAGATCACCATATGTCCAGGGCAAAAGCAGGGCTTGCACATACAAATCTGTAGAGAAGGCGCAGTGAGATAAAATTATTTGCCCAAGATCGCACACTTTAGTGAAGTGGCTTAAGCACTTGACTGCATATCGTCTCCGGCGCAGTTGGTAGGAGTATGTATTAATGTTTATTCTTTTAAGAATACTCTACTACTGAACTCACTTGTCGGCTACAGAATATCACATTCTGTAGCCAATACAAACAAACAGCTTGAGAAATATACAAATCCATACAGAACATGTTAAGCAAAAACAATAGAATGGCAGCTCACTCCCCTTACTGCCCCCCGAGTGAAGGAATAGAACTTTCAGAACGCAAAATAATGCAAGCCTAAAACATTATCTTTGTATTGCAAATGTACTCTTAGCACTTAAAGCCCCAAAATAAAGGATAGTGTGATAGGTTTGCTGGTTCATTGGTTAACCTGGGCATTCTGCTTATTGATCTGTAGTTCCAAGAAAACGTTCAGTTGCGGCTAAATGCAATCCTTTTTGTGTGCGTCAAAATAGAAACAAAATGAAAATGAGTGACAGTTCGAGTGTCTTTACCTTGAAAAAGGCACTGGCTTGAATATTTATCTGAAGGATTATTTTGGGCTTTCCGAAGCAAAATAGCGAATAACCCTCATTTCTATTCACTCACCCTCACAAAGAAGCGTTAAGTGGTCGAATGCGTTCAGAAATGTATTGGAAACGCACACCTTATTCATACAGCATTGATTTAGAGTTGGCAGAAAATGTATGGAAGATTAAATGGTGGAGGTGAGAAAAATGCGACTCTAGCACCAAAGTTGCTTGAAACTGAGAAAAGTAAGGTGTTCTCAATGTGTGGACACTCCCGTGCCCTGCACACCTAGTATACTGACAGCAAGGTCAGTCCACAGTTAGATCATATTAGATATTCACTCTGGGTTATATAGGTAATATTGACTAAAAGTCACATATAATGGACATTGTCATAGACCAATCCAGTACATTTAAGTAAAACAGATAATTTATTCTCAATTTTCAACAAATAATACAAGTGTGCTGAAAGAGCTCAAGGTGTTTCGGGAACTCAAGAACCTTCATCGGGAACCAAAAATTCACGAAGCTTTCAAAATTTAGATACTTGATTCAATCTTGAATCTTCAGCTTTCTGTTTCATCTATAAAGTAATCCAAAGACTGTTGTCAGTCTGGATCTATCATACTTAATTTCTTTAAATTACTCATGTGTATGTCTGTGCATAAAAGTCGCCTCAATGCATGCCCAACGATGTGAGCTTGCTTATCTGTAGATCAAAGGATTCTTCTCAACTTGATGTCCACATAAGGGGTCACTATCATCTCTTCTATTCTAGAAAATATATCGAGAAATGATATGGTGTTTGCCAACTACTGATCAATGTTATGAATTAGCTAGACAATGCTGCATATTTCACTGAGGTTCTCATCGATGCCAGAAGTCTGTTTAGAAATGTACGGAAAAGATTATCCAATGTTTGTATACATTACAAGGTGGTGGCATATGATGTCAACAATATACATTTTTAACACACATATATTCACCATATGATCTCCAAATTGTACACAATAATGTATGATTAACATTGAGAATGCTGACTGGAAATTTCGACCACAATTATATGTATGTTCACTTCAAAGACCCTATCTTGTACAAAAACTGAACATTGACCCTCTGTATGTAATTCAAGATATTAGAATAGATATCTCCAATGGTCAGTAATGGTGTAAACAGCAAACAACATGTATTTACTGATGTCTTTGTTTTGACAATGATGTTTGGCAAGTGTCACTTGTCCGTTGTATTGATCCCAGCATCTGACATATCACCTAGCTGTATTTATTGATGCCATTGTTTGACAATGAGACGTGACGAGTATCACTGATCCGCTGCACTGACTGCATTGTTTGACATTCCATCGGTTGTTACTAATTGTATCAAACATGATCCAAAACAATCATTACTCCATATGAACTAATTATGGTTGCCACATTGGTAGATGTACACATATATGATGTATTTCCACATTTTGAGAGATGCTTTGTACACGAAGAATAGATGCTATGATGTCCGGACAGGCGTGGCTTTGGCCACCTGTCAGATAGACCAAACGATTTGACATATGAAGTCAGCACGCCCACAAGGATATGCTGAACGTCATTTTAAGGCACCATTTTGAGACCAGTGCGTCCCTGCACTGATCTCGTGCGGACCTAACTATACGCCCAGCAGCAGTGAGTTGTTCCACATCTTGACAAATTAATCGCAGCTGAGATACATTTAAGTTTGAGTCTCAGACCCTTTTCTGATATTTACTCTCACCTAGATTGGAGATTTTGTAACTTCCTGGCCCTCTACTTTCTCGATACCATGAATCCTTACAACCTCATTGTGATTAACTCTAAATTTGAAAGTGAGGTAAGAAAGCACTCCAAGTAATTATTGTCTCTATGGACATTTAGAAGTGAGAATGTTTACCTGATCGGCATATATGCATTCTCTCTAGATGAGGTGACTCAAGGAAACAATAGGAACTCTGTGACTGTGATACAGATGAAATACCACAACACTTCAGGGGTGCACTAAAACCGAGAGAAAGGTGCACTGCTTTAAATAAGGGTCTTTCTTTCCAATTCATAACATTGATCAGTAGTTGAGAAACACTAGATCATTTCTCAAGATATTTTATAGAATAGAAGAGATGATAGTGACCCCTTATGTGAACATTAAGTTGAAAAGAATCCTTTGATCTACAGATAAGCAAACTCACATGGTTGGGCATGCATTGAGGTGCCCTTTGTGCACAGCCATACAAATGAGTAATGTAAAGAAATTAAGTATGATAGATCTATACTGACCACAGTCTTTGGATTACTTTATAGATGAAATAGAAAGTTGAAGCCTGAAGATTGAATCAAGTATCTGAATTTTGAAAATGTTATGAATTTTTGGTTCCCGATGAAGGGACTTGAGTTCTCAAAACACCTTGAGATCTTTTAGTATACTTGTATTATTTGTTGAAAATTGAGAATAAATCATCTGTTTTACTTAAATGTACTGGATTGGTCTATGACAATGTCCATTATATATGACTTTTAGTCAATATTATACTTTAACCCAGAGTGAATCTCGAATATGATTTAACTGTGGACTGACCTTGCTGTCAGTATCCAAGGCGCGCAGGGGATGGGAGTGTCCACAAATTGTGGACACCTTACTTTTCAAGTGGCCAAATGCCCCAGTGGGCACCCTGTGGGTTTTTCTGCCTCAGTAGCTTTGTTCAACTTGATTGTTTCACAATCTTCCACGAATCACTGCCGAGGGAGGAGGCGAGGCAAGACAAGAATTGCATTTTATTGCAGGCCTTTGCAAACCCAGCGATGTCATGCTCTTTCCCGGAGAACACAAGAAGAGCATGAAAACCCGGAGACTCTGGGACAAACCCGTAGGTTAGGCAGGTTTGTTTTACTTTTCTACTTTATTATAATTGGTTGTTTGTAGTTCCTCAATGTTAGCAAGACGTACACTATGCATATGTCCAATTTCCCACATAGCAGTCACTTTTTTCAATTCAGTTTTAAATTTCACGGATAAGGAATCCGAGGCAAAAGGAGATAAAGCATTTGTGGCCTGACGCAGTTTGGGAAAAGCAGGAAATCCGGTATTACAAATTAGATGCTGTCATTCCACAGTCAAGATGTTAGCCACAAGAAAACATTGTTACCACAAATTTTAGATGTGCCATTGGAGTGACACCAAACATCAGGATCTCAGCCCATTCCTATCCTTCCGTAAGGAACGCTGAGCAGTGAAGTGAAGGTTTCTGGCTTTTGTCTAATCCAGGGCTGGGAAGCGCAGCGTACTACTCGAGGTCTGCAGTATTTGGCTCTCTAGATGCTTTGGACCTCAATTACCACCAGCCCTATCCATCATCGCAAATGAGGGATCATGGGAGTTGTAGTCTAAACCATCTGAAGAGCCATAGATTGCAGACCCCTAAGTTGGCCTCGTACACTTAAGTTCCAACGATTCTAAGGAACAGCCGTAAACAATTTCTCCTTCCCAAAAAACAAGATGGTGGCACATGTCAGCCAAATGCTTATTTTTGTATCATGCAAATGTGTGTGTGTGTATGTGACTGTATGTAAGTGTGTGCCTTATCCTGCGCTATGGACCATGAGACCACACCAATCCTGTAACTACGATAAAGGAAATCTGACATGAGTTTTTTATATATTGATATACAAATGTGTACTGTGTTTTTTTCTGTCTCGCCTCCAGTATTTCATTTCTGATTTAGCATGTAGACTTTATCTTTCTGGTTTTTTGTTTTGTAAATGCTCATTATTTACAGTACGTGCACTGTTGTGTATTTGGAAACAAATATCCACTCTTCTGTCTGTGATAAGGATACCTGGCTTAGTCTGCAGGAGGAAATTAAAAGTACACTACTTGATTGTATTGATAACTCATCAATAAAGTCTACCATACCAATACGAGCCCTCATGCCTATTTCTTTTTACTTAAGAAGATTTTATTATTTTTCAGAGGAGAAAATACTTTGCTGATCATGTTTTATTTTGATATTCTATAACTCAGAGAATGGAGAAGAGCAACTGAATAGTGAGAAGGCAATTTTGCAGTTCACACCGAAATGTCAAAGTATTCTATTTTAAATAAGATCCTCACCCTTGGTGGCAATCCGTTCCAGTCCACCAACTTCTGTGACTTAGCAAAGAGATGGTTCTATAGGGCCTGTACATCTAATAACATTGGGGAGTATACTCACTTTTGACACAGAGCCAGCGAAGAACGCTGAAGAGTTTCCAGGAAATTCCAAGTCAGCAAGGGCCCTTGCTGGTCTTTTTCTCCCTTAGGAAACCAGGTCTGCCTCTGGTCAAATCTACTTCAGGCTTCCCCTTGGGTGAGGCCCCGTCACCTCTGATAATATACAATCTCAGCACACATCCATTTGGAACAAGGATCCCCCTTTCAGCAACTTTCCAAATCCTAGCTGTTTTCACAATTGTGTGGGTTTCTGTTTATAAAAGGGATACTTTTCCACACTATGTTATGGTGACCTCACACATTTTGAGTCTTAATGGCATGCTCAACAGGCTGACTCCTCTACAGAATACTACCCTTAATTTCATAGGCTGATCATACATCTGAACATGTGAAGGAGTAGGGAAGGAGTGGGGACATACAATATGTACAATCCCATCAGTAAAAGACAGATTCATAGACATGCCTCTTTCTCATGAATTCAAACACCCAACAGGAGTCTGTACAATTATATATCAGAAAGCTATTACTATGTACATTTTCATTAATTATTAATAACTCCAGACACATGTTTAGTTAGACTCATTTTGTAGAGTAGAATCCTAAGGTTTCAAAACCAATTATTTTGGCTCAAAGTCTTATCACTGTGGAGTTAGAACATAAACTGTTTTAAATGCATGAATAATGCTGCTTCAAATGGCCCATCTTATTTCTGTTTGGGTCAGCACAATAAACCATGTGAGCAACTCTCAGAGGCACCTTTTTGTGAAGAGTTCAGTCCATGACTGATATGGGCACCTTACAGGTCTCTTTTGTTTTAAGTTTCCATTAACTGGCCCTCCAGTGAATTTTAATGGGTAATTCTATATCAAAGGTGACAATCTAGGTGCAATGGGCTGTGTTTGAACCCAAGGGTCTGGAATACAGGGCCTCATCTCATGTGCTCAGTCCAGATTCTTATCTATTCAGATGACCATTGCTTTGGGTCCACCTGAATGTATTCTAATATTGTTCTAAGAATATGTCTCTTGAGTTGAGCCCATGTGGGTGGGAGCATCCCAGGCCTTGAACAGATGGGCTTTTGTCATATGGATGTTAATTAGTTTCTTAGGTTCGAGATACATACGTCTTTTTATCTCCAGATGGCCAAAGTAATATCCTGGGACTTAAAGCCTTCCCACCACCAGAAATATATGCAGGAAAAAACATACAAACAAGGTTTTTGTCAGGTTACCTGGACGAATCTGCAAAACTAGCAATGGCAAAGCTATCTGGCCATACAGATGTAAACAGTAATGTATACCCTGCTTAAAGTCTCACATATAACTTTAACATTTAATACATTTGCAATAGGCTTTTTACTTGCATCTATAAATGCATCACAGTATATTTCTGACATATTCTTGAAAGTGTAATCCCCTTGGTTTTAAATGAGATAATGCAAAGTTAAAGCAAAACCTTTCACAATATGATGCTTGGTTTGAAACTGAATGACGCTTCATGAAATTAAAGGGTTGTACATTGTGATGTTTCATTTGAAAACACATGACAAAATGTTGGTTTATGAAATTACAGGTGAACACATCTATCTTAATTTAAAAATGAACAATGTTTTCCAGATGATGTAATAACTGGCACTGGTTCTTTGGCTTTCTGACATTCTGCGTGCTACCATTTGTGGGGATGGTGTTATTATTGATTAGATGCAATGCTGTTTTGCATTTCACACAGTCCACATTTCTTATTTGTTGAGTTCTGTACAGTCAGTTGTGTAACACAGTAAGGTACCGTTTGTTAGATGAAAGTAAAAAAGGACTTCCTGTGAGTTTATACTGAGTTTTTGACAATGCAGTTCAAATATTGACTCACAGTTTGTGGGGAAAATCAGCGTGGTATTTGAAGAAAAAAAGAACAAACGCGAAGCAGCTATCCACCATTTCTGTGCCTCTCGCTTTAGATTTAGGTAGCCTCCATTTTTCTTAATTTCATTTACAAAAGCAGCTCTTGTAACTCAATAGGATATTAGATCAAAGTAAGAATTTGGAAATGGAGATGCCATGACAGGTTATTAAAAGGGTGGAAAGGAGAGGTAGAAAACACACACGAAACAAGGTTGCAGTGTGACAGGAAATGGAGTCGAGGGGAACTAGGAACTGAGAGCATGAATCCAAGTAATGGAGCCCTTTAAGATATGTCTCATGGAACAGAAATAACATGCTAGAGGACTGGAAGGAAAGTCACAAGGCCATCGTGATTGAGTTCACAGGGGCAGGAAATGAAGAGGCAGGTGACAGGAATTGAGGTTAGGGAATTCTAGTGAGCACTGCAATGATGGACTGGAAGCAGAGGCATTGCCCCGGATAGAAGCTAAGGGGCTACAACCAAAAGGCTAGCTAGCCCAGAGTCCTGACAGTATGGACAATAGCGTAGCCCCGGATCTTTTCCAGACCTAGCAACACCCCTGACTGGAAGTAAAGTTATTAGGCACGGGGGCAAGTGGATCATTGGGAAACTGGTAACATGCATAGAGCGCAGATGGAAGTAGCATTTGCAGTGTGTAGGAAGTTAATGGTGTAGCCACGAAATTAGTTCAAACCGATAGGAAGTGGGGTTACAGTGGGATGGGAATGAGATCAAAAGATGAACCAGAAAATGAAATGACTGGAGGAGTTGTACAACACCAAAATATACAGTGGATAGACTTCTGCTCATCAATTCCAGACAATCGACTCTTCTAGTTCATACACTACCAAATGGCCACCCTTCCTTTTCTGCTTAACACCTCCTCCGTCCTTCCATCTGTCCATCCATCTACCCAACCACCCATCCGTCTGTCTGTCTGTCTGTCTGTCCGGACGGACGGACGGACGGACGTCCATCCATCCATCCATCTCTGCTTAACACCTCCTCTCTCCATCCATCCCTGCTTAACACGTCCATTCATTCATCCCTGCTTAAACACCTCCATCCACCTATCCATGCTTAACACCCTCCTTTATCCATTCACCCATTCTTAATACCTCCATTGCCCACCCATCCCTACTTAACACCTCCATCCATTAATCCCTGCTTAACACCTCCATCCTTGCATCCCTGCTTAACACCTCCATCCACCCACCTATCCATGCTTAATACCTCCTCTACCAATTCATCTATGCACCCCTGCTTAACCCATCCTCTATGCATCTCTCCCTCCCTGCTTAACAGCTCCTTCCATTCATCCATGCTTAACACCTCCTCTACCCATCCATCCCTGCTTTGCACCTTCTCCATGCATTCATCCATTCGCCCCTCTTCAACACCCCCTACCTATCCATCCCCCTTTAACACCATCTCTACCCACCCATGCCTGCTTAGTGCTTCCTCTACCCATCCATTCAATCAGTTTTCCATCCATTCCCGCTTAAAACATCTCCTTCACTCAACTATCCATGCTTAACACTGCCTCCACCAATCCATCTATTCCTGCTGAACACCCCCTCCATTCAACCCTACTTAACACCCTCTCCATTCATCCCCGCTTAACTACTACTGCAATCAGAAAATGTATGTTACTCTCTAGAGCACAGTGACTGAGACGAATCTATGTGATCACTTTGCCGCCCATAACTGCACCGACGAAAATGTCAACGCCAATTACGGCGTGGTGCAGTGATCAAATAGATCACTTTACCCACGTTTCTCACCCCGCATACCCCTACCCGACCCCCTCCCACCCCCTCCCAGCCCACTTGCCTTACTGCAGCACACTTCTGCGTGTGCAGCTGACTCCCTGCTATCCTTGCAGCGTCGGTTCATTCAACTTGTGTGGGTCAGAGCTGATGCTGCAGGGTGCTTTTTTAAAAACATTCTTCTTCCCCGCAGCCCCTGACCCCCGTTACTGCCTCCAAGGAGAGCAGGGCCCACTCCTGCAATCCCCGCTCTGCTTGGGTGCAGAAATGGAAGTCAGTATTTTGTGCTCCTCCAAAGTCGCAGTGACTGTGGGGGTGCACAAATGAGGGAAACATTTTTCTATATTTCCACCGAGGCAGATCCACTTGCTTTTGCATCGCTTCCTATTCAACTCCCTCCTCGCCATGTCTTATATTGTCAGTGCGGCGAAGGAAGTAGCGGCACCTGGCTCACACTCAGGTACATTTATTAGTGCAAGAAGAATCAGGCGAGCCACGCCTCCTCCACCCCCTCCCCCCCGAGTCCCTCCTCCCAGTAGACCGTTGCTCCATCCCAATGCACTCCAAGTATGGTTCCACCCATCCCTGCTCAACACCTCACCCATCCATCCAATCTAGTCTTTGCACTGGCTATCATACTCAAATCAGAGATTCTCTGATACTGCATCACACCAATCACACCTACCTCAAGCAGTGGCTTCCAGTTCCTCTGAACTATTCTTTGCAGTCTCTCACACACTGCATCAGACTTACTCAAATCAGGGACTCTCTAACGCAGCATTATACCTACTCTGACACCTGCTTCTGTAAGACTACCTCACCCCTGTCTCCTCAGAAACGCATATTTCATCTCTGACCACACTCAGCCCAATCAGACATTTTATGCATATCATCTGAGCCAGCTTGAGAATGTAAAGAAGCTGACTGTTCATTTATTTAAAGACTTGTAAAGCAAAAATAAGGCCCTCAGGCGTCTAGGCGCTAGGCACAGGTAGGAAGAAGGTCAGGATGCCCCTGCAATATCGCAACACCAAACTAGCTAGAAAAGGTGGGTTTTAAGCACCCTGCAAAAGGAGAGACGCCCCACAATGATTCTCAGCGATAGCGGGAGACCATTTCATAGAGTGGGGGCAAGCAAGGAGAAAGAGCCTCCCCACCCCCAGACTGGGCACACTGGTACCTGGGTACCATAGGGAGCTCAACTGAAGAAGATCGTAAAAGTCTAGTGACGTGGTAGTGCTCTATCTTGGTTTTAAGGTAGCCCGACCCTGCATCATGGAGAGCCTGATGAGTGAAACAGAGTCAAACTCCATCCGCGTTGCAACCAGCAGCCAGTGGAGCTGATGTAACAGAACAGCCGAGGGAGGTAGACGAGACGCATTCAAAGCCAGTCTAGCTGCAGAGTTCTGGAGTACCTGCAACTGATGCATCTGATACTTAGGTTACCCCTCGTAAATACAGTTGCAGTAATCCTGCGAGCCCATTATGGTTGCAGTAACCATCATAGTACAGCTGTCTGGTAGCAGCAGAGGTAGGATCTTTCTCAGGACTCAAAGTTTACCAAAGCCGGCACTGCAAACAGCTGAGATCTGTGCTTCGCGTGAGCCATTGGCTATGCCCGAACTCCTAGATTTTTACAGATGCGCTAGTCGTTGTATAAATACCAAGTGAGTCAGGCCAGAATCGGAAGCTCCAGGAGCTGCTAGCTGTTTGGCGGACGGTAACCATTATCTCTGTCATTTCTCCTTTGAGCTGGCAGACATCCATTTGCCTATAGTGGCAAGACAGTATCTGAGTTTGATGGGAGGCTCAGTTGATGGGGAGACCAACCGAAACACTAATTGAATGCCATTGGCATAGGTGTAAAATAGGACTCCCGACTGCGAAATAAGGTCTGCCAATGGACGCTAATACAGATTAAGGGTAGACAGTGATGACCCTTGGGGAATCCAACAAGTCAGTGCAGAGGACGGAGACTAGCAAGCTGGGAAAAAAAACAGTTTGTGTCCTCTCAACAAGAAAAGACCTAAAACAAGCCAGTAAACCCCCTGTAATCCCTGTCTGGTCCAGACGGGCCAACAAAATACCACGGTTCACAGTATCAAAAGCCAGAGAGAGGTCCAGGGGAATTGACATTCCGACCTTGGTGCGTTCCTGGAGAAGTGTCAGATCATCCAGGAGTGATATCATGTCGGTTCAGTGCCCATCTGAGGCCTGAAGCCAGATTGAAATAGATGCAGGCAAGTATTCGACTCCAGGAATTGTGAGGAGAGCGGTGTAATCACAGCTTCCATAAGCTTCTTTAGGACCGGAACTAAAGATATAGGCCGGTAATTGGCAGCCAACAGAGGGTTCTGATGAGATTGGTTTAGAAGCGGAGTGACTAGTGCATGTTTCAGGGGTGCAGGAATTTCCCCCGAGACAAAAGAGCACTGTAGAGCTGCTGTAAGCATAGAGCTGGCCCTCTGCGGCAAAGCTTTTAGTATGTGCAGTGGCACCGGATCAAGAGGTGAAGCTGATTTCAGACCAGTAAGGGCCCTCAACGTAATAGCATCATCGATAGGCTGCAGATCAACCCATCCATCCATGAACCAACCCATCCATCCACCCATCCATTAATCAACCCATCCATCCACCATTTATCAACCCATCCATCCATCTATGAATACACGGATCCATGAATCAACCATCTATGAATACAGCCATCCATGAATCAACCCATCCATCCATCCAACCATCTATGAATACAGCCATCCATGAATCAACCCATCCATCCATCCATCCATCCATCCATCCATCTATGAATACAGCCATCCATCAACCCATCCATCCATCCAACCATCTATGAATACAGCCATCCATGAATCAACCCATCCATCCATCCATCCATGAATACAGCAATCCATCAACCCATCCATCCAACCATCTATGAATACAGCCATCCATGAATCAACCCATCCATCCATCTATGAATACAGCCATCCATCAACCCATCCATCCACCATTTATCAACCCACCCATCCATCCATATATGAATACACAGATCCATGAATCATCCATCTATGAATACAGCCATCCATGAATCAACCCATCCATCCACCATTTATCAACCCATCCATCCATCCATCCATCTATGAATACAGCCATCCATCAACCCATCCATCCATGGTCAACCCATCCATCCACCATTTATCAACCCACCCATCCATCCATCTATGAATACACGGATCCATGAATCAACCCATTCATCCATCTATGAATAGAGCCATCCATGGATCAACCCATCCATGGATCAACCCATCCATCCACCATTTATCAACCCACCCATCCACCCACCCATCCATCCATCTATGAATCAACCCATCCATCCATGGATCACCCCATCCATCCATCTATCTATGAATACAGTCATCCATGAATCAACCGATCCATCCATGGACCAATCCATCCATTAATACACCCATCCATGAAAACACCCAACCATGAATACACCCATCCATCCATGGATCACCCCATCCATCCATCTATGAATACACGGATCCATGAATCAACCCATCCATCCATCTATGAATAGAGCCATCCATGGATCAACCCATCCATGGATCAACCCATCCATCCACCATTTATCAACCCACCCATCCACCCACCCATCCATCCATCCATCTATGAATCAACCCATCCATCCATGGATCACCCCATCCATCCATCTATCTATGAATACAGTCATCCATGAATCAACCGATCCATCCATGGATCAATCCATCCATTAATACACCCATCCATGAAAACACCCAACCATGAATACACCCATCCATCCATGGATCACCCCATCCATCCATCTATGAATACACAGATCCATAAATCAAACCATCCATCCATGGATCAACCCATCCATCCACCATTTATCAACCCATCCATCCACTCACTCACCCACCCACCCACCCATCCATCCATCCATCCATCAACCCACCCATCCATGGATCACCCCATCCATGGATCACCCCATCCATGGATCAACCAATCCATCCACCATTTATCAACCCACCCACCCATCCATCCACCCATTCATGAATCAACCCATCCATTCATGAATCAACCCATCCATCCATCCATCCATCCATAGATCAACCCATCCATCCATGGATCAACCCATCCATCCATCCATCCATCCATGGATCAACCCATCCATCCATGGATCCATGGATCGATCCATCCATCCATCCATCCATCCATCCATCCATCCATCCATCCATCCATCAATCAACCGATCCATCCATGGATCAATCCATCCATGAAAACACCCATCCATTCATGGATCAACCTATGAATCCATCCATGGATCCGTTGTATAGGCTTAGAGATAAGTCAGCTAAGCCAGCCACTAAATGTTTTGCACAACGATCAGTTGGATCATTCGGGTGGAGATTGAAATCACCCAGTAAAACTAGATTGGGGTATTTCAAAACTAAACCAGTCATTAACTGTGAAAAACGAATAAGGAAATTCATACGACTGTGTGCGGTTGGCCTGTATAACAGCAGGAAGTGAATAGTCACATTATGGGCCACCTGCACTCAAGTCACGAAAAGTTCACAAGACAATGACTGTTCTATCGGAATAGGCCAGCACTGCAGGGAGAAGTGATGGATTATCGCCAGACCACCACCACGGTCTGGGAGGGGCCTATCCCAATGTAGTGCCGCGTAGTCCTTAGGCAGCACCCGACAGAGATCGGGGAATTAACTAGGTGAAAACCAGGTCTCTTTAACAGACAGAAAGCCTGGGGGTCTCCCCCAATATATTATAAATATGACGATGAGCACCTGCCAACCTAGCATTAATCAGCGGGCACTTAAAGGGGCAGAGAAAGCAGTTCCCCCTCCCTGCTACCTTCACCAGGGAGGGCGAGTGGTTGAGGAGCGGCAGTTTTCCTCAAGCTTTCAGCTCCCCTGAACAGCCTAGTGCCAGGAGAGGCTAACTCTAGGCGCTCAGTGTGAGCATATTTCCTAACGTGTTCCCCTTGTAGGTTTTTTCCACGGTTAGAGTTTTGGCAGAGGCCCGGGCCTAAGGCACTTTGCCGCGCGAAAGGCAAGCGATTCTGGGCGCGTCCACCCCACGTCCCTCCAGGCTGTGCTTAAATGTAGCCTGAAGAGCGGGAGCATGACGTGGTAGTAGAGCGAGAGGAAAGACTTTCCAAACACAACTGCCAAAACAGATTGTAATAACTGGCAAACAGTTTCGAAGTACACAAAATAGGATTCACTTCAATTTCGATAAAAAAAATCTTTTAAACAGTACAATTAAGCAGCTAGTATCTGGGCAGCGCTAACTTCAGCTAGCAAGTATCAAAGTTACATGGGCAGTCTTACTCACAGCCGCCATGTAAAGTACACACCCTTGCAAGTTTACACACACTTTTCTATAGTGAACTTGGGATCAATTGATTAACTTGCCATTTGTATTTTTACAGTCATTAGCATACCTCTCAACCATTTGTCTCGCAAAGGCGGGTGAAATCACCCGATTTTGTTTTTGGCGGGTGAGACGCCCATTGGAATGAATGGGCGTGCAGGAGGCTTGGCGGGTGAGTCAGCCCTTTGCAAGGCGGGTAACACCCGCCAAAAGCGGATGAGTTGAAAGCTATGCATTGGGTAACAAAAGGCAGAGGGGCCAACATTTCAATTTACAGCGGGGCTGGGAGCACCGGAGGCCTCTATGAAGCACCCTCTGAAAATGGTGTCCGACATTACATAAAATGATATCACAGGCAAGTGCATATGGGAGGTTCCCTGGCTAGGCCTCGTTTTTACACTCCTCTAAAGCAACTAAGTGACGGATGGAAGGTTTTATATTATTCATAACAACTGACATTGCCCTACCCAACATTCCATACCATCATTCTTTAAGCCTTTCTTTGCCAATAGAGAAAGGGGACTAACCATTTGCAAACCAGTCGTGGGTCTGCCAGAATTGGGAACAGCTCGGTTATAACGGCCAGGCTATGTCACGCGTGAAACCTAGGGCTTTCTGTTGGCCTAATCAGCGGGGCACAGCTAGGGAGGGCATGGGATACACATTTGCCAGGCACTTTAGCTGGCCCTAAGTTGGTAACAGTGGGAAATGGTGCATGTGCCTGGACATATGATGTCACCGCTTGACGAATGTCTACCAAATACATATACACAAGCCAAAAAGGTTGGCTTTCCCAATGCTAGTCTTCAACAGAACTTGAGTGCAAGGAACAAATGCGAGGACACACATATTGCTAATAAATCAAGGGGGTGAAGGCACACTTATTTATTTTGAATGTGCATAAAGCGCCACACGCCCTTGGGCCTCAGAGCACACAAATAAGCACATACAAACATGCAAAGGAGGAATCAGGAAAGAGAAGCCAAGAATCAGCCGGTGGAGTTGAGCAATAAGGTTTTTACATCCTTTTTGAATTTAACCAGAGAGGCAGAGGATCTGAGAGTGACAGGGATACCATTCCACTCCAGGGGTGCCTGAATTTCAAAACATGACCCCCTGAATTTCTTCAATTTGAACCAGGGTTGATGTTTGGACCTTTCTATTTATTACATTTAGATAATGTCCAGACCCGAGGGTATCATGGCGTAAGTACAGCATTCAATATTTTACAATGAGGCGACTGGAGCGTTAGTGTTAATCATATTTATCGAACAGCCAGATTTTCACACGCATTCGGAAGGTTTCATAGGAAGGTGTTGTGATCTCCTAGGGTAAGTAAATCACAGCCAAACATGCGATAGTTCATCGTTACTTTATTCCTTGATGTAACGTGGGTTGGGTAGCGAGAAAGACAGTGAGCGATACTGGCAATATCCCTTCCGTCAAACAACGTCCCCAACTGCCACTGTGAAACTCCAGGTACGTCATCCCACACTACACATCAACGAATGCCCCCGCACATTCCGACGCACACGAGCCCATCAAAACACCAATAGAACACATCTCCGCCCGTCAATACGTCTGCAACGAAAAGGCCCTGCACAGCTCACCCCTCATACACAGCGGCCATCATGCAATGAACAAAAACAACCAACACGATGGAACGGTAACCACAACGTGACCCCATCCAGCACTAGCAACCATAAACCCCCAAACACGCACAATAGCACAAGGTGGAACAACTTACTCGACACGAAACACCAACCCATTAGAACAAGAACAAAAGTGACAACCACAGCCACCTCACCACCAGCACACATCGTCAACACTCCACACACAAACCACCTCTCCGCATAATAAAGACCCTACCAATGACAAGGGAAAACCCAGAACCAACGAGGACTTAAAACAAAAAATTGCACATCCAGCACTCCCGAGCAACCCCTCGGGAACCAGGCCTGCCATGGCCAGACCGTCCCAAGATACCAAAACTAACCAACAAAAGACCAGCAAGCACTAGCCCCTTCTGCCCTGAGCTGCGCCTCAGGGCCTCAGGCCTGCCATTCCCGAGCACATGCCAGCTCACCCTGAGCAACAACACGCACCCAAGCCACTGCCGACACTCAGTAAATAACGCAACACCGAAGGGCACGCAACCAGGGTTACACAACACCACTCAAGCACAGACGCTCGTAAAAGGCACCTCAAGTAGTATACAGGAGTACCCCCAGCACCACAGACAGGACCCGGCTGGAATCCTGCGCCCACTACGGAAGAAGAATGAATGGCCCCCACTACACAGGGCTGAACAAAAACCACCACTAGGGGTGAACAAAATCCAATGCAAACGTAGACCCACCCGGCCATCTATGAGGCGCCTAAAACCAACTCCACAATCCCTGTGCTACCCTAGCACAACACGGTTACCCTAGACATACTCCAAAACCGGAACTCAACTGATGTCCTCAATATGGACAACTCAGTGATGAGTGGACTCACCCAACTGCAAACGAACCCACGAACCGTACTCCACTCAACTCCCACTGAACCCACAACCATTCAGCAGACCAAACGGCAAAGGCAAAATGAAAACCCATTGACATCCTGTCGAGAATTAATAAACCTCAACTTACCACACGCATGTCAACAATATTCTAAACGTGCACGCCGACGCAAACTACCCATAAGAACGTAACGCACATTAAACTTTCCATCGTACACTCACAAGCACATCAACTCAGTGCACATGCTCACGACCATACAAATGTTTGTTTGTTTTAGTGTTTATTATGCGCGCCAGACCCGAAATGAGCCAGAGCTAATACCCCAAAGCTCTATTACGGTGATCAGTAGCAAAAAGAGGAAACCCCACGCCCTCAACTCCGTCTGAACCGCAGAAAACAAATGAAGGAGTCCGGAACGCTTTCCCCGCGTTCCAAAACTGTCCGCCCCCCTGCAAAGGAAAACATCACACGAAAAATATTCTATTACCAGCACTTCACCTGGCTCCCAAGTCCGTAAATACGTCCGCCCCCCCCCCTGCAAAGGAAAATGTTACACATATATTAATTACAGCAGGCCTGTACCAGGACCAGCGCACGTCAAAACATTCCTCACATCACAATACCTCTGTGCACACACAATAAGGGCCACAACGATGACACACACGCGCATGCACACCAGACAGGCCCAACGACTGACAAACTAATGAGGCCACAACACCGAACATGACAACCCGTACACAGCCCCAACAGACACTCAAGACTTAATCTTCAACCAAAGAGAGGTTGTTTATTCTCACATAGAAGTCATATAACTTCGGATCCAACTCTTTCAGGGCACAAAGCAGGGCTCCACAACCATCACAACTGTCATGAAGGCACCCATCCGCTTCACAAACAGGACATTGATGCCAGCATGTCCTCTTGCTCTGCTCACCGGAAAGACAGACGTTAATTGAAGCCCTCCTCTTCATGGCTGTTCCCCCCCCCCCCCCCCCTCACCATCCATAGCAACCACTCCCGTGTCCGGAGCCGTCATACAAGACGTAGCTGCTCCCTGCTCACCACCAATAGGAACTGAAGCGAAGTGCATAACCACTCTGGAACCATGGAGAACACACCCTGTTCCAAGGCAACGTCTCCAACGTTGCACACCAGACATTCATGCTGGGACGTCGACTCCTCAGCCAACGATTTCTCCAGACATGTAGCGAACTTTGCATGGAAAACATGACCGTCAACACACGAACCTCGGTCACAAAGTTCCTGGTCATAAAGTTCCTGGTGCAATCGAGCACCGTCCACCTCTCCAGACAGACCTGGAGACTCAATGGTCCGGACCGTCGTCGCCCGAGCGGGACCAGGGACACCTCCAGCCATTACCAGCAGCAGATGGGGCTGGCGTACGCGGGACACTAAACAAACTGGTCTCCTCTACGCACACCTCTCTGCCCACTGGACGGGCAACCGCTCACGTCGAGTCCGCTCCGCAGGTTTGCTCACACTGGCCTACAAACACTTGCTCTGTCTCCGGCAATAGCCACTCTGCTCCACAGGACCCAGCCGAACAAAACCCTGCTACAGCGTTGTCATTACGCTCCAATTATATTCCGGCACTGCACGCTGGCTGAAGCCAGCTCCAGTAGTTAGGGTACTGCTCTACATCAACTTTACGCCAAAACACTTGCTCTGTCTCCGGCAATAGCCACTCTGCTCCACAGGACCCAGCCGAACAAAACCCTGCTACAGCGTTGTCATTACGCTCCAATTATATTCCGGCACTGCACGCTGGCTGAAGCCAGCTCCAGTAGTTAGGGTACTGCTCTACATCAACTTTACGCCGGACTCCAGCTGCGCTTCCTGCCCAGCTGCAATGGGACCAAATCAACGCCGGCCATCACAACACGGCCAGCAGCAATTCCATCAGACCCTACACCTCAGGTCCGGAATTCTGGCTCTGCCGGATGGGATGGATGACAGTGGAGGGCTGTGTCCTCGGTCACTGCGCTGCCCCCTCCGCAACGGCAAGAATCCTAATCGCCAGTGTAGTGATCTCCTATGGTAAGTAAATCACTGCCAAACATGCGATAGTTCCTTGTTACTTTATTCCTTGATGTAACGTGTGTTGGGTAGCGAGAAAGACAGAGAGTGACACTGGCAACATCCCACCCGGCAAATAACGTCCCCAACTGCCACTGTGGAACTCTAGGTGTGTCATCCCAAACTACACATCAAAGAATGTCCAACGCGCACGCGCCCATCCACACACCAATATAACAGAAGGCTAATGTCTGATGTTGGGAAGAAGTGAGTTCCATAGGGAGGGTGCTGTGACACAGAAGCTTGCGCCTCCTGCTCTTTTGCTTTTGAATCTTGGAGTAAGCAGGGCTAGGCTGGAGGAGCATCGTTGAGGGTGCACACAGAGTTTGGTGTTAATACGGGGGTTGAGGTAGTGGGGTGCCTCTTTGTATACAGAGCGGTGCGCAATAGCCAACGTTTTGTACTCGATGCAGGCTTTAATGGGGAGCCAGTGGCCATCACATCTGGTTGTCGAGATGTTGTCTCACCGTCTTAGGCCCGAAGCTTCACTGAGGGCTTTGTTTTGCAGATGTTGTAGTGTGTCGAGGTTATTGACTGATGTGCCCGTGAGAAGGACATTACAGTAGTCCATTTGACTGTTTATGATAGCTCTGGCAACCGTTAGGCAGTTGTTTGGAGAGAGGAATTACCTACTCAGGGGGATGAGCTTGGACGTATATGCTGTGGAAGATGCCAACGCATTGACATGTTTGGTCATCTTGAATTCCGCGTCCAGGTAGGCGCAAAGAGTCCTGACATGCTTCAAAACTGGGATGTTCGTGCTCATTTACTCAGTAAGGAGCTCATTTGCATGGTCAACAAGCCCTTAGAAGACTGCTTAGATAAAACATTGGCAGGCCGTACACAGCACAATGTTTGATGGTTTAATGTTACTTCAGGATAGAGCTAGCATTTAGAGAGTCCAGGAATGTGTGTTTTGGGCAGGGAGTGGGTTGGAATGGCGATAGTGATTAGCATGGCCATGGGCAATAAATGGGTGGGTAAATAAGCCACACCCACAGACTGAGCGCATCCCTCCTCACATCCCATCGACCTGTTATCTTTAATGGAGTAGTTTAGGCTTTTAGTTGGTGCTAAAGACCAACCGATAGCCAAAAATAAAAAGCAGGGGATTGAAGCTTTAAATCAATGACCACCCTGCCTTTCCCTGGGCAGAATTCTATACCACCAAATGCCAATTATTAGTCGTCCTGCCACCAAGGCGAGCAGTCTGCTTCAAACGGCGAGACCACCCACTGGTGCTGCCATGCAGAGGGCACATTCTCAAGTAGTTCAGACCGAACAGCATCCATTGGTGGAAGGAGCAAGACTGATTAGCATATGGCTGGTCCCCTTCTGTAATGACACAGACGGACTACAAAATTAGGATGTAGAAGTCTCCCCAGAGGAAAGAAAAAGGGTGTGATTATTTAATCCATCACTTCTTCTATTGATCAACCAAAAATTGCTCAAATTTATTTTGCCCATTTTTTTCTCGAATTGTACCACCAAAATGTAGAGGGTGGGGTGGGGTCATGAAATATTGGTGGAGACGAGGAAGGATAATGGGGTACAATCAAACACTTGCCCCCTTAAGGTAACGGTATAACATGTTTTCATCGCCTGTCATTTCTACGACTGCATTTTAAACGTGTATGAAATTACGAAAAAGGTAATTGAAATTTTTGGGGTGGTGTGGGAAAAGGCAGATAAGGGATTGTGGGGTTCGTGAATAGTAAAAAATTCACCTTTTCGTGAATTTATACACGTTTAAAAGCCATTCGTAATAATTTCAGACGATGAAAGAACATAGAACCAAGGCAACGTATGCCTGATTGGCGAGGATGACTGCAAGACTCACAAGCAGTCAATCATTTTACACCATGAAAACCAGCCAGTGACGGAGACCTCAGGTAAAGCGGTGGCGTAGACCTCAGGTAAAGCGGTGATGGAGCCCTCAAGTAAAGCGGTGATGGAGACCTCAGGTAAAGCGGTGACGTAGACCTCAGGTAAAGCGGTGGCGTAGACCTCAGGTAAAGCGGTGACGGAGACCTCAAGTAAAACGGTGACTTAGACCTCAGGTAAAACGGTGACTTAGACCTCAGCTAAAGCGGTGACGTAGTCCGCAGGTAAAACGGTGACGTAGACCTCAGGTAAAGCGGTGACGTAGTCCTCAGGTAAAGCGGTGGCGTAGACCTCAGGTAAAGCGGTGACGTAGACCTCAAGTAAAGCGGTGACGTAGACCTCAAGTAAAGCGGTGACGTAGACCTCAGGTAAAGCGGTGACGGAGACCTCAGGTAAAGCGGTGACGGAGACCTCAGGTAAAGCGGTGATGTAGACCTCAGGTAAAGCGGTGACAGAGACGTCAGGTAAAGCGGTGACAGAGACGTCAGGTAAAGCGGTGACGTAGACCTCAGGTAAAGCGGTGACGTAGACCTCAGGTAAAGCGGTGACGTAGACCTCAAGTAAAGCGGTGATGTAGACCTCAGGTAAAGCGGTGACAGAGACGTCAGGTAAAGCGGTGACAGAGACGTCAGGTAAAGCGGTGACGTAGACCTCAGGTAAAGCGGTGACAGAGACGTCAGGTAAAGCGGTGACGTAGACCTCAGGTAAAGCGGTGACGTAGACCTCAGGTAAAGCGGTGACGGAGACCTCAGGTAAAGCGGTGACAGAGACGTCAGGTAAAGCGGTGACAGAGACCTCAGGTAAAGCGGTGACGTAGACCTCAGGTAAAGCGGTGACAGAGACGTCAGGTAAAGCGGTGACGTAGACCTCAGGTAAAGCGGTGACGTAGACCTCAAGTAAAGTGGTGACGTAGACCTCAGTCAAAGCAAAGGCGCGCCCGCTCTCGTGTGAACTGGCTGGTTTATGCAGAAAGCCTGCTGCCAAAAGTCAGACCTTCCAAGTACGAAGGGGATGGTGGGCATGTTATGTTTAAATGAAGGTTTCTTCTACAGCAGTTGATGCCAGCTGAGACCACTTTAAAGCAGTGCAGATGAAAAGAGAAAGGGGGTGGGGGGTGAAAGTGAAATGGGAGCTCGTAGATGGGTCATAGTACAAAAAAAGCAGGAGAAAGAAAAAGAAACAGAGTTCAAAGACATCTTTCAAAGGCTTGTCGCTTAAGTAACAATCCTGCTCAACATCACGTATAATCAAGATGCTTGTTGCATTATTCTTGGAACGCTGCTGGCTGCCGGGAATGCTGGAATACGGTCATGAAATGATGAAGCCCAGACGTAATAGGAGAATTGTTCAAAGTGACTAGACAGATTTGGAACACTTTAAAGAGCTCCTCCCCCTGTGAAGCTGGCGTTGACGACAGATGAACTACTGTAAGGCCGGCCAGGTACTGCGCGTTCAGGGTACGGCTCCCCTCCTTTCACAACACAGGAACCGCTTGGATTGGGTTCCAAGTCAGATATCATGACTTGGAAAAACCTTAGATGAAGAGAAGTGTAGCTTTCAACCCTTACCCTGGCTTTGATCTCAATAAAAGCGTTGGTGTTGCTTTGAAGACCATGGAAGGATCACGTGAGTTCCTTATATTTACACCTCAATTCTCTCATGGGTTGCAGAGCCGCAAGGCGTCTCCCCGATATTTCAGCAGATCTGGGGCAGTGGGTCACACGTCACATAGAGCGACTGACCAGCAATCATTTGGTACCTCTGGTATCTAAGTGATGAAGCCCACAAGAAAGTGGAGGAGCGACCAAAAGTTGAGCAATGATGACCAAAGCTAGACCATGATGCGTGGAAAGACAGTGGAGTACCCTGGATGAAGATGTCCTGGCCAACACAATCGATTACCCAATGAACCTGCAACACTTCCTTGCTGGGTCCTTGTGTCGATAGGGCATACCCTGCCCAGTGATCGAAGTGAGCGGGAGCGGTGCTCCTCTACTTTTTTTAATTTCGTTTTACAGCTCCTATACTTTTATTTTAAAAAAGAAACCGTTCCGGAACGGTTTCGTTTTAAAATAACAGTGTAGGAAGAAGTTGAAACTTGCACTTTCAGTGCACTGCACTGAACCTTCTCTTAAACAGCAGGCAAAGGTGTTTGGGGGTTTGCATTGTGTGTGGGAGGGGACAGGGCAATGGGGTTTGTGAGTAGCTGAGCAGGCTAGCAGGGAAAATAGTTCCACTACTTCTTTTCTTACACTTCGACCACTGACCCTGCCAGACCCCTGGCAGATTTCGTGTGGCACCCGTTTCATGGCTTCACCTGGTTGACTAAACCCAACTTCACCAGGTCAGGCCCACATCTGGCATTTCTGGTGACTTCCAGTGGCTTTGACACATTAGCCCATGGTCCATGCTCGGTCCTGTCCTTACTCTCCCTGACTGAGGCCCCTTCCGGCAGCAAAGCATCATGAGAAGCAATTCTTCAGCACAAAGAGCGTTGCTGGCTGGTTCTAAACTTTCCATGATAAACGGACATTACATATACAAAAGCAGAGACCTTGCCTGTGCTCCAAAAGACAGCTTAGTCAGAAGGCCTCAATAACAATTTTGTTTGAAGACATAGTACAAAAAAAGCCATCAATGAACATGGAAAACAGACAGCAGGTGAGCTCAAAACAGACTAGCCATGGAGGTAAAGTCTGATAAGACAAAGGGGGTCATTACTAGTTAGGCGGTATCGCAGTAAATCAGCCAGGATACCGCCAAATGCAATTAGTGTTACCACAACTTGGTCCAGCGCTATTAGCGACAGAAACCAAGTTGCAGCAGTGCAGTAAATCCCCATTTCTCGAATCCATAGGACTGAATGGGGCATTTTTGGTGCAATTACACAGAAAAGGGTGGAAAGGCGGATTTACACCCAACTCAGCTGGGGACGAATGTTCTGAGGATCCACAAACTCAGGATTTGGCAGAGCGGTAATGCAGCGATAATAGCATTACCGCAGCTTTTTTACCGGTCCGCCCGAACCCTGATGGCACCCATAGTGTCTGGTAGGAAGCGGAGGCCAGTTTTAACCAGAAAAAAAAAAAACAACTCAACTTGTGTATCCTTAGAGCTGCATATATCCCTTGGGTGGCATGTAGCTACTCACCTGACACCCCAAAACAATCATCCTCCCAGTCCACAATAAAATTAGGTCACTGTGTATTTAGCCCAAAGTAAATTGTCTTGTCACGCTTAACAGCAAGCAAGTGTAATTATACCCCAAATCTGTGGGACTGTTTTTGTTGACTTCAGAACGAAGAACAACAAAGTCGTCCTTAACAGGCCTTTAATTTGTGACTTACAGGCAGTGGTCGAAGTGGGCGGGAGCGATGCTTCTTTAGTCTTTTTAAATTAAGTTTGACTGTTCTATACTTTTCTTTAAAAAAGAAACCTTTCCAAAATGGTTTAGTTTTAAAATAAAAGTGTAGGAAGAAGTTGAAACTTGCCCTTCAGCGCACTGCTCTGAACGCTACCTTAAACAGCTGGTGCACGGTTCTGGGGGTTTGTATTGCACGTGGGAGGGAGCAAAGAGATGCGGTTTGTGGGGAGCGGGGACAGGCCAACAGGGAACATAGTTCCTCTACTTCTTTTCATACACTTGGACCACTGCATACAGGTTTCGTCAGATATCTACTCAACCCACTGAGCTGTCTTGCTACCCAATGAGCTATCTCGCTAGCCGAGAATAGGCACAGAGTAGATAGAACAGGGGAGATCTTCACGCGGATTACCGTCATTGACGTGTCCTAGCTTCAGCACAGTTTATGGCTCCGCCAAAGAGTTCACAAAGTATATATAAAAACAAAAACACTGGTGTGATGTTTGGCTCTGTGGCCTGACAGGGATTAAAGTGCCAGAGAGCCAAACATTAAAGTGCCAGAGAGTGTTCTAAAGCGCCAAGATGGGAGATGGTCGCAAGCCGGGCACCTTAAACGCCCCGAAAACACACGGAGGACCCATCAACAAATCATTCTTTTGACAGATGGCCAGAGGACATTTGAAAGATGGACTTTCAAGGGTCATCCCTTCAAAAGATTTAAAATAAAAAGTAAGTTTATTCAGCCAAAACGGCTCATGACAATTGTAACACGCGCAGGGGCGAGAAACAATATCTCTGCGATCAATGAGGTAAGCATCAGCCCTGGTAAATATCCAGAAAATATAAAGTGTGTGATGGCAAGCAGAGGGGCAATTTAAAAGGCTTCCGTGTCATTTCATCGACAGTAATTACTTTGAATAAGCCACCCACCTGCCTTGATCCCTCACCCAGGGAATTTACTTCAAGCCACCCACCTGCCTTGAGCCCTCCCCCAGGGAATTTACTTCTAGCCACTACCTGCCTTGAGCCCTCCCCCAGGCAGGGCCTTTACGAGGGGGGTGCAGAGGGGGAAAACTGCCCCAGGCCTTGCGCTTGCGGGTGGGAGGGCCTCGTGTCCCCCTCTCCTAAGGAGAAGGCAGCACAGTCTCCCGTGTCCTTTATTCACATGGGGGACTGTGCTGTCTGCTCTCTGCCCCTGCAATGATTTTGCTGTTTTTTGCGAAGCCGCTTGGCTCCGCAACAAACGGCAAAATAATGGGAGACAGCAGGGCTCAGAAGTGGGTTCTGCTGCCTCCCGTTATTCAGCTGAAAACGTGGACCTGCTGAATGACAAGAGAGGACTCCTCTCCTGTCAGTCAGTGTGTTCACGTTGCTCAGAGTGACCACGCTGACTGATGGGAGAGGAGTTCTCTCTCGTCAGGCAGCATGTCCACGTGTCGGCTGCGTGGATGCTTTTGAAGGGTGCGTGGAGGTAAGGTAAGTGTTTTTATTTTATTTTAAATTAAATGTGTATATATGTGTAATTAAATTAGTATGTATATGTGTATGTATGAATGCATGCGTGCATGTTGGTGTTTGTGTCAATCCTGTGTTTGGTTTTATGTATGCATGCATGTACAGAGTTGTGTCACAGGTGGATGAATGCATGGGTGAAAGTGTTTTATGTGAATTTGTGTTCAGCCCCACCCCTAAATTTAGCCGTCCTGGGGGCCACTTAATTAAGTGGTGGGTTCATGGCATCAGAAGTGCACCTAAGCTAAAATGTCGAGGGGGCAGACGACTAACACTTGAAATGTTGGGAGAGGCGCTAACATCAGAGGCTGTGAGGGAGGGGCAAAGTTCCTTGTGTGGGGCATTGAACATCTTTTCACATTCGAATGAGACTACTCTGGTGAAGCTTCAATGTTACAAGCAGCTACCTCTGCCTTCATTTCTGAAGCGTCACACTTAAGGACCTCTGTGAGAATGAGATGTCTCATGTCACCACTTCCCTTCTAATCACTCCCCTAGCATGCAAGTGCTAACCCCACATCACAATTTAAATTACCTAAAAATGTATGCATATGAATGCAGGTGTTAACAGTAAAATGTTTTATGTTAGTAATTGCAGGGCCTTTGTTAACAGCGAAGCCAAGGCACCATTTAATGTTTGTGTTCTGTTCGGTCTGACCACGGCTCTGTCGGTCAAACCGGCAGGGACTAGATGACAGTTTTGAAAGCAGATAGTGAGTGGGGTCAATAAACCCATCCCACTTTCGGTCTCCCCCCCCTGAGGGATGGCATCTGGGCCTTTCACCTTTAACAGTTGAAATGGGCCCCCAAGTAGCTGCCCCCCTGTTGGCAGTCTTATGACACAGAAACCCACTGATAATCTGCAGCTTTGAACCTCCATGCTGCATTATTTTGACTTCATTATTGATTTAAGCACTCCACAGGTGCCTTGGACCATTGTTCCAATCAGACGGGGTGACCCAAACATCAAAATGATCCGATTCAGAGGCCGTTTACTTTCATAGTGCTATGCTAATCTCTGGAGAGGTGGCCCATCTAAAAGCTAAAACCAGAAGTTAAGACTTTGGCTTTATCAAAGTGAGTCTGTTGATATCGCATGGATAGGTTTTTGTGCTCTGCATGTTTGATGGTGATGCTGCTCCTTAATGAGTTCTATGGGCTGGCAACACATCGAAAGAGACCTTCTGCCTCAAAGTGGACCCAGGTCGAGTCAACAAAGCCCAACTTTTCAGGACGGGGCTAGAGCCTGATCTGCTCAATGGTGTTGCACCACTGCATGGCATTCTCTTTGTTTGGGTTATTAGGTGTGCCACCAATAAGCCAAAACTATTGCTTTAGCGAACAGACAGTGGTGGATGTTAGGCAGAAACCTGTGCAGTTCCCTTGGGGAACACTGCAAAAGATTTAAGACTACAGGTATAGCAGTAAACCCCTTTGGTAGCAGTCTGTACCACCCAGATTTACCTGGTAGCTGTGGCTGAGCAGTCAGACTTCTCTCAAGAAGAGTTAGGCAGTATGCAAAGTATACACAATAGGTACCAACGTACAATAGCACAAGCAAACACTGACCAGAGCTTAGTTTCAAAAGAATATAGTTATTTATTTAAAAACACACATAAGTAAAATCACTCTAGCAAAGAATATGGTAAAAACACTTCAACACAGTTATAATGAAAGTAGATTCAATCCTTTCTCCTATCTAGACAACTCTAGGTTAACACCACTTAATTAAAACAGAGGTGAGTGCTTAACGTTAGATGACACTCTAGTAGTTTCCAAGAAAGGGAGAGAAAAAGCAGAAATAGGTTAAACACACCACTCTAAGGTCCAACACACTTGCAATAGGCTCAAAGAAGAACAAAGTCACAGGTGAGCAAAAGTCACTAGGCAGGGCTCACTCTTAGAGCAGCCGGAGCGAAAATGTGCCCAAGATCACACTGTTCGTTAGGGATTCAAAGTCTTGCAAATAGTCAAAAAGAGTTTAGAGTGGCTCAGAAAGTTTAGCCAAAGTGTCCCAGGCACTCCTAGGGTCGAAAGCCGGGGACTAAATCTACCCCGTACAGTCGGTGGCCAGGGAAGCCAGGCGGAACACAGTACCTCAAACGGAAAGGATCCTCCAGCGGGGGCAGTTGTTCCAGGCAGTGACAGCAAGGCTCGACGTCGGTCAGGGGAGAAGAATATCTCGCTGAAGAGCAGAAGAGAAAGGTCGTAGCACTGCCCGGGAAGAAACCAGCCGCGGAGTCCTCCGGTTAAAGGGTTGTACCGACTTTCGCGGTATGGGAGTAAAGTGTGGTATTCCGGTTGCCGGGGTGCTTGGCACAGGCAAGGCGGCCACGAGAAACTCCAAAGAAGCGGAAAGAAGGCGAAAACTGGTTGTCCCCACCAGTCAAAGGAAGGAGCCACTCCGTTAAGAGCTCTCCTCGGTCGTTGGGAAAAGTGGTGAGACGGTTCAGCAGGGCTCCACCGGTTGGTGTCGTCGAAGCAGGTCGGCTCAGCTCTTCCCTCGTCGGATTCTTGGTCCTGTGGCGACTTCTGAAGTTCCAGTCCCCAAAGCCCTGCTTTTATGCAGCAAACCCCCATTCACCCAGCCTAGCTGTCACTCAAACATGCTAAGTGGTGAGCCGGGCGGCTCACCACTTGGGCCAATCAGGATGGAGTGCGACCTGAGTTACCAAGGTAACTCAGTCCAGGGTGCCTAAATTCCCCTCCACCCCTCCTAAGTACCCCAGACAGAGTGGCACCACTTTGGAGGGCTTCTGTGGAGAAGCCCGCCAAAAGTGGAACAAAGGGCTCCACTTTGGGTCAGAATTACAGAGGTGAATACCAACGCCATTTTAGGATCAAGTTTTGGCAAAATAACCCGACCGGAGTTATAATAATAAATATATAAACCGGCGGTATGTTTAAGGCTACCGTAAATAAATAATTAAATGTGTTAGCCTAAAACAATGGGAAATCCCATAGGGAAATATTCGCGGTCGAATATAAAAAGTAGTTTCCACTGCCACCAGCCAAAACTCGATCAGGGGGGACGGAGACGTGCCCCCTCGACTAACAGACCCTGGGGCAATCGAATTGCCCCAGCCAGTACGTCCACAATATGATGGTTTGTACTGGTTCTGTTCAGGATTCAAGACTAATAAAGCCTTTTGTGACTTTACATGCCCTGGGAGACAGTAGTCAGTCCCAGGGTATGGAGTCTATGTTGGGGGGTCCCTAGGACACCCCTGGGTCACTGCACAGAGGGTGCTGTGTAACCCACATCCAAAAAATACATGATGCCCTATGGAGTAAAAGACCCCATAGCCCATTCAACACAAGGTTTGACCAAGATAACACCGTTCAACATGTCCAAGAGTGAGGGTAAAAGAGTCTCACTCTTGGCAGGAGAAAAAAATAAACCCCAGAAATCCAGCAAAGCTGCTGGGGGACTCACTAGGTAGGGAAATTCAGCCTAAACAGAGAATTCTCCCTAACAGTGGAAAAGGTCTTTTTTGTGTGGGGCATCCCTCCTACTGCAGTGAAAGAGGCTGGGGCCAGTGACGGGAGGATTAGGAGGGTGTAGGGCAGGTATTTTAGTCATCCCCATGAACATTTGCCTTTTCCCCTCAGAGGATTTATCGTCGGCAAAGTTCAAAATCTGCACCCTTTTAAACCTAAAAAAAAATTCACATCAATACTGCCAGTACAGTGCAACATTGACAAGGGATTTCACAGGGCTCCCGCTCAGACCCTCAAGTGGTCTTGTGGGGAAGTGTCTCACTTTGGAACCTAGCGGCCACAGTTCAAATCCCTGCCCAACATAGGTTAAAGCACGAACACACCAGAGCATTCTAAAATAAACATATAGTGCACAGATTTCCCAGATTCTGGAGCTGTATTTCCAATCTGGCGAGTATTTATTTGCCAGATCCTGGGTCTCGGAAGATCAGTCCCAATGATAGCATTGAGTACAGATAGGAAGAAATGCCATATGAGGAGGGACTTGTAGATGTTGTTTAGTTATTTGCCCACTAATTGACTTCTCATGGCCATGCTAATCCCTATGGCAATTCTCACCCAGTTCCTGCCCTCCCCACCCAAAACACCTCCTCACTGGAACTCTTTGAGCTAGCTTTAAACACGCCTTGCCATCAGACTTTGCCCTCAATGTGCCTGCAAGTGTTTTCTTAAAGGAGTCTTCTGAGAGTTCATGACTTCATTGGAGTTGTAAACATGGAACTGGTATAATAAAAATATCTTAAACAGGTCTGCCTGTAGCCACTCGATTTAAAAATACCCTGTGTGTCTTTTGCTGAAGTCCTATTAAAAACAAGCATTGGCAAAGCCAATAGTTTTGGCTTGTGTACAAGTATTAGGCATTTGCCAGGGACTGCTATTAGCTGCTCAGATACTGAAACCATTTTGCACCGGCACTATTAATGGGCAGCTAATACCAATACAGAAGTGCCTTTGCCATGCCTACACGAATGCCCAAACTGTTAGCATTGCCAATAATATTTTTGCTTTACCCTTGATGCACAGGACTATGCATCAAGGTTAAAGCAAACATACTACTTGGCTAAATTGGCCCACATTGAATATAGGCCAATCTAGCCAGTAATAACACTTATGGTTCACAGTCAGCCTGGATATACTTTCTGTGGCATGGCATTTTTACTGGCTGGGAGTCCGTACATAATACCAATGGCATATATTGATGCAGTCTGCATGGACATACATGAGAACAACCAGCATGAATATATTTTTATGCTAGCATATCTTGCGTGGAAAGGCGGCATAAAATGTATTGGAAAATGTTCATGCGCACAGTTTGTGATTTGCAACTATTGGGATTCTTCCTGTGCTTCCATACAAAACCAATTGCAAACTTTATGGATTTCTACCCAATTTTGCAAAGAAAGTGCTGTAAAATGCATAATTTTAACCCAATGTTTCAAACATTTTCTTGGGAGTGAGATCCCCCCCCCTACCCCCTCAAGCAACCCTTGTTTGGTTTGGGCTCCCTCACTGTGTTCTGTTGATCCTGCCTAATTGGCACAAACTTCTAAGCCTCTTCAGTTCAGAAATGTACCAGCCTCCACTGGACATCATTCGTCACTTTGTATGATATGTGTTTTAATGTGCACACAGGGGCAGTGTGCTCCTTAATGATATGATATGGCATTTATAACATGTCTGTACACAAGCTTTGCTAGGCGTGACAAGGCAAGGAGGGGGAAACAAAAGAGTAGGACAAAAAACAGATCTTACTAGGCCTTGTGTCATTCAGATTTGCCAATAGCAGGGAAGGGGGAGGGGAGAAGTGACGAGGGTGGGGTAGGATGCAGAAGTGCAGGAACAAAGGAGAAACAAGAATGCAGCCAACGGGTGGCAAGTCTGGGTAATCATAAGTACAGCCAACGGGTGGAGAATAAGTGAAAGAGAGGGACTGTAGGGTTACAGATACAGACCACAGGGGAGCCAAGAGGCAGTGTGGGATTGCAACAGGACATACAGGGACCTGTGCCTGAATTCAGAACTTGACCAGGTGACCAGTGCATGGATCAGGCAGGTGATCAGCAACGGAGAGGAAGAGAGAAGGCAGAAGCAAAGAGACAGGTTTTGAGTTGCTTCTGGAACAGGAGATGGTCCTCCTCAAGTTTCAGAGAGGCAGGGAGGCTGTTTTCAGAGGCAGGCCCCAGCCGAAGAAAGAGATCTGCCCTCAACTCTTTGCTCGGAAAAGTAACTGACTCTCAGAGAGTTGGAGGTGACGGAGTGGAGAGCTCATACCAATATATATATATATATATATATATATATATATATATATATATATATATATATATATATATATATATATATATATATATGATACAAAAGCAAAAGTTAGTCCAGCATAAACTTTCTTCAGTAGAGAAATCTAACTTTGCTGTAGTTGATTTGGAGCTGTATTAATTAACCAGATTTGGGATCCTGCACACAAACTCAAAGGGAGAGTTCTCAAGTCTCCTGTTTGTGGAGGTGCCACCGCTGGCTGAGTGCAAAAAATTGTAAGGGGGCCTCACCAAATGTTTTAACCCGAGCTTCAACACATCTTCTGACAGCCCTGCCCCCAGGGAATTTACTTCAAGCCACCTACCTGCCTTGAGCCCCCCCACGCAGGGAATTTACTTTGAATAAGCCAGCCACCTGCCTTGATCTCTCCCCCAAGGAATTTACTTCGAATAATCCACCCACCAGCCTTGAGCTCTCCCCCAGGGAATTCATTTCAAGCTACTCACCTGCCTTTTGCCCTCCCGCAGGGAATATACTCAAGCCACCCACCTGCCTTGAGCCCCTCCCACCCCCCAGGGAATTTACTTGAACCCACCCACCTGCCTTGAGCCGTCCCCGAGGGAATTTACTTCAAGCCACCCACCTGCCTTGAGCCCTCCCCCAGAGAATGTACTTCAAGCCACCCACCTGCCTTGAGCCCCCCCCATGCAGGGAATTTACTTCGAATAAGCCAGCCACCAGCCTTGACCTCTCCCCTAGGGAATTTACTTTGAATAAGCCACCCACCAGCCTTGAGCTCTCCTGCAGGGAATTTATTTCAAGCCACCCACCTGCATATAGCCCTCCCACAGAGAATGTACTTCAATCCACCCACCTGCCTTGAGTCCTCCCCCCAGGGAATTCACATTGAATAAGCCACCCACCTGCCTGGAACCCTCCCCCTGGAAATTTACTTCGAATAAGCCACCCACCTGACTTGAGCTTTCCCCCGGGGAATTTACTTTGAATAAGCCACCCAACTGCCTTGAGACCTCCTCCAGGGAACTTACTTCAAGCCACCAACCTGCCATGAGCCCTCTCCCGGTGAATTTACTTCAAGCCAGCCACCTCTCTTGAGCCCTCTCCCAGGGAATTTACTTTGAATAAACCACCCACCTGCCTTGATCCCTCTCACAGGGAATTTACTTTGAAAAAGCAACCCTCCTGCATTGAGCCCTCCTCCAGGGAATTTGCTTCAAGCCACCCACCTGCCTTGAGCTCTCTCCCATATAATGTACTTTGAATAACCCACCAACCTGCCATGAGCCCTCTCCCGGGGAATTTACTTCAAATAAGCCACCCACCTGTCGTGAGCCCTCCCCCAGAATGTACTTCAATCCACTCACCTGCCTTGAGCCCTGCCCCAGGGAATTTACTTCAAGCCACCCACTTGCTTTGAGCCCTTCCCCATGGAATTTACTTTAAATAAGCCACCCACCTGCATTGAGCCCTCCACCAGGGAATTTACTTCAATCCACCCACCTGCCTTGAGCCCTACCCCAGGGAATTTACATTGAATAAGTCACCCACCTGCCTGGATGACTCCCCCTGGGAATTTACTTCAAATAAGCTACCCACCTGCCTTGAGCTTTCCCCCGGGGAATTTACTTTGAATAAGCCACCCAACTGCCTTGAGACCTCCTCCAGGGAACTTACTTCAAGCCACCAAACGGCCATGAGCCCTCTCCCGGGGAATTTACTTCAAGCCAGCCACCTCTCTTGAGCCCTCTCCCAGGGAATTTACTTTGAATAAACCACCCACCTGCCTTGATCCCTCCGACAGGGAATTTACTTTGAAAAAGCAACCCTGCTGCATTGAGCCCTCCCCCAGGGAATTTACTTCAATCCACCCACCTGCCTTGAGCCCTCTCCCAGGGAATGTACTTCAAGCCACCCACCTGCCTTGAGCCCTCCCCCAGAGAATTTACTTTGAATAAGCCACCCACCTGCTTGAGCCCTGCCCCAGTGAATTTACTTCAAATACGCCATCCACCGGGGCACTGTTGAGCAGCCGTCAAGATGGCTGCCTAGCTCTTGAGCTCCGTGCACCGTCGCTACATATCCGAGGACATCTGCAGTCTGCCGCTTCCTCTTGCCTGTATTTTAGATCCCCTGCCTTCTCCACGATGGGGGCTATTTGCCATTGAAATCCGGGCACGAATCGGACTTTGGGGGCCAGAGATCGGCGTGTGAGCCACCTTCGAGGTTGCTGCGACATGCGGCGGCCCATCGGGACGCTCCCCTTGGCCCGGGCTGCCCCGCTGCTGCTGCCTACCCACCCGCCTACTGGATCCACCTGCTGGAGCTGCCTGCCTCGATTGCCTGAATCCTGCGTGGCGTGCGGCACGCTCGGCCTGAGTCCCGCTGTGGTGGTGCTGCGGGCAGCGTCGAGCTCCCGCTGGCCCTGCACCTGCGGCCTGGTCTGAGCACTGCATTGGCTCGCGCCGCCTTGGCCCCTTGCACTGCTGCCGGGGCCGCCTGGGCGCGCCACGCCCAGACCTGTCGCCTGGAACAACCAGAGCCAGGGAGCCCTCGACCGCCCCACGCCCGCACCCCCTAATCATCCAGGCGGTGAGGCCTTGCCCGAAGGGCTGCGCCTGATGCCAATCTGCCGCGATTGCCAGCCGTAGGCCACCCTGAAGACTTTTCGTGGATTCGGCCACCCGCCTGCGGCTGTCTACATCACAGGTGAGGTGCAGCTGGGCCGCTGCGTGCCGGACTCCAGTACTCCCTCCATTCAACCTCTGCGGACCACCCCCCCTGGCTGGGGCTGTCCCCCGTGCTGGGCACCCCGGCGTTACCCCTGTGACATGTGAACTTTGCCTCCACTGCTGGGCCCATATTCAGAGGCACCTCTCATGGTTCACGCCCCGGCGGGCCTCTGCTTACATCGCTGGTATTGCCTCCATTGCTTCTAGTCCTATGCTCTGGGCTCTGTAGGCCCCTGCCAAACATAACTGCTGCCACGGCTGAACAACTGATTGGAGGGCTGATCTGGGGAGAGGAGGCCGCCCTCGACACACGCTTCCTGCCGCTGCGCCCGCCTGCCAACTTGTCATTTCCACCCTGGCGTAGCTTGTGACTTTTTCGGACTCTGCCTCTACTACATCATGCGGTGATGGCCCATGCTAGCCTTGCTACCTACCCCTCCTGATTCACTCACTCCGGGGTCTGACCATACGCTGGCCACATCCACCAGGGGTGCACTATTCTCACAGTTTCTCTGCGCCCTCCATTGACTCGGCTGCCTCCACCTAAGTACTATCTTCGCGATTGAGGCCCAGCGCTCCGTTCCACCGACCTGTTTCCCCAGCTGTGGGGCTTGAGCCGTGCCCTCTCCCGCACCTCCACGCCACGTGCCCTTCTGTTTCGACACGCTTACTCAAGCTCCTGATCTGTGCACTTGGCGATTTGGCACCACCCTCCACAATGTCCAACAGATCCAGGAATACCAACAAATCTGGGGCCATGGACAAGTTTGCTAAGGTTACCCCTAGGTCCGACTCAGCCCACACGTCAGGCGATCATGTGGACGACACGCTCCCTGCCGAGGCACCCGCCACTGACCTGACAGGGATGATGGAATCAATGGCTAGGAACTTCGCAGCCTTCCACGAAAAGCTTGACGACATCAATGCCAATGTAGCATCGCTCAGAGCCAAACTAGACCAGCAGGGGACGAGAATCTCGGAGGCTGAAAACAGGATAGGGACCAACGAAGACAATATAGCCACACTCCAGGGCAACGTATCCACTCTGGTCACGGACATGAAGGCGGTCAAGGCCAAATGCGATGACCTCAAATCCAGGTCACGTAGAAATGACATACGCATTGTTGGCGTTCCGGAGAATGTGCTGAAGGGCTGACTTGAACTGGCAGTTGAGAATCTCTTGAAAGACTTATTAGGCAATCCTGATATGTATCCCTTCTTCACCATTGAAAGGGCCCACAGGGCGCTGTCGCCGCGGCCTAAACCTGGTGACTTTCCAAGGCCCATCATTGCGAAGATTTTGAGCTTCAAGGATCGCGACCAAATTCTCTGCCTCGCACGTGAGAGGGGCGAGCTACAGTTAGACTCGAAGGTGATCAGGATTTTCCCCGATTTTTCAACCGGAGTTCAGCAGGAACGGCGCCAATTCCTTGGAGTGAAGAAACTCCTCAGAGAAGAACATCCCTTAAGCCATACTCTTTCCTGCCTGCTTGAAGTTCACGTTCAACAACAAACTGTACTTTTTCACAGTGCCATCTGAAGCGGTTAAATTCATAGAAGCGCACGTCCCCCTGCAACCCCCAGATGATGACGCTATGAGTGATAATTGAAATTCATGCTTGTTTGATGCTGTCTAGTTGTTGTGCTTATATGCTGATCTAGTCCTGCCATTTATTGTGCGCACCCTTGAGCAACCACACGTCTGGGTTCTCCCTGGTATACACATATACTACGCACATCTCATTTTTGCTTGGTACACACACTCGCCATGGAGCTGTGGCTACCCTGCCCCGTTTATCCGCTCACACCTGCTCTTGCTGCTATTTGATATGAAAGGCCCCGGTACTCCGCTGACAGGCCTTTATCCCCCACTCACAGTCATGGTGACACGCATTACACAACTGCTGAATCCCCTTTCTGAATTGCGACACCACTCCGGCTCAGGCGTGGATTCCTATACCCCACTGAGTGAATAGGGGCACTTCTTATATGACCGCTAACACTGTTCGTTTTGTAACGGAACTAATTGGTTCCAAGCGCGCTTGTGCACGGCAATAGCGCACCCCACTGCGATTGCACTGTTCCTGGTATTGATTTTGTTGTGGATCAGCCCCAGTTGGGCTTTTGGACAGACTGGGCCTAGTTGGGGTCGGCTCAGCTTTGCACTGTTGAGGGTGGGTGCCATTTACACTGCTGAATTTGGGTTAGTGGTGAGGTTGGTGGGCGGGAATGGGTTTTTGCAAATAAGAGGCATTGTGAGGTGCCACGGCGCGCGCACCGGAAGGCTATGAGCGCACTCACTACTTTGACCTAGGGTATCCGCGCTACCGCTGGACTTGGGATGTTCATTAACACGTGTACTATGTGCGAAGATATTTGCCATTGAAATATCTACCGTCATAATGTCCTGGAACAACCGCGGTTTAAGCAATCACACCAAAGCCCGTAAGGTCATGGCCCTCGCTAATAGGCATAGTTCCAAGGTATTACTCCTGCAGGAGACACACTCCAATGGCCGTATTCCAAACACCATGGCCCAGTCATGGGGCCCTGCTAGATTCTTCACTTCCTACTCCTCCCAATCCAGGGGCGTCCTCACAATGATCCATAAATGGATTAAATTTATACTGCATAAAAGCTAAATAGACCCTGAAGGCCGCTATGTTATACTGCACTGTACCCTGGCGACCAAAGAATACTTGTCAATACATACTGCCCCAATGTGGACTCCCCTGAGTTCTTTGACGCGGTGGCCGCCATACTGCTAGGCTACGTAGGAATCCAGACTATATGGGGGGGGGGACCTGAACCTTATTTTGGACACTGCCCTGGACAGAACCGGCACGGCCCCTCAAGCCCTATCTGGCGCTGCACGCAGGCTACACGGTCACATGCAGACACTCAATATTTGTGATGCCTGGAGGACACTGCACCACCAGTGCCGGGAGTACACTTATTACTCGACTGTACACGACAGTTCATCCAGAATAGACCTGTTTTTTTGTGTCAAAAGAAACCATGGGCAGGGTGGAGGGGTCGTGGATCCTACCTCGTACACTATCAGACCATGCTCCAATTACACTATCTGTGAAGCTAGGGATACCCATCCCGACACTCAGCACCTGGCGCTTTAAGTCCGGGGCGCTCAGGGATATTGTGTTTAAGGCTGAAATCCTGGCAGACATCGAATCCTTCTTTGAGCACAACTCCCCTCAGGGCACGTCAGCTGTGATCAGATGGGATGCCTTCAAGGTGTACATTAGGGGAATGTCCATCTCGTTGGAGGCTGGGGTACTAAAATCAATCCGTGGTACCCTCGTCCGCTCCGAAGCCAAACTGAAGCAATTGGAACTGCAATGCTCCACGGGCGTCGACCCCGCTATATTTGCCCAAATTAATAGTGAACTGCAGGTGTACAACGCGTTGGCTACTAGCGAAGTCCAATACTTCAGCCGCCCGCAAGCTGCCAGGAAATATGGCGAGGGGGACAGACCGGGGAAAACGCGACGCTGGTGAGAGGGGAATCTGGCCAGACCCAGATCACCTCCATCAAAGACCAATTCGGCAATGTGCAATGGGCGGATCAACGAATCTTAGATGTGTTCACTGAGTTCTACAGGTCCCTCTACTCCCAGCCGGCTGAACACACCGAACAGCACATGCGCGAGCTGCTAGACCAGATCCCCACCACTGAAATATCCCCTACCTCTCGCGACCAGATGGACTCACCAATTCCGCTGGACGAGATAGTAACGGCCATCTCAGACCTACCCAAAGGCAAGGTGCTGGGACCCGACGGCCTTATCGCCGAATTTTATCAGGGACACGTGGCCATATTAGCCCCAAAGCTACTCGAGGTTTGGGACGAAGCACTCCGCGTCTCCATCATCGCCCCTTCTATGCACAAAGCTGTCATCACAGTCTTGCTCAAGACTGGCAAACCAGAAGACAAGTGCGGGTCCTATAGACCTCTTTCCCTCATGAACCTGGACACTAAAATCTTTGCAAAGATCATAGCAAACCGCTTTCTGCCCATTATGCCATATTTGGTCCATGAGGATCAGGCAGTTTTCGTCCCTGGTAGGTCCACCTCCCATAATATCAGGAGATTGTTCAATGTTATGTCCCGCATAGATCAAGATGCTGAAGCCGTGGCGGTCGCCTTAGACGCTCAGAAGGCCTTTGACATGGTCTCATGGAACTACATGTGGCTAGTGCTGGAGACAATGGGTGTCGGACCGAATATGATCGGATTTATCAAATTACTATACACCTCCCCTGTGGCGCGAGTAAGAGCTAATTCATTGGCATCTGACCCCTTCGCTCTTTCTAGAGGCACCCGGCAGGGCTGCCCCTTCTCTACGATTCTTTTCGCACTCGCTATAGAGCCTATGGCGGATTATATCCGTGCACACCATGCCCGCAGGGGAATAAGATTACAAGGTGACCCTGAAATCATATCCTTATGCGCGGACGATGTGCTGTTGTACATCAGAGAGCCCACAACCCATATTGACCCCATATTGAGGGATATCACCCGCATCGGCACCTACTCCGGCTTCACGATCAACTATTCAAAGTCGGAGATCTTTCCGCTTACTAAATCTACTCAACAACCTACCACCGAGTACCCCCTTCGCTGGTCCCCCAATGGTGTCCGATATCTCGGTGTGCAGATTTCCTTAACCAAATCCACTTTACTCGCCGACAACTATTCTGCCGTAGCACAAACGGTTGAGACCAAGATACTACGGTGGCGTTCTCTCCCATTATCCATGGCTGGTTGGCTCTTCCTAATTAAAATGATTCTGCTCCCCAAGCTCCTTTATACTTTCAGCAACATTCCTGTATGGCCCAGGAGGGGATACTTCGCCAAACTTCACTCACAATGTGCACAGTTCCCCTGGCACTCTGGTGCGGTGCGCAAGAAGTGGACGGATATGGCTCTCCCATATAAACAAGGGGGTCTCACTGCCCCGGATCTGATATTTTACTGGACCGCGGCCCAGGCTCAGCATGCCACTCATTGGTACCCTGGCTCCCCGGCGCAACCACATGTCAAGCTGGAGCGCATTGCGGCCGCCGATACCAAAATAATGTCCCTTATACTGCAGCGTCATTATACATCTGACTCTCCTATTGACCCCGTTGGAGCGACCATTTATGCCTGGAAACGCTTGCTGTATCCGACAACCGAGGCCTCCCCTTACTATAAATGGCTCCCGGTGTGGGACTTCTCTGGCCTGGAGCCCACACATGATACTGCTTTAGACCGACACTGGGGGGCATTGGGATACCAGGCACTCTCCGACTTCTACCCTGATGGTAGGTTCACCAACCCCCAAACATGGAAGCAAGGGCACACCAGATCTGCCTGACAGACCATTCAATACTACAGACTTCGGGCTGCGTTCCCCACTGCATGGCCCTCATTCCCGGACGAACCCCCAGAGCACCCTGCGATCGCATACATTGCTAACTCCGGCAGCGCCCGTGGCGTCGTCTCCTCACTATATAAAATCCTGCAGGAGAGCACCGTGACCCCAGCACTCAGGGCGCATAACGATTGGGCAAACGAACTGGGCCTAGAAATATCCGATGGGGCCTGGGGTGAAATATGCCTACACACCAAGAAAGTCTCCCTCAATTTCCGCCACCGCGCCATGCAGTACAAACTCCCCAACAGGCTCTACTACACCCCACATAGGACCTTGAGGTTCATCCTCACCATGGCGCACCTGTGCCCTCGGTGTGGTGCCGAGGAAGCTGACCACTTGCATATGTTCTGGACCTGCAGTGAGCTATCTGGCTTTTGGGAAAGCATTTTGAAAACACTGTCTGCGATAACCAAAACCGTGGTTGACCCCGATCCTCTGGCGGTCCTGTTTGGGGCCTGGAAAACAGACGATACAAGGCGTCTGGCTAAATTTTTAAACATAAGCTGTATGATTGCAAAAAAAATGTATACTCCAGAGCTGGAAAAACCCCTCCCCCCGGTCTATGAGAAATGGTTACGCTTGCTCACCTGGTCACGAAATTGTGAGGAAGAATACCTGACTATGCTCCCCGCCTAATCTCGCCCTAAGAACATCTGGGTTGAATTTAACACTTATCTTAACAATCAAAGCGAGGGCACGCCCGAGTCTGGATTGTCCCCCGCCTTGCCGGACCCTGAGCCCACCACATGAGGCCTTGCGAATGCTTCTTTCAAGTGCCACTCTTATGCAAATGCTGTGATTGCTGTTTCTTAATTAACGTGCTGCTCTATGATGTAACTGCTGTATACACGTGTTGATTTGTGTATGTGCCTTGTGAACCTCTGCCGTCAAAAATAAAAGTTTTAAAAAAAAATACGCCACCCACCAGCCTTGACCCCTTGCCCAGGGAATTTACTTCAAGCCACACACTTGCCATGACCCCTCTCCCACAGAATGTACTTTGAATCACCCACCCACCTGACTTGAGCCCTCCACCAGGGAATTTACTTCAAGCCACCCACCTGCCTTGAGCCCTCCCCCAGGGAATTTGCTTCAAGCCAGACACCTGCCCTGAGCCCTCCCCCAGGGAATTTGCTTCAAGCCAGACACCTGTCTTGAGCCCTCTCCCAGGGAATTTACTTTGAATAAACCACCCACCTGCCTTGAGCCCTCCCCCAGGGAATTTACTTTGAAAAAGCCACCCACCTGCCTTGATCCCTCTCCCAGGGAATTTACTTCAAGCCACCAACCTGCCTTGAGCCCTCCACCAGGGAATTTACTTTGAATAAGCCACCCTTGAGCCCTCTCCAAGGGAATTCACTTCGAATAAGCCACCCACCGTCATTGAGCCCGCCACCAGGGAATTTACTTCAAGCCACCCACCCGCCTTGACCCCTCACCCACAGAATATACTTTGCATAATCCACCCACCTGCCTTGAGCCCTCTCCCAGGGAATTTAGATTGAATAAGCCACCGACCTGCCATGAGCCCTCCCCCAGGGAATGTACTTGGAATAAGCCACCCCCCTGCCAAGAGCCCTCCCTCAGGGAATTTACATTGAATAAACCAGCCACCTGCCTGGAACCATCCCCCTGGGAATTTACTTCGAATAAACCACCCACCTGCCTTGAGCTTTCCCCCGGGGAATTTACTTTGAATAAGCCACCCAACTGCCTTGAGACCTCCTCCAGGGAATTTACTTCAAGCCACCAACCTGCCATGAGCCCTCCCCCAGATAATGTACTTCAATCCAATCCCCTGCCTTGAGCCCCCCTAGGGAATTTAGTTCAAGTCACCCATCTGCTTTGAGCTCTCCCCCAGGGAAGTTACTTCAAGCCACCCACCTGCCTTGAGCCCTCCCCCAGGGAATTTACTTCAAGCCACCCACCTGCTTTGAGCCCTCCCAAAAGGAATTTACTTTGAATAAGCACCCACCTGCCTTGAGCCCTCCCCCAGGGAATTTGCTTCAAGCCAGTCACCTGTCTCGATCCCTCTCCCAGGGAATTTACTTTGAATAAACCACCCACCTGCCTTGAGACGTCTCCCACAGAATGTACTTTGAATAATCCACAAACCTGCCTTGAGCCCTCTCCCAGGGAATTTACTTCAAGCCATCCACCTGCCTAGAGTCCTCCCACCAGGGAATTTACATTGAATAAGCCACCCACCTGCCTTGATCCCTCTCACAGGGAATTTACTTTGAAAAGCCACCCTCCTGCATTGAGCCCTCCCCCAGGGAATTTACTTCAATCCACCCACCTGCCTTGAGCCCTCCCCCAGGGAATTTACTTCTAGCCACCCACCTGCCTTGAGCCCTCCCACAGGGAATTGACTTTGAATAAGCCACCCTTGAGCCTTCCCCAATGGAATTTACTGCGAAAAAGCCAGCCACCTGCCGTGAGCCCTCCCCCAGAGAATTTACTTTGAATAAGCCACCCACCTGCTTGAGCCCTGCCCCAGGGAATTTACTTCAAATACGCCACCCACTTGCCTTGACCCCTCTCCCACAGAATGTACTTTGAATAATCCACCCACCTGCCTTGTGCCCTCCACCAGGGAATTTACTTCAAGCCACCCACCTGCCTTGACCCCTCTCCCACAGAATGTACTTTGAATAATCCACCCACCTGCCTTGAGCCCTCTCCCAGGGAATTTACATTGAACAAGCCACCCACCTAGCTTGAGCTTTTCCCCAGGGAATTTACTTTCGATAAGCCACTGAACTGCCTTGAGACCTCCTCCAGGGAATTTACTTCAAGCCACCAACCTGCCATGAGCCCTCTCCCGGGGAATTTACTTCAAGCCACCTACCTGCTTTGAGCCCTCCCCCAGGGAAGTTACTTCAAGCCACCCACCTGACTTGAGCCCTCCCCAGGGAATTCACTTCAAGCCACCCACCTCCCTTGAGCCCTCCCCCAAGGAATTTACTTCGAATAAGCACCCACCTGCCTTGAGCCCTCCCCCAGTGAATTTGCTTCAAGCCAGACACCTGTCTTGAGCCCTCTCCCAGGGAATTTACTTTGAATAAACCACATACCTGCCTTGAGCCCTCCCCCAGGGAATTTACTTTGAAAAAGCCACCCACCTGCCTTGATCCCTCTCCCAGGGAATTTACTTCAAGCCACCAACCGGCCTTGAGCCCTCCACCAGGGAATTTACTTTGAATAAGCCACCCACCTGCCTTAATTCCTCTCACAGGGAATGTACTTCGAATAAGCCACCATTGAGCCCTCCCCAAGGGAATTTACTTCAAGCCACCCACCTGCCTTGACCCCTCTCCCACAGAATGTACTTTGAATAATCCACCCACCTGCCTTGACCCCTCTCCCAGGGAATTTACTTCAAGCCACCCACCTGTCTTGAGTCCTCCCCCCAGGGAATTTACAATGAATAAGCCACCCACCTGCCATGAGCCCTCCCCCAGGGAATGTACTTCGAATAAACCACCCACCTGCCAAGAGCCCGCCCTTAGAGAATTTACATTGAATAAGCCACCCACCTTCCTTTAGCCTTCCCCTAGGGAATTTACATTAAGCACCCACCTGCCTGGAACCCTCCCCCTGGGAATTTACTTTGAATAAGCCACCCACCTGCCTTGAGCTTTCCCCCAGGGAATTTACTTTGAATAAGCCACCCAACTGCCTGGAGACCTCCTCCAGGGAATTTACTTCAAGCCACCAACCTGCCATGAGCTCTCTCCCGGGGAATTTACTTCAAGCCACCCACATGCCTTGAGCCATCCCCCGGGGAGCCACCCACCTGCCTTGAGCCCCCCTATCCCCTCAGGGCATTTACTTCAAGCCACCCACCTGCCTTGACCCCTCCCCCAGAGAATGTACTTCAATCCAATCACCTGCCTTGAGCCCCCCCTAGGGAATTTATTTCAAGCCACCCACCTGCCTTGAGCCCTCCCCCAGGGAATTTACTTCAAGCCACCCACCTGCCTTGAGCCCTCTCCCACAGAATGTACTTTGAATAATCCACGAACCTGCCTTGAGCCCTCTCCCAGGGAATTTACTTCAAGCCACCCACCTGCCTACAGTCCTCCCCCAGGGAATTTACATTGAATAAGCCATTCACCTGCCATGAGCCCTCCCCCAGGGAATGTACTTCGAATAAGCCACCACCCCTGCCAAGAGCTCTCCCACAGGGAATTTACATTTAATAAGCCACCCACCTGCCTTGAGCCGTCCTCGAGCGAATTTAGTTCAAGCCACCCACCTGCTTTGAGCCCTCCCCCAGGGAAGTTACTTCAAGCCACCCACCTGCCTTGAGCCCTCTCCCAGGGAATTTACTTCAAGCCACCCACCTGCCTACAGTCCTCCCCCAGGGAATTTACTTTGAATAAGCTACCCACCTGCCTTGATCCTACTGACAGGGAATTTACTTCGAAAAAAAAGCCACCCACCTGCCTTGAGCCGTCTCCCAGGGAATTCACTTCAAGCCACCCACCGCATTGAGCCCTCTCCCAGGGAATTTACTTCGCAAAAGCCACCCACCTGCTTTGAGCCCTCCCCCAAGGAATTTACTTCAAGCCACCCACCTGCCGTGAGCCCTCCCCCATGGAGTTTACTTCTAATAAGCCACCCCCCCTGCCATGAGCCCTGCCTCAGGAATTTACATTGAATAAGCCACCCATCTGCATTGGGCCTTCCCCTAGGGAATTTACTTCAAACCACCCACCTGCCTCGAGTCCTCCCACCAGGGAATTTACTTTGAATAAGCCACCTACCTGCCTTGAGCTCTCCCTCAGGGAATTTACATTGAATAAGCCACCCCCTGCCATGAGCCCTCCCTCAGGGAATTTACATTGAATAAGCCACCCACCTTCCTTGAGCCATCCCCCAGGGAGTTTAATTCAAGCCACCCACCTCCCTTGAGCCCCCCCCCCGGCCTCCTAGGGACTTTACTTCAAGCCACCCACCTGCCTTGAGCCCTTCCCGAGAGAATGTACTTCAATCCAATTACCTGCCTTGAGCCCCCCCCCCCCAGGGAATTTACTTTGAAAAAGCCACCCACCTGCCTTGATCCCTCTCACAGGGAATTTACTTTGAAAAAGCCACCCTCCTGCATTGAGCCCTCCCCCAGGGAATGTACTTCAAGCCACCCACCTGACGTGAGCCCTCTCCCACAGAATGTACTTTGAATAATCCACCAACCTTCCTTGATCCTACTCACAGGGAATTTACTTCGAAAAAAAGCCACCCACCTGCCTTGAGCCCCCTCCCAGGGAATTTACTTCAAATAAGCCACCCGCCGGCTTTGAACGCTCCCCCAAGGAATTTACTTCGAATAAGCCACCCACCTGCCTTGAGCCCTCCCCCAGGGAATTTACTTCAAATAAGCCACCCACCTGTCTTGAGCCCTCCCCCAGGGAAGTTACTTTGAATGAGCCACCCACCTGCCTCGAGTCCTCCCCCAGGAAATTTATTTCAAGCCACCCACCTGCCTTGAGCCCTCTCCCACAGAATTTACTTTGAATAATCCACCCACCTGCCTTGAGCCCTCTCCCAGGGAATTTACTTCAAGCCACCCACCTGCCTGGAGTCCTGCCACCAGGGAATTTACTTTGAATAAGCCACCTACCTGCCTTGAGCTCTCCCTCAGGGAATTTACATTGAATAAGCCACCCACCTGCCGTGAGCCCTCCCCCATGGAGTTTACTTCTAATAAGCCACCCCCCCTGCCTGGAACCCTCCCCCTGGGATTTTACTTCGAATAAGCCACCCACCTGCCTTGAGCTTTCCCCCAGGGAATTTACTTTGAATAAGCCACCCAACTGCCTTGAGACTGCCTCCAGGGAATTTACTTCAAGCCACCAACCTGCCATGAGCCCTCTTCCGGGGAATTTACTTCAAGCCACCCACCTGCTTTGAGCCCTCTCCCAGGGAATTTACTTTAAGCCAACCACCTACCTTGAACCGTCCCCCAGGGAATTTTCATCAAGCCCACCTGCCTTGAGCCGCCCCCTAGGGAATTTACTTTTATTAAGCCAGCCACCTGCCTTGAGCCTTCCCCAGGGAATTTACTTCGAAAAAGCCACCCACCTGCCTTGAGCTTTCACCCAGGGAATTTACTTCAAGCCAAGTACATGCATTGAGCCTTCCCCCAGGGAATATACTTTGATTAAGCCACCCACCTGCCTTGAGCTCTTCCTCAGGGAATTTACTTTGAATAAGCCACCCACCTGCCTTGAGCCCTCCCCCAGGGAATTTACTTCAAATAAGCCAGCCACCTGCCTTGAGCTCTTCCTCAGGGAATTTACTTCAAGCCACCCACCTTCCTTGAGCCCTCTCCCAGGGTATTTACTTCGAATAAGCCAGCCACCTGCCTTGAACCCTCTCCCATGGAATTTACTTCAAGCCACCTACCTGCCTTGAATCCTCTCCCAGGGAATTTACTTTGAAAAAGCCACCTACCTGCCTTGAGTCCTCCCCCAGGGAATTTACTTTTAATAAGCCACCCACATCCCTTACGCCCTCCCCTGACCCCCATTCCTTTCTCCTCCTCTTTTTTTTCTTCTGGTTAAAGGTGTAGTGGAAGAAATGTGTGAAAGGCCATCGGCCGAAAATGCTACATGAAAACCACACACTGCTGCAAAATAGCTGCAAAAAACATCGCCATTTTAAGGGCAAGATGACAAAGTGGACCCTCTCTAATTGTGGCTCTGCTGGCGTAACTAATGAACAGCACACACCCACCTGATAAGTATCTACCTGCCTTGTGACACACTTCCTAGACTCAAAATATCGTTTCAGTTCACCCGAACTAATTCCCTCTAAACGCAGGAAACTCATGTAAGAGCACAGGAAAGCTATGGCACACATAACTAAGCACTACAAATCAACGCGGGGGAGGGGGGGCGTTCAATAGTGTAGGGTTCAAATAGAGGGGTCATTATCAAAGCGATAATTACCCCACTCCCAAGGTCTGTGGGGCGAAAGGTACGGTCGTAATAGAAATATAGGTTTTGGAGTCGTGGTGCGCAAGTGAGAAATGTTAGTTTAACAGAGTGTGAACATGCGCACAAAGCGTTTCAGCAAATGAAATGTGGTTTCATTTTTTAGTGTATAAATAAGACCTTTTTTTAATGAGGTATTTAATTTGCACACTTGGCTGCACTGGAGCAGATTTACATGGGGTGAAAGATTTCTCTAAAGTGAAAACATTTGCCCATGTTTAACTCACACAGGGGCCTTACATTGAATGCTCCAAGTAACGTTAGAATCACAAGATTAAAAAAAAGAAGAAAAAAAACCTGGGCTAGGCAAGCAACATAAAAGTAGGACTACAAAAGATAGCAGCTACTGTAACTTCAGTAGTGGGGAAATGGGAGTGTTTGGGGAGGCAGGGAGATGATATATTAACTGTGCCATTTGAGTGTAACTGTCAAAAACAAAGCAGCGTTTGCTCCGATTAGCATTTCAGGCCTTGGTGGAGCCATTGCCAACGCATTCTCTATGGCACACTCAGTACATGCAGGTGAGAGGTTGAAAAGTGGGGGTTCGTGTCTTCTATACAGCAGAGATGCGGCTGCTAATGTGAGTTTACCAAAGCATAAGATGTATCTTGAATCGTCGGTAAACGAGTATTGTGCGTGAAGAGGTATATCCTCACTGCTGCTTTTCTTCCATCCAGTCACATAGCTCTCCCGAAAAGCGGGAAAGAGTTTTTCAATTGCAAAAACCTCCTCGGGACACGGCGGCAGATGGCCCCAATTTCAGGACGTCTGGTCACCCTAGGTTGTGTTACATGTCACCCCTCTGGGGGACATGGTACCTTCAACTTTTGGTGTCCTGGTCACATGGGGTAACCATGTGACCAAGTAAATAAATGACACGAGCCGCTTCCGGCTCGTCAGTCGATTCCATTCCCGACTCTCTCTGGTTGCACCATGCTGGTGCTGCGCAGCGTGCCATGGACCTAGCCATGCGGCCCGGCACGGGGACGGTGCCCCTTCTGGGCAACACCGTCCTCTTGGCAATTGCGTCCGCCATGTGAACATGGCATGTTCACCCTCCTCGGCCTGGGTGCCGGCAGTGCCGAGGCGGGTGCCGGCTGGGTGCCCCCAGCTCATGTGTGGAGCTCCGGTGAGGTGCTCCCTGCTCCATTGTGGTTACATGATTGCAGCATTGGTAATCCGTGTTGGGTGATCCCAGCACATGCTGAGGCCCGCCCCAGTGACCGGATGCGGGCCTACAACAGGTTGTTCTGAACGTACAGTTTAAAAACCTGTTGAAGCAAATCTTGCAGGAAAACTTCAATTCTGAATTCCTGAAGGCAGAGAACTCGTTCCTGTTGTTGCCCCGTCTGCTTCTGAAGGTACCGTTTGAAATGCAGCCTGTAGCAAGAATTCTCATTGGCTCAAAGGAAGTCAATAATGATTCTCGTGTACTAATGAGTCTGGGTAGGATGCCGGGATGTTTGCAGAGTGATGGACAGCCTGCCAGATATTGATTCAAAAGCGACATGGAGTCTGTCGGTACTCTGCCAGGGAATCCATGCTGGCGCACCACAGAATGGAGTCCCGGCAGATACTCCAAACCTCAGCTACGTGGCAATCCTCGTTACCAAGCAGATATCTAAAGGCACAGAGGGAACCAGCAAGTATTCAGAAAGCGGGCCCATGGATGCAGACGGAAATAAAAGCATTTTGCAGACAGCACACCATTTTCTCGTCAGCACCGGTTACTTTTTCATTGCTTACACATGGACACCGGGCCACAGCATCATTTCTACGTGATGTCTGGAGGTGTCGACGAGGAATCCGCCAAAATGGAGGAGGCACCCCGATAACCTGGGCAGGGGCCTTCCTCCTCTTCTCTCTCTCACCTCCCGCCCCTACTGGGGTCGGGGGAGAGGTCTAAACCAAATGAGCGCCAAAAAGCTCGAAAAGCCTACGAAGGGCAGACAAAAGGAAGGGGGACGGGGGGGTGTAAAGACTGGTAGGGGGTGTCTGTACTTCCGCTCTCTATATGGTAGAGGAGAGGCACAGAGGACCCCAGCCAAGATTCTCTATTACGGTAGCAATGGACGAGCAATCAAGGCCTAGCTTCTCAGGAGGTGATGCAGGCTGGTTCTTAAGTACAGTGTATTCCCCAAGCCCCCACAAAGGAATGTCCACACACTGTATTACTGAAAACACAGTCTTTATATAATTAATATTCAAAGGTTATGTACACTAATAACGCACTTTGTGCTCAGGAAAATCAATAATGGTAAATATCTACAATTCTAAAGTGGTACCACTAATATTAGACCTCATTAAAGTGCATTCACAATACTGTCAAAATGTCACACAGATCAATAAGAAGGAAACCAGCAATAGAGAGAGGAGAGATAACAGATGGTTGAAACAATAGGCAGAAGACTGGCCCCTGCTACTGGACACAGTTCTGTGTGGAGATCCCCCCACCTGGGCAACCTGTAAAATAAAGAGATATAACACAAGCCCAGTCCATATATTGTTCGATAGTCTTATTCTCTCCTACAATGTTTTTACCCCCCCAATGTACCTGGTGGAGTCGAGTTCTTCGAAGAGGCGTCGACAGATCCTTCTTGAGTGACCCCCTTTAAAGCAGGAGTCACGGATCGTCGAGAGGCGTCGAGAAGCGTCGAGGAACTCGGTGTTCGGTGTCGGGGAATCGACGGCCCTTCTTGAATGCCTTCCCTTTCAAGCGGGAGACACGGGGCGTCGAACGTCCGACAACAAACAGGGTAGAACGGCGTCGATGAGGCGGCAGGCTTCGATCCGAGCGGTGCTAGTCGGCGTCGGGACGTCGGCGTCCTGCGAGGAAGAGGCGTGCGGGGCACCTCGGCGACACTAGTTCTGGACCGCAAAGATTGTGAATGACGGTGGCCCAACAAGGGCGTCGAGTCGCTCGAGTCTTTGGGGTCGTGAGGTGGCGGGAAACCCACCGGCGAATTCTCCTCGGCGCGTTGGTCGTCCTCGACTTTCTCCGGCAGGATAAAGCGGTCGACGGTGCGGACGAGGTGGTCCTTTGATTCAAATGTTCTTAGGCAAGGAGCGGACGGCTCCGGTCGTCGGCGGCACGGCGTCAAGTGGTTCCCACCGCTGGGCAACACAACTTCGACGGGCCTCCAGCGGTTACACAGACCTGCGAACCCTGGTCGACGGCAATGGACTTCGACAGCGTCGAGGTCCGGGTGCTTCACTTCGATCTCCTCGGCGGTCCCGTCTCGGGTCGGCAGCCTTTCGAGGGTCTGACTTCCAGGGCGCTTCGGCGAAGATTCAGCGGTGCTCGATGGTCCCTCGGAGCATGGGAAGAGGGCGCCTAGCCAGGTCCTCTCTCGGGTCAGTCCTCGACGAGCACGGCAGCCTTCGGATCGGTCGAAGTAAAAGCAACAGCAAGTCTTCTTCTTCCAGCTGGGCGTCGAGGGTCAGCAGTTCCAGTTACTCTTGAGTGGAGACTCAGCTTCTGAACGCTTCTGAACAATTTCCAGTGGTGAGAGGTCCCCAGATATACTATTCTGTCTCTCATCCACACTGCTGGCACACACACAGCAGCCAATCACACAGAAGGGCATTCATGCAGTCAGTCAGCCAATCAGGCACACAGTGCATTCAGGCCACACTCCTCCCTTTCAGACACTCACAACAAGGAATGTGGATTGGGACAAGTACCCAGCCATTCAACGCTACACACTGCATTCAGGCCAGTTTCGGGCAGGGCTGTCTCAGTCTTTGTCTCACATGCCAGAAACCAGACAACCACAACAAGGAGTGTATATTGGTCACCCACTCCATTCACCCAGGTCCCACCCACAGGAGGTACCCACAACATACAGTCAATGGGAAGGCTCCAGTCAGTCTAGCTGGGCCTTCACAACAACACCATATATGGAACTTCCACCCAACAGCCAGTCAGGGGGAAGGGACAGAGTCAGGGCTTCCCAGGACTTTGGGAAAACAAGGTAAGAGGCAATAGAAAGCAAGAGGCCACAGGGGCCATCTGGTTTTCCATCAGGAATCAACGGATTCCAATGGCAGGGCCTGGGTATCCCAAAATGGAGGGCACCCAGAGCACCTGTCAATTTCAGCATGGAGCTGCCACCAGCCCATACCCTGCTCTGTGGGCCACCTACAGGTGCCCAAAAACATACACTAGGGGCACAGGGTTGTACCCCTACCCATGGGTGCCATAAGGGTATCCCATGGGTCTGTTCACCAAACCAAAAAGAAGGAAGAGCTGCACTGCCAGAAGTCCAACAATACAGAACACACATGAGGCCCTGTCCCTCCAATGCATTTCCAGCATCACACTGCCTTAGATGGATGTTGTCCTTTATTTATACCCCGGCCGCTCCCATCCCCTTTGGGATCCCAAGCTATGTTGAAGTCCCTTGTGAGGAGGAGCTCTCCTTTAGCGAAGCCTTCTAATTTACCCAGGGTCTGATGTAAAAAAAAGCATATTGTCCCGTGTTGTGGGCATATATGGTCCTATTGTCATCACCTTCTGTTCCATCAAAACGTGCAGGAAGATAAATCTCCCATTTGGGTCGGCAAATGTTTTCGTCAACAGCCCCAAGGAATCATTTATGCCCACTAGCACCCTAGCCATTTTATTCTGGGCATTTGTGGGTGTATTTGTGAGAACTGGTGTATATGTAGCTTGTGAACATCACCTTTTTCGATGTGCATTTCCTGTAGTGTTACCATGTCAACCCTGCCCCTTTTTATTTGTGTAGATACCTTCTTTCTCTTTACCAGGGTGTTCAAGCCCCAAACATTATGTAACAAGATTAGCAGCGCTTTCATCAGTACAATTTCCTCTCCTACAATTTGTCTCCCTTACCAGGTCCAACCCCTCTGTTTTTCTTATACACCTTCTTTGTGGCCCTCACCAAACCTCGCCCCCCTCCATCTCCACTGCCCTTCCCCACTCCCTTCCCACCCCAAGCACCGTATCCAGGACCACACCCCAAACAGTTGGGAACCCGGGGCACATTTCTACCAAGACCCCTAAGGTTACACTAACTTTCTATAAATCCAAGCGGTGCCCCACTCCCTCCCTGTTCTGGACCGCATAGTTCTGTTTGATAGCATTTTCTGTCCCACATCTCTCCAGTAATACGCCCCCCACCCCTTTCTTCTCTGTCTTCCGAGCACTTCTTGCAGGTTTTAGGATGTTGGGTCGATATTATTTTTATCCCCTCTTCTTACCCCATAGAGGCCTTTCAATTTGGCCCATTACTTTCCTTGTGCGGTCCACGATTCCCATGGCCTGTTTCTCTGTTGTTGCGCCCTGCGTCTTTGATCACTAGTCATCTTCTCCATCCTCCATTCCCAGTTTCATCAGACCCTCAGCGCAGGTGGTGGCTCTCCGTTGTCTCCCTTCCCATAAAAATGTTAGTCCGCTCTCTTTCTCTTTTTTGGGGTAAAAGGTGAAATGATCTTTTTTTTACATTTTTTGCGAACATACGGTAGAATTGTTTTTCTGGATTGTATTTATTGCTTGAATGTTGGTAAATTGAATAAACTAGTTTATTAAAATAAAATTTAAAAAAAGAATGTTAGTCCGAAGGGGAAGGTCCATTTGTAAGGGGTTATTTTCCCCACTAAGGTTCGCGTTACAGGCCCCATAGTTTTTTTCTAGAGTGTGGAGGCGGCCAAGTCTTGAAACAGTCTAACCTGTGAGCCGTTAACCGATATCGTGGTCTGGCCCCTATTTTCTCTTTTTCTTCATAGGAGCCCAGCGCAGCTAGTACATCCCTTGGTCCGATTCCCTCACCAGTCCTCTCAGGGCACACTATGTATCTGGTCGATCCCGATTTCCTCTGGGGTGGTGTCTGCTACCAGCGTTGGGAAGCACTGCTGCTCCGTGGTTTTCAGGTCTGCGTCAAGAGTTAGATTCTGCTAGGCCTTCAATTCTGATGTTGGACCGCCTTGAGCAGTTCTCTAGATCCTTGGCCTGTATTTCTAGGTTATGTGTGGCGGCCGCGATTTGCTCTAACAATTCCGGGTTCTGTCGCACCACCTTGTCCACCTCCAATAGGTCTTGTTCAGTCAGGTGCACTATTTCCCACGGAGTTGATTTCTTCCCAGACTTCCTTCAGTGAGCTCTTTAACACTTCTTTTAAATTGGCCATCTGCTACTGAAAAGATGCTGTCAGTCTCTCATCCATGCCTTTTAAGCAGGTCAGCAGATCTTCCTTAGTGAGAGCCATTTTGTCAGATGCGAAACACTTGGCACAAGGGCACTTAGATCAAGTGACGATCATGAATTGCCATTAAAACCCACACTCTATGACAAACCTAATGAACTCATAAGTCGTCTTTTTCTCATGAGGATTGAATATAACAGATTGCCATTCTCGACTATTCAGCCAACTGAACCCAATTAAGGGGTTTATAGCCTACTGACTATGCACATGTGAAACAGGGCAAAAACTGTAATTAAAAAGTAATCCTTTTTTTGTAATACTCCGCACATACATTCATGTATCTACTATAACAATACATGTTTTCTTTCCATTAGAGGTCCTTCCAAATTATTGACAAGGGTTGCCAGAATTTTCAGTAATAAGAGTGCAATTCCAAACCTACATTCCAGGCATATTGTTCCTTCAGCCAATGAACTTTAAACATGTAACTTTTTGCCCCCTTGGTTTTGCTATTCTTCCAATGGTAAAAACAGCTGCACAAAAGTGATCAGAAAATCCCAATCACTTCGTATTAATGCAACATCTGCCAGTTCCACGAATCCAATTTCTCTAAACATACATAGACGCTCTCCATCCTTTCTGGTCCAGTACAGACACAACTCCACTGAACAAAACTATCTTTAAAAGAGCCTGTTTCCCATTTTCATTATTTTTTACAATTTACATTAGGTCATTGAGCATTGTACCATGCATCACTGCTATTTTCATGCTCTCCAGGCGCTCCGGGGATCTGTAAATGAGGGGGCAGGGCGTAAGTTAGTGCAAAGAGGGGGACAGTCCTAGATAGCTTTGCTGTTGGGTGCAGACCAGAAGCTTGAGCTCTGCATGAGATCCACTTCTAGTTATCCTGTGTTGGGAGCATTGCGACAGTTGTATTCAGAGGGGAGCCTTCCAAGCCTGTGATGCCAGGGTGCAAAGCCTGGACTGTGTCGTGTTATCTGATTGGGGTGGTGTGGAGTTCTGTTTGAGGTCTGTTGGGAGGCTTTTCCAATTGCCATCTGGGGTTGGCTTGGGTTGTACGAGTAGTGTGTTGGAGTAAAGGTTGAAAAGGTTAGTGGGGAGGTTAACTGAGGGCATGTGGGCACCTTTAAGCATCCATCTCCGCAGTGGCCACAGAAATGTTGCTATTGATGGAGATTGGTCACGGGTCAGATGGCTGGTAACAGTCTATTCTCTGGACCAGGTTGTTGGTTGTCATAAATAAGTCAGCTTCTTGTTGCTGGGCAGTTTCTTAGCTGATTAAGCATCAAAAAGCCAGGCCTTTAGCGGTTTCCTGAATGTAGGGCAGTTGCTGATTTTGCAGCCATGACAGTTTGGCCACCATGCTGGAGAAGGATGATCCTACATGCCTCACTGTAGTGTATGCCCAACGCACTCCGAGCCGAGACATCAATCACTGCTTTCCGCAAAGGCCTCAAAACCACACTATTCAATTAACATTCCCCCCTCCCCACGCCTATCAGAACTTTGCGTGTTTTTATGTACCACCTTTGTAACAAAGTATGTATATCCAAACACACCATCATGTAACTAAGTATTTTTTTTTTCTGTAACCAGCAATGACTATCTGTAACAGCGCCACGATGCCCTAGGGCTGCTGTGCACTTTATAAATGTTAATAAATAAATAATAATCCTCATGTGGTCTCTGGTAGTGCATCGTCATTGTGTCTTTGTGGCCTTCTAATTTGGTAGTAGGTGATCTTTGTTCCAAAGAACGCTGTCCCACAGCCCTGAAGAGCTATGTGGTTGATCTTGTGTGTGTTTTCTTTAAACACTAGTCTGGGGAGAGTTTTTAGGCTTGGAGTTATGTGTACCCTTCTGTTGAGCTTGAGCCCAAGTCTTGCTGCAGAGTTCTGTATGCATCACAGCATCTTTGCGAGGTAATCCAGCATGCCGAGGTAATCCAGCATGCCGCGGTAATCCAGCATGCCGCGGTAATCCAGCATGCCGATGTATACGTTGGTGGGATAATAGATTCCCGATTGGACCAGCGCTACAATACAAGGGTCTTGTGAGAAATTGCACCATCTGAATGAGCGAATCTGGTAGCATTTCTTTAATAGTGCATCGATTGTTGGTTTCAGGGCGAGTCCACTGTCCATCAGCATCCCAAGACTTGTAATGCCCTTTTAGGGAAGGTGTCAATTTCTGTAGGCTACTTTAAAGGGGCTTCTGGTGCTCTGTTGGGTGAAAGTCGTAGCTTTGTCCGGTTTGAGATTTAAGCTGGTCAGCCAGCTGTGTGAGGGTGGCTTTGAGGGTCATTGTTGCTCATCATTTTGAGAATGATTTGTGCGTCATCCACATAGCTGTAGCAGGAGAGTGTTTTTACTATGACGCTCAGAAGAAGAGTTGTATAGATGTTAAAGCGGAGGGGCGATTAACTAAATCATTGCGGAAAGCCACGGGTTATCGCTCGCGAGTTGTGGCTGGAAGGCAGGTTCCAGGAGATTTCAGTCCTATCTAGGAGCAAAGATGTCTTCCACTGCAGTGTTGTGTAGACCAACTTTTTACCAGTCACCTAATTAAAGATCTGTGGATGACTGTCAAAAGCTGCAAAGAAATACACAAGTATGCTGGCAAGTTAAATTCAAGAAACAACCTTACTGTCGACACTATCAGCTCCTTTCAAGAATAATGAAATAGGTTTATGAAAACAGGGCAAGCGTGCAAGCAGATCGGTTTGACTGGTAACTTTACAGAAGGAGAGAAAAGAAAATCAAGCAGGTTGAGTTAGATTAAAACAAAGTAAATGTGTTTCTGAATTAGAAATATCACTTGGGATTCCTCTTAGCTGTAGAAAAGAACGCACGTGGCTTTGCTGCGCATTTGGACACTCACGTGCAGCGCCTCTGCAGCTATGAGAGACGGGTCTCATCTTGTTCCTGGAGGGATTTCAAACAGAGACCGGTCTATGACAAGAACAATCCTTTAAAGAAGACTAACTGAAGGACAAAGCTGCTGGACAGACAGTGTGTCATGATGCAAAAAATCATTTGTCCAGGGGGCTACATTTCCAATAATAGCTAAGAAACGAGAACAAACTTCAAGTTGGAAATCAGGCAAAAAGATCAAAGTAGAAGTGTACCGCTGCAAGGAACTTCACTTTGATTTGGCATGTTTAAGCATGAGTGGCCTCAATGGACCTGTGTGAGGGGCGGAAGAGGTTGGTGGGGGGGGGGGGTATGAAATACTACCACTCTACTCCCACTGCCTAACCTTTTACGTGCAGACACATTTGTCATCACAAAAAGAGTTTTCCTTGTTTTATTAAAAAAAGAAACTAAGTAGTGATTTGCAATGCAGTACAGTCCAAATCTACATAAATGAAAAGTGGAAACCAATTCAAGAAAGTCGATACATCTTGTCCTGCATCGTGACACATTTGGTACAGTTCTGGCCCAGGTATGCAGTAACACTCGCCATCTGCTGCGATTCCAAGCACACGCTTTGAATATGTCCAGATGTGAATTACGCATCACTTCTAACTGGACTTTACTGTATCCAAAAACAGGAATAAAGTAAGATACTCTGGGGAAATCAACACATCCCAGAGTTTGTACATGGGACCTTGGGTGGAGGGGACAGGGTCATGCCATTTTAGGGCTTTTTGTCTCAGTAGTCCTGCAGCCAAGCAACACAACCAGATGAACAATGATTTAACAACTAGGGGGTGTGATGATAAACCAAACATTAGCATATGTGCCACGAGACGTAAGCGAAGTACGTTTTTGGTTTGACAAAACCCATTCTTTCTTATTTCTTACTAGCCACTAACAGTGTCCCCCAAAACGGCAGCACACAAAAAGAGAGCGCTGAACTAAAACTGCTCAAGGGGCGAGTAGACCTTTCCATGAAGGTCGGGCAGGTAGTGAAAGCAGCCAACCTTTGAGGTCATAAATCATGAAAGAGGATATCACAAATAAATGGAATGAGAATATACGCAACCGCGCACTTCAGCAGAAAGAAAAAAAAAAAAGCACCTGGGAGACTAGTTTTTACTTCTGAAACGTTTGAACGGCCAGGACAACGTTAGAAATCTACTTCCTTACGGTGGTGGCCAACTCCTAGCGCAGCATCTGTACACCTAAAGTGGAATGGGCAGAACGAGGTTACAGGCCATTTCCGGTAATTTAGGTGAAAGGTTCCTTATGGGCACGCTATATAGCGCAAGAAAACAGAACTCCCCCCCCCCCCCCCACCCCCCCCCCCCCCCCTCCGACCAGGTGCTCCCTCAGAGCATCAGATTTCCATAGAAATGGAAATATTGGAAAACTAAACTTGAAGAAATATAAACATCATAAATAAAGGGGATTTGTGTTCGATTAATCACAAAGAAGGGATGGAGGGCGTCCGGACTCGCCGGATTCTGGTTGGTGAACTGGTTTGGGTTAGTAGCGGATCGCGCCTCAGGAGAAGGCGGTCATTCCTCGCCAGCCGGGAGATTATCTTCGATTCTTCGAATGAACTTCATGCGGATTTCTGTGACACCGTCACCTTTCAGCGTGTCCTGGACAAACTTCACATCAATGGCCATCTGAACCTGGGTGAGAAATAAAAGGACAATGGACCCATTGTTATTGGCCAGCGCAAAAGAAGCATTGGCTGGGATCTCCGAGCCGAGACAATGGACATTAGACAGCGTAAGAAACAAACGGAAAACATTGTACATTCTGTTTTCAAAGACTTTTGGTTCGAAATCGACCAATTACATGTATATATTTGTATGGCGGGGGGCGGGGGGGGGCAGAGTAGGTGGGTGGGTAATGGGCCTAACTAGCATAGATTTTCAATAATCTTCCCACCAAAATTATATTTAATATCAAGTTTGCATATTTAACTTTCAATTTTGTCTGCTTTTACGGGTCAAATGCCCTCACACCAACTGAATTAGCAGGTGCGCTATAAATCTTTGGGACAAGGCGTTGGCCCTGTAGTCTTGAAGACATTGTCTAGCTGGCATGTCACCAGATGACCATATACATATATAGTGATACCAGTGAAATGATGTTCCCTCTGCACCTTAATGCCCTTATCCACCAGAATTAGGAGCAATCTGAAATACACTCAACACCACTGCCATACACACATAACTGGACGTTACATAAGCATCTCTACTAGTAAAATATGGCCTTTACAGAAAATAATTCTAAAACAAGACTATTTTACAACCAATTTTCAAAAGACTACAGATAAACCAACTTGAAAAAAAAATGTTTATTCAATTATTAAAACATTAATCACATTACATTTTGTGATAGTGCCTTCAAACATTGTGCATACCCGACCGCGTGTTACTGACATCATTTAAATGCAGTTTCTACCCATTTCGACACCACATATCCGAGTGCAACAACTGTTATTTGCAAACTTCCTCTGATGCCCTGGAGCAGGGTTGTCCAACTCCAGGCCTCGAGGGCCGGGATCTGAATGGGTTTTCAGGATATCCCTCATTAATATTCATGAGGAAAACAGTGCATACATTTAGAATCATGAATTTATCTCATGAATATTAATGAGGGGTATCCTGAAAACCCAACATGGATCCGGCCCTCGAGGTTTGGAGTTGGACAACCCTGCCCTAGATGCTACAAAATGTCCCCTTATTACAATATTACCCATCTATATTCACCCATCATGGAGGTTTCACATCAGGCGATGCAGTTAGAATATTTAGCAACTGACCCCAGCCAATCGTTACTTCTTCCTCCGTTTCTGTATCCCGGTTCCTCATTATTATTATTATCATTTCCATCTCAGCCAACCACCACCTCTTGATATCCATTATTCATTGTGAGACAAGTGGACCCTGAATGCTATTGCAACTCTCCTTCTCGCTAACATGAACAAGAAATGGGTTAGTTTCTGCGTTTATCCTTTTTACTCCATGGGAGTAACACACACATTTATAGGTTCCATGAAGGAGAGTACAAATCACGTCCACCACGTCCCTCCAGAATTTCTGAATTATCAAGCAGTCCCATAGAAAGTGCCAGAACACAGCCCAATCCTGGTTACATCTAGAGCAACAGTCAGGCAGTCCCTGATCAATCACATGCATTCTTGCTGGTGAAGGAGTTAAATTGGATCAGCTTAAATCTAGCATTCCGAGATACTTCTGACATATGTTCCCAGATCCTGAACCATTCCCAGTCAGATGGGGAATAACCCAGATCTCCTTCCCACTTCCCCCTCACAGAAAGATAGGGAGTAGGCTTCTCATGTATCTATATCTTACACTACTGTGATACCACAGGTTCCCCCGAGTGTGCACAGTTCTTCTGGAAGAGAAGCCTAGAGATACACTGTGCGTTTGACCATTCAGGAGTAATTCAGAGCCGTCCCTTGAGCCCTGTTGTATATACAGCAACCCACTGTGTGAATGTCAGCAATTGGCCCTCCTCAAAGAAATCACCCATCAACCTACACCGATTCCTATGTATGATAGGGAGGGGTGTAGATTGCACACTTTGTACTATACACACCGTGCCCTTCTGCCACATCGAAACCGAGATATTCTCGCCTTCCTTCCGGGAGACCTCCCAGTAGCTTCCAGACTTCGCCCTCCAGTGAATCATTCACCACATGCCATGTTGTACTTGAGCAGCTAAGAAATAAAGTTTATAGTCCGGGAGGGTCAGTCCAGTGGTCTGGTATGCATGCTCTGCACAGTGTTGAGAATGCCACTTGAACAAACTTGATAGTGTTGGATTAGGTAAGCTTAGACAGTTCAGTGTTGACCTATTCGGCAATCTGTTTCATGAACTTGGCTGACCCCCTCCTCCGCCCACGTCATATTCTGCGACATACAACGGCATAGTTGTCCAACGGAGGCCATTCTTCATCACTTAGAGGGAGGGGAAGGAGATGAACAAAATCCCAGAACTCCCCGCTTCATCTTTGTGTTAATCTCCTGCCAGAGACACCCTGAACATTATGGCTCATGGAGGAACATTTTCCCTTTTTATTTTTTTTTACTAGTGGTCCATATGAAGTTCATCAGAAGTGCATGCTTGGTCAGACGCGAGTCGGGTACATTTTCAACAGGGGAATTGAAAATCAAGAAGAGCTTTCATACAGCATTGATGGCTTTTGGTCAGGCGATAACTGGCTTCATGAATGTTTTGCTGCTCTACAGGGATATGCTGAGCCATCATTGTTCATACAAAACATTCAATAACTCACAAACACCCATAAGGGGCATTATAACATGTGACAGCATAGACAACAAAATAGCTGCATCTGCCAAGACGAACACACATTACTGACTCAAAAGACCCTACATCAACAGAACAAAGAAATGACCTAAAGTAAAACACCACATCAAGCCTTAAAACGGACCATTCATCAGGAAGATAAATGTACACCAAGTATCGATTTGATTATTGGCTGAGGAAGGGAACAGAGAACCTGTTCCAAACACCATGTGCTGGGTCCATCCATTCACACTTAATATGGATGGGTAGAGATAGTCATGCTCTGGGAATATGGTTTACAACTAGAACTAGAGTACCAATTACTGCGTCTTGGCAGTAAATAAGCAATTTCTAAGAGGGATTTGGCCAGCCAAATATCGTGTTGCAAGAATCTCACTCCCAAAAGGACACGGTCGCCCGAACCTCGCCCATTTAATTATCTGTGCGTGTACTGCTTTCCCAGCACAGGAAACTATGATCCAGTTGCTTCCAAATTGTCAGCCACTCATCTGGCGTCACTCCTATGCACACACACTAATGTGGGAAGGCATTTGTGTTAGAGAACGAGCAAACACGCACACGCACACTTACTTAAAATAAGAGAAAACAAAGAATATACTAGGCAAAAAGAAAGGTTTGGAATGTCACCTGTTTCATGAAAGCACTGAAGATCCCAGAAAAGCGTTGGTGAGATTTACAGACAGTACTACTGCACTGTCCAAGGAGTATTCAAAGTAATTATTGAAAGGGACCACTCATTTGTAATATTTAGGCATTTGTATTTGTCAGTAAGGGCTCGTTGAGCTATTTCCAACAAACTCTGGATCGCATTAAACATAGTTAACTCAGTGTGATTTATCTAAATATGTGTTGCACTTGTAGACCAGCACGATAAGTAAATCCGGCTCCTTTGGATTCTGAGAAGTAGATTTGCCAAGGCATGGAAGAGGGGACCAGATTGTTGCCAATCGTGGGTCATCAGGAATGGGAAAAGGATCTGTAATTACTAATTTAAAGAATCCTGCACAATCTGTTGGACAAAATGGGTTGTACTCCTAAAATCGCTTAACTTTTCCTGTACCGTATCTTAAGAAACGCCAGACAGTAACAAATAGGGATCTCTCCCCCCCTCCAATCCCCAAAACACATACTTCCAACTCACCATTTCCAGTGCTCCTCGAAGAACCCCACATAAGAGGTTGGAGTAAATAAGAGCCGAATGGTTATCCGGAAGCTCCACAAAGTCCACGAGAGGGTTATTTTCCAGGATCATGGAGAATTCATCACCCGCCGGGCTCCAGTTTGTAATACTGGGGGTTACTCCAAGGTACATTTTGAATGCCACCTGTAAATTTTAAGTCACAATGTATTAATAAGAGTGGGGAGGCGGGCTGCGTTGACATAATATAAAGGCCCCTAATTTAAGACGAAGGCAGAGGATTGGACAGTCACAATGACACATTCCACTCCCGATGTATCCAAATAAGTAAACAGACCACACAAATCCTGGTGCAACACCCCCCCTTTTGCAATATCTTTTCTTTCAAACCCATTAGGATTTCAGGGCAATGCAGTTGGCTTTGATGTTGGAGCATCGTTTGAAACTTCACGTCAATGGTCTGGGTTCTAGAAGCACGGTACAGGGTTCATGCGTCTCAATGAGGAATTCTGGCATTACTCCAAGGATACTGGTTAGCCTGGGGCCCCTTGAATCATCCATGACAAAGCATTGATGGCTTAGTCGAATAACCTCTTCCCCCCAGGGCAATTTAAAACCTTCATCTTCCCGAAACCAGAGACTTCTCTTGTATCTAGGTGAGGCAGTTACCCATCTTTTGCCATGTTGGATATAATTAATGCATTTACATTGCAACTCGTCCCTCTGGACTCATCTGTAGAAAGGATACGTGGGGTCAGTAGCGCATATAATGCATACGTTCTATACAAAGGTCTGTACTGCTTTTGGTGTCCCAAAAACTAACAAATAAGACCCATTTCTGGTCGCAATGGTGAGCTCTGAACAATGCATTTCCTAACAGCACCAGGTGTGGGCATCTGTAGGTTATATGGTTATAACGGTGTGATTCCAAATACACACAGATATTCCCACTTTCTAAGAAAGTCTCAGATTTGCCAGGGGACTAGCATGCATCTTGCAGAGATGTTCTGGCTGGTACCAGAGAGAAGGTAGAGGAGGCAGATTAGAGTCAAGAGGGCAGCTCAATTTCAAAGCGAACTTTAACTTCTGCTTAATCAATCTTCTTGCATCAAAAAGGTTTTGAGGTGTAGATGAAGCATTCTTCATCTACACCTCAGAACCTTACGAGACAGTCTAAAAACAATATTCACTTAAACAAACGAGGGGAATTCAGTTCAGAAGACTGGGCCTTAAGTTACTTAACGGGTGTGTGGCTTGAAAAAGAAAGCCAGGAAGCCTGCACCTTTTTTTCTTTTCTAACAATATTACTATTCCTAAAGGAGCATTCGGCCGCGTAAGGTACACACAGTAGTCTTAAGTGCATAGGCAATACATTCAAAAACACCACCAAGCTACTGCATTATTGTTCACAAGGTTCGTGCTACATAGCACTTCTTCAGAAATTAGAAAAAGGTGGCACTTTAGACAGGTATGTGCTGCTTTCTCCAGACCAAGGACAGTGTCGCTGGCAATCAGGAGCAACGCGATTCTTTTGGAGTACGGATTTTTGTACGTGCAGGCTCTGCCCCTTTTATTTCAAACCACTTGGACGGCAAATGCAACACTACAATTCTGCTTGATAGGAAGTGGAAAAACAAAATGGAAACCATATGGTGCAGCAGCTGGCAGCGCCTCGATGACTGCTTCCAGCAGAGGACCGCTGGAAATGGAACACAGCTGAACAGAGCGCCTGTCCACCAGGTGACCTTTTAGAATCGGAGACAGGAACGCAACATGCTGCGAGCAGGCAGCCGTCTCTCAAAACTTCCATGGCAAATGGCTGCACTCAGCTGGTGCTACGGGATTGTACGGTCGCCTCCTGCTGCGTTGGATATTAAACATGATTCCCCACGTGTCGGAATGTAGATCACAAACGTTTCAACGGAAGCCAGTGTGCATCAATGATTGATGGGCACCAATGCAACCAAGAAAAGAACAGAGGCAAAGAAATTAAGACACTGTATACTTTGGGTATGGTTCAAATAGAATGATCAGATGGTGGAAAAGCTTGCTTGGCTTCCAGCTAGAAAGGCAGAGTAGGCACAGCTTCTAGCAATTAAACTGGTAGGCCGTTTCCGATTGGTTTGAAGTACAATTGGTAAGTACAGTACAAAACTGGATTAATGATCATACATACACACTTACTCTCTCAGCCTCTGACACTCTTTCTATCCTCTCCCTGATCGCACAACTCCTTGCTGGATCTCCTGTCCTCTCTCCCTCTCCCTCCACCCTCATCCTCATCCCCATCCCTGCTTTCCCCTACTACTCCTCCTCCTCCTCCTCCTCCACACCACTGTCCTACCCCATCCCCCTTCAGAATTTCCTAGGTCCAATCTCGCCGCCCCCTCCTGCGTCTTACTCGGTCTTCTCCATCACTCTCCTTATCGCCTCCCATGTCCTGTCCCTCCGATTGTCTTACACTCTCTCCCTACTACTCCCTCCCATCTCCAACCAGCCCTTTCTCCAACTACTCTCACATCCTTCTCCTACAACACTTACTCCCACAAGAACGGTTCTTTTTTCTACTTGGTACCACTCTTTCACATTCAACACCTTTCCTGCACTTGCACCCACCCACACCACCACTGACATCTCAGCACTGCGCTGCGCTCCACCTTCCGTCCTCTGCATGGTCTCTGTCCACCGCCAAACCTCACCCTAATTCGTCTCACTCTTGCAGGTCTTTTATACCAGCGACGACTTGTCCTCCCCCCCCCCTTCTTTGTTAACGTGTCTAACCTGGCACTGAGGGCCAATCAAAGTCTGTTCCTTTGGAATTAGGCCATCACATGGCACATCTTTATAAACCCTCTTAGCCCTGCCCCGGTTTTGTCTGCAGCATTTCATGCAGTCTCTGCGGTTGGTCTAGCGTGGGGTTCGTTCTGCATTCCGCTCTTGCTCAGCCGTGGTTAGTTTCATTGTATATGCCTATGTAGGGGTTTGATCGGTGCTCGAGTCTTCAACGTTGTGTCGTGGGCGACGGCTTTTTCCCACGGTTTGCTGCGATTGTCCACTGCAGCATAGAATTGTGGATCTTGCAGCACCGAAACAAAACAAAAGAACTCTTGCCAGCAAAGTGGTTGTAAGGTTTTGGGTGATGAACAGTGGTACCAATATCAACATTCAAGGTGTACACCGACTGGGGCCCTCCCAACTCCATCACCTCTACAGTAAGATCAGATGTGGCATACATTCTGGTAGGCCACCTACCTCAGGTCGCACCATCGAGCATTATTTTGCATGACAGACTTAAATGCATCTATATTGTAACTACAAGTCCTCTTTTTGACAGCATACACCAATAATAGCAAGGTGTTGTGCAATGTCACATGCCAGAGGTACTGGCGTAGGACTTCATTCATCCACCACCAACACCCAGAATGGGGTAGCCATTCCCCAAATCCATAGCTTAGGTTCTGCCAAGGATACTGGTGACAAGTCAGCTGGTGTTTCATGAAGAGTGGGTCCCGATGAAGAACGTGGAGCAGAGGTGCTTCACCAAATGGGCAAAGGACCAAACGCTGAACAGGGTTCATAGAGCAGGAGAAGTGAGATGCTGTGCCAATGATGGTACTGGACTCCAAAATAACCAGCCAGGAAGGGGCATGCGGATGATTGCCAGTTCTGTAGGAAGAAGTAAAACAGGCTGGCCAACAATTGGGCCTCGTGAGGAAGGGATCTGGCGAGGACATGTGAGACAGGGAAGATTGAAAAGGCGAGCCACAGTTGGGGTGGGGGGAAAATGGATTTGGTAGATGTCCAGAGTGTAGCCAGAGAAGGGTGGAGCAGGACAGACTTTGTCAGACAAAAGGAGACGGCAGCCGAGACAAGGCAAAGGAGACATGGAAATCCCCCAAGTAGAGGAGGCAGTATATAAGGAGAGAAGTGGAAAGAAGTTGATGGCAACAGGGGAAAGCAAGGGCTGCCGAGATGGGGTGAAAAGTAGAACTCCGAGAAAGAACTGATAGAGGAACAGGCGTGAAGCATCAGTGGAAAGGGAGAGGAGAGGGACGATTGTTGTAACAGAGAAACTACCCACCCTGGGAGGAGCAATGGAGACAAGAGTGAAGAAGTAAGGGCAAAAAGAGGAAGACTAGCCAAGGAGAAAAGTAGAGCAAAGAGTCGAGCAGGTAGCATAAGAGTGAAGAGCGATAGGAAGAAAGTGAAGGAGGGGGGATGAGGGAGGAAAACAAAAGTAAAGAAAAAGGAGACAGCGTTTCTGAGCAGCAAAGAGGGAAAGTTGGGACTACTTGGATGAAGAGTGGAAAATCAGAAAGCAGAGAGGGGATGAAGAGACACCACATAGCAACAATGAGGCATTAAGGAGGAAGAAAATAAGATGGTAAGACTGGGTGAGAAAAGGGACAACAAGGAGGTGGAAAGAAGAGAAGAAGAAAAACAGCTAGAGTACAGGACATTAAGAAGAGGACGAGACAACAAAGGTGCTGGATGGACAGAGGCTGGATTAAACCAGACAACCACATGAGGGTAACACAAGTGAGTCTACCCAAGGTAAAAGAGGACATTCTGAGAAGGCAGGGAAAAAGATTAAAAGAGGACAACGAATCCTCCAGAGAAGATGAGGGTGAGCAGAGAAGAATGCTGCAGTTAACCGCTAGAGCAAACTGGGTTGGTGAAATGTGAAGATGGAGACAAACATCGACCGAACGAAGGGTATAAAAAAGGGGCACACAACAAGGTCCAACTTCAAGATGGAAGAGTGTTTGGAGAAGCAGAAGAACAAAATCCAGGAATGGGTGTAAAAGTGGTAGGAAAAAAGAAGACTGTCACAGGGAAAAAAGAATGCCTAAAGGAGGGGAATCATGGGAAGAAGTACCCTAAGCAAATGACGGGTGCAAATGAAGGGGGTGACAGATGAGATTGGCTCCAAAAGGCGAATGCCTGGACTCCCAGGGCAACCCAGGACTGCACTCAAACTATAAAAAAAAAAAAAAAAAACAGGGGCCATCAGTTTAGTGGCCCCCCCAACCCCTTTGTAGACCCAACCCAGGGGGTTATAGATGCTTGAGCCTAAACTCCTGCTGTCCCAGCCAACACAAACAACCCGCTGGTGCAATGCAGCAGGAGAGGACGCATGATTAAGCCCTGCAAGGGTTATGGCGAACCCACCTTCAAGGCTCATAAGTGGGTACGCCCAGGAAGGTAAGGGGAACTGGACCCTGAGGATTTATCTTGCAACATCCAGGACAAGCAACACAATATCTGAATAAAAATGGTCTGAGGCAAGCTCCCCACATACCATTTTTGATCACACCCAGTCTCTCAGGTCTGGCTTTGGTGCTGCAGCGCATACTTTTTTTATGGGCCTACTCCCCTGCTTTCCCCTCTTGTGCAGGGGATCGAACCCATGCATACACCAGAAGCCCCCTCCCCCACTTCCATTCTCTTGTACGAGGTAAACCACCACAACCCACAGTCCTGCAAGGGCCTTCTCCACCTTCTCCTTACCTTAGTCCACCTGCATGAAAATCAAACCTCTCACTCATTCCCTACCACAAATACGCCCCCGTTCCCCCCCCCCCAGTACCCCTAGCACACTCCTTACCATGACCACTAAAAGCAGCCACTTAATTTTTCCGATTTCATCGACACATTCTCATAAGCGCTAATATAGAAAACATTTTGCACAAAGCAGGAGAAACAAATAAGAGAATGCGTGCAACACAAGAAAGATGTGGGAGTCACCACAAATCCCGAGTCAGTAATTGACACAGAGCTGTAAAGGCTGCAGCAAGCTAAGGACCGGCTCAAGAGCAACGTAGTCTTACGGTTGCCCGGGTACGAAACCCAGAGAAAGATTCCAGCACTTGTACATTTATAAACCCAATCCTTGCTTAGAAACACCATCACCTTAGTAGTGAGACGCCAACAAGAACAATGTTGAATCAGAAACATACTGAGAAAATGGTGTCGAGTGTCTATTGGCCCCTCAACCGTGATTACTGTCTCTGGGTTAAGAATTCAGTAGATTGTGTGCACAGAATAAGACACAGAAGCAATTCCATGTCTGTGATAACTAAGTCGCTGAATGAGATTCTGCCAAATGCAAAACATTTGCCATAAACATAATGATCAGATTTTAAATCTAAAATTCAACTAATAGACTACTTTTGCAGAGCTTTTAAAAATCTGTATCAAATATTTAGTTTGTTTTCTGTGTCGGGAGGTTGTGCTTTCAATTCCATGGTCATTAAAGGAGATGCCCTGCCTTCCTATTAGTTAATATGTTCCGGCTATCTTTCTGCAAGCAAGGCACTCTACCATGCGAACAGGGAGATGGTGGGATGTTCCATGGCTTGGAATTGTTGGTATTCAGAGGCTCGCAATGGAATCAAGTAAAACCCTGTTGTGTAGGTCCCTTGACGCACCAGCTGTAGCACTAGTGATTGGACCACGTGGTGTCTCGTTTGATGCAACACAGAGGAAAGCGGACAGGATTTACTGATCTTACCAAGTTAACCTCAAAGGCTTCATAAAGACTGACAAAGCTCATGCCGGCTAAATAAAGTAGAATACTAACAGTGTTTTTTTAGGATGTGTGATGGCCCAGCAAGATTCTGACTATCAAGAACAGGGTCTGCTTCTCCTTACATGTATCTCGGTTATTACCTTAGCAATGACATCAGCAGTTTCCCGGAAATCGTGACAACGGCCAACGCTAGAACGAGCCAGGAAATCTTCTATTAACCGTACGCCTATGTTGTAACCCCTGTGAAGAGCGAAAAAAGATTACGCACACGTAGTAATCATTACATTTTGCTAAAAACGTTTAAACTTTTTTTTTTTTTTAAATAGTCAATTGGCACTTGAAAGCAGTCAGTGAGGGCACACCAAGAGTTGCCATTTCAAACTGCACGTTGGTGTACATAGCAGATGTTAAACAAGAACGTTTCAATACGAAAATTGTACAATGGCTGCAATTAAATACAACTTAGGGAGATTGAACCATTCTGGTTAAATTAAGTTTTTTTCAACATGGTCAGCATTGCTTCCAACACAACTCCACTACTGTAGCTATTGTCATCTCCTCGCATCTACTGTCACCAATCGGACACTAGTGGACTTTGCCCTCTGCTTGAACCAGAGTTGCCGCACACAGTGGCTCAGTCTTATTCAGTGTCTTGTGGTGGATCAGGTTCCAATTTAGCCCCCTCACCCCCATTCTGGGGCTACTCATTCCGAGAGCTCCAATTTACTTTTCTATTCTTGACTCTTACATTTTGTGCGGATCCCATGAAGCCAAAACTAGAGAGACTCTGCTGTTCCATTCTCTGAACTTATTTCCCAATCCTGAGAGACTCTGCTGTTCCATTCTCTGAACTTATTTCCCAATCCTGTAGCACTCAGATTTACTACTGGTGGATGGGGCGGGTCCTGCATCAATCTGCGTGATGCGGCACCTATGGACGGCATCAGGAGCACCCATCACCGCCCCTTGCGCAAGTCAAAATAGGTTGACACTGCATCCTAGAAGCTGCTGTCCATGTAAGGGAATTCATTAGGAGGGACAGTTCAGCAAACTACCTGCACGCTCTGTGCAGGTGCAGACATATCCAAAACAAAGGGCTACAGAGCGGGACCACAATCGAAGAGAGAAAACACCAATTGTTTAATCAGTCTCTTCACAAAGGCCTTTGTACGCAGGCCCCAAGACCGATTAGGCTAAGGGGGTCTTCCCTGAAGGTGAAGCCTGATGTGACAAGCAGAGAAAAGGCTGCCATGGCGACAAACGAACCAACCCAAAAGCCCACACCGCCCGACAGAGAAGTGATGAACCAACAAACTAGATCCCGAGCAATACAGCAGAGCACTGCCATGTGATTTCACACAGAAGTAGGGATTGCAAAAAGAAAACCATTTAAAAAGTTCGACATATTTTTCCCTCACCTCAAAAATGCGGTGGACTTTTCATTTACATTCTGACAGAATCCGTACTTCCTTAGAGTTAGGGAGAAAAAGGTTTCCTCTTTATTTTGATCTAATAAATGTTTATGCCAACAATCATGCCACCTGCGTGCCAGTCTCGCCGCTTCTGCACCCTTATAGTCACCTCTAGTGTGAAACTAACAAAAGAATCAACCATCACGCTCCAGTATAGACTTCAGACCAATGAGGACGATGCAGAGTCACCCAGCAGATTACCAGAGAAACTATTCTGAAGACTCAAAAAACAAGCTTGAGAAGTCTTTGAATTCTTAATTGGGACACTTTAATTACTTGAATACATCTCAGAACTCAAGATTAGCTTTATGAAGAAAGGCCCCCAGATCTAACATACCCATCTCCCCCGCCCACCACAACTATCTCACTACAAAATGTTGCATCAAGAAACAGGCTTTTTTTCCATCTGAATGTTCTGCTGTATTGAAAATAATGAATCAAAATGATATGTGTTCCGTTAACTTTCAATGCCAAGACAGTCACCCACAATATTCTACACAAATACAGGCAGCTGCTCTGCAGAAAAGAAACATAACCAGCCTACTATTATCGCACTGTTTTATGTTTAAAAAGGACACACAGTCATGCGAATTCCTCCCTCCCTCCCCCCAATTCCATACACTACTGATGGCTAGTTCTGCACCGGTGTGGTATGTAAATGCTGCAAGCCCTTTATATCCCTTTCCAACTCCTCTCCTCTGTCCAACTCCACCCACCTCTCCTCCTTGCCTATGGTTCCCTCTCCCTTCTCTGCCCCAGCGATGTTATTTAGGTTTTTCCTACCACTCTACTACTACTACTCCTCCGCCTCCACCTTCTCCACACCACTACTCTTCCTCTCTCTGAGACTAGGCTGCCTGCTATGCACTGCACTCACTCGATTTACACTCTTCCAGTCCTTGCCTCCACCCTTTGATGCAACTTCTCCATCCCTGCTGCTGCTGCCACTCACTGCACACTACTACTGCCCTCTACTTCCCCAAACTCCGGGATATAGTTCCCTGCTCGCCCTCCCACTACATTCTCTCTCGCTATTCTCAACTCCGCCATGCTTCTCCCCTATACCCCTCTTGTTGCACTCCTCCTATTCCCCTCAATACTAGCCTCACTCTCCATTAACACTCAAGCCCCCTCAGACCAACTGCTAACCCACTCCTATCTCCTACACCTTTGATACACCGTCCTTCCCCACTTCCTATACTACAAACAACTGGTACCTCTCTCTCACAAAGTCTTCACCTTTACTAGGTTCTGCCACCAACTCTGCTCTGCAGTCCATCCTCGCCTGTTTTGGTCCACCTTCAGGTCCTCCCAGGAGCACTCGTACAACCCACACTCTGCCTTTCCTGCAGTCTGTAGTGTGGGGCTGGTGGTGCTGTGCCTTTTTCCCTTCCCATTGGGTGCAGCACTTACCTGACACTGCACCAATCCGTGCCCGTCTTTTCACCAAGACCCAGGTGAAAGCCTTTATAGCCTGTCTAAGCGCCTAGCCCTTTTCCAGCACAATTTGGAACAGAGCCTGTGATGAGTCCCCTGATGTTGTTCTGACAAGCTTCAACGTTTATTTTTCTATACTTTGGGAACATTTTATGGTGTTCTCGGATGGTCACTTTGGTGATGTGGTAAAGGCTCCAAGATCATCTTTGGTGTCATGGTTTACCCCTTTTCCCCCCCAAATCCAAGCCAGGTCTAGGCAGCTGAAGCCAGGCGATTTGGAAACGTGTGGGTTCTGAATAAATAATCAGTGGTCCGCAACTTTATTGGGAGACAGAGTGGTACCATTGTTGACATTTGTGGCACAAAGGGGGGGATTTTATTTTTCTTTAGGGACTAGGGACCCCCTCCCTACTTCCACTCCACATGTCCGGGACAGAGCTGGTACTGCCTTTGTGGAGCCTCCTGCTCCAGGATGAACAGGGTGCCTCTCCCCTGCATTTACAGGGTCATTACCCTGACCCAGTCACCTTAATATTTGGCTACTGGCAGAGAACAATATTTCCCTGCACAATTATACACTCCAGGGCATTCTATTTTACAAGTATACTTTCACAAAGTTTCCCTTCCAGGGGCAGTCTCCAGTTAGTGGTGTAGCTTGTAAAGGATTCCCTAAAAGACTTACAATTGCCACCAGGAATTTATTAATTCAAAGTACATATCTAAATGCAGAGGGGTTGATGTACTCCCTTTCCATTTGTCTTTTTAAAGGCCCACTACAGGTATGAACATCAACCTCTCTAGGCCGCTCTGCCAATTAAAATCTGCTCCCAGGCTGTCCCCAGTTTTTGAAATCCCACTCAGGCTATCTAGTTTGGTCTTGGGAAAAGGCTTCTGCATTGGGCTCCCTCAGGTAGATCCCTGGGTGCGTGGGGTGGGGTGCCATCAGCTACATCTACTTGTAACGTGAAATAGCAGCTCCAGTTAAGCAAGCTCTCTTCCTCTGCAGCTCCCCCTCCGCTCCCCCAAGAGCTCCTCAACTGTGCGTGTTTAGCTTTAAATACTTTGTAATCTACAACCATGCAGCCTTGTCTAACAACAATGTTTGGATTAGACAAGGCCTAGGAATGTTCTCTTCAGATACCGATACTCCCAAATGATCCTCCATCTTACTGTGATTGGGCCAAGCAGGGATAGAAATTACGATTGGCTAAGCAGGAGCTAAAAGCAGCATCTGGGTATCCAGCATTAACCAGTGACCAGGAGATACCACTAGGGAACAAGGAGCTAGTACATAGTGCTCAGCAAATATAACTTCCACATAAGATACCAAGGTATCATTTTGTCTGTAATGTATGACCCCCTTATGCTTTTAAATGTTGTATAGCTGTCTTATTTATAAGTTGTCCCAAATACACAGAGTTAAATACACATAGGTGTGTTTGTTCAGCGTCAGTTGTATGGTGAGCCAGAAGTAGCTCCTGGCAGCCGTTGGTGTCAAGCTGACCAGGCCCTGCTAGGCTACAAGCAGGAGCTAAACAGCTCCCCTCAGTTTCACAGTCTGCCAAGGTATTTAGCCCTGTGACAATGGAACACATTCCTCTCCAGAATTATGATCAAATTGGAAAATAAATATACATTTCCCTTATAACATCTTGTATTAACCAGCACCATTAGGGAGGTATATATATAAATTATTATTATTATTATTTTTTTTTTTTGGAACCATATAGATGTTTTGAATTTGTGGATATAACTTATTGTTCCAGCAGTTGGTAATATGTTAAAGCTATTCAAATATGTACATTTATCAATAATTCAAACATAATATATGGCGTTTACAGACAGATTATGTGGAATGATTTGCTGAAGTGACTTTAAAAGCTACAGCAGATGGTTTCATTTAAAAAGCACCAATAATAATATCCATGTACTTCATTTTCAAAGCTGTGTATTACCAGTTTATCAACAGAAAAATGTGCTGATGAAATATTCTGAGACCCAAGGCCATGAAGCATACACATAATAAACGAGGTCAAAGGTTTGTCGTGTATGTGTAGATCTGGTATTTTGCAGCAGCCTTCCTAAAGCAACAGGCCTGTGACTTGACCATGCCTCCCTCAAACTGTGAATATCCATGACAATTTGTTTTGTTGTAATGTAGTGGCTAGAATTACATGTATTGTTGTGATCAGGATATACGCTCCGAATACACACAACCATCTCTGTTCAGCTCACGAATGCATTAATGAATGATTAATGCTGGGTCCATTTTACCAAAAAGCTGACTGTTTGACCTTCTGCCTTGAAAACTGAGCTCTGAATAAGTGCATGCAAGATATTCTGGCTGCATTGACCATTTTAAAAGTGACATGAATGCAAATGTTCAAACGAATGGTGTAATTTTCACTTAAGAACTCAATGTATGGATTATCAACAAACAATATGCATACTGGATTTTTCTGCATCGATTTCAAACCTTTGCGGCTAGAAAATGCAGATTCTGCATCACAGATGTTGTACCTTTTTGCTCAAGATAATATGGAAAGCCTCTAATCTTACAGAATTCCATTAAACATCTCTCACAAGGGAGCTCCTTCAAATAAATGCAATGTGGAGCTTTGAGCCACAGGTGAGATGGCAATGGATGTCAGACATGGACACAGATTATGAATGGCAGATGGGTAACATCAGGGTTCAAAATTGCTGGGAGCTTTTTAGCTCCTGGATAGGGTCTGCAAGAGTCGTGTTTGCTTCACAGCAACAGGTACCAGGATCCTCTTTTGGATTGCCAAGCCAACTAGTGACATACAAATATGCACATCTGACATGTGTCTAGGAATTTGTATAAAAAGGTGCAATAGTAGACCTGTATGAATAGGAAACGTCCTGGAAACAATGGTACAGTTGCATCTCATTTGGAAGTCAGATGTGACATATGAGCACCTCATTGTGCAGGAGCAGCAGAGCAGCAGAGAAGACCGGTGTGACCAAGGTCACATCACAGAAAAAGAAGTAGCAGCACGTATGTTGGGGCAGGAACAGATTACAGTAACAAAATGCAGGTGCAAGTAGCAGCAAACGTAGGTCAATTCTAAATGAGCGGTAGAAACAAGAGGGAAGGACTGATAGAAAAGAAATGTAAAAGAAAAAAGGGAACGTAATTTAAAGAGAATATAAAAGTGAAGACACATAGTATGGTAAGAGACAACAGAGTAAAAGACAGCAACTCAGAAAAAGAAAGAGGGGTTCAAGGAACGTGCATTTTTTAGGGGCATGCAACAGTTGGCAAAAATGTCAGACATCTTTCAGGCACTGCACGAAAGAGGATGCACTTGAATAGGCACCTGGATCACAATGGGTAACTACTTGTCAGATGAAAATCCTGACATCTAGGAGCTACTTCCAGCTCCTGCTCCATAAATTCCACTTTCGCTCCCTGTAACACTCTATTTTGTGCCTTTCTAGCAGCATTTATGCATTTTCAGCACATTTAAAAATGCCAAACATTTCCCTTTTTGTTAGGAGCACAAAATTGCAGTGAACTGGATTGTCTGATCAATAGGTCATCTCACAGAATATTACAATACACGTTATGGATCATTTGTATATGGCTGCACAAATAAAAACTACACAACTTTGCTGAGAAACACTCATTTCGTGACATTTAAAGTTATGGGGTGGGGTGAAAAGCCATGCAAAATGCACCCCACTTCGTGAAATAAATTATATTTGTATTAAATAAACTTGACAACACAGAGCACAACCACATATTTGGATTGCTTATGCAAAGCCGCTGGAATGACCTGGACACCCCCCACCCGCCCAAATTAACAGGAACTGAACGATATTTTTCACTATACTTATTCTGGAGTTCCTCTTATTCACATTCATGGACCACAAAGGGAATGCTTTAGTTTGGCCTTATAAGCATAATCAACACATTGGGAAACAATCAATTTCTGGTGCACGTCTGATCAGTGCACGCTGCATAAAACATTTCGTCATAGAACTCTTGGTTACAATTGTCAGGGGAACTTACATCAGTTCAGTATGGCATATTTCTCAGCTGTTTCAATGCTTGTGTGTGCATGCACCATTAGGATTTTGTAGAGCGCTCCCAATATGCAACATTTTCCACTTGTTCAAATTTTCTTTAAACTCATCACTTCTTGTGATATCCTATTGAGGTCTATCTTATTCAGTTTCTCCCGTCAGGCCAACCTTCAATTACAGGTACACTTCAGCAACTGGTCACCTTCTTGGCCTTCGCTTCTCTTCCTGCGGCATCTCTTGCAAAGATTGCTTACAAATTCTGCAACAAATCTCCTGGAGCAGTCAGCAACAGAATCTCACTACCACCGATTCACAAGCACTTTGGGGTTCTCAATGACCATCCACACAAGTGTCACAGCTTTTATTGTGTAGCACCTCTCAGCTTTGCGGTTACAGTAGTGTCACCAAGCAACCAGGGGACACCATGCTTTGGTCTTAAACCACGGTTTGTTTTAAATTAACATAAGAACAAGCACTACATTTCTTGATTTGTACCCCCAAAGAATCTTAGGAGTACTTCTATGTTATGTTTGGGTCATGTAAATAGGGCTTTCCTACGGTGCCAAATCACCACAATAGTAATCTCCGTTCAGAGATGCAGGTTATATGAAAGGTCTCTTGTAACAAAAGATCAAATCACAGATTCTGTGGGTCCACACCAGTTTGGGGCTTTTTTTGTTTTCCTCAGTAACCGGATAGGTGAATTATGTTGTAGAAACCCCTGGATGGCCCAATAATCAAATGAAAAATCTGTAAACGCAAAGCCTCTTGTAATGCCCTAGCATGCAATGCTCTCTCCTGCTCACTCAGAATTCTTTAGGTGAGATGAGGATCTTGATCTTTCTGCCTGCGCAAAGAGGTCTTTCACTGGTTCAAGTATGGTGGCAAGGTCACCACCATACTTGAACCAGTGTGCATTATACTAAATACCCATAGTATAAAGAAGTTGCCAGGCATGCGGAACAAGGTGTTGGGATCGGCATCCTCTCATCGTGAGGCACCAGAATGTTAAGCAGGCCAGCGTTCACCAAATTGTTTCCCTTCCCTCTGGTTTTACCCTAGGCTTCTAGCCACCTCCTGTTATCAAGATCCTAGCTCTAGTGTCCACCAGCCCATTCTCTCTCCTAGACTCCCCGCCTTTTACTACACTTACTTCACCTCCTCTCTAGCCACTGGTTTTTCAGACATCTAATAGATCTGTCACCACATGCTGAGTCCTCCATCAGCTCTAGCCTACTCCTGGATGAGGAGATCAAGGCAAACGCCATGTCTTATGGCTGTTTTTTACCCTGCATTGCTCTGTGTATCTGTCCCTCTGCTCCACCATACAATGTTTTCACTTTTCCCCCTCTTACTTCTCTCTTCTCCTCAACTACAACTTTCCTCCTGGTGTCCCACATCACCTCCACTCTCCTTCTTGATGATCATCTCTCGACTTCTTCCTCCAACCTACATCCACGTTATCTAACTCCCGACATCCTCCTCCACGGGCCTCTCTGTTTAGCTCATCAACCTCCCGCTTATTATTCTAGTCTCCAACAATCCTCTACCTTTGATTTCTTCTATAGACACGCTTCGGTGGTACTCCCTGTGGTATATAGGGGTCTGGAACCTCCCCAGCTCAACGGCTGCTCTGATAGATCATGGACAACTTCCTCACAGCCTCCGACGCTCATCTAACTCTACCCCTTCCTTCCACTGGGACAGAGCCATTGGCCTTAAAACGGGCCACCACCATTTTGGAGGGTTAGACTGCAACAGTGCAGTAAGACGTTCTGTGACTATAGCTATGGATTATGCATCTTCAGATTACTAATCTGGAAATAATGCACTAATATGTGTGTGCCACGCCTTGCACCCCCCCTTCTCTGACTTTAAAAAAAAGGCATATACTTTAACATCCAACATTGCTGCAGAAATCACCCTATCAACAAAGAAAGGACTTGGATATAGCTGGCGGACTGTGACGGTTTCACCATTATGATTGCAATCACTGGTTTAGTAGTGGTGTAGGGCTGAGTAGGCGCTTTTGCTACAACTCCCCCCTGTATGTTCCATTTTCTTTCAGGCCTTTTAACAATCACTTATCTAGACAGTTATTCTACATGCCTTCTTGTCACAATTTCTAACTGCCCTGTCCCCCAGTCGCAGGGGCTTGACCACAAGTGTCACAAATAAGCTCTATAGCCTCTTTATTACAGAGACATGCCGAGTCTTCTGAAAGAGATCAGCTCCTTGAAGCACAGGTTGCTTGTGTGTGATAACTCTGCTTCAGAGCAGGATACTCAGGAGATCTGTCTTGAAGTAGAGATGTCACATGCATAAGCATCAGTAGCCTCGGCACTGGAAAATGAACACAAAAACAGCCAAACACTCATACTTGTTGCAGCTGTCCAAACGGGTATACATGTCCTGCAATGTACAGTCATTTCTTTTCTTACGGTGAATAGTGTGACCAATCAAAACTGCAGAGCCCAACTTCCATTATTTGCTCAAAAAGGTTTCTTACTGATTCACCATAAGACATCTTTACATTTGTGGACATTCTTATGTTTCCATAATGCCCTTTGCTTTTATGCAAATCGCCAGGATTGGGTTCGATGAAGAGATACTGTATTGAGTGACGGAGTCTGGGTCCATACCCCTTAGCCCACCTGCCGTGCCTATTCCCCCCCCTCACCCCTATCCCCCCCGCCATGCTCCTTCAGTGATGAGGGTTCCGCAATACATTTACAGGGTTAATGGTCTTGGATATCACACCAGAGAGTGACACAGAGTGAATAACAAGGAAATGACAGATAAAGGAGTCCATCTCCTGGTTATCAGATGTACAATGACATCCTGCACAGCACAGTCGGTGTGCCCATTGAGGTATCCACATAGGTAGGTTTCACAGTGACAAGAGCTATAATCGAATGACCATAATGGCATGTGAGCATGCAAAGGACAGATAAGATAACCTAGTATTCGGAAGGGTAGCTGGTTACTGCCTTGCTCTGCCCAGGTCGGTACAATAATATCAACAAACGAATGAGCAAGGTCAGGTCGATCTCTGCTGTAGAGTAACCACTGCTACACCCCGAGTGGGTAACCCCTTGTGTGGGTGGTCACATAATTCTCATGAAACTGTTCTTCTGCACAAAAGGGTTTTATTTTGAAGTGCAGTAGTGTATTAATACACTGGTATTTTTCAAAAAACATAGGACATTCACATTTGAGGACATACAAAGTGTAGTACCCAAGAACGAATGATCAAGTAGTCAATATTTGAGACATCTACTTATACAGTTTGTTCATTTTCTATAGGTTCCTTGGGAAGGAAGCTTAGAGAATTCAGTAGAATCATAGACAGGTAGGAGGCCCATAGATTGTGGGCACAATCAAGAGTTGAACAACAACATATAATTCATGTCAACACAACAGTGTTTTTCGGCCATTTTGCGTGGAGCTAGGTGAGCTCTAATGGTGTAGGCCTTCATCAGGACAGGCGTGTCTTTATGAGTGGAGGGTCCTATGTGGTCTGTAGGAGTGAAACAGACAAAGAACGTGTCAGGATGTACGTGGTCAGCAAAAATCTAGCAGAGAGAAGCTATGAGTACTAAGTAGGGTGGATGCCGGTGCTTACCGAATCCGAGGAGCTTAGTGGCTCAGATTAAGAGGTGGAATGATCCACTTCTTTAGGATGCAGTCGTCATCTTGTCAATAGGCGCGGTCACGCCTGTCAGGGGAAAAGGAGGTAGGATTACTAAATGGTGCCCCAAGGGTGCGGTTCCTCTCTAGCCCATGGTTAGTGTGTGACTAGGGAGGTGGTGATGGTGTAGGTCTTAGCAGATTTGGTCAGAGCAGACCTAGTGGTGGTCCCACTAAACGTGGAGTGCGCTTAAATGGGATAAAAAGGGCTCATGTGGAATAAAAAAATGCCATTTATCAAGTGTACGGAGAACTTAGTGCAAATCTGTATTAAATACAATGCGAGTAAAAAGAGTGCCCCTTCTCATCGGTCCTGGGGGGGGGGGGGGGAAGGGTGGACCGTGATCTATGTGGGCTGTGCAAATTCTGGATTACGATGCCACAACACGTGTCATGCAGCCTATGGTGTAGGTGGCATGAAGGGCTATGGGCGTTTAAATGTGCAGAGTCATACTGTTTAGAGATTCCTTACAGTGAGGGTAGGCCTACCAGTTTCTGTGCATGAAGCCGCGTGCAGTAAAGCTTACCTATGGCCAGTGCATTCATCTGCCAAGATCGTTGAAGCAACAGTGTGACGTCTCGGATGTCGAGGATGCAAGTGTGTTAAGTGCAGGCCAGGGCCATGTTAAAGAACAGGGGCCCTGTGGTGGGGTGACTACCTAAATGCCTGTTTAGAGTTGATGCAGGCAGTCAGTTGGGCCAAATTGCAAGTCATGCAAGGTGTGGCACATGATGATGATGTCAGCCACTGTCAATCCCATTGGGTGTCAGCTGTCATGTAGTATAGAATCAGGCCCGTGTTACTTAATTCCCACATGTTGTTCATGACAGGTATATACCATCAATGGTTTAAATCAATTTACAGATGTAATTACTTTTAATAAAGATTTGACAGAAAATCAAAAAACAAAAAGTTACAGTGCAAATTCTTGTTTTTAGAAAATGTAAAGGATCTGTAGGAAAGTCTGGCCAGAAGCAAGGTGGATGTGGTTTCTCAGAGAGCATCTGCAGCCATATTGTATAACACACATTGCTGTAGACGGGTCTTCTGTAATAGGACATACATACTGTCGCCATATTTTACAGGAAATGCTTCCACTCTACAGTTATGTTCAGACAGTTCATAGTTTGTGGACCCATTTCTGTTCTGGTCTGGTCAGGGTTTTGTCAATGTCTCCACCTCTACGGGTGGTGTTCACTTTCTGCAAGACACACCACTTTATATCCATGTTGGTGTGGTTCTTCTTGACATAGTGTTCCACTAGTGGTTTGTCCGGTACCTTGTTTTTTATACAAGACCGGTGCTCGCCAATTCAGGTCTTCACAGCTCTCATGGTGTAAATCCCACATGACCTTTACCAGTAACTGCGTTTCCTAATTCATCAAAGGAAGGACATTGTCTGGTGGGGGGCATGAGGAGTATGGACTTTGAATGGTGCAGGGTGTCTCAACCAGGACAGCAGTCACCGCCACATCACGGATTACTGGGACAACATATTAAACCAGCAATTGTCCAGTACCATTGACACAGCACACACGTGCCACCGAACAACAAACCTATAAATTACCTGCACATGCCATCCTGTGCACCCCCATGCTAACATGCTACATGACTTCACTAAACATGCCTGCACGTACACCACAAGTGTAGTCCACGAGGAGTTAATGGCACACCTCAAGGACCATCAATACAAACATTAACAAAGAACACAACCAGGAAAGGGCATAACAAAATATGATATGCCATCATCTGGGCAGGGATGTAAAAAAACATTCCTCCCTCCGCCCCAGCCCCCCCCCATCTTGGACCCAGGGGGTCACCCAGGAGGGGGGGAGAGGGAGGGGGGTAAGGTGCATGTGGGCTCATGGACTGCACAGCTATCTCGGATCGGGAGGCCTGTCGCTGCTGTGGCCACCTTCCTGTGTAGAATTCAAAGGTGGTAGTGGTAAGGGAGGTTGACCACGTATAGCCCTGGCCTGGCCTGGCCTGGTCTGGTCCTCAGTAGCAGCGGACAGGCAGGACGCCTGAATGCATCTGCAACATGAAGGCTCAGAGGTCCTCATGCAACACCTCACGGGATGCACGGATTTCCTTCGAGATGGTCTGCCTCAATAGTTGCCTCTCCTGTTGGTACTGTGTACTGCGGGCTGCCTCTAGCACTTCCATTGAAGCTCATGAGGGCCAGAAACTCTTGACTCAGGACTTCCCTGTGGGCCCGACCCTTTGCAAGTAGGGATGCCTGCAGAGACCTCAGATCAGCCCGTCAGCTCCTGCCCTCCATGTGCAGCCTCTGTGAGCAGCATGTGGACTGCAATGCCTGCAGCTGGTGCTCTACCCGTGTTTCTAGGGGGGAGGGAGGATCATGGAATTGGCCACCCTATCCATGCCCTGGGCCAACAATTCATAGGAAGCACTCTATTGAGCAACAGTATACATGGACTGCTCCCACACTGTCTCCCCGGCCGCCACACGTCCACCACGTGTGTGGCCCACACGCCTGCCTGACCCAAGGCAGCATGGCCCTTGATGTGATACCGATGTCTGTGACTGCATCCCTCCTTTGGTCATCTGTCCCAGGACCAGAAACCAATACTGTGGAGTGTGACCTTGAAGCTGTAACCACCACCGACAGAAGTGACAACACTGACTGGCCCTGTGAGGGGACATGACCCCCTGCAGACACGGGCTACAACAGCTCACTTGATGCACTCCCCTCCGACAGCATAGAGGAATGGACATCTGGTTCACCACCAGAGCTACTGGTTTCATCGGAGTCGGTTACATTCTGAGCCATGCCCCGGATGACCTGTAGCCATAACACATCCTCCACTGGTGCTCTGTGCCGGACCAGGCTCCCGCGCCTCCTCAACCTCCTCCTCTGGCTCTAGTTGCTCATCGCATGGCCATAAAGACATGAAGAATCAGGTTAATTGCATCGACTACATACATATCACAATACTGTCCTGCAACACAATGCCATGCATATTACCATGCCATGATTTGCATACACACACTACGTACAAAAAGCTCACAGATCATGACGCATGCAGACTTGTCACTTGTTAAGCGGCTTCACTTCAACACTACAGCTAAGTCAATGCCTAGTCTGGGATGCTGAGGAAAACCCTTATTGATGTATTTTTATGTCTAGTTCAGTACTCTGGATGACAACCCTTGTATAACACCCCCCTCTTAGAATCCCCCCGACCCCACTGAGCCAAGAAGTAGGTTTGTTTTGCAAATTTTTTATTTGGACAATTCAGTTCAATTCGGTCTGGGTCAGCTCTGCTCTGCTGGTCTAGCCTCTCTGGATACAGCGGCCTCTGGTTCTGGATACTGCTCTGCTTTCCGGTCCGGATCAAGTGGATTCTGGATATAACACTGCTTTCTGGGTACTGGCAAAAGTTCTTGGCAAAAGAATTCAGACAGCTCCCCCGGCTGTGGAATAGTTTGCAAATGATTTTAAGAATGCTGAGAAGAGTTCTCAGTTTGTGGGTTTAGGCCCTTGCTTTAAGTTCTGAAGTAAATTTCTGGTCTCTGAAGATGGATGGATGTGAAGTCTGGAGTCTCCCGGCAGAGCGTCCCGCAGAAAATGGAATTGAATGTCTCTACCTGTCCCAGCAGCCTCTTTTTATGTGTTTTGGAAAGTGGGTGTGTGCGTTGGTCATAACTAAACCTGCCCCTCTCACTTATCATTGGCCAATTCCTCCTCTCTCCCTTGATTTGGGGGAAGGAAATGGATTGTCATCATGATGAGGTCTGTTTATGGGTCAGAGGATCCTCCCCTGGTCAATTTGCCCACAAATCTATATTTGATTCAAATACATATTTCCCAGATACACAAGTGGTTGACATTACATGTACACATTATATATTCCTTATGGTCCAGGCTTGTTCACTTCTGATCTTCCTGGGGGCTTGCATTAAAAAATGACAACATTTTGCGCTTTTTGACTGGTTTATCAATATCGGACATTTACCAAAATTACACACATGTGCGCAAGGAGTATGGACATTAAATGATGAAGTGTCAGATTTTTAACATGCAGACATTTGGAGTAAGATCCTATTTTCCGCTAGCAACCCCCCAGAATACACCACAGGGTCCTAACACCTCTTAAAACGTGCACAGAAAAATCACAAGAATAATGATATTACTTAGATAATTCTGACAAGTCTGCCCTATGAATTATCTATCTTTTTTAAAATTATGCTCTGGCCCAGATGGGTGTGGTTTAGGTTCCAAAGCACATGGGGGAAGCTTCTGTCTGCCCCCGCCTCCAGCTCGGGTGGCTCCCAGAGGCACTTCTCCTCCCACTTCTCCCAAGAGGAAGCCACTTTACGGCCCCCCCCCAATATAACATTTGCCTGAGTCCAGGACAAGGCTTTGTTCAACTACCTGCGGTGCCCCTCCCCTAATCTAATCAGAGAGGTGTCAACTCCTTTTTGTGGGGGCATCAGAATGCAGCCAGGCCTGGGAACACAGCTGTTGATCCAGTTTCAACTCCTGTCGGGGGTAGTTGTCAGGCAGAATCCAGTTTCATTAAGCCACGTTTCAGCTAAATGTCACTTTTTGTTCCCAGTTTTCTACATTCAAATCAAACTGACAATTTTTACACATGCAGCTAGAGTGCTGATTCTAAGTTCAAAACTATGACATTTCAACAGTTACAAACTATGTGACACTCAAAAGTAGGTCCCTCATTTAATTTAAGCATTTCAATTTTAGTGGTTTTCAGTTCAGTTCAACTTAAGCTGCTGACCTCCACAGCGATATCAAAGGGCTTTTTAAGCTAACAAGCACTGCTGTTTTTCCTTTGGCACACATTCCAGTCATGGCACCCCTGGCCCATCACGCTCGCACTGGTGGGTGTAAGGTTATGTGACCATTTTGGTGTGTGCACAAACTGCACGTTTCTCCTGGATTCTGGCGCACATGTGGGCTTTTTGGCCATCTTGGATTTTCTAAGCCCACAGCACCAAATGTTGCAGCTTAATGACTCAAACGTGGGTCAATACACCTGACAAAGCCCCCCCCACCTGACTGCACTTTGAATTTGAGTCGAGGGGGAGTCGGGTGTGAAGAATGTTTTGACCCACGCACTGGTATGTCCGCATCATCTTCTTCCAATTCCGCAAATGGCAGAGTTCAGCATCTTTTCCTCCATCCGGTTGGATCGATCGGTTCTCCTCGCCGTTCCTGATGGGAATATTGGGCGGTACCCCGGGCCCCTCGGATCTTCGCTCCCGGTCCCCAGGTCGCCTTCCGTGGTCAGTCTCTATGTTTTCTTTCTCCTAGGACGACAAAGGAAAGCGGCAATACCTATTCATGGACATTTCTCCCTCACTATTGATATAGTGGGGCGACATATACATTTTATACTTTAATAGACATAGCATTCCAATTTTTTAAAAACAAGATATAATTCAGAGACAGTGGCTTACAAGCGTCATAATATTTTAGAGACTATATATGGGATATTTTAGGGTTGGAACTGAATTACTCTGGAGCGGCCCACTCTGGTATTGCAGAGGACTCCTCCAGTTGCTGCAGGGTGTGCCTGGGATGGCAACACTTTAACTGATTTATATGTACCCACTTGTCTTCCCCCTCTGCCGAACTGCCTTTGGGGATGCAGATCTTGTACGCTACAGGGGAGATCTTGTCTATAATTTCAAAGGGTCCCTTTCATGTACGCAGAAATTTTCGCTGTTTGGCCTGGTTCCTTTGGAAATTGTATAGATAGACCCGGTCCCCCACAGTATATTCCTTCCTGGTGGTCTTCAGGTCGTAGTGGGTTTTCATGCTATCAGCTGATCTTTCTAGATTTCGCTGAGCATAGGCAAAAGCATGTTGGAGGTGTTTCCTTAAATTCCCCACATACTCATGAGTTGTGGAGGCATTTATCAGTGTCTGCTCTTGGGTCCTGTAGAGCAAATGCTGGGGAAGCACCATCTTGCGTCCAGTCATCAACTCAAATGGTGACATTTTGGTTGCAGATGAAGGGGTAGATCTGATGGCCATTAGGACCAGAGGTAATCGGATATCCCAACTTGGGCCAGAATCTGCCACAAACTTTTTTAATATGCTCACAATCGTTCGGTTGTATCACTCCACTGCTCCAGAAGAAGCTGGCCTGTAAGCAATGTGTAGCTTCCTTTTGACCCCCAGTATCTCCCACATCTTTGTCATTACTGGTGAAGTGGCTACCTCTGTCTGACTCAATCCTTTGAGGTAGACCAAAACGGGAAAAGATGTGGTTAATCATCAGGGCAGCTGCCGTTTCTGCCCTGCAGTTTGGGGCTGGGAGACATTCCACCCACTTGGTAAACAAGCATGTAACGGTCAACATGTACTTGTTTCCTCTAGACGAGCGAATTACAGGGCCTACAAAGTCGATTTGCAAATCTGACTATGGCAGTGTCATCCCCCCTCTTTTGGAGAGGCGCACGGTGTGTGAGGGATGATGGCTGAAATTGTGTACACACAAGACCCCCCTTCAAGTATTGGTCGAGGTCCTGCCCCATGTGTGGCCAGTATGCAACCTCGCAAGACTTCCAGTGTTGTGTGAAACCCCCTATGACCGGCGGTGGCCGCATTATGGGCGTGACTTAACATCAGGCTTCGGAATGAGGTAGGGACCACCCACTGATCATGGCCAGCTTGGGATTTCCTTACCAACAAACCGTCTTGGATCCGGAACATCTTTGGACATTTCATCAACACTCTTCGGTCCTCTTTCCCACTGTAATCGGTATCCGTCAGGGGAAAGTTCTCAGGGTCCTCAATTATTGGATCCCCTTCTGAGCTGTAATCAAATCAGCATCAGGGGTCTCCTTACTCCATTGGGCAGTTGAGAGATCATTGTGAGCATTTGTCTGGGACCTAGTGATAGCAGTGACTTGGATTTCCCCCAACAGGGACTCTATTTCTATTAGACCCCCTTGGATGGCCCCGGTTTTGGCCAGCTGATGTCATTTCCAGTTTTGTCTGGTCCCTCTACTTTGGAATGACCCTTGATCTTTTTCCAGTAGATGGTCATCCCATTCGATATGACCAGATCATCAATATTTTGGATTAACTTGCCATGTTTCAGGGGTTTGTTATTAGCACATAACATGCCTCTGGTTTTCCAGTTAACCAGGTGCTCCACGAACCCATTCCGTACATAATCCGAATCTGTGATTATGACCAGTTTGTGGAGTTGATGTTGGACAGCAGTGAGGATGGCCTGATGCACAGCCATCAATTCTGCCACCGGACTACTTCGGGGACCAATTTTGTATCCAGCGGAGGGTTCTGGAAACTCCTTCGCCCGTGCATTCCCTACGCCGGCCACCAGTTCTTTCTCCCCTTTGTTGTCAACATGGTAAGAGCATCCATCCACATAGACAGTGCGCATTCCCTCACTTGTCTTCTTCAAAGACTTTGTGTGGGGAATTAAGGTATGCCTCCATGTTGTCCTTGATTTTTAGACTTTCGTCCTCGAGACAGTTTTCTCTAGCACAATCATGTAAGTCAGCCAGACCTTGCGCGAGGGGACTCTTGTTTTGGCCATATCTGACCTCTACAGGAAAGCCTTGCATTGACAGAATCCAGGAAGTAATTCGGGAATTACTCACATTTCCGGCCCAGATTCTGTCACTTTGGAGGTATTGCAGAGGCTGGTGTGGAATCTACACTATGATGTGTTCCCCCTGGATGAACGGGCAGTAATTCTTCAATGCCCACACCGTTGCCAGGAGTGCCTTCTCACAATCGTTGAATTTTTCCTCCACAGAGGATAAAGTTTTGCTCGCATAGGAGATTACTTTATTGACCTTGTCATACTTTTGGTATAATATTGCCGTCAAGCATGTATTAGAGAACCCTGTCTCCAGGAAGAACTCCTTGTTTCTGACAGGGTAAGCTAGACAAGGCGCTTGTGAGAGGCTTCTCTTGAGTTGTCTTACTGCCTCGGATTGTTCTGGACCCCATTCCCACTTGACCCCCCCCTTCAAGAGATGAATCAGGGGTCTGGTGATCTCTGCATAGCCCTCAATGAACTTTCTGCTGTAATTAGTCAGTCCAAGGAGGCTCCTTAGTTCCCGCAGAGTTGTGGGATCCTTCAGTTTCTGAAGTGCTTCCACTTTCTTTTCTTGGGGACAGAGACCCTGAGGAGTAATCTCATGCGCCAAGAAATTAACACGGGTTCTACACCACTGTGCTTTCTGAAAGGAAAGTTTTGCTCCGGCGGCCCTCAACTGTGTCAGAACATAACGGATCTCTGCTATGTGTTCCTCCACAGATGAACTTTTGATGAGGACATCATCTACATAAGCCAGGTTACCCCTTGCACACAGGTCAGGCATGGCCTTATGTAGGAAAATGTTGAATTCATTGCCGGAGTTGAGGTATCCGAAAGGGAGTCCGGGTCCATGTGTACTGCTGGCCCCCAAAGGTAAAAGCCAGTTTGTATTGGTCCTCCCTACTGACAGGCACGGTCCAGTATCCATTGGTCAGGTCTATTGCTGTGAATACCTGTGACCCCTGAATCTGGGCCAGCCCTTGGTCAATGTAGGGCAGAGGCCATCGGGAAGTATGGACCCATTTGTTGAGCTCCCTAAGGTCAGCGCAGTCTCTCCACTGGCAGTTTGGCTTCAATATTCCCAGCACCGGATTATTGAAGGTGCTGTGTACTGGACGGATTATTCCCCGGGACTCAAGGTTCTTAATTATTTCAGTAAGGGACTCCATGGATGCGAGAGGCAAACGATATTGCATCACAAACACTGGAGTCATTCCAGGGTCCGTGGGAATTGTTGTGGTGTGGATGCCGGTGCAACCACAGTCATATGAGTATACCGCAAAGAGATCTTGGAAATCCTTGTTTCAACTTTTGCTTCTGTTCTAGAGTCACGCAGGCATCAGCTAGGTTGACCCTCTCTTCCACCATCTGCCTGAAGCCGGGAAAGACTTCTGGTTTGGCTATCTCAGCGGCCTCCTCCAGCTGGGTGGAGAAGTCCCTGGTCAGAGTGCTGATTTGGACTGGAGGCTTCAGGTGGGTAAGGCAGCCCTCATGGACCTGGAAAATCACCTCATCCCCTCTGAAGTCACAAGTCACATCTTCCTTACCATAAGGGCAAGAAGTGTACACCAGGAAGTCCCCCCCCCCCATGCCGGGTAAAAATCCTGTCTGGTGTTGTATTGTCCTCACTGTCAAAACAGTCCTTGGGGATTGGTCCCAACAGTTAATTTCCTAGATCAATGGAAAAATGTCAGTCATCAACCGCCATTCCAATAATGGTGCCTGCGGCTAGAGTAATACTCTTTAAGTCACTGTTATCCACCTCTATTGCAATGGTGTCATGTTCTGTGTTGACTAATGGAGTTGGGTTTACCCCCAACCCTTGCTGTTGGAGAGAAGCATTTAGATGTATATAAGCATCAGGGTTTTTCAATTTTTGTCCTCTTAACTTTCACTTCCAGGGAGAATTGTTGGGTCCTTTCTGGGATGGCGACTTCCTTTTTTATCTGAATTTCAACTGCATAAGGTAGCAATTGAGCTGACCTAAATGCTTTTTCTGGATCATCAAAGCCCATGGGATTATCCGCTAATCGGGACCAAGCTTTTAAGTTTATTAGGTCCAAACTAATGGCAAAGCGATTGAGAATGTCACTGCCTAAGTAAAAGGTGGCAGTGACGTCTCGCATGACCCAACAATTATGGACTATGCGCTTGTTGCCAATGGAGATTTTGAGCATACACCTGCTTGGCAGGAGATGTTTGGAATTGGGTGTTTCCAGATCCATTTCCCATTTGTCTATCAGTTTGAATGTGGGAATGGCTGGATCTTTTGGGAGTTGGCGGAACATGGCTTCGCTGGTGAAGCTCTTACCGTTGTTCACACACACACTCGAGCGAGAACAGAGTCCTTCCCCTCATTTAACTGAACAGGGATGAACAACTGATCTCCAATTTGCTGAATATCAGCCAGGCTCTGAGCTGATTTCACATCTTTCTGAACTATTGGGGTGGGAATGTCTGGTTGTGGATTGGTAAAGAATATCAGAGTATTTCCTTCCAGTGTGGAATACCACCTTAAACTGGAAGGAAGGTTGATTTTCAGAAATAGAGAGGGGACCCCCCCCCCCCCATTACCAGTCTGTTGTCCCTAGTAAATAAGGGGTTCCCTCTGGAGTCACTACTGTGACTGGGTGTTTCACCTTGTGTCACCCAATTTTGATGTCCAAATCTGCAGTCCCCTCGACAGGAATTTCCTTCCCGTCAAAGTTATGCAGTTGTCCAGGAAGAGAGGTGAGAGGAATACGGTAATTCTCCCCCCTTCCTGCGTTTAGTTCATCAAAGGCCCTTTTGGACAGAAGGGTAGCTTGGGATCCAGTGTCCACCAGTGCCAAAATTGTACCCTGCCCCTGTACTTGTACCGGGGCATAATATCTTCCCTCCTTCTCCTCAAGGGGGCACAGATAATGCACATTTTTAGACAACTGGTGGGCTAACTTTCTGGTTTTGGACATTGCTAGCAAAGAGATTTGGCCAGAATTCTGTGAAGAGCCTGGGGAATCTGAAAGAAAAAGTTGGCAACGGGAGATCAGAGCCATTGTGGGTTCCCCTGGTTCCGGTTCTGGGCCGCCCCCCCCTTTTTGGAGGCGTCACCAGGATGGGTTTGAACCAGGGGATTTCGGTATTGTGGGTTCTGGGATGAGATGATGGGCAGCGGTAGCTCAGTCTCCATATCTCCCCAGTCTGGATTGGAATCCCTTGGGACCCATTTTTCTTTGGGAGGAGTTCCCCCCTCTCTAAAGGAGAAGATCCTTTTCCCAGGATCTTCTGAGGATCCCTCTCCATCAAATTGGAAGACCTGTACCTCCTCCACAAAGTGGGTCTGTTTGGGTCCTTTGTTTCTCCTACCCCCCCCCCCCCTCTGCTCCTTGGAAGGCAGGCTTTCAGGGGCAGGAGATTTTGTTTCCGGTTCCTGGTTTTCCAGGGGCTGTTTACAAGTTGGGAAGGAAGCTTCCTCCAAGGCTTTACACCCCCCTTCCCCTTGTGCCTCCTCCCTGGGAACCGGTGGGTTATCGGGGTGCTGCCCCCGTCATTGTTCTGGAGCACCCGGTCCAGAGTTTGGGGCATTCTGCGGTGGCATGCTCATCTGAGGGTTCTGTTGAGCCCTCAGTATGTGACCCAGATCTCGTGCCATATTTTGGACCTGGCGCTCAAGTTGTGAAACCCGCTCAGGCTGATACGGGGCTCTATTTTCTCCCCTGGGCTGATCCCGGGAAGGGTAGCTATCCCTTCTCTGCTAATACCCTGGGTTGGGAAGATTCGGGTACCCCTCCACCCTTGGCCTCCCCTCTCCTGGATTAGGTTGTCTGGGCTCAGGGAATTGGGGAAGAAGGATGGATGATTTTGGGGCTGGAAATTGGGTGGATACCTGGGGGAAAAGTTCTGCCCAGGATTTGGTGAATTTCTGCCCTCCTGGGGGACGTTAGGAGGGACGTTCCCTGGGTCAGGTGCTTGGCTGGATCCCCCCCCCCTTGGGCTGAAGGAGTCCACACATAACCCAGGATGGGTCGGTTTCCCTTGCAGCGGGGATTTACATAATCAGGGGAGCGAGGGACCCCATTTGTGGGACTACGTCCTTGGCTCCCTGTCTGTGACTGGCCCGGGGGCCTTCTGGGCTTGGCATCATTAGGTGCAGGTAGGTGTTTAGCCCCTACCGCACCCCCCCCCGCCCATCTCCAAATCCAAAACGGGGGTGACCTTTACTTCTGCCACCTTGGCAGCAGCAGGGGTGCTGTTGGTTTTGGGGTTTTTCTGCACATTATTTTTTATTTTCGATGGGCTTCTGCACCTCATAGATCCGGGTAGCCTGTTCAATGACCCTGTCTAAAGATCTTTTCTCATGAAAATCTCTCACGAGCTGGGTCATTATGTATTTGGGTAAGGCATGGAAAAACGTATTGACAAATTCTCTGCTATCCGGGCACACCCTTCTGGTGGTCTGCGCAAAAGCACGCTTTAATTCTTGCACAAACTCTTGTGGGGCCTGATCCTCCCCACATTGCAAATTGTAGGCTGCCTCTTGAGGATTTCTGTGCACAGAAAAATGTTTCAAGATGGCCATCCTGTATGTGGACCACCTTGAATGGTTTTGATCCTCCAGCCCTGCAAAGAAACTGGAGTATTCTGGTGAGAAGGTCCATTTGACGTACTGGATGCAGCTACTGCTGTCCTTCAAATGGAACGTCTCCATCATTTGCTCATAGAGCTCCAAGTGTTCCCAAACAGAATACTATACTATTATTATTATATTATTTATTATTTATTATTATCATTTTATTATTAATACTTGGCGTTCTTATGATAAGGCGTGATGACACTCCTTATTGCCTTTATTTGTTTCAATGGGTCCTTAAGCAAGGCCCTTTTTTGCCCGATTGGCCTTTTTGGTTCGGGTAACCCAGGTCCATTCATCCTCTGACTCAGAAGCACTGCTCCCAGAGGTGCCCGTCTGATCTTCCAGGTTTTCCCGGATTCTGCGAGCCTGGGAATGGCTGGCAGAATGTGGGGACCTGGTCTCCTGTGTCCTGTAATGCTCAGAGGAGTCTTCAGATCCCTCCTTGCTGCCAGGAATTGATGGGTAACCCCCACCCCACGGACCTAACTGGGCAGAGGTTTTCAGGATGCCCTTAATGGGCCTACTCTCCTGGGGTTCCCCACTAAATTGCACTGTGCTTGGGTGCCCATACCCGGATGCCCGCCCATCCATTCCTGGGAGGTACTGGCCTATGAGCCCCATACTTCTAGCTGGATAGTAATCTGCCATCCCTGTGGCCCTGGGCTCATGTGCGCGAGGGGACATGGGGGTGGCAGAGTCAAGGGACTGGGAGAGATGAAGGCCTCTGGTACTAGGGCTCGTTATGCTCAGGAGTTTCTCTTTCCCAGCGAACCTCATCTCTATCCGCCCCTGTTCCCTGTTGCAATGCAAGAGCCTGCGTTTTCAGTTCCTCAGTTAAGGCCTTACTAGACTCTATCAGTCTCTCCTGCATCGCTACCTGTTGCTGGAGCCTATCATTGTGCTGGCAGAGAGCCTCATTCTCTCTCTGTGCCTCCTGATTGGTCCTGGAGTACTGGGCCAGTCTTTGCTGCAGGAGGGTTACCTCCTGAGCTGTGTCCCTAATGGCCTGCTCCTTTCTCGCCAGAGCATCCTCCACCCTCCTGGTGTGCTCTAACAAGTTCTGGTGTTCTTTTTGGAGGTCACCCAGTCCCTGGAGGGCCAGGTGATTTTCTTCAATTTTCCTTTTTAAGTGGCAGACTTCCTGGCCAGAGGTATCCCTTTCCTGACTAAGAGCCTGCATCTGTGCCGCCAGGTCGTCCCTTTGCCTTTTGGAAGGCACCAGCTTTCTGGCGCTCCTGGTCAAACTCTGCCTGGGTATCCAGGTCTTTCAACATCAGTTTATTGCTCTCTGCCTTCTCCCTATCTAGGTGGCTTTGCAGGGTGACTACCTGCTCAGCACATGCCCTATTGAAGTCTAACTGTTGCTCCAGCTTTTTCTGGCTCTGCAGTAGGGAGTCCAAACCTTCTTGGTACTCCTTCTGCAAGGCCAGAAATCTGGTATCCTGGTCAGCCTTTTCCTGTTGCAGCACATCCATATCCTCCTTTATTTTAGTGATGTACTGTCTGCTGTCCTTTTCTGGCTCCTGGCTCCTGGCTCCTGAGCAGCCTCTGCTCAGAAGAGTCACACGGCTCCCATATATAGGTACAAATATGCCGCTATCCTGGCAATCTTATTATGTTCATCTTTGGCTTTAGGGGCCATATATAGTTCACTCAGGGCCACATGTAGGGGACCCTGATCTCTCCATATATCTGACCCTGTTTCAGTGACCTGCTGCGCGATTGCCTGCAACCAGACCATTTGGTCCTGATGAGTCCACTCACCTCTCACAAATATCTTATGTAAGAAGTGCTCTCTGGCTATTTTGATGTCTACCAGTATCGTCATTCTGGAATTTGAGTTCCTTCCTGACTTACAGAAGTTTGTATTTTATTTTGCAAAACAGACCTTCTCCTTAGAGCGTTCCTTTGAGGAGTGCTTTACAGCGTACCACAGCGTGGTGATCCGACCGGATGTATGTATCCCGTCAGTTAGCACACTGTATTAAGCTGCACAAGTGATAGATCTAACCCAGAATCTCCGGCTACGAGCCCCCACTTTGTTAAGCGGCTTAACTTCAACACTACAGCTAAGTCAATGCCTAGTCTGGGATGCTGAGGAAAGCCCCTATTGATGTATTTTTATGTCTAGTTCAGTACTCTGGATGACAACCCTTGTATAACACCCACCTCTTAGAATCCCCCTGAGCCCACTGAGCCAAGAAGTAGGTTTGTTTTGCAAATTTAAAAGGTTTATTTGGACAATTCAACAATATATATCTATCACACTTTATAAATAAATTAATATCTAATAGTACACTGAGACATATGATGTGGATCCACAATGGGTAATGTTACAGTGGTACACTTGATTACTTAGGAGTAGTATAGAGGATGAGGTAGCTGAAAATGCTTTATGGTTTCAAGGAAATGCAAAGTGGAATCAAATGCAGTGCAGCAAATAAACGTGGCAATTCACCCCCCCCCCACCCCCATGCAATGTAAGAAATGGAAGGAGATGGAAAGAGGAGCACAGTTCTCAGGAATGCAATCAAATACAATACGAAATTCAGTTCCCCCCCCCCAGCAAGCTTAGAGGAAACAGGTAGAAGTTTGAAACACAGGCCCAAAATGCTTTTAAATGTGATGGCAATGGATGGGAAAATGATCTAACTGATTTTAATTCCCTCTAGAGATTCAGGGTGAGTGAGAGATGCTTGTTGTTATTAGTTCAGGCTCACTTTAGCAATGCTCTATGGAGTTATTACCAGGTTGCAAACGGACTTTAACAAAGGAAAGAATGGAGCTGCTATTTTGACAAGTGGAGAAATTGATCGCAAATCGCGGTAAATTTCGCGAGTGCATAAACGGTTCAAGAGATATGGACAATTTAATAAAGGTAGTTTTTCGGATTTAAAGTAAACTCAAAATGACAGGTGACAGCTTGCAGCTTTAGAATGACAGGTGACAGCTTGCAGCTTTAGAATGACAGATGACAGGATTAGTAGGAGGCAGTTCTACTTAGTTAAAATAATCTAATCCAAACTATTTTAACCTAAGAGACTGGTTCTGCACAGTTCTGCTTGGTACTCACAATATAAATTTGAACTAGTCCTCGTCACGGATCTGGTCAACACGTCCGGCGGCGGTTCTGTCTGCTCGGCGGGTCAATCAGGCACCGGTTCTGCTCACAGCGATCCGGATCTCTGGTTCTGCTCACATCGGTCTGGGTCAGCTCTGCTCTGCTGGTCTAGCCTCTCTGGATACAGCGGCCTCTGGTTCTGGATACTGCTCTGCTTTCCGGTCCAGATCAAGTGGATTCTGGATGTAACACTGCTTTCTGGGTACTGGCAAAAGTTCTTGGCAAAAGAATTCAGACAGCTCGCCCGGCTGTGGAATAGTTTGCAAATGATTTTAAGGATGCTGAGGCCTGCTGAGAAGATTTCTCAGTGTGTGGGTTTAGGCCCTTGCTTTAAATTCTGAAGTAAATTTCTGGTCTCTGAAGATTGATGGATGTGAAGTCTGGAGTCTCCCGGCAGAGCGTCCCGCAGAAAATGGAATTGAATGTCTCTACCTGTCCCAGCAGTCTCTTTTTATGTGTTTTGGAAAGTGGGTGTGTGCGTTGGTCATAACTAAACCTGCCCCTCTCACTTATCATTGGCCAATTCCTCCTCTCTCCCTTGATTGGGGGAAGGAAATGGATTGTCATCATGATGAGGTCTGTTTATGGGTCAGAGGATCCTCCCCTGGTCAATTTGCCCACAAATCTATATTTGATTCAAATACATATTTACCAGATACACAAGTGGTTGACATTACATGTACACATTATATATTCCTTTTGGTCCATGCTTGTCCGCCTCTGATCTTCCTGAGGGCTTGCATTCAAAAATGACAACATTTTGCGCTTTTTGACTAGTTTACCAATATCGGACATTTACCAAAAATTACACACATGTGCGCAAAGAGTATGGACATTAATTGATGAAGTGTCAGATTTTTAACATGCAGACATTTGGAGTAAGACCCTATTTTCCGCTAGCAACCCCCCAGAATACACCACAGGGTCCTAACACCTCTCAAAACGTGCACAGAAAAATCACAAGAATAATGATATTACTTAGATAACTCATAGTGCGGACTTGTCAGAATTATATATCTTTTTTAAAATTATGCTCTGGCCCAGATGGGTGTGGTTTAGGTTCCAAAGCACATGGGGGAAGCTTCGGTCTGCCCCCGCCTCCAGCTCGGGTGGCTCCCAGAGGCACTTCTCCCAAGAGGAAGCCACTTTACGGCCCCCCCATATAACATTTGCCCGAGTCCAGGACAAGGCTTTGTTCAACCTCCTGCGGTGCCCCTCCCCTAATCTAATCAGAGAGGTGTCAACTCCTTTTTGTGGGGGCATCAGAATGCAGCCAGGCCTGGGAACACAGCTGTTGATCCAGTTTCAACTCCTGTCGGGGGTAGTTGTCAGGCAGAATCCAGCTTCATTAAGCCAGGTTTCAGCTAAATGTCACTTTTTGTTCCCTGTTTTCTACATTCAAAATCAAACTGACAATTTTTACACATGCAGCTAGAGTGCTGATTCTAAGTTCAAAAGTATGACATTTCAACAGTTACAAACTATGTGACACTCAAAAGTAGGTCCCTCATTTATTTTAAGCATTTCGATTTTAGTGGTTTTCAGTTCAGTTTAACTTAAGCTGCTGACCTCCACAGCTCAGCCAGTTTTGTTATGAACATTGTTTTGGGCTCTTTTTCTTTCCAGATTTTGTATGCACACAAAACCTCATTCTGCCAAATGTCTGCTGGTGTTCAGTGAGATTTTTGAATATCCTGCAATGTTTGACATAGGCATTTTTAGCTTGCATTCAGAGAAACCAAGGTGATTTCAAAGGGATTTTTAAGCTAACAGGCACTGCTGTTTTTCCTTTGGGACACATTCCACTCATGGCACCACTGGCCCATCACGCTCGCACTGGTGGGTGGAAGGTTAGGCAACCATTTTGGTGTGCGCACAAACTGCGCGGTTCTCCTGGATTCTGGCGCACATGTGGGCTTTTTGGCCATCTTGGATTTTCTAAGCCCACAGCACCAAATGTTGCAGCTTAATGACTGAAACGTGGGTCAATACACCTGACACACTGCATCCCATGTAAGCACTGCACACATTGCCAACAGACATGTATCTGTGGACGAACATCCTTACTCATGGCACAGCAAACTGTAGACTAAAACATGCTAATTGTGACTCAGTGGATATGCAACATGCCATTAACATACATGAGAAAATGTGCACACATAATCACAGCCAAGTCCACTACAATTACATGTAACACCAGTGTACCACTGGCACAGGGAGTGTGCACAATGTGGAAATGGCCCGAGTGTGGAGTCCCAGGTGTGTGATGTGGCGATGGAGATAGAGTAATGACATGCGCTGGGACATAGGAAGAGGGGACAGTGACACATAAGAGTGACAGGGCCATGGAGTGTGTGTTGAGTGTGGCAGGTCAACAGGGATGGTACCTGACAAATATTTTCAGAGTGGGTCACTACCATAGCCGCAGATGGGTTTTGCACAGTGTAGTGAAAAGCTACGTCACTCATGGCACAATGTCACGGCCGCTGCTCGTGTTCATGGAAGTTATAGGTAGCATAAAACCACCTATGACATGTGTGGATGGACTTCCTACTACATGCAGTGCATGATGTGTAGCACGTGCTGCACTTGATTGGCATAGCTGAGTCACTAACATCACTGATGAAAATACCCATATGTTGTGTTGGCATGCCGGAAATGGTGATTTGTATCCGACGGTTGGTGAGGAGTACTGTCCCAAAGCCACGTTCAACGGATGTGCAGCACATGGGTTGTATGCACTCTGCAGTACACTAAGCACAAGTCAGTACACCATGACATGCTACACCCATGGTAGTCATACAAATGCAGACAGAAGTACTAATCATACTAATTAATTGAATCTACATACACATATTCAGGATGCACAATCACTCACCGGACGTTTCCTCGTAATCTGGCAGGCCCCCCACGCCTTGCAGCTGGTCTACATGAATCAACTCGCTCATGGCCTCTTCAAGTGGTGTCTGCTCCTGCGGTCACCCCAGTCACCAGAGCAGTGGCGACGTTGGCACCCAGCTTGTGTTGTTTCGTCAGTGGAGGTCATTCCACCGCTTCACGACCTCACGAGCGGTGCGTATCTCATTCCCCAAGGCGTTGATGCCATCCGTAACTCTCTGTCAGTGGACCATACACTGAGCAGGCGTATGTGTGCTCCCTGGCTGCGTTCACATGGCACGGTGGTGGTCGCACACGTAATCCACGAGGATCTGGAGTTAGTCATCTTCCTCGACGTGGCGGTGTCATGTGCCGTGCTTTGGGATTGAGTCTTTTCCTGTTCTGCACGCGTTTGCTTCTTGGCATGTGGTGCAGGCCATGTGTGGCCGGGACCACTCAGGGCTGTAGGGGTTGGACCACTAGTGGCCTGGGCCATGGCGTCACCCACTGATGTTGGATCAATATATGAACCTGCAGGTCTCTCAACGAGGGACCTCACAACAGGGCTTTAACCAGACGTCCATTACTTTTTGGAGGCACAGACAACAGCTGACTGCGCGTCTGTGTACCAACAGGGGGCAAGGGACCCTGGTAGCAACAACAGATACTGCTGCCGCTCCCTGAGCCTGGGTGGTGGGGACAGCAGCTGCCACTGCAGGTTCCTGACCCGGGGTGATGGAGACCTGGGGGGTGGGGAGCCCACAGCTCTACCTGCACATCCCCCCCCACCCCTGGAGGTGGGAGCAGCAGCTTCTGCTCCACGTTCCCGAGGCCGGTCACCTCTGCCACCTTTTCCTCTTGGGGGCCTTCCCAGTCAGGGTACAGATGGAGTTGTACAATGGGAGCACACCAATCAATTGTCCTGGGCAATCGGAGGGAGGGGGCAGTGTATGTGACGGGGTGGTGTGGTGGGTGCGACTGCCGTAGTCCTGCCCCCGGGGCATGATGCTGTGCATGTCACCGTGGAGGTGCCTGTGCAAAATCCGGTCCCTGGAACAGCACCTACAGCTGTATGCACCTGCCGGCATGCCTCTTTCCGGACACAACCCCAGGTGTCGGATGCTTCCACCCAGACCGACACCCCAATGCCGGCGGCTGTTGTCATTCAGGACAGAGTGGTACCCATGCTGGTTGGTATTGGTAGGCGTTCAGGCGACATACGTGATGAGGTGCAGGCTTCCATTCAGGTGCTTACACATCATCACGATGACGTCTGGCATCTACTGAACTGGCTAGCAGCATTCCTGACACAACACAAGAGACAGGGGGCAAATTACCGACACAGGAATCCGACCCCACAACGAGCAAAGGGCAATCCAAAACTAGAGAACCCAAGTGTCTCTTTGATCTCTCTTCATGAATTAGGACCACACCTACTCAGTCCATGTAACAAATAAGCACTGAGTGAAACATTTTATCAATAGATGTTAATGCATACATTTTTATTTCACAAAATAGATATAAATATATCATAAAAAATATATTACTAAAACATCACATTAAATTGACATAACAAGTACAATAAAACCACATTGTGCCCTGTATAAACAAAGTTGACAGTGGACCAGCTGAGGTGGTCACCACGTCGGTCCAAGGAAGTACAGGAGCAATGGCAATGGAGGGAGAGCAGGCACCCAGGAGCCAGGCACGGGCCAGACACCCCCAGGTAATGTCACCACCCCAGAGGGTGCCCACACGAAGCAGACACTCAGGGCATACCACCTCGAGGGGGCCAGTATCCAGCATCAGGCAAGATGCAAATGTGGACCTCAGAACGAGGACGTCTTCCATGTTCGTGCGATACAGGCAGCAAATCGAGGCAGCAGGCTCTAGAGTCACGATGGCCAGGGCAGAGGTTGCACTGTGTCGGGCAAGGAGGCAGGCTTTAATCCTCGAGGAAACTTGCAGGGAGGCGGAGGGAATGGAGAGGAGCATGCTGGTGGCCATGCAAGCCCTCGAGGAGACAACGGAGGCCTACCTGGGGGTGATGGACGCAGTGTTCGATGACGCCCATTTCCAGCCATTGAGTGAGATTGATGACAAGGAGGACTAGCCCACTGCCTGTGTAAATAGTTTGGTAGATGGAAGTTTCCTTTCATTATTATTTGGAGCATGTATTTCAGATATTACTCCATTTGTTTGTACATAATGATTTCTGTGTAAGTTTCCTTTTATTTATGTTTTTCTTTGGAGTGGACTCTTTGGACTATCCTCCATGTTCATTGTGTAAATAGATTTTTTAATGTGTGTTTGAAGGATCCTGTTGACCATGCTTCATTTGTATTTTTTTTTTTTTATTGTACATATTTTTACACACGTCAATTGTTTTAAAAGAAATAAAATTTACATGGACATCTTACAGTCTGTATGCAAATAATACAACTGCAGTGTGCCCATTTGGTAGTCCAATTAGTAGCCCTGATTCTGACCATTGTTATTAATGCCATATCAGGTGTGTGGTTGCTTGCATGCGTAATGTTCGGGGTTTCGGGGTTTGTGGGGCAAGTATACACATGTGGCTGACTGTGGTGGTGTGTGAAGTGTGGGTGTGAATGGCTTTTCCTTTCACATGTACAGCATCACTGTGTGTTAGCCATCACTGCATTTGTGAGGTAGGTGGGGTGACGGAGCGTTACATGTTCAGGATATTGGCACATGATTTGCTTGATGCTGTGCAACACATATGTAATGTTTTCCCCTTCACCAGCATGTGTTTGTACAGTTATTATCTCTGTTGGTTGTGTTGGTCAACCTCTTGCACTGGGATACTCGGTATTTTGTTGCATTTATACATTGTCTGACCAATGCACCCGTCTCTGTGCGTGGTGCACTGTCTGATTGATATGTCCTTTGCACATGGGCGGAACGGTGATGTGTTCCTTAGGAAATCTCTTCTAGAAATAGTAGCTCAATGAGACTCAGGCTGTGAGAGTGTTTATTCATGTGGCGCACACATTGAGGGTGGTTTTTATTCTGTCATCGGTGAACAATTTGTCCATGGGGATTGATGACATGACATTGACCTCCTTGACCTATCTGCGGCCTTCGACTTGGTAGATCATGCAGTCTTATGCAATCACCTAAGCTCGGCCGCTCATTTCTCAAGTGATGCCATAACATGGGTACAATCCTTCCTTGCAAACCGGACAATGAGAGTCTTCTCCCCCTCAGCAGCCGCTAATCCCATACAAGTTTCATGCGGTGTTCCCCAAGGATCATGTGTTTCTCCGACGATGTATAACATCTTTACTAAGCCCCTGTTTGATAAGTTGGACAGACTGGGTGTTGTCTACACTAATTACGCAGATGACACTCAGATTCTAATCCCCCTTTCGGGGAACTTCTTGGAAGACACGGACTTAGTAAATAAGATAGATCTCCTCATTCAGGCCTGGATGGCATCCCATGGCCTCTGCCTGAACGACGACAAGACTGAGCTACTGATCATTGGCTCAGCGTTGGCTATCAAAAAACTTGACCCCAACTATGCCTCATTTAACATCGACAATAACGTCATCAAAGTGTTGCCTGCAGTCAAAACCCTCGGGGTTTATCTTGACTCAGCGCTCACCTTCAAAAAACAAACGAACTCGCTAGCATCCTCCACGGCATATACCTGCAAATTGATCCGAGCATGCAGACCCTTTCTAACTGAGACTAGCTGCATCACATTAGCCAATGCTCTCATCATATCCAAGCTGGATTACTGCAATGCCCTTTATGCAGGCTCTAACAAGTATATCCTTGACAAACTACAAACTCTCCAAAATAACGCTATCAGAGTAGCTTTAAATATTCCTAACAGAGCCCACATCTCCACCTATAGGAAAAATATCCATTGGCTAAAAATCAAAGACAGGATCACCCTTAAAATACTCTCCCTCACTTCCAAATGTCTTAACAACATTGCCCCTCCTTATCTGGCCAACAGAATCCACAAGAGAACCTCAAACCGTCCCACTAGACCGACCAACGCCTTCACCTTAGTGATGCCTAGATACAAAAAGAGTACAGCCGGCGGCTCTAGTTTCCCGATCATAGCTGCGCAAACTTGGAACAAACTCCCCTTGGATCTCAGAATGGACCAACCTTACTCTAGTTTCAGGCGAAAAGTCCTCACTTGGATCCGTGCCAATGACACCTAGCTCGACCTCCCCCTCCCACATAGACACTGGATGTCTGCAACCAGCTGAATGACATCCTATCAACTAGACTGAACCGTAGTTCCGCATTTTTTCTTCTTTTCCTTCTGCTTTCTCTCTATACTTACCTTTGATCTAACGTGAACTGTATAAACTGCACTTTTCTGGATTTAATTGCGAACTGCATAATTTGTATTTCTCCTGTAACTAAGTTCTTAAGTAATCTTGTACTGTTTGCGCCCAGCTACCCCTTCGGGTTTGGTTCTGCGCTATACCAAATAAACAAACAAAGTCACATGGCCAGCAGGGCCTCACTTGTTACATGTGTATGCTGGGAGATGGTTGCGGACAGCAATTGTATTTGAGCAGATGCCACACTCATGGATGTGGGCCAGGTGAATGCATTCATTTTTGAATGCAGGATACATGTTGCTGTGGATATTCTGGCTGGTGTCAATACAGCAGTCAAGGTGCACAACACACAATCGGTGGAGTGATGATGTGTCACTATGTCAGGATACAGCATGCAGGTGATGTCCTGTCTGGAGGGGGCTGCCAGGGTTTGGTTACAGGTAATGGGGTGGAGGTGTCCCATGGGGAGGGGGCTGCCTGCAAGGTGGAGTCACAGGTGATGGGGGCTGGGGTTGTCACATGTGGAGGGAGCTGCCTCCAGGGTGGGGTTGTAGGGGCTGGGGTATCCCATGTGGAGGGGGCTGGCTGCAGGGTGGGGTCACAGGTGGTTGGGGAGTGGATATCCCACCAGACGGGCCTGCATGCCGCAGATTGAGGTACAGGCGCACAATTTTTGCTGGGGTGCGGTCGGGGATAGCGAGGTGTTCATCACACGATTTGGCTGGTGTTGGGGCAGGCCTTGTGTGGGAGGGCACACGTTTTTTTATGGGGTGCACCCCCGGGGTGTTTACGCGTGATTTAGCAAGAGGGCTGTGTGCTGGGCCATGCATGGCATGGAGATTTGCGCCGCGTTGGGCATTTCACTTGCTTTTTAGTGCACATGGAGTTATATTAGGGGGTGTTCCTCACGCAGCTTGCTATTTGCACGGCGGCTACGACTTCTGGGAATCCATGAATACGCACGACGCACAAGTATTTCGCTGTGCCACGGCTCACACAGCCTCAGACTTTCAGCGCACGGCCCCTGTGCCTTTTCTGCGACCGATTCCACGAATCGGGCCCTTAGTGTGAACAAAAATCCAAGAAATTTACTTGACTTGCCAGCAAGGTATTTCACCATTCCAAACCTACTTAGCCTTCATAAAAACAACTCAACTAGGCTAGTGGTCGAGTAGATTTTGCAAGCCCTGGACATAAGTCGAGGAAGAAGCCATCCAACCTGAACTTGAAGAAGCCACGTTCTGCAGTTCCGAAATCAGGCCTACGCAAGTGGATGGAGTCTGGCCTCGTTTTCAAAAGGGAGGACACGGTCCCCTTGGGTGTTGAAGGGGCTAAAAGAAGTTGCTGCCTTTAATTGGTTTAGTGTGTTCAGCCTGCTACACACGAAACCAAGATCCTCAAGATTCGGAGCAAGACACCCTACTCACAAGACCACATGTACTGTTCAAGTACGTTTTTAGGATTTTACTGTGCAGAGAATATTTAAATACTGCATGTTAGTGGGCACTTTTTAGAAATTGCTAGCCACATTACAGGAAAAGCTGCTCTTTTGGGTTATTTTTTTGATGTGTTCATGATTAATCTTCCTAGCAGCAAATGCTCATTAGCCATGTCAATTTCTTAGCTTGGAAAGAAATGAATGAAATGTGCATATTTCACTAACACCCGTTCACTTCCTTTGACATCAATTGCCATGACGTAGGTGAATTAGCCAAACCCCTCCACTATTCCTTTTGCATGTATATTTAGGACTTGTGCTTTTACCTAAATCACGCTGCTTTTCCCACTAAGCTCTGCGGGCCGTACGCGTGTAATTGGCGCAGGACAATCAAATAGAGGACTGTGGACAAATCTAAAAATCAGTTTTGAAAGCCGAGAAAACTGTCTTAACTTTCACCATGCAAACCAGAAACGTGACATAAACGGCTGAGAACTGTAAAACAAACTTGCATTTTATCCAGCTGCTTGTTGACGTCTTCATCGTTCTCGTAATCTTTGCACAGCTGGGTGACCAGAGCTCCATATGTCAGTGTGAAGAGCTCTGAATTCTGGGAGGAAATGAAGAAATGTGATCACAAAAAACAAGAGCATGTTTTGCACAACATGTTTAAACGCACAAAGAAATCATGCTAAATGAGCTTTCCTAAACTAAAGAGAAACATAACAGATTACATAAACATGAACCTTTGTCAAAAATATTTCAGCACACAAGTCCACTGCTCACATCAATAAAAAAAAAAAGATTCTGCAGTCACAAGGTATGTTAAAGCTCCCTTCGTTATTTTATCAGCATGCCTGTCATATGTCACCATGTCATGAGAGTCACAGTCTTTACCTGGCGCGTGCGTGCGTGGATTTGCAGGTCCGTACTTCTATAAAATAAACGTGTATACATTTGTGCATGATATAAAAAAGCTATTCGAGTGAAGTCAAACATGCACTAGCACCACCCACTAGCCATGACTAGAAGTTCACTTCCACTTCCCTTGCCTATGGTAAGATACCTCGCTCCTAACTCCTCTAAGACCAGGGTGTCTTCTTTCCTGCCTCAACCATCCCTCCTCCTCCTCCTCGGTCCCCTGCCACCAGTTCTCACCCCCCCCCATTGCTTCCCATCTCCATCAGCCTGCAATCTTCCCTTTCCTTCTCCGCACACATCTCATCGCTCGCTCCTGCAGGGTCCACCTTTTTAAAGCCCAACCTTTTCTCTCCTTCCATGCTTCCAAACTCAATCTCGTCGCTCATCTTTTCTAGTCCTTTCTATTGCTCCGGTCTACGCTTTGAACTTCCTATCTCCAGCCAAAGCCCTCTTAAAATCGATTTATAATTACTTATTCATCTCGTTTCTCACGTTCCCCTCATAACTCGGAACTCTCCAGCTCCCCTTCCCTTCCCTTCCCTTCCCTTCATTGGCTATCTTTACATTCTCGCCTCATGTTCAACTAACTCAGTCTTGTCTTCAAGTCTCTCCATAATCTTGCCCCCTTACCCTGCTTCCTTGCTCTCATGGTATTATTCCCCTGCACGATTTCTCAGTTCCCATTCTCAATTAATTCTATCAGTTGCCCACCCTCCTTGTGCCCAATGCCACTAGCGACCTCTCTTGGCCCCTCTTCATTGGAACACACTTCCTCTCTCCCTCTGCTCCCTTTCCTCCTATCCTCTTTCGTTCTGGTCTGAAGACTCATTAACTTGCTCTGTATTTTTTGGGGTTTCTGGTTTTCTTCTTATGGTCATGCAAATCTGCTCAAATGTATGCTTTTTAGCTCCAGAAAATGGTCTACATTATAAAACAGCGCTATTTTATCCACAGCTTTTTCACCCCAAGACAGCCAACGATGAAGCAGACAACTGGTGTTTGACCCTTTATTTTATTTCGGTGAAGAAACAGCTACGAGAGGTAAGATCCAATTCATTGCAACAATACACATGAAATTCAGTGGATGGGTAAAGTGACTCCCCCCTCGGAGGTGTCCTCCATAATATTATTGTTGATCACTGCTAAGATCGCCAGCATGTGCTCACAGGCTGAGTCACCTGGGGAACTCTTAATATGGTCATGAATCCTCACACCCGCCGAATTCCCTGGGTTTTGTGAACTCCATTTTAAGGGTTTCTTATGCTGCATGTCCTCTATGGTATTTGACTGTGGCAACAGTCAATGTTGCACTAATTAGTAAATTATGACTGTAGCCCATAACCCCCTCACTAGTAAATAACTGGCTCCCATGTCCATGTTGCACCATTACAACTAACCAAGCATGGGCCATTGGCATGGCCAAGCATGACCACAGTAGTTTCTGCTGAAACATACTGTGGTTACATGCCTGCAGTGATACAGTGTTTGCCACTGGTCTTCCCCATTCCCGCTGCCACTCTCCACCTGCCCCGCCTCCTCCTATCTTGGTCTGCCCCAGTGTTCATTTTTCCCTTGCCTCCTATTAACCCCCGCCCGCCTGATCATTTGGCTTTTCTGCACACGTCTGGAAACGTTCTCACAGGAAGACTAAAATGAGCTGCCTCAAAGTGGGATCTCCAAACTCTAACTACCCCTGTGGTAGTCCTTCACCGTCCACACGAATATAACCCCACCCCTTTTGTTGCTCCAAATATTGCATTTTCGGCTTTCTGCTGGATTTCATCAAAGAGGGAGGGGGGCGGGGGAGAATGGGGCTCTCGCTCCGTCAATTCTTTTTAAAAAACTATTCAATGGATTTAAAATCAAACCAAAAAAAAAAAAGGAACATCTGCAACGCTTTGTGCCCAACTCGTTTTGGAACTTCCAGCGAGTCAACAGTTACTAGTAATATAAGTTTTGGAAACGTCCATGCAAATTAGTTGATCTTATACTCTACTAAAAACAAAAGTAAAGTCTACAAAGAGTGGGAATAACAAAAAAGGTGCAAATACCAACTGTGTATCTCTATAAATTATGAAACAAAGTATAAACATTCACTCCAGACCACTACAAATCCAACCTTAACATGACCTATGGTATTGATGCGCAATACGTGAAGGTGGGATTGATCAGGAGTTTATGTACCTTAATGCGGTCATTACCATTCTTTATAAATTTATTTTTGCTAGATTAATCTAATCTCCATAAAAAGGTTTATTTTAAATCTCATTTGGCGCATGAGGGTACTCCATTTAAGTATTCAGTATAGGCATTTATGAGCCCTACGGTTTACACTTCGTACATGTATGCATATAATGTCATAAGCATCTTACATAGATATGGACATTTACCAAGCTAGTCCTGAATTTGATGAACTTGATATACATAGTGTTGTACATTTCATAAATGTCCAGTTTGTCTACAAGATGTCCATTTATGTACCACACTTCTACCCTTATATGCAGGCGGATGGGTGGCAGAATTGTGTGTGGTAAGGGCGTATGAGTGTTTGGTGTTAGTGTTGGGCATATGTGTATCGTAAGGTGTGAAGTCATATGAAATGAGCATGACGAATTCGCATAAAAACGGACAAAGGAGTGTTTTATTCGAGCTTTTAACACATTTGAGTTAATTACATGTTGTTATAACAGCTTCTAAATGTTTCATATGAAAAATAATTTGAAGTGAGTTCTATCAATGCCAATTTACATCGCCTACACGTACATGTTCAGAAGATTTAAATCGAATGAGTGTGTGCCATAAGAGCGCGGTGAAAGGCATATGAGTGTTTGTTGTGCAAGTGCCTGGCATATAAGTAGAATAGGAGTGTTTGGTATGAAATATATATATTTGGTTTGATTTTGGTGTGGGTTATTATACGTCCAGGAGGCATAAAAGCTGAACTATATATACATTACATATATGCGCAATCTTACACATTTGTACAATTTGTATAAAGATGCACATTCATTCTGCTCAGGTCATATAATACGCATATTATGAGGTCTAACTTTGATGCCATTTATATTAATACATATAAATGGCGCATACAATATATTTCGTACATGTATGCAATGTACACCTCCTATACATTCTATATGAAAGACAGCTTTGCATTAGAAACGTTGCAGCAGGTGACTCAAGCTGTGCCTGGATAAGATGCAGACATTGCGTCCATTGAACAGGCATGTCTAGTACACCTGTTGCCACAGTAGTGGTTTTGTGGAGCGGAGGCTTGTCAGTGGATATGGACTACTGTGCCTGTGCCCATGCTTGTTGGTGAGATGGAAGATGTGGGGCCAGATGAGAGGGGGGGGTAGGGGGGGAACCTGAGCTTGAAGCGCGCAGTCGCAGGTGCCTCGGGTAAAGCGGGAGGTGGATAAGTGGTGGGTTGAAGACTGGGTGGTTGTGGACTCGACATCTCTAGCTCAAGCAAGAGAAGAATGGAAATTAGCGCTGTTGGGATGCCTGTGTAGGTTCATTTCAGTTGCAAAATCTGCTACTACTAGTTAGGTGTGCGATACGTTGAGTGAAGTGCTCCAGGTGTGCTCTAGTCCCATGTAGTTTGGGTCCCAGTTGGCTTGGACGCAACAAATCCACTGTGGAGAGTAAAGAGCCTACGACTGCCAAGGCCTAGTGTGAAGTGACTGTCAGAAGGAGGCATGCAGCAGCAGGTACTAGTGTTAAGGGGACAGCAAAAGTAACCCGCTGAACCCAAGTGGCAGACCTGCGTGCCACAAAGTGTGCTGGTCTTGCAGTGGGAGCGTTGCTCGATTTGCAGGTTCCCAGTTGGTTCTCCAGCAACGACTTTTTAACTCTGCTTCTACTTCCTGTATTTTTTGAACACTTAAAGCTTTGTGAAAGCACTGCATCAATCTTAACGCTCATGTTGGTATGCAAGGATGCCCATATAGAATAAAGTAAGCTTGTGTGCTTTTGGGGGTATTCGCATGCCATCAAGAACCATGCTATGGTGTCACTAGAGACCATCTGTCGCCTCCAATAGCTAACATTTAGTAAGTAAATCAAAGACCTAGAAGTGGAGCCAGGAAATGGGAACCCATATGCGGCCAGCCTGAAGCATAACCAGGGGCACAAAATGCCAAGTCGCAAGCTACTAGCCAGCCATAAAAAGTCACTAGTCACCTCAATTCTCCACATACACACCATACATCTCCTATTACTCGACAAAAATCACTGGCCAGTGAAAATGTTGTAGTCTGCCATAACTTAGTCAGTGACATCTTGTGCAATACATTTCAAATCATGAAGGACATTAACATTTGTTTTACAAACACGAGAACACATTTCTACAAGCCAGAGAGCTTGTGCAAAGGTCACCAAACGAAGTCAGATTCACCTCCAAAAGAAGACATACAATGCCAAAGTGACCCAAGGAGGATCAGCACTGGGTGCCGTAAAAAATGCGCATACAAATGCAGAGACGTAAAAAGGGGTGAATCTTCAAAATTCTATGGAGTATGTGCGAGAGGAACGCAGGTCAACATTCTAAATCGGAAAATAGACGTTTATGCCAAAAACGTATTCAACTACCAAAAACAAAAACACAATGGGTCAACGGGGCCCCTTAAACATGCCAGGCAATGTGGAGGGGACACAATGATCGAATGCAGATCGCACTGGCGCATAGCGCTTCTTGCTGGTTCTGCTTTAAAATGGGCCAGAATGGCATCTGCCCATCAAGATTCATGCAGGGCGTATTGCATTACGATTATTGGGACGGGTGCACCTTAGAGTTCGAACATAAAGATTTTAGTGTCTCTAACCTGACCACCCACAGCTCCTCCCCCCCTCCCTCCCCTGGAGAGCCACAGGCAGGAGGACCCTGATGAACAAAGCAGTGAATTATGGACTTTCCCAGAAATTATTCTTGCCATCACACGCCCCCTTTCAAACTAGTGTGAAAAAAGTACAGTGCGCAGGGCCAGGCATTTCACCCTGTGCTGGAGCAAGACTTGCAGCCATAGGAATAATATAATGAGACGAGCAGAGTCAACAGCTACCCCTATTCAGCTACGCATTAAGTGGTAGGGATGATAGGCAGTAGGCTCGTTTCATACATACTAGCTTATGGTGGTCACATACAGACTGGAAATGCTATTTTGGAAAAAACCTATCAAATCTTAACGTTCTGCAACGACATTTCAAAGGTAGGCTTTGATACGCAGTCTGCTTTCACTGATATTCTCTGTGTGGTCCCACACCCCCGACACATACCCCATTATCTTGTCTCACGCTTTTTTAGGCGGGCACACAGTCTGGTCAACAACTGACGATGTCCTGATGACAGTTTGGACCCTTTCCTGAATTTGCAAATCGCCAGTTCACACGGAAGGCTTCTATTACCCCAAACTAGAAACCCCAACCTGTTTGTGTCGACAACAATTGGACACTACTATTTGCAAGTAGTGTATAAATCTTCACAAATACCTGCTACTAACCCTCACTCAAACGTGAAGTTTAATTATTCTTTTTCTGTCGCCCACCTGGGCATATATTTGTACCTTTTTTCTAAGGTCTAACCTTGTGTATTTGGACCTACGAATTTTAAACATGTGTCTAAAGTCCTGAATAAATGTACCTGTTTTTTGTATATGACCACCATAAACTAGAATGTATGAAACTAGCCTACTACCCATCATCCCTACCACTTAATGCGTAGCTGAATAGGGGTAGCTGTTGACTCTGCTCGTCCCATTATATGATATTTGTCCTCTCGAGTCAAGCCCCTCTTAAAAAAAAAAAAATAATAAATAAATAAAAAAACACAAGAGGCATTTCGCCCTGCTCTCTCCAGCCATAGGAACAAGGCATAAACAGCGCAGAGCCAGGCATTTCACCCTGTGCTGGAGCAAGACTTGCAGCCATAGGGACAAGGCATGAACATCTACACCCAATCAAGAAATGGGGTAATACAAGCTTTTAGAGAGAATAAAAGAAAAAACGTGTTGGACTCGTTAAGCGGTACAGCGTATCCCAGCATTAGCAGAGAAAAGCTGGTTATCGCAATCAACTTAATCACATTGCCTGCACTAAGAAACGGGAGTGATAAGGAGAGGAACTTAAGCCCACAGGCATGACTGGAGCCACCTCGTTCTTGAATGCTCGGAGAAAATGCGTGCGGGGGGGGGGGGGGGGGGGGGGGGAATGGGGAGGGGTCGGGAGCGGTGGTGGAGCAATCACAGCAAGTGGCACAGACAAGAATACAGAGTAACAGTATTCAATGGAATAAAGAAAAGGTCCCCAGACAGGTGTACATGGAAACATACTTTACACCGGGCAAGTCAAGAAAGGAGGTGCAGTAAAAGGTAACCGATTTGGCTTTACGATGGGGAGTTTCGACCAGACACTGTTGTGTAGGGTCCACTGTATGATCCACCAGGGCATTAGATTAGGAAGTGTACTAGAGGGTCTGTGGGATACTGTAAAACTCTTGTACAGGGTCAACTATTGGTTAGTCTCTGATAGGAAACAGTGTAAACCATGTGCAAGCTTCCGATTGGCCAAGCCGGATACTTGTTCTATGCTGCACAGCCTCAAATTAGTCAAAGGTTGAACACGCACATAGAGATACCTTCGGTAATTTCCAACTGTGCCCACACTATACGAAGGCGAGAGGTCAATAGCAGCCTCCCCCATCCCCATTATAACAGCAGTGTGAGAGCAAGTGTCGGGATTCTGCAAGCATGCAAAGCAGCTTAGAAGCCACTTCAGATGCAGAATCTGAAGAACAGAGCTGGGGTGATATGTCGATCGGTGCAGTTCTGTACATGGAAAGTACAGACAGAGGTGCTACAGCAGCAGTTCAGCTAGGGTTCAGACTGCTAGGCTTGCCAACGTTCACAACTTGGGTTGTTTTCGGTAGATCACAGTAGTGTTTCTGGTCTTGGTCATGCAATGATGGTGTGTGTGGTGCTCGGCTCTGCAGAGGTCCACACAGGGATAGCAGAAAGGCATTCTGGGAGCAGGGGTTCTTGAGAGTGTGGTCTCAGCTTGTCCTCTAAGCCCGGGGCAGGAGGGGAAAGAGGAGAGCCCCATGCCTGGTCTTTTGCTTTCTGGAAGTTGAAAGTCAAGTACAACTTGTACTGGAGCAGAGCATTGCTACCACAAAGGGCCTTGGTAGGGTGCAGGTTCACGCAGGGCCTGCTCATGATCTGTCTTTGGGTTGGCATGCTCTTCTGTGCTTCAGAATTAATATGCAGCTCCACGAAACCTACAATGTAAGCATGCATTATCCTCCCACTCAGGGGGCCCAAGTATGCAGGTGTTATGGGTCCCTGGGCACCCTTGGGGAGGGTGGGGGATGGGGTGAGAAAGGGGAAAGCAATCTGCGCTGTGAAGGGTTTTGACGCATGCTGAATCAATAGACTGGGTAGATGTGGCGGGGGGGGGGGGGGTTGGTGGGGGATGTGGTGGGATGAGCTGTCGCCGCCCATCATTCCATCCCAGAGTCCAGGAGAACCGTGCAGTTGTGCGCATACCAAAAGCGCCAGTGGTGAGAGGTGTGCCAAAGGAAAAATAGCAGCACCTGTCAGAGCAAAAGCGCTTTTAAATCACCTCTGTTTCTTTGAGGGCACGCTCCAAATGTCAAGTTCAAACATTGCAAGATAGCTAATACCGGAGACCTTTGTTCAAAAATCCGTTTTACTGATGTCAAAAATTTGTTGAAATCATGGGCACAAGACCACTCTAAAGATTCAACCTTCTTGTGGGGGGGGAGGGGGGGGGTTCCACATAACCACTCAAATGTAAAGATGCCCATCAAAACAATAGCAAAAATCTCCTGCCAAATTCAAGACAACTCAAAAATGGCTGCAATACCGGTACTCACCACAATCAGAAAGCCGGCGTTTTAAAACCACCGGGACTTGTGTAAAACTGAACAGATGAACCCAAACCAGGCCAAGGAACGAATTGCTAAGAGGTGGATACAATGTAAAACTATATTCTGAAATGACTGGCAGGAAGTAATTATTTAATGTATATGTAAAAATTGTAAGTTTGATTTAAACTGGGAACTAAAGTGACATTTAGCTGAATTCTGCCTGACAACTACCCCCGACAGGAGAAACCTGCTCAGCCACTCTTCCCAGGCCTAGCTGCATCCTGCTGCCCCCACCAAAAGGAGATGACACCTCTCTGATTAGATTAGGGGAGGGGCACCTGCAGGAGTTTGAACAAAGCACTGTCCTGGGCTCAGGCAAATGTTATATTAGGGGGCAGGGGGTCATAAAATAGCTTCCTCTTGGGAGAAGTGGGAGGAGAAGTGCCTCTGGGAGCCACCTGAGCTGGAGGCGGGGATAGACAGAAACTTCCCCCCCCATGTGCTTTGGAACCTAAACCACACCCATCTGGGCCAGAGCATAATTTTAAAAAAGATGGATAATTCATAGTAAGGACTTGTCAGAATTATATAAGTACTATCATTATTCTTGTGATTTTTCTGTGCACATTTTAAGAGGTGTTAGGACCCTGTGGTGTATTCTGGGGGGTTGCTAGCGGAAAATAGGGTCCTACTCCAAATGTCTGCATGTTAAAAATCTGACACTTCATCAATTAATGTCCATACTCCTTGCGCACATTTGTGTAATTTTTGGTAAATGTCCGAAAAGCGCAAAATGTTGTCATTTTTGAATGCAAGCCCCCAGGAAGATCAGAGGCGGACAAGCATGGACCATAAGGAATATATAATGTGTACATGTAATTTCAACAAATTGTGTATCTGGGAAATATGTATTTGAATCAAATATAGATTTGTGGGCAAATGGACCACGAGAGGATCCTCTGACCCATAAACAGACATCATGATGACAATCCATTTCCTTCCCCCAATCATGGGAGAGTGGAGAATTGGGCCAATGACAAGTAGAGAGGGGTAGGCTTAGCTAGGCCCAGGCACACACCCATTTTCAAAACACAAACAGGAACATTGAAACACAGGTAGAGACATTCACTTTCCACTTTCTTGCGGGACGCTTTGCCGGGAGACTCCAGACTTCAAATCCATCAACCTCCAGAGAGACCAGAGATCCAGAGAGACCAGAACCAGTGCTTGACGGACCCAGAGAGCAGAGCTGACCCAGATAGCCGGGACTTCAGAACCACCCGCCGGAAGTCCTGTCCAACCTGACCAGACCTTGACGGCTTCTTTCAAAAATATAGTGCGAGTACTCACTGTGCAAACCCAATCTCTTAGTTAAAATAATCTAATCCAAACTATTTTAACCTAAGTAGAACTGCCTCCTAGAAATCCTGTCATCTGTCATTCTAAAGCTGCAAACTGTCACCTGTCATTTTACTTTACATCCGAAAATCTACCTTTATTAAATCGTCCGTATCTCTGGAACCGTTTGTCCTAGGAACGAGATTTTAGAATCTAAGCTTTCCAACAAGTCTAGAACCGACTTCCTACTCCTTATACTTTTACCACAATCGCGATTTACGCACTCGCAAAATTTACCGCGATTTGGCCTGATTTCATCATCTGTAAAAAGATAGCCGCTTTTGCCTGAATTGCTAAAATTCGTTTGCAGCCTAATAACCATCCCTGAACCATTGTTATGGCTGACCTGAACTGATTTAAAGTGTCTACCACTCACCCTGAACCTCCTATAGGGAATAGCAATTTTAGCATTTTTCACTTCCTTGCCACCACATTACAAAGCACTCTTGCCCGTGTTTTAAAAAGCATACCTGTTGTCTAAGCTTTTGGGGGGGGGGGGGGGGGGGGGGGGGGACCAAAATCCGTATTGTATTTGATTGTATTCCTGAAGACTGTGTGTGTTACTTCCATCTCCTTGCATTGCATATAAGGGGGGGGGGGGGGAATTGCCACCAGGAGAAAAGTGAACATATTATCTCTTGTGAAACCATATCAGTTTATTTTCTGTACTGCATTTATTCCACCTTGCATTTCCTTGAAACCATAAAGCATTTCAGCTACCTCATCCTCTATACTACTTCTAAGTAACCAAATCAGTTTACCAGTAGAACATTATCCATTGTTGATCACGGTCATATTTTAAGTGTGATATCCAATATTAATTTATTATAAAAGTGTGATAGATATATATTGTTATTTTTCTCTCAAATAAACCTTTTAAATTTGCAAAACAAACCTACTTCTTGGCTCAGTGGGATTCTAAGAGAGGGGTGTTATACAAGGGTGGTCATCCAGAGTACATGAACTGGACCTAAAAATATATCAATAAGGGTTTCCCTCAGCATCCCAGGCATTGACTTAGCTGTAGTGTTGAAGTGAAGCCGCTTAACAGTGCTAAATGTTCCTATACTTCCAATGCAACTTCCCTTAAATCTGTCCATTGGCACCCCCTGGGAAATTGGCCCCACTGCTCCCAATGCACCCAGAATGTGTTCTTCTCGAACTCACTCCCATTCAGCTGCGGCATAGCAGATTAATATGGGATTGTGGCCAAGGCCAGGGAAGTCCACCACGTGGACTTTCATAGACGTCACCATGAGTGCATATGAAGAAGCAACCGCTGCTGCTGACTTATTGGTCTTGTAGGTATGATATGACATTTTATAAACACGCCTACAAGTGTTTCACAGCGTGACGAGGCAAGGGATGGGCGTGGGGGGGGGGGGGGGGGAGACAAAAAGGGAGGACAAGAAAACAACCTTACTAGGCTTAGTGACATTGAGATCACGCAAGTGCAGGGGAAAAGTGCCAGGGGAATGGGAGGAGCTAAAGCAGGACACAGGATCAAAAACAAGTAGTGCAGCCAGCAGGTGACAGTGCAAGGATTAAGTGCAGACAAGTGTCTGATAAGTGAAGGCAAAGGGACTAGAGGGTTACAGATACAGACCCAAGTGCAAGGGCTGCCAGGAAGCAGTGCAGGTGTGCAACTGGGCGGGCAGGGACCTGGGCCCGAAGTTCAGGCTGGACTGCCCCTTTTGAGGTAGGACTAAGCCCGATTTGCATATTTTTTCCCCCCCCTTCTGTAATGGCTTGGCAGGCTGAAAAACGATGGTCTGGAGGGTTGCCCATAGCTTTGCCAATGGTTATGATTTATTCATAACCTTCTAGCCATCACCTTTTTGTTTTACTAAAGTTTGTAGAGGGCTCCATCACCTCAAAGAGTGATGGTAACATTGGGAGGAACCAGAAAGGAGGGGAAAAAAAAATAATATAAAGAGAAGCAATAGAAATAAGGGCCATACATTTTTTTAGCAGATCTCTAAAATGTTGGTGGCCAGTCAGCAATTAAAGTAAGTGGGAGCATATTCCAAAGGGTAACTACCAAGAGCCCTAGCTCCCGTCATACTTGCATAAGCAATAGTTACTAGACTGTTCTGGCCAGGAGGGATCGTACCAGGACTTCACCCAACCTAAAAACTGTTGGAGATTAGTTTAGATGGAAACAAGCTTTACGAAGGACTTTCTAGAAGCTTATAGATTTCATGCCACTAGATCTCACGGTCACAACCAAAAATTCAGGATACCCTATGGAAATCACACGTGAATCAAGGAGTTCAGGGCTCAAAATATGCGCTCCCCACTTGCAATTGCCTAGCGACAAGTGACTCTTGGCCAGTTGTGAAATAGCGTGACGTGAGCAAGTGTAGAATTGAGTAGCGAGTGACTTTTTATGGTTGGCTAGTAACTTGCAATTGAAATGCTGAAACACAAGAACACAGTCTTTAAGAGCACGTGAAAAGCAAACTCCCAGTGCCTCATTAATAACGGAGCTAGGGAGGGATCAGCAGTACGATGAAAGGTTCCCCTTTGAAGTTCTTGGATTTCTAATTGAACTAATCCTGCTGGACTCGAACCGTCTTCTCCCGTGCAGCAAATACCCTCTTGCACTTCACTGTGAAACCAGTAGTTCACTTTACGACAACACTAACTGAATAGAAGTCATACCATACAAATCATCGTTTCAGAAACAGGTATCACACGCCAGCTCGGTCATCAAGCTTTTTGTAAAGAAACGTTACCTTAGTGAGCAATCAGACCAACAGGGAAGCAGTGTACTTTTTTTACCCCTAAAGTAGACAAATACGCCCCTCAAAAAAACTGATGGGACAGGCGTCAGTCCCTGTTGACTGTTGCACTGATGTGATGGTTTGTTTAGAAATGCAGCAACAACACGTGCCCCAAAGAAGAAGACTACTACTATTGTGTAACCCGTTCTCAAACGGTCACTTAAATATTTAAAAGTATAGGAATTACTGGTCATGTAGAATTTATATTATGCAATAAAAATACTGATGTTGACAATTTAAAATATATTTTAATATCTAAAAATACCCCAGTAGACAGTGCACCTACTCTCAAAAAGTAGGAGTAAAATACTCCCACCCGAATATTGTATAGTGCGCCTTGGTTGAAAAAATACAAACTTATAAAATTAAGGACACAAAAAATGGGAGGCGTGTGAATTCCCCAATGATGGAATTCTCCAATAACGAGAAAGGTTACCGTTACTGCTGGAAGCAACTGTCCGAGCAAGAGAAAAGCACTTGCCTAATTTTCGAGATCAGAGAGTAAACACAACGTATGGTGCTTTTAGGGACCAATTTTAAATGGGCGGGTAACTTCCTGAACCCCCATCTGCAGTAGTTGAATGCCTACAGGAGGTCAATGGTGAGCCATCAGGGGGGTCTGCAGTTCCTCGACACACCTTAGGACTGGAGCCCCGTTTTCCGCAGCAAGCCGGGTGCAGGTGAGATGACTGCTTCACACTGAAGCCGACACAGCTGCCGCATGACAGCGGAATAAGTGTCACGCTTTCCAGCAAGGGGCGGTGCACATGTTTTTAACGCACACACTTCGGTGCCAAGAACGCGGTCAGCTTCATTTGTTTATTTGTCGAATGTTTAATGCTGAAACATGTCGTCAAGGGCACATTTCTGAAAAGGTTCCCTGTAGTGTATGTTCCGTCACGGTTAACGGGGAGGGTGTTCGATGTGCCAAGGGTGGTCGGAGAAAGCAGTCTCTGGAAATCTTGTGATAGAACTCTCGATTTCGATGAAGTCATGTCTGACTGTATGTAGACTTGTATTCCACGTTGTGTTCCCAATTTATGCACACATTAAACAATCACAACATCACAGGATAAACAGAACGACTAACATGCTCCCAGCGCACAATGTTTAAGGGTCTAGACTCTAGAGTTACACACTGCAAAAACAAACGAAAACAATGTTTAGTAACTATTCTGGCAATCCCTCCCCCGACACCTCCTAAAAAGTGAATTTCAATAAAACGTTAATCGCGGATTAAAATCAGACAGGAACACACATATAACATATGGCGGAAGGTCAAAGAGATTAGGAAAGGCGTCACCTACCATGAGATGCAAAGATGCAGAAGGTGAAATGAATGGCATGTACCAGTACTAGAGAATGAGGGAAAGAGACAGACAACACGAGAGTTACTCCAAGTAAGACACTGGACCGCACAGGAGACGGGGTGCATGGCAAAGACACTGAAACACAAGCAACAGACACGGAAAAGCCCAGCAGCGTCACAAACACATGGTATGCGGTGGTCATCTCAAGTAACACACAGCACATAAAACATTCAACATCTCGGAGCTGTAGTTACAATATTAGACGCAGGATGTTGTACCACCAAGGGTTTCAAAGTCCCTGTTGCAGTTCGGTGTCCACAGACAGGCACTTGGGTGTAGTCTTATGCGCCTATATGGTCATGGAACTAACATGATATGTAAAACCTTCATTCTGTATAGTTAGTGGTATTTTGTGCATTTTAAATACCCAATCTCAATTAAGGTATCATTACATAAAACGCCCCACTCACAAGAAAATTCAACTCAGACATTGGATACAGATACAGATGTTGAATAGGTGTAGCATGTAAAACAAGATGCCCGTTATACAATACAATTCAAGAAGAGTTGTCAAAGTGTAATATCAAGTTCATGACTAGGTTGCACAGAAAAATGTTGATGCGCTTCCTGGTGCCATCTTCATAAGCTTAGAAGGCATAACATAAGCAGTGTTGCATAGCAATTTGCTAAGCAATTCTGTAGGTTTGCTAATTAAATTGACACCTGTGTAGTAGCAATTTAAATCACTCTGTTCAATAAAACAGCAGCTCACCCTATATTCCTAATGGCTACGGAGTTCTCTCTGCAATCTTTTCTCGGTTTACTGAAAGTTCAAAGAGCTATTGTAGGGTGAGAGAGAGGGCAGCACTGATCATCTCCTCTACTCGAGTGCCAAAAGGCATGTGTGGAAGTGTTAAGCAAGAAAAGGATTGCAAACCAGAATTAATATGAATGATACTTTTATTAAGCCATATTTGGCAAAGACGAGTATGCGTTAATTGAGAGAGAGGAAAAAAATAATCCTGCAGTTCCATTTCTTAACATTCAAGTTTTTGCATAATTCACCAATACAGTATTGCCTCTGTAAAACACTGCACTCACTGTCTGTTGGTCAGTCAGTCAGTGTATCTAACTCATTGTGTCATCCAGCTTTCATTTTGTTGGGGAAGGTGCATCATATTCACAAGATAACCCTTTTGAAAATGCGCGTGGCCAAACGATTTTGATGGCAATCCTAGTTCTGCGACCTGCTGATTGCATACATCTGAGCAACTGGTGCTCAACTGGTGAAACAATCCCAAACTCCGACATTCTAGCTTATGACCTGGTTGCCTTGTTACTCTGAAAGTGAAATGGCCGCAAATGACAACATTCCACAGTTTGAACAGTTCTCTGCCCGCTACACCATCCACTCTTAAGTCTTTTATTTTATTTCCTCTCACATAATGAATAAACAAAGCTAAATAGATGGTGTAGTGATCAATAGGTTCATCCAGTCTGTACATCTACAGCAATACCATACACTGGGCCTCATTACGACCCTGGCGGAAATGGAGAAACGATGGCGGAAATGCAATACCGCCATCGAACACCGCTCGTTGCGATTATGACCCGTCACCGTAAAGTACGATGCCATGAGCGACACCGCAGTGAACGCCAACGCCAACTGCACCAAGTACGCGCACGCGCGCCCTGCAAAACCGGAATCACCGCCATGGCGCAACGGTACGCGAATTCTGACCCTAGCGGACATGTACTGAACGCCATCAAGCACGGCGGAAAGTACCATTCCGCCATGGTGAGAAATACGGCATCGTGAACCAACCGTTAATGGCCCTACTGAGTGCCTGTACTCCACTCCCTGGCCACATAGCACAACTCCTGGCAGGCGCAGTCATGCAACCAGTGAAAACTACAAGTCACCCATGCATGCCAACGTAGAAATGCATGCAGGGGCTGAAAGCGCCCCGTGAGTGGGCATCCATGTACGGCATGTCACCATAGCCGTACTGATGCAGCACAGGCATGTGAATGAACCAGGACATCAAAATGAAAAGCAAGAATACATGACACAATACAACAGTAGTCCCCCATCGCTTGCCACCAGCGCAAGGCAACACCCAAAGCAGTATCCTGAGGGAGAATGCACCAGCCCTGTACTCTTGCCAGTAAACAAACCAACCATCAGCAGAAGCATGTACCACACAAGTCGGCAGAGTGACTGAGCAGCCAGGCCATCACAAGAGGGGCCGACGGGAGCTGCAGGGCACAGATGGCACGAATACAGAATCAATTACAATGAACATGACCCCAGTTCCCCTCCAACAAACGCACGCAAACACAGGCACCTGTGACCATCCATATCCTGATAATCCCATCATCCCACCAATCCACCTGGCTGACAGGCACCAGTTGGCAAAAAGCTAATCCCCCGCCCCTGAGCAGCACATCATGAAAACAGTCACAATGGCAGGCCCTATCCGTGACCATACTGTGCTACGCAGGCAATCGCTGCCAGTACAGTACCACGCAACACAGAATGCGGAACACAATGCAGATGAACTCACAAAACATAGCGCCACAAATTGGAAATTGATACATCACCTGCAAAGAATGACGCAACATGTCAAAATTCGGAATACATTTTAAATGGACATCCAAATGACAAAGGGCAAACAGCAAATTGCACAATAACACCAAAACATCCATCATCACCGAGGGCTGCATCCGCAACAATTGACCAGCTTCCACTTGTGTGACGCGTTGTACCTTCATGGCACACAGGGCCTACATTAACGTTCCAAAAGGCAACATGGAAGCGGCAAGAACCGCAGGTCCGTCCCATGAGGCAGGCACTAGTCCAGCTGAAAGGCCGAAATGTTGCACCTAGCCACCAGTACTGCGTAAGGGCATGTGGCCCATTGGCGATCGTCCCATAAGATCGTAATGGTGCTCCACTGATTCACCCGAAGCTGCAGGTGTCGAGAGTAAAACCCATCTGGAGGAGTGGCGTACAGATGGCATCTGCAAAAGGGCACCAGATACCTGACACCCAAATGAAAGACAAATTAACCGATTGCATTACGGGACTTCTGATGCATTACACACTTCATCACACACACCAAATACACACCCATATGCATGCTAGGCCACTCCAAAGGAACATATACCCCCCTAAAGCAGCAGCGAATCATAACGAAAACAACCGAGGTAAATACACCATTGCCAACGTCTGTTACTGTGCATGCATCCGTCAAGACAGAACCCATGACATGGCATTAGTAACGTGCTTATACACAAGTGAATGAAGGTGCGTCGAGACAGGGAGGATCCGACAAGGGCAGATAGACGTTGGTCCCACTATGGCAGCATTGCATCACATAGCGTAGGGGAAGGGGATCGATTAACAAAACCCATGTACATGGCAGATTCATCAACTGTCCATGCATCCATTCAACATCCCCTCATCCCGCCATGTAATCGCATGAATATTCACTCACATAATATTTGAAACTTCCATTGCGTCTGTGCGTAATGCAGTCTGCAAAAACCACTGTGCTCCTGCCCGGATCTGTAGTGTTGTGTGGCAACATGGATTCTTAAACGTCCTGCCTTATCGTCCACTACGCTATAGCGCATCCCATTCAATTCACATCATTCATTGCTTGCTGGTTATGGGCCATGTCCCAAGGACATTCTACAATAGAACGTTACATTTCCAGCCAGACCTGTGGGCGTATCCTCGCCGCTACTTCAAAACCAAGACCGCTGTCCTTCGAATTCCTCATTTGCAACATTACGTCGAAAAGCCGTCTGTGAACGCTTGCATTCACAATTACATCAATGTAGTGCGTATGTGTGTGATAATGCTAACTGGCTACTATCACGATTGGGAGGCCACGCCCGTCGGTGAAGTTCGTTGTTGTGCTGCATGAGGGTCCTCCGTCGATCGAGCCCTACATACCACTGAGTCCTCACAGGTATGTAAGCGACAGCAAATACAGCATGTGTGACAATGGGAGCATAGCATAATAATCTGTCAAAGTACATCACACTGCCATCGGGATTTGATACATGATTGCAATCCCAAGATGCCATGCGGCCATATGCAGCCTTACGTGCGGGACGTGCTCAGCCAGAAGGGATTGCATCTGCCACAGATTCAATCAATCAGCACAGGTGGAGGCCATACAGGCCCACAGCACATATATAGCAGACCCAAGCCCCTCCCACAACCACTACCACTCCAAAATGCTACCGGCAGGACTAGCGATGTTGGCCCTGGGGGAGCAGATAGCACTGCAAGTAGTACAACTCGAAGAAGACGACGAACAACAACAGGTACAACAACTGGCCGCACAGGCGAGACGGAGGAGGAGGAGGAGGAGGAGGAGGGCAAGGCAGGTGCAGCAAGGCCCACCAGCACAGCCACTACCACCACGCAGGCGGCCCGCAACCCCACGCATCCGTGCTGATCCGTTCAACCTCACTGCTGAGCAGATCCACACCCTCTACCGTTTGGACCGGGAAACCATAATCGCCATTGTGGACATGACACACGCAGACCTCGTGAGCATGATAGATAGCCCAACCGCCATCCCACCCCTACTGAAGGTGGTGTCTGTACTCCACTTCCTGGCCACAGGCACATACCAGCACACAGTCGGACAGTTGCATGGCATTTCACAGCCACTGTTCTCACGGACACTCTTCCAAGTGCTCGATGCCCTCCTGAAGCACGCCGACGACCACATCACACTACCACGCACGGACCAGGAGATTACCAACGCGAAAGTCGGATTCCATGCACTTGGCGGCATCCCGGGTTGCATTGGTGCCATCGATTGCACCCATGTTGAATTGGTTGTCCCACTTGCCATGGAGGTCCAGTACCGCAACCGGAAACAGTACCATTCCATAAATGTGCAAATGGTGTGTGACTCCAACAAGATCTTCACGCATTGTTGTGCCAGATTTCCAGGATCTACCCATGATTCTATGGTCCTGAGGAACACAAGAATACCCCGCTACATGGAGCGACACGCAGGGCACAGATCCTGGCTACTCGGTGAGTCTCATTCCATGCATGACTACGTGGCCCATTTGATGCGTCAATTATCTTGCAGGAAGGGGGGGGGGCTACTTAGCACTATCATTCCACTGACACCCTTTATTTGTCTCATATAGGTGATGCCGGGTATCCACTGAAGAGATGGCTCCTTACACCAATACGGAACCCACAGAACCAGCATGAGGAGGAGTACAACCATGCCCCCTCACGTACCCGTATAGTTATTGAACAGGCATTCGGCCCTACTGAAGGCTCGTTTCCGCTGCCTCAGCAGGTCTGGCGGGGCACTCATGTACAGCCATGAGAAGGTCTCTAAGATGGTAATGGTATGTGTCATGCCTGATGATGGTGGGGATGTGGCGGCACCTGTGGGAGTCCATGAGGCACAGGATGGACGTGAAATCAGACAGAGCATCATAGATGCATGCTTCTAACAACCACGCATGGTGCCTATTACATGGAAAGGGGACCTGTGGCACAGGCATTTTTTTTTACTGTACGCCTATGAAGGCATCGTACGCAAATAAATGACCACGCATCTCATTGGATGTTAATGATGTACTGTTTTGCTTATGTGAAGTGATCAATTAACCCTATATACCCGCAACCCTGTGAAGCCCACCTCACCCCCTCCACCCTCCTAACCTTCCCCCCCCCCCCCCCCCCCCCAACACCAGTGTTCAGATATGCATGTTGTCCGTGGGTAGACGCTATTGCAAGCCCCCTCTACGGGTATCAGGGGCACCCCTGGGCGTGGAGCGCAGGTTCCTGCCAGATCTGCGTTGGGGGCTGCCCTGTACCGAACTTGCCACGGATGATGTCTCTGCCTGCTCGCGTCCATGCATGTCTCTGAGTGTTTGTGAGAGCTCTGTGAGCACACGGCGCACAGCGGCAAGTTCAGCACATACGTCTTTGGACGTCGCATGCAGTGCCCCCCTCAGGCTCTCACTACTTTGCTCTATTTGTACCCTGAGCGTCTCAGTGCATGTTTCCATGGCTGCCCTGGAACCCCCACATTCATTTGCATGATCCTTGAGTATCGTGGCCACTTGCTGCTGTTGCTCGATCAGCTGGTCGAGGGATTGTTGCCTCTGCTGGGCCATGGAAATTTGCGGTGGTGTGACAGAGGGGCTGCTCAACACATGTTGCCTTGACACAGGACTTGTGGGGGTTGGGCAGTCTTCGTCTTGTGGGTGCCCCTGCGTGCTTTCCTCATGGTGTAGGGGACGGAACATACAGGGGGATTGGGACAGGTCATGGATGGTTCCTACGTCGCCAGCACTGTTTTCAGTGTCGGAGCATGCTGGCATGACAGCTCTGTCACCTATGGTGCTGCTACCACCAGAAGCAGTGCCATCTGATACATCCCTTGGGGGGACCTGTGGTGCTGGTGTTGTGGACATGCTGGCTGCTGGGGTGCCTGTTGCAGTCCCCTCCAGTGTGCTGCCACTTGATTCCTGCTGCTGCCGTCTCTTGATCCTTGCACCAGAGGTGGAGGCTCTTGGGACGTTGGTCTTGGCCCTCTTTGCAGGTGTGCTGGTAGGGGTGTCCTGCAGCTCGTCGTTGGAATCGGACCCTGTGGTGGAGTAAAGAGGTGCGAGCGTTAGTTATGGGTCGGTGGAAATTGGAATGGCAATGTATCACATGCATTGGGGTGGTACATGAGGGTGAATTGGGACTGGTCCTTGGAGGTGGTCTCATTTTTGTGTGCAATGCTGATGCTTTTATTTGGCAGCCTGCAGTTGGGGGTGCATGATGCACATGTAGGGGATGTTTTTTGCATTTTAATTAATTATTTAGGTGAGTTTTAGAGGGCGCTATCAGGCCAAATGTATTGCACTATGGGCACACATGGAACTGCACATGTTCGTGCATTGTGGATTTGGCATTGTTTCTTTTGGCCAACCTACCTGATTCTCCGGATGTGGCCACTCCTTTCTCCATCCCTCCGACTCCCTCGATGCTCTCCATTCCTATGGTGGAGGCGCAGATTTCCTCCCAGGGGGTCAACTTGATGGGCGATTCTGATCCTCCCCGGTAGCTGTGGCAATGTTTCTGTTAGCAGAAAGTATGCTCCGGACGCGGATCCGCAGGTCGTCCCACCGCTTTCGACATTGCTGTGGCGTGCGGTCCCCACCGCACTTACGCGCTGTGCCACCAGGGCCCATATGGCCTTCTTGTTGGCAAGGGCCATCCTGGTCATTTGACTGGAGAAGACGACGGCGGCATTCTCCTGGAGGGTCTCGGTGAGCACGGTCAGTTCCTCACGGGAGTAGTGGACCTGGCGCTTGCGATCACACGCTTTCTTGGCTACCTTTCCCATATTTGGGGTTGCTAACGGGTTGGGATGTGTGTCTGGGTCGGATTTTTATTGGTTGTGTTGGGATTCTGCTTTTATGGTTGTACGGCGTGCTGTTTCCCGTTCCGGCTACGTGCTTTTACTTCCGTTTCCGTATATTTACGGTGGCCGTAATTTGCGGTGGCCGCTCATTACGGTGACCGCTCATTACGGTGACCGCTAAGGGGGGTGGCGGTATCGCACCTGGTGCAGAGTACGGCGGCGGTAAGGGGCGTTTTGGGGTCATTTCCGCCATCGCAGCCTTTCGGATTCCGCCATGGCGTAATGCTCGTGCCCGATGGGTCGTAATTAGCCGCACTTTGCTCCATCGTGCAATGGCGGAAACGCTATGTACGCTATGGCGGTCCGGTCTGTTGATTTCCGCCAGGGTCGTAATGAGGCCCACTATAGTTAGCCTCCAGAGTTCACTATGACCTACGATTATGTTTGCATTATATAAGGCTTCTGGTTTTATGGTATTTTTTTTGCCGCGATTTCTGTCATTTCCGGTATTTGTCAGCATTTGATATAATTAAAAAAAATGCATTTATTAAATCACACATGCAGCCATATAGGAAAGAAACGCTAGCTCCTTTTTTCATAACAAACGGTTGTTGCTTCTGTGACTGCTGCTGCCTTAAGATATATGCTATCAGCCATTTGAAGAACCTTAATGCTATTTGTATACATCTTTTATATTTTCCATGCTGCCAATGGCATTGCAGATGCACGAGTGACATTATAGAGAGGCAGACAGAAAGACCTGTTTTTACGTTTTGTTTCTCCATTCTTATAAACACAGAAAGCAGATTGATTTCCATCTGTATTTACGTGTAAAAATTAGTAAAAACGGAAAACTGGAAGCTATCACCTGCAGGAGAGCGCTAGCCAATCCGGATGCTGGGAACAGAAGTATTTCCACCCTGTCCCTCGAGACTGTGCCCCAGGACATTGAGTGCCACATCTGGACCCTCTGCCCCTGCAGCACATTCACCTGCGCACCTCCTAGCTCACCTCCAGGTCCTGGAAATAGTGATTTACAAACTCAGACATATGTGCAATTTATTTTTTGCGGGAATCATGAATTGGGCAAAGCTTGGTTTCATAGAAAAAAAAAAAAAAACAAAAAAGAAAAAAAAATGTGTGTGTATATATATATATATATATATATATATATATATATATATATATATATATATATATATATATATATATATATATATATACACACACACAACACACAACAACGGTATCCCCTCCACAGATGGCATCTGCACTGTTACCACCACTTGGTCCGGCGGTATTACTGCCGCATTACAAGTGACAGTGTAAATCCCAATTTTTTTTAGTCCATAGGACTTGTGGGATATTTATTGGTGGAATCCGGTCAAGATTTACCTCCAGCTCATGGCTGGAGGCGAATCCTTCAACTTAGTTGGGCGGTGCAGTAATGCAGTGGTATACAGTAAAACTGGTGCATTTAACCCACACCACCCAACTTATAATGATGCCCTATGTACTTAATCTCCGGTTATGAAGTTCTTTTAGCATGGTCAACTTTGTGATTTATGAAACTGAGCTTTTTGCACAGCAAATGTTGGGTCAAGTATAAAATATAGTGGACACTGCGCTGTGCAACACTGACAGCACAGAGCCTTGGACTGAAATCTGTTTTCAGACCCGTATTTATTTTTTTATTTTTTTTAAACTTATGCACCAAACATTTTACATTCATCTATCTCACCGATGTCTTACTTCAGCAGTACATAAAAATGCTGTATTGCTGCTCATTTTATGTCTTGGGTACAAATATCTTCTGCCAACATTAACAATATTCATAAACAATTGCTAATCAAATAATGTTTTTGATTAGCAAACACACTTAAGTAGCAAACTCTGCTAATCAATTTTTGAAAACCAAATGATGCCTTGGATTATGAAGGCATTGTGGGTAATTGTGGGTGTACGAGAGAATTAAGAGTCCACAATCGCTCTTTATAGGGGGCGGTAGGTGCCATTAGTTGAAGCTAATACACCCAACCCATGCACACAACGCAGAGTGGCAGGGTGCATAGTACAGGCACCTTGTAAATCCTGCACATAAAATAAAAAAAGCTGATTCTTTTAAGATTAAATAAACTGTGCATTTAATTGACATTTTGAATAACGTTCAGTTATTCTACAAACTGTACAGACAATGTCTTTCGATCCTGCATATTTGTTTAGCAAAGTCACTGTATTGTGGCTGTTTCTACACAGGGTAAAAATTCCATGTAAATGGCAGTATTCCACATACATGGAGCACTAAAACAGATTTCCAACAAGGTATCTTGGTGGCCAAGTCTCCTGCAGACTGCTCGTCTTCAACCCACATAAAGGTTGACATAATAGACTTAGCATGGAAACATCTAGCCCAGATGAGTTCTATGGCAAAAATCTGCATTCTAAAAACCATTGTGCCGTTGAACGTCAACCGGTCTGCAAAGAAAGGGGATGTGCCCAATAAATAACTGATAAAAGTCAATCATCGGGCACAGAAGCGGCTCCAGCCATGCTCATGACCGTTCATAGAGGGTTACTAGAGTTCAGCACTCTCTGCACTGGTCCATCCTTCGCATGTGTGCAGTAATCAACTCAGTGCCCCCTATGAAAAAATAAGAAGCAAAGAACACGCTAGACAAAAGAAAGGTTTTCTGAAGATTTATGCCATTTGAGACAGAAAATCGTGGATGCTGAAAAAAAGTGAAGGAAACACTCCAAGTCGCCAAATGGTGACAATCTTAACTGGCTTGGGAAAACTAAGGGGGCTATTGTAAAGGCAAAAGAATATTGTCCAACAACCACAAAGTCCCGTTTGACCACTCCCGAAAAATCCTATTAAAACTTTTAAAGCACTTATTAGAACCTGCCCCAAGCACCATGCTGTCCATAGCATTTGAGTGTATAAAAAGGTGCTAATTCAACGCCAGATTGGGGCGGGGGGAGGGGGAGACGCACCTACCACCTTTGGGAGTAGGAAAAGGTATGGGGCACCTCTGGGGGTGGGGTGGGGCCACAAATGAACTGTAGTAACGCAGTGAATGGAGGCCACACAGGGAAATACAGTGATGGGATTGTACCATGTACGTCAATCCGCCCCAAGAATTTGTGAAACCAACTACGAGAGAAGGAAAAATGGCAGGTAAATACTTAGCAGGGATGCCCCCAGGTTTGGCCTCACCGAGGAAACCTGCACTGAGTGCATGAACACAACATGAATTGGGTGGTGGGGGACAAAGCTCACGCTGCGCCTCACGAGCAGACCAGAGCAGCTGAGACAGCACCGGGTGATGTAATGACAAAGCAGCAAGCCAATCCCACGGGCACTCAGGGGTAGAGGGGAAGTGGACCCGAGCCAGAGAACTGTTCACATAGCTACGAATGTCTTTCGGCAGGTGGATATGGAAATGAGGACGCTGCACAGCGCAGCATGCCGGAGAGGAACTATCAGACGGTTAATTTCTATGTCCCTGCGAGGTCGCCAGACTTCAGTGCATCCAGCACAAGGTCTGCAAAGGTCATTAGCCGACAGGTGCCATGAGAATGTCTCCCCTCCCACCAGAAGCAGGGCGTCTCGTGTTCCTTCCGCAATCGTGCTGACCAATGGCAGAATAATGAGACCCAGCGGTCAGCAAAAATGTATTCTACTAATTGCAAATTGCCCCTTTGGAGGTGTGAGAAGCAATGTGGCGCCACATGGTGAGGTGATGTTTCGGGATACGGGTGACCTGCTAGCTCTAATCTCGTTTCACCAACATATGCTTAGCACCAAGGATATGACGTAGTTTAGCCAACGAGTTCCATGGGAGTCCGGAAAATATGAAAACTCGAGCTGCAACTTTTTCTAATGCCTTGTATTCGAAGAATAAAACTATGTTTGCTGCATGCCCATAAATCAGCTATCATCAATCAGTTCTGATCCACCGTTCCATTCGATCTGTGCTCGCCCAGCTGTAATAAACAATGTTTACTTCTCGCTTGGTGCGTGCTCCTTTTTGGACTACCTGTGATATTTATTATGAGTTTTTGGAGGCCCAAGCAAGATCCTTGGTCTGCCTTGTTAGCTGAGGGGATTCAGGCTGCCCTCCCATTGGGCGCGGGTCCGGCGACCGCAGATGTGACCAACGCGCATCATCGAGGAGGCCCGGCAGATGGAGTTCACAAAGGTCTGCCTGGTCCCGAGTGCCACCGTGCTCAGTGGGAAGAGTGAGCTTGTGCTGGAGGCTCAGTGCCAAGGGGACTCTAGGGTCTCGAGGACATGAGTAAAACTGTGCAAGAGTGTGCTGCATAGTGGTTGCATGCCCACGGAGGGAGGGATAGGTTTTGGTGTCTAGGACACATCCTCAAGGAGGGAGGACAATCGGCTGAAATAGTATTAGAAATCAGTGCGTACCATCCAATAGGGAATGGACGAGAGTGTGGGCACACCTGCAGTAGTGTGTGACGAACCCCGTCAAACAAGAGTTGCACGTAGTACCAGTGATTGCATAGTTGAGTCATTGGGGTAAGATTAGGATAATTTAATTTTTTCTGGTCTGCGGGTATAGATAGGGACACACGTGTGGTAGCTAGTGTTGTTTCAGGGTGTCGACTTGTGATGGAAGAGTAAACACATGGGGGTACCTTATGTAAAATAGTGCGCTTGGTATCGTAGCGGTGGACATGTGCAGATGGCAGAGGAGGCATGATGCCCATTTTCTCTAACATAGGGAACGTGGAGAAGGCTGCTGGATACCAAAACAGAATGAGCGTTCGGGCCTGTGGAGAGGACCAGTGTGTTGAGTGGAGTGCTTGGGTGGGCCTGTGGAGAGGGCCAGAGTGAGTGCATGTGTGTGGATGTCGGGAGACAAATGGGGGAGGGAGAAGGTGCTGGAAAATTGCCCCAGTATCACGATAAAATATTAAAGTACAGTTTTCAATGGGCTCAGGAGACTGTAGGTCAGTGTTTCCTAGGGAGGGTACTTTTGACGGCAAAATAGAGAATACATTCTTGTATCTATTAACAAAATACAAGGGCTCCAAGTTGAAAAGGAGACCTAACATACTGGGCCTCTGGAAATTATACAAAGAGACCACAGGGTGGAAAGGGAGGTTGAAGAGACTACAGAAGTGGGTTGGGGGGGGGGGGGGACCAAGTTCCCCCCACCTCCCCGCCCTATGGTGTTTATCCCTCATCATGTACAACCCGCAGCAGGGAACACCAACCCCCAGCGAGAAATATATATAAGGAGGGGATAAAGCAAAAACGACAGGGGGAAAGGGACAGATGCACAAAGGGAGGAAATACACACAAGGGGAGAGAGGAAATACCTTTGCCGACATAGGAAAGAATACACGTCAGCAGGTGGATGCATTATTCAGTGAAGCATAATGAGTACTAGAGGAGGAGGTGCTGAGGAAAAGTAAGGGGGGGGGAAATGGGCTTCAGAGAGAATACAATTAAAATTAGACAGAGGAAGACGGGATTAAGAAAGTAGTGGGAGGAGGGGACAAGGGCAATGCGGCCTCTGACGAAGGACAGATAGGAAAGAGTAATGGATACAGTGACGAAGGGCACCCGTCAAAACAAGGAGGGGGGGGGGGGGGGGAGGAGGAAAGTGACAGGGACTGGTCGATCTCCATCAGCAGCGGATTAGGGAAGGTGAAAAATGGGATAAACTCAGGACACCACAGGAGGAGGGATAGGTTCAAAGCTACAAGTAATGCCAATACTAAAGAAAGGGAGAGGGGGTGCACATTACATACCATGGCAAACAATGGATAGGGACAATCTAATATGCAGTCTGCCCTCCATTGAGGTCAAGGCCAGTAAATGGATACAGGCTTTACTTTAGTACCTTATATAGTGCTGCCGCTGAGACTTAAGGGCGATAAACGGGCAGGACATAAACAAAGAACAGGCTACCTAATAGTGTAAAAAGAAATGTCAGAAGAGCGAGTCAAACACAGGGGGAATCTCATTAGTTAAACAAGAAAGTCTTCAGTCCCGTCTTGAAAACCGGTCAAGAGGTAATTCATTCAATAATGCTGGAGCAGCAGAGTAGAAAGCTCCCCTTTTTACCCGAGTCAACTTACATAGAGGATTTTTAAGTGGAGAGCAATTATAGGATCTTCAGTTGTGATTACTGGCTTTCAACATTAATTCATCTTTAAGATATACTGGTGCTGTATTTGTGTTCGATTACCATAAGCCGAAAGCAAATTCTTTCATTGATCGGGGACCAATGTAGAGCCCTTCCAGCATCTGAGATGTGGCCCCTTTTCCCTACGGTCTACAGGCACTTGAGAAAAGACAGTAGGGGTGATATTAAGTTTATTCACAGTTTTCGTCATCATAGGAGAGCAGGCAGACAAAGTATGGACCCTGGTAGGGTACAAAGGGGTGAATTAATCACAAATGCCCATGACGGAGCTCCATTTAACAGTCAAGCGAATGTCTGTGAGGTTTTGAGAAGTATGTATCCTAACAGTTACAACCTAGGGACGGTAAATGGCTCATAAAATAAAAAGCGACAATAATCCAGCAGAAAACATGTGCAGGACATATGAACACTAGAGACACAAAGGACCTGCCCTTGTTCCATCACATTGATAAAGGGATTGTACAGGCATCATTAGATAAGATTGTGACCATCGAAGGCAAGGGCTGGCCTGAAATATACGCAATAGTGCATTATTGCAAACAAAAACAAGAATGTGCGCGACAGGCGGCAAAGCAGAGAACAAACAGGTGCAAAAGAAACTGGCAAAGTACACAGTGGAAAGGGCAAATCTAGAGTGACGTCACAGCAGTGGAGCCTGCACCACAGGGAGCATTTCCTACGGGCAACATACTGCAGCAAGAGAGCTACATACAGCCAGAATATATACCACAACAGGGAACTTCCACCACAGGGGAATTATGGGGAGAGCGCACAAACAAGAGGGGGGTTACAGAGGATCACGGTACAGGTTTCCTTTCTTATATAGACACAAAAGCAATCAAATCCTCTATCAGGTAGGGGGAATAATCAACAAGGTGATGGATAAGAAGGACTTCTCTGGGGCGGTGGTCACGGTTCCAGTATAATGAGGTTTACCACTAACAATAGGGACACAACACATTGTAGCGCCACTATTATATTCAAAAGACACTCCTATCAATATACTAGGGAGAGATTTGTTCAGCAAGCTTAAACAAGCTCATTCACGGAAAAAGGGATGGTGTGCACAATGCCAAGCATTTACTATACACGAGTGGCCGTATTCCTTTTGGCATTGCACACTCAGCACACTGCAAGTCCAGCCCTTGTACCAAAGCATGTTCCAGTATGGGGTCTAGATCCTACTAGGATGGTTCTGGGGATAAAAGGGAAGGTGTTCCGATTGGCATCAGAATTTCTGTTCAGACCACAGTGCCAGAAGGATGACATGAAGGGGACAGCAATGGTATTACAGCTAGAGGAGGTTGGAATACATAGACATGGTGATCCTGTGTGGGACAGACAACGACAGCATGGAACGGCGCATGGTGCTATGCATCGACTCTACACTGACAATAACGGGAGTATCGGATGAACAATTGTTCTCCAATGAGGAAGAGCAGGGAGAGATGGTGTCGGATACAGATACATGGTCCAGTTCAAGTAATGGAAAAACTGGTACCAATAACGTTGTTCAGGGAAAAAAAAGGGAACACAAAAGAGTGTCAAGAGAAATTATGGATATGATGTAGGGGTACTGAAAGGAGTGGGGGCAGTGAACACAAGTAAAAGAAGGGGTATATTCACAAAACACCCACTGTCCAGAGAAGCAGATGAGGGAATATACATGCACAATGACAGCAAGGCACCATACAGACATCCTCATCGCCATGCAACACAGTGATATACCAAATAAAGAAATCAAAGTGTGGGTCATGGAGATTCATACAGGAATTACGCCCTCTAAACAATGTGGTCAGGCAGAATTTCCCATAGTACCTAACCCAGTTACAATATTGTGAAACATCCGATAAAGGTGCACTACTTCAGTCATTGACTTGACCGCCTTCTTTTCTATCCCATTGCACCCAGAATCAAGATATTTGACTGTGTTTACGTATCGCAGAACAAGATTTTAGAACACTCATTTGCCTCAGTAGTACTGAGAGGCGGCTAGTATCTTTAACAGGGTGATCCCGATGGACCTGAGCAATATACAAATGACAAGCACAGTTATCCAGTATGTTGAGGATTTATTGATATGCAGTGAGACAGAGGAAGAATGTAGAACAGACTCAGTGCACCTTCTGACATTGCTAGCAGACGAGGGATACAAGGTGGACAAAGCAAAACTGCAATATTGTCAGGAAGCGGTTGTGCACCTGGGACAAATATCCATTGAGGGGTACAGGATAACTGGTACAGGCAGTTCTACAGCTCTCCACGCACAGTGAACTAACTGCAGAAGTTCCTGGGGCTATGCAACTATTGCAGGGCATCAGTGTTCAATTATTCCACATTCACGAAACACTTACTGCAGGGCTTTAAAGGAGCACAAAAAGAAGAGGGGACTGAAATGGACATCAGAGATTAATGAGAGCTTCACAGAGCTAAAAGACATACTGGCCCATGTGCCAGTGCTGGCTACCCCATATTAAGACAGCTCACTAATGATGGTGGTGCTCACACAAAAGAAGCCACAGGGACACAAGTCACTGGCATATTACAGTGGTATTCTAGACCCAGTGATGCAGGTGCATTCCCCCTGTGAACAAGCACTTGTGGCTGCGAGTTTGCCATTGAGAAAGCAACGACAATTACTATGGGGTACCCCATAGAACTGAATGTGGAGCACTCACCATTTGCCATCCTGGAAAAATCTAAAAGCACATTGACGACAGAGGGCATCAGGTTACGAGATTATACTAACAAACCCCGCAAATGAAGTGTCGCACGGTCAACCCAGCAACATTCATTGAAGGACATGTAGAAGGGGACTACATACATGATTGCACAGCGCATATGGACAGCGTGGAAGGGAGCATACAGCTAAAGGAAGAAGAGAAATAGCAGGGGCAGACATTGTTTATATTGAAGGGTTGTCGAATAAAGACCCGGAGATGGTAGGAGACACACTAAAGCAGGGTGGTGGTGTGCTATATAAATGGGAAGTATGCAATAGCATCCCAACAGCAACTACCCTCACTATTCAGCATAGGTAGCAGAGTTTGTGGCAATGATCAGTTCACTAGATAGGGTCAAGGACAGGCAGCTAACATTTTTTCTGACTCTGCCTACGTTACAGCAACAATATATTCAGGGTTGGCACGATGGGGGAAAAAAATAGGGTTCAGTAGAAGTGATGTTTCCTGTGCAACAGCCAGAGCTGCTAGTACCAGATGAAGTAGTGATAATAAAATGTGCCTCCCACACAGGTAATGAAGACCGAATATCAATAGGAAACGAAATAGACTTGCCTGAAGGAAATACAAGAATGTACCCAGGTGCAAAGGAAAGGGCCCAATTTATGGCTGCCGAAAGAAAAGTGGGTGAAGAGGAAGGGAGGGGAGAGTTTCGAGTTTCAACACAATAGCTATCATCCAAATTATAGAGCTGCAAGGAGAGGCACCAAGAGAAGACTTGAGTGCCCACTCTCACACACAGACTTAATATGGAGGCAGAAGGGAGCCTGAAACGCCCACTAAAGTGTATCACTAGAACAGCTGTACTTCCCGCACATTTATCTAAAAGTATAGTGACAGAAATAAATGAAAGATGGTATGCGCCAAACGTGCATGAGAGAGTGATGAGTAACTTGACAACAATTTCTGTCTGGTCATACTTGGAAAACAATCAAGTGAACAACGCCTCAGCTAGTAGGGCACTTCCGGCACTTGCATATCAATTATGTTGACATGCAAGACAGATTGTGCTTCCTTATAAGTACATTATCACTGTTGTCTGTCCATTCTCACGTTAGCTTGAGGCAGGACCCTGGGCAAAAATAACGTGAAGTAAGCTGAAACATTCTTGGTAAGGGAGGGGTTTTTGACGATCAGGTGTATGTGAGGAACTAAGGTCAGATAATGACCAACATTTTGACGACAATCTATTTATAGAGGTAATACGCCTCCTGGGAAACTTCAGACAGTGTACCACCACAAGCAAACAGTATTGTTGAAAAATTAAACAGCATGCTCAAAGCGCGCTTAGCAAAGCTAACAACATTGTGCCAGAATTGGCTTTATTGCCCCCCCTTGCTCTTTTTGCCCTACACAACTCGCCCAGAGTGCATCATCACTTGACTCTGCATGAAAATGCACACGCCTATTCCTCCAGCACGTTCAATTTTGGATGCTAACCCTAACTCAGAAATCTTTGGAGATGAAATGTAAAACATATCGCTACATCTCCTGCCAGGTTCAGCAACCTACATGTCGCCCAACCAATACCGAAGAGCACACACGTGCCCACCAGGAGGAGGACTTTCTGCAAGCACAGTCTCTCGATCCTGGAGGCAAGGTTCTCGTCCACAACATGGCGAGGAAGTGGAAGTACCCCTACGCAACCCCAACAGCGGTAAAGATAAATGGAGGGCATGGATCCATATGTCGGACGTCCGCAAAGACAACAGCAGCACAACAAAAAGAAAAGAGAAGCATCATCTATAGGGAAGTATTACCCAATTGTCATTGACATTGTGTACTGCAATAAGACTTTTTAGAAGGCCCAGAAATGAAAGAAGATGGGCAAGAGAATAGTAGGAGGAATGGGAGGAGTGAATTGTTTTTTTTTGCCTTTGGTCTTCCGAGGAAGCACAAGAACGCCTGCTAAAGGTGGAAGGGAAACACGCACCAAAAAGGAGTAAATCTAGTATTCTTTTTATTATGGATTTGATCAAAATCTGATCTTTCATAAATTACATCAGTGCTACTGAGGAGGGAGTGGGCCTCGCAATTGAAAATACATGGTAGAGCGATGAAGAGGGTGGTGCGAGGAAGCACCAAAGGCACATGCTATGTGTTCTCACTCATTCCACACCTCACAGGGACAACGAAACAATTCATGCCACAAGAGGTGACGGTAGAGTAAAGAGAGATGTCTGATGCACAAGTAACCAGGGCGCTGTTCCAGAGACAAGGTAGAAGTAAAATGGATAGATGAGGGGGAGGAGGTGTACGAGGACAACTATATAAAACTAGAAAGCATGGCCCAGGGAAAAACTACCAAGCACATGATACTAGGAGTATAACTCTAAGAGGGTGCAGAGGGGAAAACAGATGGCCACTGCCCACAAGAGAATAGTCTGAGAATTCAACAGGACACGATATACCCTGTTGCCACACCAGACCCTTAATGCGGAAAAAGGGTTCGGTGGACCACAACAGAAGAGGGTTGGTGCAACGCCGTGCAGAAACACTGGTGGGGTTTGAAGAGTGGTGAACAAAATAGATGCAGGAAAAATGGGAAGCTAATATACATGGATAGATTAAATTGCCCGGTCTATATAAAACCACTCACACAGTAGTCTGTTTCAGAGCACACGGGATGGTGGTGCTGGCGATGAGCATTGCAGAAATGGACAGCGGCAGTAATGGACGTATGGTGGGCCTGTGGAACAAGAGAATATGCACTGCTAGCACCAGATTGGGGAGGAGCATGCGCACTGGTGACTCCATAGCCCTGCATTAGTGGCGCCCTGTGAAGATTTGATGCCATTCAATGAGCCATCCACCCAGAAATGGAAGAATAAAGGGCCAGCAGAGACACAAGGAGAACAACCGAAAATAAAAAAAGGAGGAAAAAAGTAAGTGAACCCGAGCCAGAGAACCGTTCACGTAGCTTCGAATACCTTTCGGCAGGTGAATATGGGAAAGCTGCACTGAGCGGCGTGCCCGAGAGGACCAATCAGACGGTACGTTTCCATGTCCCTGGGAGGTGGGCAGCCTTCAGTGTATCCAGCAGAAAGTCAGCGAAGGCCGTTATCCAGCAGGTGCCATGTGAAGGTCTCCCTTCACCCCAGAAGCAGGGTGTCTCGTGTTCCTTCCGCAATGGTGCTGGCCAACGGCAGAATAATAACGTCCCACCAGTCAGCACAAATGTTATTCTACTAATTGCAAATTGCTCCTTGGATGTGTGAGAAGCAATGCGGTGCCACATGGGAAGGGGATGTTTTGGGATATTGTTCCCCCGTTTGCGCCAATCAAGTTTCACCAACATACGCTATCACTAATGAAATGAGGTAGTTTAGCCAATGAGTTCCAAGGGAACACCAGAAAATATGAACATTCGAGCTGCAATGGTTTCGAAATGCCTTGACCATTCTTCTCTGGGTGCCCAGAAGTCAGCTCTCAGAACAGTGGATTGGAACTGATTGATGTTTGATTTGTGCTCACCCTGCTGTAATAAACAGTTTACTTCTTGCCCGGTGTGCGCTCCTTTGGACTGTGGTTTTTATTTATTACGAGGACCCCCGATACAAGAGTATGTGTGTGACAGATTATATGCAACATCCAAGACATTTCAAAAAACCCAAATCCCTTCATCTGCTCAGAAGAACTCTGTTTCTCAGCAGTAAGAAAAGGAAACTGGAGTACAGGGACCTGAAGTGATCTGCTCAAGATCACGCAATTTTATCAAGTGGGGAAGCTACGATTAGGACATATTGCCTGGTTGCAAATTTTCTAGTGCAACCACCTTAAACAGATTCTTTGGTCTAATAAAATGTTTATAAGCACTCATTTTCTAGATATCCAAACATTGGAAATATGAATAGGATGACAGATATACAAAGCGAACAGTTTTGGTCAAGTGGGGACACTTTGATTTGGTATTTCATCTACCAGACTTCTTGTCCTCTCCTTTATTTTCCAATCCGCTCCCCCCTTTCCATTCTTCACATCTCCTCCATGCAGACAGGAGGGCCGAGATGTACTTCTATTGATTTTGAGGATTGCATGTGTGTGCTGTTGGGGGAGAAGGGGGTAAGGGGAGGGGAAGAGACAGGCCTTTTAGGTGCTGCTGGAGAAGAGTTCTGCCTCTTTGAAAACGTGCATGGCTGGAGAGTGGAGAACTGCATGCGGGGTGAGGGAGGGGCGCAAGTGGCGCATTATAACGTACGATTAGGCGAGATTACGTGCAGAGATGTGCACATGGGATGGAGGAGTGTATGTGAAGGCAAGGCTATATCCGCAAGGCTGGACTGGGTTACATACCGAAGCAATGTTTATTGTTAAGGCTGAATCTTCAACCTTTCAATATCATTAAAAGAGTTAAATACAATTACTCAACAATTTAACATTTCATCATTTGTCCTAAATTTCAGGCGGTTAAAATAACAATCTCCAATGAATCCTTATTTGAAATAAGCTTCAATAATTCAAGGTTAATCCATTTAGCAGTGGCCCTTCAACAATTACAATTTAAATATTCCCTATATTCAGCGCTATCCACTAACTATTTCACCCGCTGCAAACACCTCTCAAACTCTAAACAAATACAACCACAATCCTAAAGCACAACAAACCGCACAAACTTCACTACACTACACTGCATCCAGACAAACCACACATAACTTTGCACAACAGCACACAACGGCTCCCAACCGGAAAGCACCCCCAAGCTCAGCGAATGGTGTTAACTGAACTGAAGCTGCCAACAGCACATCACTGCTCCCTTGCACTTTTCCCGCTCGTCCACACTAACTCACCCCCACCCCCCATTCCTTTCAGATCCACCAGTGGACCACTCCCGTGGTGATAATGTTATCTAACTGTGGCTAAAAACAGTGGGACATTCCCCACTAAAAATCATTGCCCAGGCAGCATTCTCTGCTAAATGTTTGAAATTCGCGAAATACTTTTGCATGTATAGTTTCCTTCATACATTCAATTTTGAGCACATTGGGCCTCATTACAATTTGGTGCCAAACTTGTGAATTTTTTCCAGCGCCCAGGAATGGCCAATTACCGGGGTATTACAACCCCCGCCGGACCCGGTAATTGCCCATTCCTGGGCGCTGTAGATAGGGCTCAATGGAAATGGGGAAGCCAGATGCACCGGCACTATTTGCGGTGCAGACCTGGTGGGCGGAAGGGCACCTGCATGCAGAACTCGGAGTATGCTGGTCTAGTAACTATGGTACTGGCAAGCTTACCGGTACCCTAGCGACCGGACCGGCATACTCGTAATGACCCCCACTGTAATGAAATGTCTTAATGTTCAAGCGACAGATTTTCTGCCCTTTGGCATTTTTCCCCCGGGTCCCCATTACCTATCTTGGTAGCCACAAATTCAGGCGCAGTTTTAAAAAGTTATTTTGGATTTTGTCACATGGGAAACTACTTAAATACTTTGGTAAAGAGTTAAACACTCTATATTCATATCCATAATAAGCAAAAAATATTGTTTGTCCGACATTGCTCTATGGTCCTACACCAATCAAATCTCCAAAACTTAATTGTGTGCCTCTCTGGCCTTTCCATTAAGGTTTTAAGCGAAATAGTAGCCTCATTTAACCAATTTAGACAGTGCCCCTTCCAACCTGACGTGAGCCCCGCTCGAAGGTCTTTAATCAATGGTCTCAGTTGGTGAACAGGACCTTGCTTCCCTATCAGAATTTTTCTAAATAAAATCAGAAATGTCCATTTCATAATCGCTGATAAAGCAAGCCGGCCCAACCCATAATGTATGATCTGAATCAGGACCCCGCCCGAAGTCCTAGGATCTTCTTCCAGAATTTACCCTCAAACCTATTCCAATCCAGATTTTGGCAAAATAACTTGCCTTCTATACCATATGTTATGGTTGGGACCACCCGTTTGTAAAACATCAATAATGGCTCATAGGAGAAACGTCCACAATGGGGCAGGGGGGGGCGGGGGTGGTGGGGGGGGGGGGGAAGGGGAGGGGAGGTTGGGGGGGAGAGAAGAGAGGAGAAATATATATATTATATATATAAATTTTTTTTACAAAAACAGACACACTGTAGTTGCAGGGATAATGCAACAAAACCCCTGAAGTTCAGCTAAAGCCACCTTAACTTCATGCCCCCTGTTGTGCAGCCTATGACCACAAGGATGACATTACAAATCACATCACTGATGACAACACTAACTGCATTGCATATAACTGATTACATAAACAATGGAATTAGACATTAAATCATTTATAAGATATTAAAGGTGAAGGTTTTCATGAGCTAACAATTTAGGCCTTGGACTTGGCCATAACAAAGTCTGGTGTCACTAGGCGGCACCGAAGGACATAGCTAGTGATCGTTAGTGTTCAAAAATGCAAATGTGCCTGGTTAAAAGCCATGCCAAGTAGCCAGTCACCATTTTTAAATACACAGTGGCAACATTGAAAGCTATAGTCAGTGGCCATGGCTAAAGGTCATAGCTAGTGCCCATTAATATGTTAGAATATACAGTCGGCACAGCCAAAGGGTCTGGCCACTGGCTAGTATGGTGTTGAAAGCCATGGCTAGCGTTGCCAATATACAGTGGGCACAGTCGAAGGTCACAGTATCGCTTATTGCATTTTTTCATTTTAAAATGTACAATGAACATGACCAAAATATGTACAAACATCAAGGTCAAAGGCCTTGGCTAGTGGCCCATTTATATGTTACAATATATAGTGGGCACAGTTAAAGACTGTGGACACTGGCCAGTAGTGTGCTAAAGTCCATGGCTAGTGCCCGTTCAGTGTATATAATATATAGTGGGCACTGTTGAAAGGTCCATCCACTGGTAAAGGCCAAAACCTATGGTTGGTAGCCTGTTAGCGTTTTAAATTATTCAGTGCAAATGGGAGAAAGTTGTGACCACTGTCCATAACTGAAGGCCACGACTAGTACCCATTCATGTGTTAAAATATATTTGCCAATGCACACCGCCATGGCTGAAGGCCATGCTTAATGCTAGTTACTGTTGTAATTAGTTATGTCATCATTGTGGTCATAGGCTGCACAACAGTGGGCGTGAAGTTAAGGTGGCTTTAGCCGAATTTCAGGGTTTTGTTGCATTAGGTCCTCACCTTAACATCCCTGCAACTAAAGTTTTGTCCTTGCACGTCAAAGGTTTTGTTACAAAGTATTGCTCACCTTAAAGTTCCTGCAACTAAATTTTCCTCCTTGAGTTTCAAGGGTTTTGTTATGCCATATATTAGAACACTTCAAGGCCACTAACATGGTCTTCGGCCATGGCCTTTGGCCTTGGCCACTGACCATTTTAAAACGCTACCAGACGACTAGCCATGGCCTTCGGATTACAGGCTTTGAGAACTTAGAATATTTTTAGGCAATGCACAGCAAAATTAAGTTTCCCATTGAGCATTAATATGTTCAATGATAAAAGGCTAGGTATGAAACTTGAGAAAATTCAAACATCAATGGAGCATAATGGTTAAGTGCTGCGTCTCAAACTCCTTAAGGCTCATACTCCCTTTACTGAACTCAGCATCTGAGACTTGCTCTGACCCCACAGCGTTAGTAGATACCTACAACCGCATCATGATAAAAGCCCTCAACACCATCGCCCCAATCAAATTGCACAAACAAAATCCGCGGACCCATCTGAACTCATGGTTCACGCCGCAATTATGCAACCTGCGCAAAGAAAAGAGAAAAGCCGGTGCTCTCTGGAAAAGCTCGCCTTCCCTAGTAAACAAAAATTAATTACCTTACATCAGCATCACTTACCTACAAGGAAGCCATCTTTAATGCAAAAAAAGGAAGTATATAATAATAGAATCACCCATGCCAAATCCAACACCAAGGAACTATTTAAGATACTCAAGGAACTAGAGTCTCCTGTTGCTCCTCTTGACACGTGCACTCAGGACACTGTATGGTGCGCTAATATTCAAAAAGCTTTGCTGGACAAACCTGCCATGCTTCAAGCCAAAATTAACGCAAAAATAAATAAATGGGGAAGAAAAAAAAAAATAAAAATAAAAAAAAAAAAAAAGCTACCTTTCAGACTCAAGCAGAGTTACCCAGATCCATAATATCCCCTCTCCCAAACACGACTTTAAACCATTCAGCTTCTCACCCCTTACTATCAAGGAAGTAGAAAACATAACCAAGCTCAAACCTTCCAAGGTGATGCCTGCCCTGCAGCCATCATAAAGGAGGCTGCACCTGATCTCGCCCCATTTATTACCGCGTTCATAAATGCCTCCTTTGAATCTGGCACTGTGCCCGACAACCACAAGGATGCGTGGGTTAAACCTCTAATTAAAAAAACCTAACATTGACCCCAGCAATACCTCCTTATACGGCCATCACTACGGTGCCCTATCTGCTCAAAATCCTTGATCGCGCCGCTTACCTCCAAATCCAGGAGTATCTCAAACTCCACAACCTACTAGGGCTTAGACAATCTGGCTTCCGCCCCAGGCATGGCACAGAGACAGCATTATTAAATCTAAAAACCCAAATCGAGGACCTGAAAGAGAAGGGCAAACTGGCGCTCTTGCTCCTCGATCTTTCAGCAGCCTTTGATTTGGTCGACCATCAAATCCTCTGTCACCATCTCAAAATTGCCACCCACTTCTCTGACGCAGCAACCTCCTGGATCAGCTCATTCCTTGCCAACAGAACCATGAGGGTTTTCTCTCCTCTAGCGGCAGCCGATCCAGCCCACGTCCCCTGTGGAGTCCCTCAAAGAGCTTGTGTATCTCCCACTCTTTACAACGTGTTCACGAAACCACTCTGATATCCTTGACTATCTGGGTGTCTTACACTAATTATGCGGATGACACCAGAGATATTCATCCCCATCACTGGTGATTACGTAACCGATTCCAATTCTCTTAACACCATCTACACCGTCATCCAGGCCTGGATGACTAATCACGGGCTCTGCCTTAATAATGATAAAACTGAGTTAATCATCCTTGGCTCTCAAACTAAACTCACTAAACTTGACTCCTCTATAAATCCTTGATTCCACACTGTACCTCAATCGTCAAACTAACGCAGTTGTATCTGCGTCATCCTACACCTGCAAACTGATTACGGCCTGCCAGCTCTTCCTGACGACGGACAACTGTCTGATACTCGCTAGAACCCTCATCCTGTCGAAAATCGACTACTGCAACACCCTATACTTAGGGACCAGCCAAAGAAACCTTGACAAACTCCAGATCACGCAAAACAACGCCATAAGGGCAGCACTTAACATACCTAGACAGAGCCACATCTCCAATACCAGATGTAACCTGCAGTGGTTACCCATCTCCTACCGCATCTCAATCAAAACTCTTGTACTTGCCCACAAGGCCCAGAATAACGTAGCTCCTGCCTACCTAGCATCTCGCTTCACGCAACATACAGCCACCAGACCTCTAAGATCCGCCCAGGCATATACGCTGGATATCCCGAGCTTCAAGCTCCGATCTGCTGGAGGGTCGAGCTTCCCCGTCCTGGCCGCCAAGCTATGGAACTCCTTGCCCAATGCCCTAAGGAACATTCCGCTTTGCCACTCATTTAAAGCTAATACCAAACTTTGGTTACTTGAAAGGGATGCTTCAGCAGCAATCCCGGCATCTGTCAGCTGCTAGAGCTGCTGTGCGATTCTGATCGCATACCTCTGACTCAATATATGTATATATTTTTCTCATATGTGCATAATTTGCATAGGTGCGCCTCCCCATCTACCTTGATGTAAATATATCCTGAAAATTGTAGTTGTATTGCTCCTATGTAAATCTTATCCCGTAACTGTACCTGTACATTGCTCTTTATCCTTATGCTGTAACTTGTAACCTTTGATTTTATGTATCTATAACCTGCAACTGTATATTGTTCTATATCTGTTGCAACTTGTAACTTCCACAAACATGCGCCCATAAGCCTTCGGGCAAGGTGCGCAATACAAATAAATACAAATACAAGGCCAGAGTTCTCCGATAGCGTCCAGCATAAATGTGAGTTATTTTTCTTCATTTTTTCCATTTTATTCTGTGGCCCAGAGATGGTGTAGTCCTCTTTTTGAATAGATGTGAGGTGTGAGGGTGTGCATGTGTGTACATGGTTTTTGTGAGGGATAGTTGCATGCAGTTTATAATGTTGGGATAAATAACTGTCCTGTTGAATACGTGTTCAATTCTGCAACAACGGTGTAAAACATGTCTCATCCTGTTTAATAAGGTAGCAGTAAAATCTTACGTTTACTCCATATTACAAAATGCAAAGTGCCTGCAGGTTTGTGCCAATTGCGACCTCTTGCGCCAAAACATCCTTGCGCCGAGAGGTACAAAATGCAAAGTGCCTGCAGGTTCATGCTGCCCCAATTGCGACCTCTCACGCCAAAACATTAAGGCCGGTCTCTTGGTGACTTATGATACATCGCACAACCCAGACTACCCGCATTTAAGCATCACAGAAAAGGGTAACAAAAAGAATGATCTGCTGCAAGTAGAACATATGCCCAAGTACTTTTGCTCCCATAGCGAAAACAAAAAGCTGGCACCCATGAATATACACTAAGTGGCCACATATTTTAAAGTGAAATATACAAATGTAGTTCAATTGACCTTCTCCTTAGAAGCAAGCGCGCAAGACAAAAACGCATTGGACGTTTAAAAAAGTAATGAACACCAGAAAAATCTTTCAATAAATATGCTGGCAAAGTATAAAAGGTGCTCATCTTTTAAACCCAGCATCCTGTAGTGAAATATTACATGGAAAACAAAATCCCAATATGAAACTAGTGCTTGTGGTCTTGTGAAATATTCTCTCACATCGAGAGAAAAAGATGGCCGTTGTTCCATTTCTGAAAACCATGATCCTGCAATGCACCATGGGAGATATAAGTATAACCCCAAACCACGTATGGATTGCGAGTCAACGCTTCGTGGCGAAGTTGTTTCGGACCTTGTCCAAATCCGTGCAGTGGTTTAGGCTGTGCGCTTTGGCAAAAATTGTCCATGGGAATGGAAAGTAGGCTGCACTTTTGGGACGCTTAATAACTAACTAATCTTTACGAAACTTTGGAGTCTGGGGGAGTGGGGGGCACAGACTTACTTTTGAAATGTTGGCCAAATGTGATACTTGAATCAAAAGTTGGTAACAAGAGAATTTTGAGGGGTTCCGTTGTGTCTCCGACTCACCTTCACTATAGGGTGGCTATCACAGAGAGATAAAAAAATATATATATATACACACACACACACCAACAGATTTATAGATTTTTATGATTGGTGTTTATTTTCTCCATTGCTTTAGGCTTAAAAACCATCAAGTTTGAATGTTTTGTGTTGATTTTAAACCCATTTACTTGGATCTAGCATTTTAATTGCCTCTGGAACCCCACGGCTGTTGGTGCTCAAGGTGGAGATCATCCGCAAAGAGAAGCCATGGGAGCGGGAAAAACCCCCCCCAATTTTGGTGAGAAGTTTTGGCTTTCCTCAAGAAACGCCCTATGTCAGACATATGCAGATTAAATATATCAGGGGTTAACATGCACCCCTGCTTTATTCCTTTGGCTGTCGGGATAGAATTGGATAGTAGTCCTTGGCAATTTAGTCCGACCTGTACAGATTCTCTGAATAGAAATCTTTTAGGATCGCAAAAATATTAATAAGACATCCCCATTTTCAAGCTTGAAACAAATTTAGAGAGAACCACCAAATCAAAAGCTAGCTTAAAATGAATAAATGGCAAGAAAACAGATTGGCCTGTGCAATAAACCCTAATGAGGCTAGGTATGTCCGAATCTTTCAAAATGTGGATCTTTCTAGTAGTTTTTATTTTACTTGTTCCTTAATTAACGCTAAATTTACTCAAGTTCACAACCCTGTGACAAATTCTGACTGGAACGTATCAAGTACTTCCTCTTTATGTACAGATGTCAATAACTGCTTCCAAATCAGCCTAGCAAAATTCTTGGCGGATACATCGACCAAGGCAATTGGCCCGTAATTTAGACGGTCGTCCTGTGCACCCTTCTTAAAAATCAGGACTACCAATGACTTTTTCCAAGAGTAGGGCACCCTTCTATCATCCAAAATGATCCTATGCATTATTAATATATTTGCCAATTTATCCAGATGAGCTTTTAACATCTTATTTGACATCCCATCAGGGATGTGTGCTCATGAGTTTCGCATCTTTCCGATAGTCTTCTTGATGTCCTCCCGATCATGCAGGAGGTGCCAAAGAAGAAGGTCCCTCTTAACCTAGCTCGGGGGCCAAAAACAGTGCTTCAAAATGAACAATCCATACCTACTATGGCAGCAAATTTGCTTGCAAAACCAATTGGTTACCATGTTATTCAAAGGCCCTATTGCTTGCACTACTCGGATGCTAGAGGTGCCAGCATTGTCACAACCTCTTTGCATCATTAGTACTTTATGTCCTTGGAGCCCGTTTTTTTTGAGGGGTGTCGTTTTTTTTCAGTCATCCATCCCTGGAGTTTTATCTAATATCCCATTTGGTTTCACCCTTTTATAATTGTGCATCTGCATTAAAAGAAATGTTATTTAATGGGCCATAGAGCCTCAAGCCGGACCCTTTGAAAAGGAATTGGTTAATAGACTTGGGTACTCCATTTGCCTTGTCTTTTCCCCCCGATGTGGTTCTTTAAAACCTCCAGCGATTTACTAGACCAAAGAAAATTATGCTTTCCTGTTGCAACAATCACATTTTCCCCATATGCATCCCTCATATGTGAGGATATTGGAAAGGACCAAGCAGTAGTGGCCAGAGCATGATCACTTTTTGTTTACGGAATCACCTTTGAGTCTCCTATCCATCCATCCATCCATTTAAATTACTTGATACAAAAAAAAAAAAAATTTATAGTCAAGAGTTTCCGTACATTGGCCACTAGACCATGTGGGACGCAGGGCAATGTCACCTCAAAGTACCATTTACTATCAGGAAATCTCTACTTTCATGAAATCGATCCAAGCCTTAGCTCTTAACATTTTTGGCACCAGTTGAATAGACACAAACTATTCAGGTCCCCCACCATCACCACCCCATTTAATAGCGGGTCCAAAGCACAGACAAACAATAGTAATACCACTCACTTCAAGAACACCTCCTAGTTATCCCCAAAGGGTTCCAGTTTAAATTAATTAACCCACAGAACCGGGTTCCCTTGTCTCCATCAACCAGGACAGATGCAATAGCTGGGCAAACCCATTTAGGGTCAACCATGGTTGAGGACCAATCTTAGTCCATTTCTACACACCGTTAAGGGGTCTGATGTTGGTCTACTGCTTTCACCCTTGCTTGCCCTTATTTTACAGCACGAGTATCAATCCAGGGCTAAAACTTCCATCGACCATGTCTCTTGCAGACAAAACATCCAAAGGACCCATAGGGTTTTCCTCTTCAACTAGCAGATGTTTGTATCCTCTCGTATCATGTCCCCATTTGTATCTAAAGGCCATCTGACCCCCTTTGAGGCAAGTTAATCTGTGCCTTGCCTGCTGGGATCCCTGGGAGCCAGGACCAATCCCACCGCCACAGTGTTCTCAGTTTAATGGATATATTCAATTAGTCTTCGTCCCCATTCCCACCCCCCCCCCCCCAGGTGACATATGTGTGAGCATGTAATCCTCAACAGCCAGAATTGGGCCTGTGGAGGGGTTTTAGTTGTGGCTATGGCTGGGTGCAACCGCCATTTCCCAATCGTTGGCTTCAAAAATGACAACCAAGTGGACGGAATTGTAAACCCAGCTCCATAATTACATTCTTTATCAGCATTGATGGAATATGAAAAACATACTCTGTACGGATACTTTTCATTTACAATTTCCACCTGGTCTACGTCGTATGATACGATAGAACGTGCAGTATCATAACAAATAATCCTAGTACATTTGCGCCATTACCCACAATCCTTTAATTCTGGCAAGAATAGAACTTGCAGTATCATAACAAATAATCCTAGTACATTTGCGCCATTACCCACAATCCTTTAATTATGGCAAGAATAGAAATTGCAGTATCATAACAAATAATCCTAGTACATTTGCGCCATTACCCACAATCCTTTAATTCTGGCAAGAATTCCAGGAGCAGACAACAGCCCTCGTTTACATGCCATTTCAGCCAACAATGTCATTTCTGTCTGGACACTTTGACCAATATACTGATTTATTGCGGTTTCCCGGATCTGAATAGGAGGATGAAATTCCATGAACGGAGTCAATGAGTCTGGGGTTTCTTCTACCAAATGAGTAGTAAGTCAGAATGTCTCTAGCCAGCTGGGCATTCAAGGTATCTACCTCTAGAGTGGAGTCCCCTTCCATAAAAGGTGAACTTGGTCCAAGTTAATACTCTGTTTAACCACCAATTTAAAGCCCCCCCCCCCCCCCCTTCAATTTCTTGCTTCTGGGAGGAGACATCAATTGTCCCTTTATCAGAAGAGAAAATGTCCTAGAGCCTGAAACATGCACGGTCTTGTTGAGGGCTTCTGATTTTTTCTATCCACTTTGCTGCCTGCTTTTTCTTTGTAAATATGTCAAATACTTTTTTAGGAGACTTCCGATCTTTTAAAACTCCTTCCTCAGTCAAAGTAGTAAACTGAATCTCCTCCTCGCATTCCCTGGTAATCAGTTCTTGAACCTTGTGGATCTGATTAATAGCCCCTCCCTTCTTACTGCCACCCGCACCCCCACCCTCAACAACCCTTTCAAATGTTGCAGGGTCATGTGGTGTGAAGGTTGGTCTCCAGCCTCATATGATAAACTGGTTGCCTTTGATATCTCCTTGTGCCATTTTTCCATCAAGTCCTTTGAGCTTTGCCATTATTGTTGAGAGCAAGAGCATTTGGGTGGTACTTTTTTTGTGTAATGAATCAAAACTTTCATTAAGTTAAAAATGTTGTATTCATTGCTTACAGGGTTATTTCCATTGTTGGTGCTGCCAGGGTTGTTATCCCAAATTATCTTTTCGGGGCCGGATGAAAAAAAGAAACCAATGAATTTGTGGAGGAATACAAGGTGTCAGGATAGAGAATGGAGAACAATAAATTCCTCCCTTGTAGGCGAAAATCCCTCATCTCTCAGGTCCATAATCTTTCATCAGCTCCATTTTTGCACTCCTTTGTTGGTCATCAGGTGTCATTGACAAAGACGTTTCAGGTATGTAAATAGGCGAGTCAACACCCTACAGTTGCGCCAGTTTATCCTCCTTGTGACTGACCTTCCCTGAATTATTTGTTTGGAGGATGCTTGCTTGCAAATGAAGTGTATAGTCAAAATGCACCTCTGCCATTACCTTCAGCTGAGGGATTTGATTCTGCTGCAAAGACCGGACATCTGCGTGGTTTTTTTAATCTTAATGGTATTTGCATTTATTTATTTATTCATTTATAGTGCGCACCTAACCCGGGGGTAGCAGGGCACAAAGGCATCAAGAGGTTTGTGAAGCTTGTTACATACAGAGGATGAAGTCCAGCTGAGGTTACACTGCCGGATCATCAAAAACACAGAACACTGGTGAGGCATGAATTTACAAGAAGATAAGTATACAAGATGAAGGTAATATCAAGAATTATAACTACACAGGTCAATTGACCACCTGAGTGATCAGATTTACAGCCATAGTAGTGTGGCGCAGCAGGCATTATAGATCATGTTTCTTGAGCCACTGAATGGTCTTAGATCTGAATTGGCAGTAAGGGAGGTCTTCCCTGCAGGGAGGTGGTAAGGAATTCCAAAATTGCGCTGCTTTAACAGGAAAGCTATTCCCTCCAGCCATAGTGCATTTAAATCTAGGCACAAGGAGGAGATTGGAGTTAACCATTCTGGTGGGTCGGGAGAAGGGTGGTCTAGTGAATTTAGTTATAAGGTATTGAGGGGCAGCTTGGTATAGGCATTTGTGGGTCAGAGAGACAGATTTAAGGAAAATTATGTCTTTGGCGGATAGCCAGTTGACAGATCTTCTGGTCTCAGAGATATGGGCTTTCTTAGGGATACTAAGGGCCGCTCTTAGTGCGTTATTCTGTAAGATTTGAATTTTGTTTGTAATGTATTTGTTGCAACCTACATATAGCACATTGCAATAGTCCAGTTTGGACAGGATTAGAGCCCTGGCTAGGGTGATGCAGTTAGAAGGTGAGAGGAATGGTTTGTCTGCTCTGATAAGTTTGCAGGTGTAGGATGTGGCTGATGCCATAGCGTTAACCTGCTTTTTGAAGGTGAAAGTGGAATCCAGGTAGAAGCCAAGGGTTTTGACCTCCTTGGCTACAGTGATAATGTTATTATTGATTACAAAAGAGGAGTAGATTGGTTCTAGTTTGGTGATATTTTGGGGGGACCGTAGAATAAGGAGTTCTGTTTTGTCATCATTCAGGCATAGACCATGTAGGGCTATCCATGCCTGGATGATGAGGTAAATTTTGTTAACGAATGCCAAATCCTTGTCATAATCCCCCGTCAGCGGGATGAGGATCTGGGTATCATCGGCGTAGTTAGTGTAGGTGATACCCAGACCATCTAGATCAAAAAGGGGCTTCGTGAAAATGTTGTAGAAGGTCGGGGAGACGCACGATGCCTGGGGCACGCCACGGGTAATAGGCGAAGGGTCGGCTGCTGCTACAGTGGAGAAGACTCTCATTGTGCGGTTATTTAGGAAGGATTGGATCCAACCGGTTGCCTCTTGAGAGAAGTGGGCTGCTTTTTGAATGTGGTTACATAGGATCTCATGGTCGACCAGGTCGAAAGCGGCTGAGAGGTCAAGGAGTAGTAGTAGTGCAGTTTTACCTTTGTCTCTCAGCTCATCTATCTATGCCTTGAGATCTACGAGTGCGGTTTCAGTACCGTGTTGAGGCCTGAAGCCTGATTGACAGAGTCCAAGGAGGTGGAAGTGTTCAAGGTAATGTTGGATTTGTTGATAAGCTATTTTGTCGAGGATTTTAAGTAGGAATGGTACTGTAGTGATGGGGCGATAGTTTGTAGGGGTGGCAGTGTCTAAGTTACGTTTTTTGAGAAGGGGGAGGACCCAGGATTGTTAGGTACGGTGCCTGAAGTGAATGACGCATTTATTAGTTTGGTAATAAACGGTGCGAAATCACGAGCCGCATCCTTTATCAGTTGTGCAGGGCATAGGTCCCCGTGGCAATTAGAGGGCTTGAGGGTGAGAATGACATTTTCAACCTCTTTAGTAGTTACTTTGTGGAAGTTGAAATGGGGATTGGGCGCAGGAGTGTGCGACCCAGTGGGGTGTGTCATTTTAGGGATCAGGCTACTAGGCTTGGTGGAAGCGAGAAGGAAATCTTTTTTAATACTTATTTTAGTCTTGAGGGAGGTGATTTTGTTGGCTAAGACGTTTTGTATACCTGTGCACCAATTCTTATCCTTGAGGCACGAGTCAGGTACTTGGGTGGGTGATTCTAACTCTTTTAGTATTGTAAAGAGCACTCTAGTATTAGATTTAGCTTGTACAATTCGAGTGCTGTAGGACATTTGTTTGGCCAAGATTATTTCTTTTTTGTATTGAGAGGCTAGTATACTCAGATTTTTCTTGTTGATCTCTGAGGGATGTGATCTCCAGGTTTTTTCACAGTATCGTTTTTCCTGTCTGAGGGCTTTGAGGCGAGGGGAGAACCAGGTGTTATGTGTTTTCAGGGTTTGCTCTTTCTTAACTTCAGGGGAGCTATGTCATCAAGAGAAGAGAGCATGACTTTATTATATAAGTCTACCATCATGAAGGGATCGGTGTGAACTGGGATGGCATTCAGAGTCGGTAAGATCAGTGGGAGCAGGTTTTCAGGGGTGATGTTCTTTTTGTTTCTGGTCTGGACAGCTGCGGCGATGCCATCTGATTGCACTGATGTCGCCTCTAAGGTGAACGAGATCAGGTAGTGGTCAGTCCAGAGCTGTGGTAGTATAGCTGAGACTAGGACTGGGCAGTTATGCACAGCTAACCAGTCCAGAGTTCTGCCTTTAGTATGGGTAGATTCTGAGATCTTCTGGGTAAATCCTAATTCCTCTAAGGTATTATAGTTGCGGCATTAACATCTGAAGGGTCATTGAGACCAAGGTTGAAGTCTCCTAATAGGATGCTTTGTGTGGAAGTCTTAAGGTTATTTGATAGGATCTTTTGAAGAAGACCTTACAAATATCCTAACAGGCCGGGTGGTCGGTAAATGAGGTGGATGGAGATGGACTGTGTATTAGTTAAGGTAAGCTTAGCGGTTAGGGATTCGCATGAACCTACGTTGGCATGTGGCAAGATTCTCAATGAGAGATTAGTTTTGACTATAATGGCAAGACCTCCGCCTCGAGAGGTGGTACGATCGAGTCTTAGTAGAGTACAGTCGTGGTATGGCTAGCATAATTGCGGGACCTGCTGTAGGATGGAGCCATGATTCCGTGATAGCTAAGAAATCCAGATCTTCATTGTATAGTAGGTCCGCAATGTCTGTTGCATGGGCTCCCATAGAGCATGCATTTATAAGTGCTCCCTTGGCCCCAGGTTGTACTGGTGTTGGTGGAAGTGGCAAGCTTTTAGGGATGGTGCTGGTAGGCTCACGGAGGAGTCTACTGTTCAGTTGAAGAGGGTGCTGAGAGCGGTTGCTAGTGCTGGCTTTACTGTGGGATGTTCTAGATAGTGGGTCATATAGTCTAGGGAGTCTGGCCCGTAATTTGAGGTTCCTTTGAAGGACAGTGCAGGGTGAGGTGATCATATCAGTTGGTTTGGGTGTTGACTCCTGTGGAAGTGAGTTAGGTGGCATGGTGGGGTATTGGGTGCTCACAATATAAAGTAGTGATCTAAGCAGAGCAGTGTAGAGCATCGGGAAATACATTATCTGGGTGGGATAGGACTAGTGCAGTAGCACTATAGGTGATTAACATAGGCTGTAGCGCCTAGATTTGAGTTTAGCCCTAATGTCTGAGACACAGCAGTTAAAAAGCATAAGTAGTGTTACACCTGAGTCAATTATAGCACCAATAATATCACATTTAGATTCGACTTTAGCACTAAGTGATATCATACCTAATTCAGTTATGTCGCTATGGCATACAGTATAGTGGTACATATGCATATAGTATGGGGTAACCAGATTATAGTTGTAGTACAATTGCATACGTGGAGGCCAAGCAGAGCAGCGCAGTGCATCATACCGTGCTGGCATGTGACAAAGTTAGGTAGTGGCCTTGGACTGTGCAGGACCTTAGAGTGTCCAGTGGGTTGCCTCGTAGAAGTGCACAAGTGTATCGGTGATGTCTCGGAGCGGTAGTGGTACCGGGAAGAGGAGATAGGGTCATCCGACAAGAGTGTACGCAATACGTTGTCTAAGTTGCTGGTGTGGGCTAGCAAGGTAGCGTTATGGGACGACTGGCTGATCGCACGTGCAGCCTAAAATGTGTACGAGCCTTGCAGCGTTACATACAGATGATGGGCTAGGCGCACTTAGCAGTTGGAGTCCAAAACAGTCTGAAGAATCGGGCAGCGTTTGTGGCTCCTGGCTCCTTCGGCTCCCGACAGGCGGCCTTGTGGTCGGCCTTAGGGGCGGCCGGCGAATCTGATAGGATTAAAGCAAAATGATGGGCCAATCAGACCAGGCCGACAGCAATGGCCAAGGGCTGATGTCCTGCGACGATCTGCCAGCGGCCATCTTGGACCTGGCGAAGCCTCCTCGAGGCTAATGGAGGTGAGATGGAAATATTGGCTGGGCTCTGCAGCAAGTGCAGATGCTGCGTTTAAATCGCACGACGAGACCTTGTACGAAATGGGCAGCACGGTGCACGTTTTAAATCTGCTTGTGGCGGCCGGGTGGAAGTAGGACTGCGGGGGTCTGCGTGGGTCTGTGCAGCAGCGGGGCTTCTTCCTAGCCTCACCTGGGCAGAGGGCAGCACTGCTCCGGCAGTGGAGGGGGTCCTGAGCCTCCTGGCTCTATGCTTGGTATTACTGATAATCTTAAAAGGTAACTCAGGCATTGCTGATGGCCAGTGTCTCATATCTACTGATTTCGCTACTTCTATTTCGTTTGTCCCCACAACCAAAGCCATATCTGAGATTTCCCCAAAAAGATTTTCAATGATAGAATATACATTCAGTGTCTGGCAGGGGAATAGAGGAGAAGACTACTGAGAATATGGCGGGAAGTTTTCAAGTTTAGTGTCCCTTTTCCTGCCACTTCTTTTTTCTGCAAATAGCTCCGAATAGCTCCGAATAGCCTGGCATGCCATGATTGAGCGATTACTCCCACGGAAATTTTTGGTTGCAAGACCACACCCAAGAACTCCTTTAGGGTCCGACTTAATGGTTTATGGGTTGCCCCTCTTTGATCTTTGCACTGCGGTATTCAAGGTATGTGCAATTTAATGATTTTGCAGCCGATAGTCAAACGTACCCCTGCAGCGTCGTTTCTTTGCTGCTGCTGGGTTACCACCAAAATTAGACTCCAGTCGCCTCATGCCCGCCTACACGCCTATAAGGGCACTGTCCAAATGTGCACGCGCCATTGCGCGCACATCAACCCTTATAGGTCTTGGGCTGTAGGTGGAGCCTGAAGACAATTTCTTTAAGCAGTTAACGCTGGTAGCACTACCCGCTGGCTGCTCTAGCTGCACAGCTTGCACCGCTACCGATCATGAGAGTCTCGCCCACCACTCACCGAGATTGTGAGTGGCAGCAGCAGAACTCGGCAGCTCTGGTGGGCCTCACACAGGTCTCGATTATTGCACTGGTGGACCGATGCCGATCAGTGGAGAGTGCAGACAAGTCACCCAACAATGCTCCGATGCTCTGTCGAGCTTCCTTGTTTCCGGGTTAGAGAAAGGCAACCGAAGCCAACTCTGCGTATGTTTACTGCTCCCACCTCAGAGCCGCTTTCGACGCTCAAGGACGTACAGCCAATACCATTTACAAGCTGGGAATCCTGCTTGAGCTAATTATGGCTAATCTAATCTGAATGCCTTTATTATTAACGCTGCATTGGGTCAATGTCGCTGATTAGCTGTGTGCTCTCACTATTGTTAAACCCTAGTCAGTTGATCTTCATAGCACCTTCCTGATCAGACTTGGAATCCCATCTCGTCCTTACTGTTCAGTGTTGAACTTCTGCTGGATGATGGCCTTATTTATTGCCAATTTCTTGCTAATTCCATTTCACATCATTTTTGATCTTGTAGGGACAGGGATGTGCATTTGACTCGTCCATGAGCAAAATGGGATTAAAAGAGAAACACTAAAACAACAGTCTTAAAATGGTTAGGCTTGCTTGCTCAGTGAACCTATACATTGTAATATACTGGGATAACCCTACCCTCATTATGTTGAGCAAATGATTTGTAAAATAAAAGCTCCAGAATCACATCACTGATGGCCGTCAGAGCGAGCCTCCAATTTTGGAGTATTGTGTTCAGAAAACAAACAGGACTTCTCGCCTCGAACTAACAAAGATTAAGAAAAGAAAAGCAGCATGTATGAATTGGCAGAGATGTTGCACACGAATTGGATTTGAGGAGACAAGTGAGAAGCTGAGACACTATGACAAGTGTGTGGAGCTAGCAACACCATGGAACAGGCTACAATAACAGAAGGTCAGAAGCAAGGATACTGCCATAAACAGCCAGCTCAGTCATGCACCGGGACCATCAACCGCACATGCCGTGAATGGGTCTTTTCCAAGCGAGAAGGGACAGTTGGAGAAGTGTATTCGAGACCACACAATTCCATCTGCCCTCCGCTATCTTAGCAATCTAGTCAACTACTCAGGAAACATTCACCAATATATTCCTCATGCCTTACCCCTCCTGCTCCAGGTTCAAATTCTAACTATCCAGCATTACCGGGCACCACCTTACAAATATCCACTGTTAGATATAACAGTGATTCAACTGAGGCATGCCAAACACGTCATAGCAGTGCAGTAGATGTATCGTTTGTCACCTACAGGGACCAGGCTACTACAGTTATCGCCTTGTCACAATTCTCCCATATGCACCATTTCCCGTTACTAACATTTCCATTGCCCTTTGGTTAATCGTGCCATCCTTTCTAACTATGGGAATACTGCTCCTGCATGGTTTGGCTTCCCGGGCTACTCTTTACTAGATCCCGAACGTGCAGGTATGTCATCATCCACTATATGGGTATAAATCATTCACTTCATTTCTTTCATCAGAAATGCCCTTCCATCTTTAGACACGACATCGGTTCTTCCTAATCTTAAGACTCGGGTTCTACCCTTCGAGCTGCAGTGCCCCCACTTTAGCACTTGGCTCTGTTATTTGGGTAGCGCCCCTCGACTACTGGTAATCATTCATTCTTATTACCCAGTGAGCGTCAGTGCTGTTTAGATAACTATTGTGGAGATTGGTACAGTGTTAAAAAGACAAAAATCTCCCGTTTTTTGTGGTTTGAGTCTTGTATTAATTTTACACCACTCTAGGCTATGGTCAAAATAGGCACTAGAAATAGGCCTGGGGAGGGGACCCAAAAATAAAGCGGACCATTCCCAACTGCAATCTGAGTTTTCGCGTAAAACTATAGGCAGACCTGGGGAGCACTCTGGGGGCGGGGGAGGAATCTGGGGCAAATGCGCATTTTAAAGCCCATTGAAGCAGTAACGCTGGTAAAAATTACCAGATGCATTGTACTATAGGCCAGAACAAGGCTGTTCTTTACTGGTATCATCCTGTGGCATTAACAGGCTCATTAAGAGGACTATAGCCCTTTTCATTCTTGCCATTTCAGATGGCAAACCTAGGGTGGGCAATGTGTGCACAGGCATATGATTATACGAGATATATGAGCCATTCCATGGGATCTATGTGATCACTGGGCAGCACATAATGCGACCACAAATAAGTTGACTTCCATTACGGCACAGTGCAGTGAACACGTAGATCTCTTTGCCCGGCAACCCCCTACCCCAACGCACTTACCTTCTCAGCAGCACACACACACACGTGTGCCGCTGACTGCCCTTTGACCCTGCAGTGTCTATTCCCATACAATAACATGGGTCAGTACTGGCGCTGCAGGGTCCGCAACCCCCACTACACCACCTAATGGGAGAGGGGACCCATCTACAACACCCTGTACCCTTAGTCAGTGTAATGGGGGGAGGGGGTGGGATTTCAGTACCATGTAAAGGCACCGTTTTAGTAGTGGGCGGCATTCTAAAGTCACAGTAATGGTACGACTCCATTCCATGTAAACCAGAGGCTCAAACCCCCCACCCCCGCTCCCTAAGTGGAGGAAAAACTCTGTCGCCAACAACTGCAAGTCTCCTGAACGCGTGTATTCAACTATTTCACAGACTACATCTGAAAGTCATCCTTTGCACAACAGCCCAAACTCAAACACTGAAACGGTCCTCCTCCTTCTTAATTATCGGAGGCGTGGGCGGACCCACGCAGGCGCTTAATGAAACGGTCCAAACCTGTATGTGTGTCTCATACTTCCCAAACACTTTATTGCCATGGTGACTATTCTGACCAATTAAATTAGCATCATACCACGTGTGCTGTGCATGCTCAGATGGAATGCACATTTGATTTACTGTTACCGACACTTAAGATGCACTTTGTTTTTATGCAAAGCAAGCAGCCAGCATTCTATATTCAGGGTGGCCACATTATTCGACACCTAGCCCAGTCCCACCCACGCCACTGACAGTCTCCCCTCGCCCAATGCACGCACAGGAGGGTGTGGGAGGTGCAAGAGTTCCCCCAGTAAATTGTACCGATCTCCAGCCCCGTGTGTATAAAACACCTATCGGAATTTACAACCGGAACCGTGCTCCAGGCTCGAAGGGCAAGGGCTTGGCCTCGGCCCCGTCTGCCTCCCCTTAGTACCCAGGCAACATCCCCTCCCCTTGTTCTGGTTTCCTAATGTTACCATCTTTTTGCTCTCGGTGCCGCGGCTCGCCTGCCTCGACATGGCGACTGCCCTCCTGCTCTCTCCAGGCCGGGGACTGCTGGGGACGGCGTCAGCTGCTAGACCTGCGAGATGGTGACCGCAAAAACAGACACGGGTCCCTGCTTCTGTTGACAGCTCCCACCGGAAGTAAAGCGGAAGTGGCCGTGCGCATGCGCGGCCTGGAGGCGCGCGGAGCAGGAAGAAAGGGCACGGGATGGGCGTAATGCGGCGGCCATCTTTGAATGTCACATTTTACACCATCTCGCGGCCAACCTAAAGGCACTTACACACGTGCCATTAATACTGACATTTAGTTAAATATTTTTAATACTAATAAGCGTTGTAAATGTATTTCTCAAGCAAGTGTCAATTTTACATCTTCAATACTCTATTTAATTCAATATGCATGTTATACATGTCTCGAACATTTTATGTTTTCCGTTGTCTAGAATAAAATTGTTAAAATGTACGGATGCTTAATGGAGCATCGCCGGAGAATTTGTTATGCATTTGAAATCGGCGTTGCTTTGGTGGGGCTCTAGGGATTCGACTATGGGTGTGAGTTGCACTGTTGGTGTAAATAGTGCAATAGGCTGTTATTGGGGGGAAATGAGTGATCGACAAAGATCTCAGTCATACTTGCCAACATTATATGACCAAAAATATGTAGTATTTTTTAAGTTTTAAAAATAAGAATTCCAATGACAATGACATCACAGGAAAATACAAAACATACATTGTTGTCACCAGTGAAGCATTCTAAAGTCATAGCTCTCAACTCACACGCTTTTGGCGGGTGTCACCCGCCTTGTAAAGGGCTGACTCCCCCGCCAAGCCTTCTGCACGCCCATTCATTCCAATGGGCATCTCACCCGCCAAAAACAAAATCGGGTGTTTTCACCCGCCTTTGCAACACAAATGGTTGAGAGCTATGTAAAGTACACAACCCATGAAACAGGACAACATGGAAAGATGATGCCATTTTAAAAATGTATAATTCTAAATGGTAACTGAACACCAAATTCAATTACCTAACTTCACGAAGGTGATCACATAGAGCTGGTAGGCAACGTTTGCCACTGCTCTGTAGCGGCAGTCCAGGCAGTACATATTTATTGAAAGTTTAACACTGAACGACTTGGCTAATGATACCCCCCTCAATGTGATAGGCAGATGCTGTGTGATAGTGTTCCACTCTGCCACTTGCCTTCACTGGTGGTTCATCTAAGGGTTGTCTCTGCAAGAGTGAAAGACAGAGTCAAGTAGCGGTCAGGTCAGTGGATTGTTGTGAGCCTAATCAAAGCATAGCTCTCAACCATTTCTGTCGCAAAGGCGGGTGAAAACACCCGATTTTGTTTTTGGCGGGTGAGACGCCCATTGGAATGTATGGCCGTGCAGGAGGATTGGCGGGTGAGTCAGCCCTTTACAAGGCGGGTGACACCCGCCAAAAGCGTGTGAGTTGAGAGCTATGTCAAAGTAATGACCTACCAGTCCACTGTATTCAGACTAATTAATGTGTTGTATGCTTTGTTCTGGAGCCTGCCTTAGAGTCACATAATTACTTGCCAATGTAAAAAGCAATAGGATCTGTCACTGAAATCTGTAGGCGGTGGGACTGCTTAAAAAGCAGTAGCCTCTTGCCTAAATCTGTACGGTTGGCAAGTATGAGATCTTTTAACTTGACCATTAAGATGTAAGTGCCAACCTTACTGGACTTATAATTATACACAACATGTGTGTACTGTTTTGTAATTTTAGAAATTCCACTCTTCTAATTTCACCTATATACTGTATCAACCAGCGTTCATACTTGTTGCTCTCAACCCTTTCTGTCGCAAAGGCAGGTGAAAAACCCCAATTTTGTTTTTGGCGGGTGAGAGCCCATTGAAATGAATGGGCGTGCAGGAGGCTTGACGGGTGAATCAGCTCTTTACAAGGCGGGTGACACCCGCCCATTGCTCTCAACTCACAAGCTTTTGGTGGGTGTCACCCGCCTTGTGAAGGGCTGACTCACCTGCCAAGTCTCCTGCAAGCCCATTCATTCCAATGGGCGTCCCACCCGCCAAAAACAAAATCTAGTTATTACACCCGCCTTTGCGACACAAATGGTTGAGAGCTATGCCCACCAAAAGCGTGTGAGTTGAAAGCTCTGCATACCAGAACATTGTATCATACATGCCAACCCTCCTGATTTAGACGGGAGACTCACGATTTTTTCATTAAAAACAGTACTAGTTTTTTACTGTCTCCTGCCTAAAATAACAATATACCCAATGCATTCCTATGGGGAAAATGCATTCTCCCGATGTTGGTGCTGAAATCTCCCGCTCAGGGGCTTCAGAATGTTGGCATGTCTGTTGTATGGTCATATTTTATTTATCAGTCGTCTTCCCAAATGAAGCAAATTCCAGTCATTGTCCTGAAGGTTTAATATTCATGCAAACAATTAGTAAATTACACACCAGACCCTATTAAAATTATGCATTTTGCTCGGACCCAGCTGCGACTTCCGCTTGGAGCTGGGACCATACAGCAGAAGACAACTCGGAGGATCCTTTTTCTCTCACCTCGCCCAGGACCTGGAGCGAACTACCAGGGAAAATGCGTGGCACGGGAGATCGCCTCCTATTCACAGGGCTCCTCAGGTCCTGGCTCTTCAACCTAGGGGAATGGGAAGACGCAACAGATTATTAACTTTCATACAAATTGTTTATTATTTCATTAATATAAATCTTTCTTCATTAATGTATGTATAATAAAATCATAAAACCACCAAATGTATATTATAAATTCAACATTCGTAACTCACACATTCATTCATTACCCCATACTTTCAACGGTAAAACCAAATTGGCATATCACGGCAATATAAACTATACTTATTGCTCTTATTTTCCTATATTTATGACCCAGCCTATAATTTCAGGTGTCACAAAAAGGGAAAAACTCTAGTGTTCCAGTTATTCCAGAGGTACACTGTAGGTCGTCGACACGTGTTTCGGTCACAAAGACCTTCTTCAGGACGTAGGACTCCCGATAATAATTCAGCCCTTCTTGGAACCATAAAAGCCAATGTTCATTCTAAAAAAACATACATACGAAGTCATCAGATGAGCGTCAACCCTCTTCATTTAATACAAGACAATCTATTGTCAAAAAGTGTCTCATTGCTGTAGACACATGCCTACTCACCCCCAATGATGTATTCACAGTAGGGCGAGTTAGCCAATGGAATAAATCCACAACAGAACTCTATCACAATAGAGATATCAGTCACTGTCGACAATTCCAGTGAAGTCGCACACCTCCAATGAAGTCCACAATGTTGATGCCATCAGCATCCCAAATGCAGTCCACTGTGTTGTTGCTCACAGACCCACATGTGGTCTACACCCCTCTACCAAAAAAAGGGAAATAAAATCATAATAAGTAGCTGTCCTCTACATAAAATATACACACTCAGCATCATAATAATCACAACCGTGACACAGTGTGTTGTTGTTCACAAACCCAAATGTAATCTTCACCCCTCTATCAAAAAGGGGGGTAAAATCATAGTGGGTAACTGTCCTCTGTACAAAATGTAAACACTCGGCATCATAATAGTCACAACCGTGACACCGTGCATAATCGCATTCCCACACACGGGGGTGTTACTATAAAGTAGTACAACACATCTCTCCGTGTAGATCCACCTAAAAGCTACCAACCGGATACATTACATCTCAAATTACCACCCGGTCAATAAATACTCTTACCAGCGTAATTGGGGCAAAGCATCCACCGACAATTCACTTATTGGTCTGTCAGTATCACCTTCGTAAGCGCGTCTCTCATTCAATTACCAAACGCAGCGCGACACAAACCTCCTCCTTATAAGCGCGCGAACATCACTAGCTCAGCTGTCCGCCTCAAGGACCCAAATCGGCTATAAACATAGAAAAAGGGCTCCAGTCCCAGCCAGGTGTATGTTTTTTCTTTGTGGTGTTCTTCAACTGGCGCACCCAGCGGAGCGTCGCTCATCGCTGGGTGCGCCAGTTGAAGAACACCACAAAGAAAAAACATACACCTGGCTGGGACTGGAGCCCTTTTTCTATGTTTATAGCCGATTTGGGTCCTTGAGGCGGACAGCTGAGCTAGTGATGTTCGCGCGCTTATAAGGAGGAGGTTTGTGTCGCGCTGCGTTTGGTAATTGAATGAGAGACGCGCTTACGAAGGTGATACTGACAGACCAATAAGTGAATTGTCGGTGGATGCTTTGCCCCAATTACGCTGGTAAGAGTATTTATTGACCGGGTGGTAATTTGAGATGTAATGTATCCGGTTGGTAGCTTTTAGGTGGATCTACACGGAGAGATGTGTTGTACTACTTTATAGTAACACCCCCGTGTGTGGGAATGCGATTATGCACGGTGTCACGGTTGTGACTATTATGATGCCGAGTGTTTACATTTTGTACAGAGGACAGTTACCCACTATGATTTTACCCCCCTTTTTGATAGAGGGGTGAAGATTACATTTGGGTTTGTGAACAACAACACACTGTGTCACGGTTGTGATTATTATGATGCTGAGTGTGTATATTTTATGTAGAGGACAGCTACTTATTATGATTTTATTTCCCTTTTTTTTTTTGGTAGAGGGGTGTAGACCACATGTGGGTCTGTGAGCAACAACACAGTGGACTGCATTTGGGATGCTGATGGCATCAACATTGTGGACTTCATTGGAGGTGTGCGACTTCACTGGAATTGTCGACAGTGACTGATATCTCTATTGTGATAGAGTTCTGTTGTGGATTTATTCCATTGGCTAACTCGCCCTACTGTGAATACATCATTGGGGGTGAGTAGGCATGTGTCTACAGCAATGAGACACTTTTTGACAATAGATTGTCTTGTATTAAATGAAGAGGGTTGACGCTCATCTGATGACTTCGTATGTATGTTTTTTTAGAATGAACATTGGCTTTTATGGTTCCAAGAAGGGCTGAATTATTATCGGGAGTCCTACGTCCTGAAGAAGGTCTTTGTGACCGAAACACGTGTCGACGACCTACAGTGTACCTCTGGAATAACTGGAACACTAGAGTTTTTCCCTTTTTGTGACACCTGAAATTATAGGCTGGGTCATAAATATAGGAAAATAAGAGCAATAAGTATAGTTTATATTGCCGTGATATGCCAATTTGGTTTTACCGTTGAAAGTATGGGGTAATGAATGAATGTGTGAGTTACGAATGTTGAATTTATAATATACATTTGGTGGTTTTATGATTTTATTATACATACATTAATGAAGAAAGATTTATATTAATGAAATAATAAACAATTTGTATGAAAGTTAATAATCTGTTGCGTCTTCCCATTCCACTGGTCCATTGCCTTTTGACTATTATGTACTTTACCTGAAGGACCAGGGATCACAATTGCAGGTGTACCCCTTTCATTATCTCTCTTCAACCTAGGGGAAAGGAACAGTACTGAGAGAGAAAGCCGATCCCCTATCCCTGGGTTGTCGCCCATCAGAAGAAGTAAGGGTACATCAATCCATGGCATATCAGCCTAACAGTTGGGGGATGGATAATCTGGGTTCATGCTAAATGGCGATCGCAAATAGACCGGTATGGAAAGGTAAGGATGACCTAGCAAACCCCTTGGCCCACAGGGTGAACACAGGCAGCAATGGCCCACCGGCGTCAACTAGATAAGAAGAGAGCGAGTGAATGTAAAATACAGCACCAATACATGTGTGGTTGATAATGTTCGCCCAACCGAGTATACTGAGATCGAATATAACACAGCTGGGAACTAGACTCGTCATCGCCCCTAGAAATTAGTCAGACAGGAAAGAAAGAAAAAGAATATACCAAGCCCGTATGACAATCGGATACATAGAACAAGAATCTCAAGAATTAAGAGGCATATAACTCAATAATCCAAAGCTCAAATTTCTGCATACTTAACTCACATAAAACCCACACAACCACTTCTCACACAGCAAACTGCAGGCACTTCAACACACTGCAACAAAAAACAATCAACACATAAGTCGCACCAACAGCACACAAGGACTTGCATCGATCTGATATTCACACACAAGCTCAGCAGGACACCACCTTCTCACTTTCCTATGCCCTCTTCACCCTACTAACCCACCACCCACCTCCTTGTTTGCAGATCCACCTGAGAGCCTGGGACCAATTCCATTGGTGATGGTGCACAGTAATCAGTAGGAATGCACACTCAGATCTGTAGGCGTTAGGACTATATAAAAAGCAGTAGCCTACCGACCAATTCGATAGCGTTGGCAAGTAAGTCTTAACTGTGCTCTTCCATTTAAATGGCCGCTTGGCACTTTGTGGACTTCAAAAGGGAGACAACCGGCTTTCATGGCGACACATTTTATACAGGTATTGGAAAAATTCAGGATATAGCCTCACATTTACAAACACAAATTCAAAACACACAATCTAAAAATATACCTAATTGTAGCATCCTGCCTTCGGGACAAGGTGCGCAGCACGGGACACAGGACAGTAAATGAGACACGTCTACATCAGGCTGGTTGTCGGAGGAAAACCGCTTTATTGGCATTCCGAGCGCACTTACATTAACGTGGGTCAGCTGACCCTTGTGCGCACAGCCACGTCCACCACGTGACTGCCGGCGATGCTACATCTCCCCCAAAATAACATCATCCTACCCCATTTCCTCGATTCATCTCTTTGGCTTTCAAATGATGCGGCAGGGCCTGCCGTTGGCATGAAGAGGAGCAGTCTCTTGCTCTGGTGCTTCTTCTGCTGTGCTCTGTTCCTCCCTTTCTGATTCATCCTCATCTCCTGAATATCCAGATATCTCTCTTGCGAAATCTTCTTCCTCACTCCTGATCTGTAATCTTCGTGGTCCATCCTCTCTTGTTTTCCTGAACAGTGAACTGTTCCCTGTTACAGTCCAGCCATCTCTTTCAGCCATCACCATTGATACTTTCATGGCTGTGACGGTCAATGGCCTGGGGTCGACGTGTTGGACATCCTTGTGGGATTATGCTTGCCGCACCAACACTTGATCTCCTATTTCTAGGTCTGCCTCCCGTGCTTTATTCCGCCTGTCTGCATGGTCCTTCATTTTCATTTTCACCTGGTCATCCCTCTTTCTTACTCACTCACCCCCTCTTCTCTTTCGGCCTTCTGATCTTCATGGGACAATCTTGAGCGCGCTGCGTGACCGTACATTAGCAAAGCCGGGCATGTTCCAGTAGAGTCATGTGGGGTGTTGCGGTAGTCCCGCAGTAATTGATAGAGCGACTGCTCGATGGGCATGTGGGTAATGTTGGCGATGCAAATGGCTCTTTTGACATTCACCATGAAACGTTCCATGGTCCCATTCATTTCGGGCAATAATGGAGAAATCTTGCGGTTTTTGAAACTCATGTATGCCACAAAATCCCTTAAGTCTTTGATGGTGAACGGAGAGCCGTTTTCTGACTTCACTACTTTGGGCACTCCAAACGCCGAAAAGGTCTGGTCCGGGAGCGGTATGGTAGCTGTAGCAGCTGGGACCGCATCGCGCCCACCAAGAATGCAGTTTTTGTTGGGAACTGGCCTCTATATTTTATTCTACAGAGGAAAAATAATTCTATGTAATTGATATTGATATTTTATTTCTATCACTCTCATACACAAGTGTTTCAGAGTGCGACAAGGCAAGGGGGGGAACAGGAGAGAACAAAACATCGATTTTACTAGGCCCAGTGACATTGAGAACGCGCCAGTGCATGGGAGAGGGGGAAGGGAAAAGTGCATGTAATGTGGGAGAAGTGGAAAGTGCGGAGCAAAAGGAGAAACAGATAAATAATAAATAATAATAAATAAATAATAAAGGCAACAAACAGTGGTAGTGCAGCCAGCAAGTGACAAGAGCTGGGTTTAAGGAAGGCGACAGGGTAGGTCTGATAAGTGCAGGAAGAAAAGGGGAGGGGGCTTTATAGGTCCAGATACAGACCCCAGTGCAAGGAGGGGCCCGGAGGCAGGGCATGGGGGGTGGCAGGGTGAGCAGGTACCTGGGCCCGGAGGTCAGAGGGTGGCCAGGTGCACTGTGCCAAGAGAGAACAGATCACCAGGGGAGAGGGGGAGCAAAGGCAGAAGCAAAGAGGAACGTCTTGTGGTGCGTCCGGAACCGTAGATGGTTCTCCTCAAGTTTTTAGAGTGGCAGGAAGGCTGTTCCAGAGGGAGGCCCCAGCTGAAGACAGAGATCTACCCCCAGCTCGTTTCTTTGAAAAATGACTGACCCTGAGGGAGTTAGAGGTAGAGGAGCGAAGAGCTCGAGAGGGGAGGTATTTGCAGAGGGATAGCTGATGGTATTTTGGACACAGGCCCCAGAAAGCCTTGTGGACAATGCAGAGGGTTTTGAATTTAATCCTTGCATCCAATGGGAGCCAATGGAGAGATTTCAGAGCTGGAGAGATACGATCCCAGGGCTTGAGGCCAAGGACAAGTCTCGCAGTCCTGTTCTGGATTAGTTGCAGAGGGCGGAGAGTAGAGGCAGGTAGATTTAGAAAGAGGCTGTTACAATAGTCCAATCTAGAGAGAACCATATCTTGGGAGACCATGAGCTTCTGGGGAAGGAGACGAAAGGCAGAGTACCGAGGTGCAGTAGGAAGTTTGACTTTTTACAGGCATCAGAGATGTGGATGGAGAAGGAAAGTGTGGAGTCAAAGATGACACAGATTGGGGTATCGCAAATCATTGGGTTATTTCATATGCTTTCCCTGTCCTACCCACAAATGAATGACCCATGATCCATGCAGATTTTTGGGGGTGTCCATCATCTGTTGAGAGATATTGTCAAATTAGTTCTGGACTTATGTATCTTTTAAAGCAATTTGATGCCCAACCCCCTATTTTTTGACCCCTTGCAGTCCCATGCCTCCCCTCCATGCTGATGTGGCTGCTCCTGTTCAGAAGGACTGTGTTCCATACTCCGTGCTGTCCCAGCCTGCCCTGGTAATGGCCTTTCGCAGGATGGCTTGAAATTGAAAACGGCTGAAGGCCTTACCATTGGTTGTAAGCAATTTATTTGTGATGCACATCGGGCAGTTGCTCTAAACTTCTATGCAATAAAGGTTTACGAACCTGCTTTTCCTAGTTTTTGTTAACCTAATACCTAGGGCCATGCAATTTCTCCCTATGCGTACCTCTAACATGTCTAACCCATCATTTGCCTTTGTATTAGAAGCTATTAGCGTGCTGACTCTTAGTGCCCCAAAGTAAGCCTGTGTGAATGTTGCCATGAATAATTTGGTGTCATATTTTTTTGTACATACTTTGTTCAGTACTGTCATTAATATTTTTAGCTTTTCGATATTCAGGGGCCTTCTTCTGTCTTTTGCTGCCCCCTCCAGTTTGCCCCATCCCTTAAAGGCATAATCTATTAAAGCGCTATGGGTTGGGTCTGTTGCCCCTGCTATTTTTACAAAATATGCTAATGCTGCTAGATGCATTCTAGTCCCTGCTTTCTTTTTGTCTTGGCTATATGCCCATGCAACAAATGTGTTGACTTCCCACTAATTTATATCCTGTGTGTTTGTGACATTTGTAATTTCTTTTACTCTAGCCAGGCACTTACTGTATTGTTTGGCGGTCTTGTCCACCAGTGCTCTAGGGGCCAGCTCCGTCAAGACACTTGTGGCATCCTCTGGGTGTCTGACAGGGGGTGGGCCTCAGTAGAGACCTTGTCCTGAGGTGTGTTTGTTGCCTGCTGATTTCTTCACCAGGCCCCAGCAGTTCGGCGTGTACCCATCAGCTGTCTCTATGTGTTCCCTGTCAGAATCTCCCACACTTCTTTTGGTACTTCTGTCATTCTCTCGTTTGCGTCTGGTCAGAGGCGTCAGAAAACATCCCACCGCAAGCGAGATAAGGCGTCAGCCACTTTATTCTCAGCATCTGCGATGTGTCTTGCTTTTAACTCAATGTTGTTGTGTAAGGAAATTGCTGTCATTGCCATGTTATCTGACCAGACGACCAGTTCTGAATTTCTTAAAACTGTCACCCATAGTTTTAATGCAATCCATATGAGAAAGATTTCCAACAGTGTTATGTTCTTGGTCCATTCTTTTGTGTGCCATGCCTTGGGCCTGTGGCCCAATTTTCCCCTAAAATTACCCTAAAGCCTTTACTGCCACCAGCATCAGTAAATAACACTCTCTTACTTTCTGAATTTAATGGCGTTCACCACATTACTGCTCCATTAAAGTTTATCAGAAAATCTCCAAGTCTTTTCTGACCTCTTCTACCAATCTGATGTGCAAATGTGGTTTTTTGAAACCTCTAGTTTTTAGCTTCAGGCTTCTGGAAAAAAACTCTTCCTTGTGGTATTATTCGTGCTGCGAAAATGAAACTGCAATTATCTCACTGTTCCTTTGTTCTTCTGTTTCAGAATTTTGATTGCCTTCAGTAAACTTTCTATTTTCTGCCTAGGTATTCTGCCCTCTCCCCTTATTGTGTCTATCTCAATCCCTAGGTATGATATTGGAGTCGCTGGCCCTGCTGTTTTCTCGTGTTGCAACGGAATGCCGCATGTTTCAGTGAACTCTATGAATCTTATTAGGGCCTGTTTGCAGATGTCTGATGCACTGGGTCCTATGGTTAAAAAACTGTCCAACGAATGGATCATGGACGCCTTGTGCATGTGCTTTTGGAAAGCCCATTGTAGGAAGGAATGCGCAGGACATGGCACACCCCGTTGGCAAGCATTTGGCTACATATATCTTGTTTTCAAATTGAAAACACAGCCAAGGTTGTGACCCAGGATGTACCGCCAGAAGCCTAAATGTTGCTTCTATGTCCACCTTGGCTAAAAGGGCTCCCTTTCATGACCAATCCAATTGCTTGCTGAAAACTGGTGTAGGACACTGCTGTGTCTAGTTCGGATATGCCGTCATTCACTGACTTGCCTGGTGGGAAAGATAGGTGATGTATGAGGCAGTATTTATCCGCTCCTCTTGGGGAACCAGTCCCAGTGGCAAGCAGATGAAAGTCCTGAAAGGCGGTGTGTCCCGGCGACCACTTATCCTCCCCAATTCTAACTCTTTTTTGATTTTTTTCCCTTACTGGTTCCAGATCATCCTTTGCTGATTTTAGGTTCTGTGGGATGTCTCTTGTGCTGCTCCCTTTGGAGGGGATGGTGAAACCCTTGGTAAAACCTTCTCATAGACATTTGCTGGTTCCCATGACGGGATACCAGTCCAGCCAGGGCTCCGTTGCCGGTGATAGTATGGGTGATTGGCTGGTGCTTGTTTGGGTGTTAGGGGTCCTTGTGTTTGACACTTTGCTCCCCCGCATCTGCTGCACTGATGCCTGTATCCACATTCTTTTCCCCATAAGCAGTAACCCTTTTCAAATGTCCAACATACGGTGCTATTTCTTTTTTGAGCAGAGGTTTTTGGGGTGCTAGTATTACGGGTACATGACCTAGCCCCCCCAAGTTGCCTCTTCCAAAAGGGCTGCCCTCCTTTATTTTGGTATTGATTATTATCATTGTCCCTGCCCGTGGGCTGTTGAGGGCCTTTCAGCTTGTTAGCCCGAGAGTGTGGCATATGGTAACAGCCTAATCCTTAAGACCATGGGGGGTCATTACGAGGTAGGGGGTAACTATTCCATTATTAGTGGCATAGCTACCCCCTTACTGGGGACCGGATCTGGGTTCCTCGAATGAGGAATTACCGGGCCATTCCAACCTTGGAGGGCCCGGTAATTCCTCATTCAAGGAACCCGGGCCCGGTACCTCCCAATTCCCATTCGAGCCCCCATCCGGCTCAATGGGAATGGGGAGCATGCTAACAACGGGCCCGTTAATAACGGGCCAGTTGTTAGCATGCTGGTGTCCTCGCGGGACCCGCTAAGGACACCTGGTTTTACCAGGCATCCCTACCAGGTCCCGCGAGGAGACCTCGTAATAGGGCAGTAAGGGGTTGACGGCACCGGGAACCTTTACTGGTGCCGTTAACCCCTTACCGCCAGGGTCGGAATGACCCCCACTGTGTATGTACAGGTTGGCCTCCACCTCATCCCAACCTAATACTGGGTATTTCTCCATATAAAGCCTAAACTCCCTATCATAATTCACACATGCTTTTCCCCCAAAGGTGTCATTTACCTCCTGAATTTTGTCCAAGTCAGCCATTAGCTGTGCACCTTCCTCTGGGAATTTTTCCATTATGATACTGGCCAGTATGTTAAATGATCTTGCCCAATTTCCAAAATTCTTCTCCACTTGCTTTCTTTTAATTGCCGGCTTCTCTTCCTCTGTTACTACATCAAAACCTCTCTGTTTGAAGTCTAAAAGCGTAAATATATCGATTTGAATTCTTCCCTCCAGATTTCTCTTTTATCTTTATATCTATGTGCCAGGTTAATATTCTCCTAAATTTTCTTTGTGGTCCAACGTTCTGTTGTGGGTCTACCAAACTTTATGATCTAGGCTCCATTATCCCCCTGGGTTGTCATGGCGCTTTGGTTCTCATTAGAGCCACGGCCTGTTACTACCTGTGTGCCCAGCGTACCATTGAGTACCGGCGCCATGGGTATGGCTGTGCATGCCGCACCAGATGATGTCATTGGTGGGGTGCTCTGGGTGGGCACCCCCACCTACGCTGCTTACATGGGCATTTACGGTGGTTGTGGGCTGTGATATCTCTCCCCCTGTTGTCTGGTTGTTAGTGTTCTGCCCTTGTATGTTATTGCTTGCCCCTTGTGCTGCAGTGACCCCTTCTCCCCATGCTCTTAAATGGGCGTCCTTCATCTGCGCCTGTTTTCTTACTATTTGTAAGCCCTTGCTAGTGCTTAATTCTGTCCTCAATTTTTCCTATTTTGCTCAATACTTCAAAATCTTGCATTGACTGGTGTCCAAAAAGCATTTTCTTACACATATTCCCCATTTTCCTAGTCTCATTACCTTGATTCTTCTTTTTCTCTGTCTGCTTCCTTCCTTATTTGAGCTGGGCATTCCCGTGACCCCTCCATTTTCCTGTGACCCCTTCATTTTCTTTGCTCTTCTCATCTCTTGCTTTCTTGGGTGCTGGCATAAAATCTTCTACCCTGTTCTCTTCCTCCTCATCTTCTGATGAATCACTCCCAAAATATGTCCTTATCTATGCCCATCCAAACCTTTTTTGGCGGATGCCGTCCATTGCCGCCATTTGGTGCCCCTCTCTGCTTTTTATGTTGTTTGCGGGCTTGCCATGGTGTGAAAAGGTTGTCAGCAAGCGTGTGGCCCTTTCTTCTGTTTCTTTTAATGTGCTTAAGAAAGATGTCTTCGTGCTCCTGGTTTGGCGTGAGCTTTAATTTCCCCACCGTGAACATTCTGTGTCCTTCTTATTCTGCGTTACTGTTCTGGAGGCAGCCCCTTTGTTTTCCTTGCCTGCCGGGTGCTTTTAATTTGCAACCTTGCAGCAGCTTTCGTGGCCTTCCCTTTGCTGGAATCTTTGCTGTTTAACGTTGAATTCACTGTGTCCCGGTTGCTATGGATACATGAATCTCTGGAGCTGCCAGGTTCACAACATTCACCAAGGCTTTTTGTCCGCCTTCTATAAGCCTCGCTGCAGTACCTGGTACCGGTGCGTACTCCGAGTATCTTTCTCAGCAATGCACTCCGCGCTTGACTTTTGTTTAAAAATGGGATTAGAGCCCTGTGCTTTCCCTGTTCATGCTTCGCCCCAGGCAGTGCAAGCCTTTCCAAGGTACTCGTAAATCACGGCGAACCCCAATGCAAGAACAAAAATAAATTCCATGGTGTAACCTGCAGTTTTCACTTTTTGAGCTTCCGCCCCAGACGGGGAGTCAAGCCTGCAAAGTAACCACGCACCAAGCACACCAACAGGAAAGTGATGAACTGGGTCTGCGAGGGCAGAGTCCAGCTTTTGGCCGCTCCCAAGCTTTAGGGCCTATGCCCACTAGCTACATGGGGGACCCTCCATTCCACGGCATTGGTCAAGTGCCGTTCCTTTAAGGGGAGACCTGGGTTTGGATACCACTAAGTGCAGTTAAATATATGTATGACAGGATTATCTGGCAACACATGCCATCGCTGCAGGGGTGTTGCTATGTTTAAGATCCAGGGTTAGCTAGCCCTTTGGTTGTAGCCCCTGAGCCTTTTGGTTGTAGACCCTGGGCTTCTATTTCGGGCTACAACCAAGTGTCCCTAAACGCCCTAGCGACACCGCTGGATCCCGAAGCCCTGATTGACACAGCTGTTGCGTAGTAATACGCTGTTGGGCACATGCGCCGATCCAGAACGAGACTCACGCATGCGCAGTGTTAATAAACACGGCCCGTGCGGCAGTTCGCGCCGGGGACCCAAACCATCCACATGTCTCCGGCGTAGCTCCTTGGACGTATGCGGAGCGAGTGTGTGTGTGACTGCGTGGGGCCCTCCAACGCCCCCACGATACCCAACACTGGCGACGAGGACGGCGTGGGAGCCATCCTCCGCTCTGGCAACGTTCTAGGAGAAGAACGTTGACTCGCGTCCACACGAGTCCACACGAGTCCACGCGTATGGCCGGCAGCCATCTTGGTCAACACGTGAAAGGCAGTGGTAGCGGGCCGTGAGGGTGCTCGTGCGCCACTTGCACTTTTGCTTTGCCCAGCAGCAATTTTTGGAAATTCCACAGCCCTTACATTTACAGGGCTGTGGCACAAGTGACCAGGAGGAGAAAAGGGTGCAGGAAGAGCACCACATCGCAAGGGGACTCAGCACACCAGCCCAGCAGCCACAGAAGGTGTCCAGCAAGTACCGGTGAGTGCTATTCACCAAGATGGGGGAAGAAGATGACCTAGATGGTGCAATTGCCCCCATCCCACGCAGGATGAACAGCACGCTAAGCCCCATGCCTGAATTTGATACCACAGGCCTTCCATCTAAGCTGGGTCCAAAATGGCTCCTGTGGGTGAAACGGCTAGAAATGTTTTTCACGGCCGCGGGGGTCACGGAAGATGCAGAGAAGATCACCATCATGGTATACTCGGCAGGGGTGGAGGTACACAAGATCTATGACTCGCTGACCATCCCTGTGGCCACCTACGTTGCAGTGAAACAAGCACTCAGGGATTACTTCCTCCCCATGGCAAACATAGACTTTGACAGGTTTGTCATGTGCACAGAGAAGCAGCGAGAAGATGAATCATTGGACAAGTTCTGTGCGCGACTCCGACACCTAGCAAGCTCCTGTAAATGGGGTAACGAAGAAGAGATGGTTCGTAACCAGTTGCTGCAAGGGTGCAGCTCCGGAAAACTGCAGAGGCAGGTTTTGAGAGAACCTGGGCTAACCCTACAACAAATCCTAGACATGGGGAGAGCGTATGAACTGGCTGATGCCAGGGGGGCAAAGATGGACGCAGCTACTCATGTAAAGAAGGAGGAAGAAGCTTTTGCAGTTGGTCGCTATGCACCAGGGAAGGCAAGATGGGCGCCAAGAGGTGGAGACCCACCCACAGGTCACAGCAATGCTCCATCATGCCAATACTGCGGATATGACCTGCCACATGTAGGCGAGTGCCCCGCCAAATCAAGAACCTGCGGCAGATGTGGCACTCCGGGACACTATGCGAGAGTGTGCAAGGCAACGACACCAGTCGCAGCGTCAAGAGGTCCGGAGAGAGATGGCCGAGGCACCACTAGGAGGATACCGGGTGTGTCGTCCATTGAACAGGGCATGCAAGATTTGAACATCGCAGAAGAAGAGGAAGAGGAGGACGAAATCTTCTTCATCTCCTGTATTGCCAAAGGCCCAGGGAAACTGCGCCAGCCCACGTGCACAGTGAACATTGGGGAAACACCCACGCCGGTCCTGATAGACACTGGAGCGTCCGTCTGTGTGCTAGCGACTGAACATTACAACGCGTTGCCTGGCCCACCAGGGTTGGCAGAATCCACGGCACGCATATATGCTTTTGGTGGACACACTCCGCTCCCCATCCAGGGGGTATTCGTAGCACCAGTGACTCATGGACAGACCAGAATCAAGGATAGAGAGGAAGTAGAGTCGACGGCTACCCAGGCCTAAGGCGTGACAGGGGGTCGCAATATTCCTTGCAGTGGAGCTAGGAAAATACTAGCTGGAGAAAAAATGATCACCGTGGAGTATAATAAACAGGAAGGTTTATTTTAACAGGAAGACATGTTTACACAATTCTTTATGTGCCGTGGCACATAGTGTATGCATACTTGAAATACATTGACAGGTTGCATATCGGTGAGTTAGTAATCATACAATAGTGACCAGATATTCTATGTATTGTTTACAATCACAATACATTTAACGTTGTCGACACTTAGGCGGGTGTTTCTGGTTCGGTAGGTTACAAAGGGCAGTGGCTGGATGAAATGAGGCAGCGCTGCGAGGTAGTACCGAACTGTCTTCAGGACATCAAGTCGTGGTCGGACTTAGTTAAGTAAGAAGAGCGTCATCCATGTGTAAGTAAGTTGACGCCATGGCGGTGGTCTTGTTTTAGTCCAGCTGTCGGTAAATACGGCTGGGGTTGGCAGTGTGCGTTAGTCAGATGCCCAAGTCTGTGCCGAATTGAAAATGAGCAGCTAGCTTGCAGTGACTAGATGGGAGGTCTGTACGAATTCCTTTTTCATGCTCGACAAGTGGACCCCTACACTTGCTGGGCATTGGCGTTTCCTGAGTTCTGTTCTTCTTCTTCATCAGTTTTATCTGTTGCCCCAACCGTTTTCTTGGGTGGTTTTACCAGGCAGTCACAGAGGAAGTGACCTGCTTGTCCACAATATAAGCAAAGCTGTTGTCTTCTTTTTTCCCTTTCTGCTTTGGTAAGGGGACTTCGTAATCCACCAATTTGCATTGGCTCAGACTGTTCATGTGGTTTAGTCTGATTGTCACGAGGTGGTACGTAAACTGACTGTCCCTCTTATCTAGCTCCATCCATTTTCCGATTCTGCAACCTATGATCGAGTTGCACCGTCAAGTCTATGTAGTCCGCACACCTCTCAGGGGGATTCACCACTTGTGCCAACACATCCTTAAATTCTCCACGTAACCCTCGGTAAAAGAATGTAGTCCTCTTCTCTTCTGGCCAGTTGGTTTGGGCTATGAGAAGGTTTAAGGTTGCAATATAGGTTAATAGATCTTGACTCCCTTGTCTGAGTGACAACAACTTGTTGTGCAGAGCTTGTCCTTGAGTATGACAGGCAAACAATTTCTCCATCTCATGTTGGAAATTCCCAAAGTTCCAGAGTAAAGGGTCATCTTGATTTACCAATAGACCAGTCCGCCGCATTACCTCCTAAATACGAGAGTACAAACGCCACTTTGGCTTGGTCATTAGGAAAGGCACCTGGTCTGCACAAGAAATGAAGGTGACATTGGTTCATAAATACAGCAAACTTGTTTGGGTCGCCGATGAAGCGTTCGGGAGGGGCTAGAGGCACTGCTCTTGGAAGAACCACCTGAACCGGTGTTGATTGTTGTGGTGTGGAAGAATGAGAAGAATGGGTCACTCCAGGCAGTGGAACCTATCCTGCTTGTGCTTGTAGCATTTGTCTTGCCAATTTGTCAGTTCTTACTTGAGTTACAATAAGATCCCTCCATAATGCATTGGTTTCCTGTCTTGAAGCATGTACTTCAGCCCGTAATTCCCCTAGTAAGAGGGCTAACTGATCTGTTTCTGAAGTTTCCATAATGCCCAGGCAGAGAGTATTAGGGGCTTTGCATTCTGTTACGCTCACCTGGTCTCTGCGGAGGCATTGGGGCACGGTTGCAGCACTCCCTGAACTTGAATTACCCCTTTCAGGCTTCTCCCTCAGTAGAAAAGCTGTGAGCGGTGGTACGTGCTGATACTGCTTCTGCGTGGAGATAAGAGTGTGTGAGTGCGCCAATCTGTGATTGTTGTACCTCTCGAACCCTTCACCCCAAAGTACGGTTTCTGTGAGCATATGCCGGCTCATAAAGCTCACCTGTGAATTATGGAAGCTAAGCTCTCCGTCTTGCTACTTCTGGCAGGGGCGCGTCGAATGGGATCTAGTTCCTTCACTGATCCCTGATAAGGATTAGTCCAGTCCAGCTGCAACTATGCTTCTCCTTATGATTGGTAAGTCTTTCTTGAGCTCTTGTGATGCTGGTCGTTCTGTTTAATGTCTTTATATGTTTCTCCTATTTATGTCCGCAATAATGTCTCTCTTCTGTTTTCGTCCCTTAGATGGAAATGCGGCCTCAATGCAGCTGTGAGTCGCGGCCGGATGGAAGATGGATGCTGCCACAATGTTTGACAGCAGGTAAGCGATGGTTTAAGGAAAAGCGCGAAGTATGGCGAAGCGCAACCTTAAACTGACTGTTTTTTCAATGTCTAACCTTGTCTTCTGTTTTTCCTTGCAGGCACTGCTATCGACGATGGAGTGTGTCGTGCTGTGGTGCCAAGATGAAGATTTCGGCGTTCCGGAAATTGTAAAGATGAATACTTGGTTCGCCGAAGAGATGTACAGATAAGAACAGCTTCCCCCAGGGAGCTTGCCAACCCTGCTGCAGTCTCTACCTCTCCTGTCCCCTCCCAGGCCCTCTGCACTGCACTGGCCTCTCACTTCATCTCTAAAACTCAGGACATCCTGTCCTCACTCTCCTCCTATCACCTCCCCCCCTCTCTCCCCGGCTCTTCCTCTGGCCCTTCTGCAGCCACCCCTCCTCCCTCCTTCTCTGCCTTTCCCCTTTTTTCTGCTGACGAGGTTTCCAGACAAGTCCGATCTATGAAAGTCTCGTCTAAACAGGTTCACCCCTGTTCCTCCAAAACTATCAAGGACCACATCGACTCCCTGGCTCCTGCCCTGGCTGACTTTTGCAACCACTCCTTCGCCTCTGGAGTCTTCCCATCCCCCCTCAAGCACTCCCTTGTGCACCCTCTTCTTAAGAAACCCTCTTCCGACCCCTCCTGCCCGGCTAACTATCACCCAATCTCCATCACTCCCTCCTGGGCAAGCTCCTGGAGAAACTGGCCATCTCCCAGCTTAACCTCCATGCTGAATCTGTTGGTAGTCTTCATGACCACCAATCTGGCTTCAGAGCTGCCAGAAGCACGGAAACTGCTCTCCTGAACATCCGTGAGGACCTGCTCTTGAACCTCGACTCCAACACTCCGTGTGTTCTCATTCTGCTCGATCTCTCTTCTGCCTTTGACACTGTCAACCATGCCATCCTGCTCAACCGTCTCCGTGATAACCTGGGTATCACTGGTCAGGCTCTGGGGTGGCTGACCTCTTTCCTTTCCAATCGACCCTCCCAGGTCCAACTTGGGTCCTTCCTCTCTGACATCTTTTTCTCCACCTGTGGTGTTCCCCAGGGATCTAATCTCTCTCCCTGGCTGTTCAACCAATATCTGGCACTCCTTGCCCACCGCATCGCCGCTCTCTGCCCCAACTTTCAGTGCTATGCGGACGATACCCAGCTCATTATCAGGCTACCCTCGGCCTCCTCCTCTCCTTCCCTCATCTCTGACTGTCTGTCTGCTATCCAGGAATGGTGTGCCGCCAATGACCTCTGCCTTAATGCCAGTAAGACTGAGATTCTACTCATCAGCACACCCACTCCCTCCTTCCCTGCAGCTCTCTGGCCAGCCTCTCTTCGCCCTCTTCCTGCTCCTACCTGCAAGGCAAAAAACCTCGGGGTCATCTTCGACTCCACACTCTCCTTCTCTCCTCATATATCTGACATCTCTAAGAAGTCACACTACCAGCTGCACCTCCTCAGAGGTATTCTTCCCTTCCTCTCCTTCCCCCAGAAGCTCACTGTCTCCCGAGCCCTGGTTCTCTCGAAGCTAGACTACTGTAACAGCCTCTATCTTAATCTGCCTGCCTCCACTCTCCGCCCTCTGCAACTCATCCAGAACAGAACTGCGAGACTTGTCCTTGGCCTCAAGCCCTGGGACCATATCTCTCCAGGACTGAAATATCTACACTGGCTGCCAGTGGCTGCGAGGATTAAGTTCAAAACCCTCTGAATTGTCCACAAGGCCTTCTGGGGCCTGGGGCCTAAATACCTTCAACTCTCTCTTCCTAAATATCTTCCTTCCCGAGCCCTTCGCTCATCCGTCTCCAACTCCCTCAGGGTCAGCCGCTTCTCGAAGCAACGAGCTGGGGGTAGATCTCTCTCCGCGGCAGGGGCCTCCCTCTGGAACAGCCTTCCTGCCTCCCTGAAACTTGAGGAGAACCATATCCGGTTCCGGAAGCACCTCAAAACCTTCCTCTTTGCTTCTGCTTTCTCTCTCCCTCTCCCCTGCTAAATTCTTCATTGAAACAGCACTGAATCTGCAACTGGGCCACTCTCACCGACCTCGGTCCGGGGCCCAGCCACTCTCCACTTGCACTGCCTCCTTGGCAACCCCTGCACTGCGGGACTGTCTCTGTATCCGTACAGCCCCCCCTTCCCAGCACCTGTCTGGACTTACCTTGCACTTGCCACCAGCTGGCCCTATTTATTTATTTTATTCTACTTACTTTGTACTGCACTTCCCCCCCTTCCCCTCCCCTTGCATTTTTCCCTTCCCCTACCCCTGCACTTGCACGGTCTGAATGTCACCTGGCCTAGTAGGATCGTTGTCTGTCTTCCCCTTGTTCCCCCCTCCCTGCCTCGTCGCGCCTTGAAACACGCGCGTTACAAATGCCATATCATATCATATCAAGTGCAGAATAACGCAAAGCGTCTGTCATGAGGATCGGGCCAGCTTATATAGCTGAGATCGTGTGCACACCCATTAGGGCCGGCTTACCAGCCACACCCTGCAACTCCTAGAGAGTGAGCATGTGCAAAGGCAATCCATTAGCAGACACACCCAAGAATGCACTTGGGGCTGCTTAATGGATGGCATGTTCAAGGTTAATGCATCCTGCTTAATGGATGGAATGTTCAAGGTTAATGCATCTGAAGTGCTTTGTGTATAATAAAAGCTTTTTGGTGTTAAATGGATGTTCTTGTTTACATTAAGGCGCCAGGACAGTGTCCACCCAGGTCTCCTGTGCATGCGACCCCTGCATGCCTGTGCCCCTGACTTCATGACCATGATGATGACCCAAAGTTCTATGAAGGGAAGTGGGTTTGGTGCAACCCCAATGCACTTGTCATTCGACGACCACGCAAACTATTACGGACACCTCAGAGTAATAACTAAGATATATCAGCACGGAGCAAAAGGATGGTCATAAACGGATGTGGTTGACAGGTCGACCAGAGGGGGGACTGAAGAGGGATGGGGAGGTTTGCCCATTCCTCCCCCTCCTATGAGACATATGACACAGAAGAAGGCCAGGAGATACCATGAACACTGTACTATTTCAGACCAATTCCTAGTGCTCCAATGATAGACAAGTATGTCGAGAGCCCTATAGGTCAGGTGTGGTACAAGTCTAGCCCAGAGTGGATGAGGAGCCCCAGTCTACAACCAAGAACACCTCAATTGACAGTATTGACTAAAGCGCCAATAAGCCAAGTCACTGACGTCGTTAGAGACCCCACATTCGAACCACACGTGCCATCCGCAGATTGTCACTGCTTTATTATTTTGTCATTAGCTAGAAACAGCAAGGCAGAAACCGCAAGAAGCAAGAGATCCTGAGTAAAGCTTGCATATGCTTATATTCAAATAACCGTATGGACCTGCAGGAGCTCCTATGGGATCTGACAGAGGCAAGTGTGACTAACGTATGGGGAATATAGAATAGCATGGACACTTTAGGAACCGCATAATGGTTTAGGAAAATTACAACAGGCCACAAGCCTCTCAGCAAAGCTGAGCAGAGTTGAATGTAGGCTGGACAAGAGCAAATGTTTGAGCCGGACCCGTTGCCAAGGCCACCAGATACAAATGATATTCCATTCCCCGATCAACAGTAACATCAGCTGCAAGAAATAAATGCAAATAATTCTTCATAATTCAGAGCTGCACAGCTCCATATCATGGTCTACAAACATGTGACCCGGCCGACTCAGACAATGGACAGAAATATGTTTTAACTAAAAAATGGCATTGTTCTTGTAATATTTATTTCTTTGCACCTAGTCATTCATGCATGTTCACTTCTTCTAATCAGGCAGTTCAAATAGTATGGTACACCTGTGGTACTATGTGCACTACTGGGCCAAACATATCCATGTTGCTGTGCGGGTGAAAGCGGGGACGCAAAATTCCATATGTTTTTTCTAATTTGTATTTTGGGAGTATTTTGACTGCCTATGTTTTTTTTGTGTGCGCATTTGCCAATTTCTAAGGAGTAAATGTGGCTGAAACACCCCTTATCTGTAGGGCAGTTGTCATACCTTTGATTCCCCGGCACCAGAGCCATGCCTCTCTCTCACACCCGGTCCGGGCCAGGGGTTCCCCTGCTTCCCTCACGCAGCACCTGCAGTCCTTGCAGTGTTGCTGCGGTACCCCCGCTCCACTTACCTGTGGCAACAGGCTTCTCCTCTGCCTCCCTGCATGGCACTCTCTACGTCCTTGGAGGTTGACATGGCTCCTCCACAACGCCAGAGTGTGAGGACGTTGCACTGCTCTGGTCACATGACCTCAACCAGAAAGTAAACTATAAAAGCCTTGCCGTACTGCAGTACGTTGCTTCTCAACGTTTCTGTGAGTCTTTATTTACGGCGTTCATTTTGTTACTGTGTTTTTCTGCATTTTTGACCTATGGCTGTGCTTTACTGGATTCCTTTGGATTACCCTTGACAGTTGGGGAATTATTACTGGGACGTTTTTGGTTTTCTGGCTCTTGGCTCCCAGCTTCGTCTTTACTGGATTTTGGCTTGGATTACCATTCTGTTTTGGCATTTTTACACCTTTTTCCTGGAACTATTTGGAAAACATTGAACTGGGTTAAATTGTGTTTCTTGTATCAGATTGCTTTCTGGATTTTGCTCTTGGAACTGTTCTTACCTGGTTAAATTGACTATGAACGTCTCCTGTTGCTATCTACCACTGGAATTGACTCCACCAAGGAACTGTGGCCTCCAATGCTTCCGCTCCTTTCCTAGGAGGGGACTTCATCATCTTGTCTACAGCTGGTGTTCCATCTAGGTAGGTTCATTCTTCTAGCCAATGTCTATTATTACCCTGTGCTATAGTGGGGATTAGGGGTGTCCTTTTGTTTCTCTATAGCTGCTTGGGGATCAGCTGCTGCAGTTTCACTCCTCACCTGTGGCCTCAATAACTGGTTAGGGAGTCTGTATTTTCTCTCTGACAGGTGTTTGGGGACGGAGGTCTATAGCTCACACAGGAGCTCTCCTGTTGATTCTTGACAGCTGTCCACAAATCATCAACACAGTCATAGCAACTTGAACCAACAATGACCATGTAGTCCACACAAAAGCACACAACATAAGCAACAAAGTCCCAGACCACCATCACATGGGCAACAACCACTATTCTGCACGTATCCCTCAAACTACACACACAAGAACACTAGTAGGAAGGCACAGTACAGTGCCCGTAAACCCCCTATGCGTGTCCCACAACAATATACAGGCCAGTGGTCAACCCATTCCCTCACTAGTATGCGCACAATACACATTCACATAAAAATAGTCATGCAGACTTTGAGAAATTCAAGTGCACTGCAATAAAGATGCACATCTCACCTCACACCTTTTCCCTTGCCAGCATGCACCGGCTGTACCCTGGAATGCATGGATGTTCCCCTCTGTGGGACTGCAAACCACCCAACTTTGATGATGTGTTTTGCACACGCATACAACAGCAACGTCCCCTTCAATCACAGCAACCATCGTCCCCCAGCAGAATGCCTCTGTAGAGAAAAACAACACAAGGTTAAGGCAGGAAACACATCCATGCACCCAATTACACTGCAATATGTGCCCCCCTGAGTGCCATGCAACAAATGCAAACAAGAACCCACCATCCAACCATCACCATGTGTCGCCGCACCCACCTCACGCCAATGCAATGAAAACAACCCACACAGTGACACCTTACCCACCCACAACACCTACACTGTCTGCCCTCCAGAGTGCCCGGCAGTGAAAGACCAGGTGCCACTTACACCTTGTCATGGTGATGGGACATTGCGAACACTCTGATCCAGCCAGGGTCAGTATGACACTGAGTGGACTCCCAAAAAGAGACCACTGAGATGCTGGAAACCCAGGATCTCCTCGGAAGTACTCCCAATGCCCTGATATGGCATTCCCTGATTAATGTAGCAGCAGGACAGTGCAGTAAACCCTGGCAGGGGAGCCGATGATGTAAAGCCCAAGATGATGGTATGCAAACATATCAGCAATTGCATTGAAGACAGGGTCCGCCAGAAGGCAGCTGTTCACAGAGGCAGCAGTCATCCAGGAAGGCAGGGCACAGAGGAAACTGGCATCAAAGATACAAGCAGACTTGCAAAAGGAATGAGAAACAGCGGCCAAGGACTCAGCCACGCAAAAGTGAACGGAGGATAGCACAGGATCAACGTGCTGATCTTGGAAGCAAGACCACTCAGAGCAACAGAAGTTCGATTCCTGGATCCACGCTTAGAAACCAAACTCAAGTACGGTATTAGGTGCATTATAAAAAAACAAGTAAATCAAATTAATTAAATCAAAGGGAGCAGGAAACAGGCAAGAGGAAGGGAAGGTTGACTTCACAGGGATTGGATTGAATGGGGACCAATGTGCTTGGAACTGAAGGGAGCGTTGAGATGCACTCAGCAGCTGTCAACAGGTTGCAAAATATCTGCTAGTGTACTGTGCATGGTACATGTTCACCATGGCAAACAACAACAGCTGGCCAATGGCGTGTGTCTGTGGTGAGCATGGCATCCCCCAAATGGCCATCACTGCTTTGCTGTGTGTGGATTGTTCTCAGACCAGCACTGCAGAAGGGGGTAGAAATGTCTGGAAAAGCTCAGTGAAAGGAATGCCACGCGGCATGCAAGACACATGAAAAAACTGCAAGGAATCACTCAACATCACTCCTATCACCATGTGTCCCAGCACACATACAACCGAATCTGCCACCCTCATGACACATCACCAATAAACACCCTACAGTAATAGCCTCCCTCACAACAACCACCCTGCAACCAGTGCCACCCTGATTCTCTTGATAAAACAGCATGCAGAGAGACACCAGCCTACGATCACCATGTCTTACATGCACCCATGAAGCTGGCCCGGCTCACCTCAGTATAAGGAAAAGAATAATAACCCCACACACTGCCAGACTTCCTGCCACCAACGACACCACAGGTACCACCCTGGGTACCCTCGACTTACCTGCACAAGGTACCCACCTGGCTCGCATCCACTGCATCCCACCTGAAACAACATTTTGAACTCAGAAAGACATGCATTGCATCAATGTAAAGATGCTGGACAGCCATGCCAACTCCTGTATGGAACAAGGAAATAGGCAAGGACCATCCGGTGTCAACATCTGGATGTACAAACAACCACGCGTGAGCAACCATCAACATCACAACAGCAAAACTGACCAATAGAGAAATCACTGGCAGCAAAGCTAACAGATTACAAGCACAGCACAACATGCACCCTTGAAATAGGTGTCTCTTAGCCCTGGGTGCGGGCCCAAGTGGGGATATTGATTGCAGGCATACAAGTTCTGCACACCCACTGTCAGGTCTCATGTGTGCCTTTGGGGCAACTAGGATGCAGGGTAGGAAAAGGACTCCAAGTGAGGAGGTGATGTCCCGGGAGTGGAAGTACAAGTGTGGTAGCTGATGAGAAGAATGATATGATATGATATGAATGACAGAGGGCAGGAGGGTGGCAGGGCACAGAGTGATGAAGCACATCAGCGGAGTGGAGAGAAAGAGAGAGGGATAGTGGAAATGCAGTGAAAGGACGTGACTGGCTGGTGGGGAGATGAAGATGGATACGTCTGACATCACAATGGGCGAGTGTAGAGAGACGGTGGCCAAGAGAGGAAGACAGATACATGAACTCTTGTAAAAAAAAGCAGCCTGCTCAGAGAGCCTGGAAGGCAAATACATGGAAAAGCGGCACATGTAGTGGGCGAGGAAGGACACAAGAGGGTCATGGAGAAGGGAAGACTGGCAAGAGAAAGGCCACCCGTGAAAGGTCAATCAGCAGTTTCACATAAAAAAAACTACATGCACAATACACAATTGCATGCAAAGCAGAAAGAGACCCAAATCCGCAGCATCCCTGCAAATAATTGCCTACAAGCACATACCCATATCCTGCACCAACCACCAACCCCCCGTTGGACCCCACTGTAAATGGACCTCGGCACAATATGAAGCTGTTAACTTACCCTCCAACAGACCACAAACCATGTGGGAGCAGTACCAGTAAGTGTGCATGGATCCCAGGGTGCACTGGCAACACCCACAGGGACAACAGATGAAGACAAACTGGTGGAAGTGGACGATGTACCACATATGGGCCCACAATGTGCACACAAACCGTGTAGTCACTCACAGTGCTGGATTAGATCAACAGGTAATGTAAAAGAAAGGTCATGCAATAGATCCAGGTGTAGAGAACATACAGAAATGAACAATGATCAGCAAGTGACCTGATTGGGGAACACAGGAGCAGTCCGTCAGGGGTCCACATGTGCATATCTGTACAATCCGACATGCAGCAAGTGTGACAAACCTGTCCTGTGGAGTCAATGTACACAAATGCCCAGAACTGTGTCATCAGAGGCTACCTCATGATAGGGAGTGTGATGCTGGAAATGCATTGGAGGGACAGGGCCTCCGTATCCTTGTCCTTTACTGCTTTTTATCGTGTGATCTGTCGTGTTTTCCATGCAGGAGTTCATGTGGGACTCCTGACGGTGCAGCTCTCTATCTTTTGGTTTGGTGAACGGACCCGTGGGATACTCTTATGGCACCCATGGGTGGGGGTACAACCCTGTGCCCCTAGTGTATGTTTTTGGGCCCCTGTGCAGGGTATGGGCTGGTGGCAGCTCCATGCTGAATTTGACAGGTGCGCGGAGTATCCTCCATTTTGGGATACCCCCGCCCTGCCATTGGGATCAGTTGATCCCTGATGGAAAACAAGATGGCCCCGGTGGCCTCTTGCTTTCTATTACCCATTACCTTGTTTTCCCAAAGTCCTGGGAAGCCCTGACTCTGTCCCTTCCCCCTGACTGGCTGTTGGGTGGAAGTGCCATACATGGTGTTGTTGTGAAGGCCCAGTCAGACTAGCTGGAGCCTTCCCGGTGATGTATGTTGTGGGTACCTCCTCTGGGTGGGACCTGGGTGAATAGAGTGTGTGACGAATATGCATTCTATGTTGTGGGTGTCTAGTATCTGGTGGTTGACACAATGACTGAGGCAACCCTGCCCGAAACCGGTATGAATGCAGCTTGGAGTGTTGAATGGCTCGGTACTTGTCCCAATACACATAACCGTTGTGAGTGTCTGGAGAGAAGTGAATGGCCTGAATACCTCATGTGCCTGATTGGCTGCCTGCCTGCATGAATGCCCGTAGTCGTGATTGGATGCTTGAGTGTGACCCAGCGGAATGAATGGGAGATCAACAGTATATCTGGGGACCTCTCACTGCTAGGAATTGTGTTCAGAAGCTGAAGTCCACTACGACGAGTAACTGGATTAACTGATGCTTGACCTTGAAGCCCTGCTGGACGAGAAGAATTGATGTTGCTCTCCTTCACAATCTGAAAGCTGCTTTGCCTCCAAGGACTGACCCAGAGAGGACCTGGTAAGGCGCCCTCTTCCCGAGCTACGAGGGACCATCGTGCACATCTGATCTTTGCCAATGCTCCCTGGTAGATAGACCTTCGACAGGTTGCCGACCCGATACGGGGACTGCTGCGGAACTCCAAGGAGAAGCACTCGGACTGTTGTCCGCCACTGTCGACGACCGCCACGCCGACCGGATCCGCCGTGCTCCCGTTTGCCTAAGAACTTCAATTGATCATCGGACGCTCGCATCTGCATCGTCACCCTCTTGTCTCCCGCTGGAGAAGGCCCGACTGTCGACGCGCCAAGGAGCACCCACCGGTGGGTTTCCCGCCACCTAAAGACAGCAGAGACGCCGACGACTCGACGCCCTTGCTGGGCCACAGTTCTTCATCATCTCTTTGCGGTCCAGTACTATTGTCACCGAGGTGCCTCACACGCCTCTTCCTTGCAGGACGCCAATGCTCTGTCGTCGGCGAGCACCACTAGGAACGAAGCTGTTGTCACAACTCGCCTGCCGTGGAGACTATACCTAAAATGGAGACTGAAAAGGAGATAGAAGAAGGACTCCTTCCCTGGACTCACGGTGCGCTTTCTAGTCTTTTGACTTTATATTCCCGGAAGTTGCTAACGCACTCGCGTTGCAACTTCCAGTACTTTGGAAAGTGTTTACCAGCGCTCACGTGTTATTCTTCCTTTTTCCTCCTGGCCGCTTTCCGAACGGCTTCCCCTTTCCGTTTCTGCCGTTCTCGGACGGCTGTTCCTCTGTTTGCTGTCTACTGCTTACCTGCTTGGACCCTCCCTCTTTCCTTGCTCGCAGTCCTTGCGAGGTTCCTGCTACTCTTCTGCAACCTAGCCCATCCGGACTCCCTGCTTTCTGCTGCTGCTCTGTGGAGTATTTATTTGGAGCGATTGTGTACTTCGACTACTCCTTCAGTTTTTCAAGTGCATTCTGGGATCAGTAGTCCCAGCAAGATATCACAACCTACCAGGGTTTTTTCGGCAAGGCTTTTTCCCTGGTCTGGGGTGGGCTCCCTGGGGTCCCCACTGCCAGGCAAATAGCATCTCAGGCAAAGTGGCCTCTGGTGGAGCCCATACCCATCGCACCAAACCAGGGGTAAGGACGCACAAGAAGCCCAGCGACTTTTGGAGACAGAGAAGAAAGGAGATACCAACGGATGACTCCTGGGACTCTGATTCAGACGGTACCTCAGCCATAAAGACTTCAGGTGAGGAGGGGGTTGGTGGAGATAGCAAGGACCAGACTAAATCTGAGAGATTGCAACGCCAAGAGATCATGGCTTCTCTAGAACAATACCAGGAAATGGTAAATGCCATCCAGGCCCTAACGGCTGAAGTACAGTCACTAAGATCTGACAATACGGCATTACAGCAACAGGTTCAACAGTTGGGACAACAGGCACCTCAAACGGGATGATAACAGAGGAGAACTACCTCCTCTTCCCTTGTCGTGTGGAAAATATGATGGGGACCCAAAGAAATTAAAAGAATTCTTGGATGCCTGCACAATCCAATTCACCTTTCGCCCCAGAACCTACTAGTTAGACAGAACCAAAGTTGGGTTCTTAATTTCCAATCTGACAGGCAACGCTCTGGCATGGGCTACGCCTTTTGTTACCACTTCAGATCCGATTCTTATTGATTACGGTCTATTCACACAATGACTAAAAGAAAGGTTTGAGAGACCGGAGGTCTTGTATTCCGCCTTCGAAAATCTACTCGACATACGACAAGGGTCATCGGATGTCCAAACGTACCTTGTGAGATTTCAAAGGATAGCTGCAGAAGCAGGATGGCCCGAAACTGCCCAACAGACTATATTCCGAAGAGGACTCCACGAAGACATTAAGGACGAACTGGCGAGAGTTGCCAGACCTACTTCTTTCCAAGACCTGGTCTCCTTAGTCTTACAAGTAGAGTTCCGTATGGCAGAAAGGAAGGCAGAAAGAAGAAGACCACGCAATTTCGTATCAGGACCAAACCCCTCTTTGATACCTGAAAAGAGATCCACGGAAGAACCTATGCAAATTGGAACCACACGAGGACCTCTATCTACTGGCGAACGCAAGAGAAGAAGGGACCTTGGCTTGTGTATGTATTGTGGGTCAAACAGCCATCTATTGAGAGATTGCCCTGAAGTACCCCCCAGAAGACAGGGAAACGAAGGACCCCAATCTTAAACAGGGAAAGGGAAGGGGTGAACACCATAAATCCCTGTCACTTAGCACAGCCTTCGGCTTTGGACTGTTGCAGTGTTATGGTAATCAAGATACTAATAGAATGGGAACCGACAGGGTCCGTGGAGTGCATAGCCATGTTAGATTGTGGAGCGGCAGGCAACTTTGTGGACGACAAGTGGGCCAAGGAACATCTCTTACCCAGACGACCGAAGATCAGATCTATCCCGGTGGAAGGAGTCGATGGTACCCCACTAACGTCAGGTCCCATTAGTCATGAAACACAGGAATTGAAGATAAAGATGGCTAATCATCAAGAATACCTCTCATTCGATCTGATCAGGGCGGCACATTTTCCGGTCATACTGGGAATTCCCTGGTTGAGAAAGCACAATCCCCACATTGACTGGAGTTTGAACACAGTAGACTTCAAATCACAGTACTGCGATCAACATTGCTTAACTACAGAAATCACCCCTGTCATTCAAGCAACACTGCATCCTTCCTTCAGTGTAAACATGATACCAGCTCCATATCAGGAATTCATAGATGTATTCACAGACACACAGCCCCGTCTTCTACCACCACATCGCAGAGAAGATTGCAAGATTGATCTGACCCCGGAAGCGGTTGTACCTTTCGGGAGAATGTTTCCTTTGTCACTACCTGAAAAGGAAGCTCTGAAAGAGTACCTTGCCACCAACCTAGAGAATGGCCTTATTAGAGAGTCCTCTTCCTCAGCAGGGGCTTCTCTCTTTTTTATTCCCAAAAAAGGAACAACAGAACTACGTCCCTGTATAGATTACAGAGGTCTGAATAGTCTTACGGTGCGAGAAAGATATCCTATGCCATTGATGAAGGACATCATTGAAGCCGTCCAGGGTGCCCGGGTCTTCACCAAGCTGGATTTGAGAGGAGCTTATCACCTTTTAAGACTCCGCGAAGGGGATGAATGGAAGACGGCTTTCCGGACACCTCTAGGACATTACGAATATAGAGTAATGCCTTTTGGACTGGTCAATGCACCGGCACAATTCCAACGATTCATGGACAATGTGTTTTCAGATATGCTCTACTCCTCAGTGGTCGTTTACTTAGACGACATTCTTGTCTTTTCTGCCACTCTGGCTGAACATCGTGTCTTGGTAACAGAAGTCTTACAACGTTTAAGGAGAAACAGTCTACTAGCTAAACCCGAAAAATGCATATTTGAGGCATCCACAGTACCATATTTGGGTTTTATATTATCTGCAGATAACATACAGATGGATCCAGCCAAGACAGATGCCATCACAAATTGGCCTGTACCTTCTAATGTTAAGGGAATCCAACGATTCTTAGGACTAGCGAACTTCTATAGAAAGTTTATCCCAAATTTTTCGGAGATTATTCTTCCTATCACCAATCTTCTAAAAAAAGGGGTGAAATTTCTCTGGGATTGCGACACTGAGCAAGCCTTCCAAACTTTGAAAAGATCCTCTTGTACAGCTCCGATCCTCAGACAACCAGATCAAACACGCCCGTTCATAGTGGAAACTGATGCTTCCCTCGGTGCTATCGGGGCAGCATTATTACAAAAGGAGGAAGACGGCTTAGAACATCCTGTCTCTTATTTTTCACGCACGTTGACCCCTAGTGAACGCAACTATTCCGTGTTAGAAAAGGAACTCCTAGCCATCCGACAAGCATGCGAAGAATGGAGACATCTGTTACAAGGCTCTGTAGTCCCATTTTTGGTCCGTACGGATCATAAAAACCTTAAAATCCTTCAAAAGATGGAATGCCGCAATTCACGACATGCCAGGTGGGCATACTTCTTCTCACAATTTGATTTTGTGATCACCTATCTCCCCGGAAAGGACAACACTCTGGCAGATGCCCTTTCTCAGAGTATGGGTGAAGATTCGGGAGATCTACCAGAACCGGAACTCATGTTAGCAGGAAAGACATTCATCGCCACCATAAACACATTTTTGCGATGGGTAAAGGCGGAACAACAGAACAATAGGAGCTCAAAAATGGATTTGAAAGGGAAGGGCAACTTTCTCTTTAGAAAGGAAGCTTTGTATGTTCCAACCCGAGAACTCCAAGTACAAGCAATGTCCTGGTGTCACGATATTCCTTCTGCTGGACACAAGGGCCAAAGAGCCACACTAGAGTTAACATCCCGTCAATTTTGGTGGCCTTCCCTGGCTATGGATGTGAAGGAGTATGTAAAGGCCTGCCCTGTGTGTGCTCAAAACAAGTACGATTACAACAAACCCCTAGGACTTCTACAACAAGAAAAACAGCCCGAAGGACCTTGGCAACAGATATCCACGGATTTCATAGTGGAGCTGCCGGAATCCTGTGGACACACCGCCATAATGGTTACAACCGATTCCTTTAGCAAGTTGGCTCACTTTTCTCCTCTTAAAGGGCTCCCTACTGCCAGCACGACTGCAGAAGTTTTTCTGAAGGACATAGTCAGGCTTCATGGGATACCCACCAATATAGTCTCAGATAGAGGCGCTCAATTTACATCCAAATTCTGGACAATTCTGTGCAGAACATTAGGAATCAGGAGATCTCTTTCCTCAGGGTTCCACCCGGAAAGCAATGGGCAAACGCAACAATTGAACGCCACTCTTGAACAGTACATACGGTGTTTTTGTAACCAAGAACAAGACGACTGGTTCCATCTTCTGCCCATGGCCGAGTTCTCTTATAACAACACAAGACATACCTCCCTAGGTATGAGTCCTTTCAAGTGCACCTATGGTTATGACCCAAAGCATATACCTCTCTCTGGTATTCCTCCTACAAACACACCTTCAGTGGATCATCTACTGGATACCATACAGAGGATGCACCGAATATCAGAATCCAATCTCGCAAAAGCTCGACAAGACTGTAAAAGATGGGCAGATCAAAAGAGAAGCCGAAATCCTCAGTGGGAGGTAGGAAGGCTGGTATGGTTATCCACCAAGTATTTACCCAGATGGGTTCATCCAGGAAAGTTTGCACCCAGGTATCTTGGACCCTTTCGTATCTCAGCCAAGATCAATCCTGTGGCTTATAGACTGGACCTTCCCCCGATTCTCAAAAGAATACATCCTGTCTTTCATACCTCACTCCTTAAACCACACATTGAGGACCCTCATTCCCGAAAGACAAAAGGACCCCCTCAAAAGACCACAAAAACCACTGAGGAATATGAAGTTTCCGACATTACGGATTCCAGATACAAGAAAGGTGTACTGCAATACCTGGTTTTTTGGAAGGGATACCCAAAGTCGGAATGCACATGGGAACCTGTTAAGAACATTGCTGCTCCTCGTCTACTACAGAGATTCCATCGCCTTCACCCCGGAAAACCAGGGGTGGAGGCCTGAGAAGGGGTCATACTGTCACAACTCGCCTGCCGTGGAGACTATACCTAAGATGGAGACTGAAAAGGAGATAGAAGAAGGACTCCTTCCCTGGACTCACGGTGCGCATTCTAGTCTTTTGACTTTATATTCCCGGAAGTTGCTAACGCACTCGCGTTGCAACTTCCAGTACTTTGGAAAGTGTTTACCAGCGCTCACGTGTTATTCTTCCTTTTTCCTCCTGGCCGCTTTCCGAACGACTTCCCCTTTCCGTTTCTGCCGTTCTCGGACGGCTGTTCCTCTGTTTGCTGTCTACTGCTTACCTGCTTGGACCCTCCTTCTTTCCTTGCTCGCAGTCCTTGCGAGGTTCCTGCTACTCTTCTGCAACCTAGCCCATCCGGACTCCCTGCTTTCTGCTGCTGCTCTGTGGAGTATTTATTTGGAGCGATTGTGTACTTCGACTACTCCTTCAGTTTTTCAAGTGCATTCTGGGATCAGTAGTCCCAGCAAGATATCACAACCTACCAGGGTTTTTTCAGCAAGGCTTATTCCCTGGTCTGGGGTGGGTTCCCTGGGGTCCCCACTGCCAGGCAAATAGCATCTCAGGCAAAGTGGCCTCTGGTGGAGCCCATACCCATCGCACCAAACCAGGGGTAAGGACGCACAAGAAGCCCAGCGACTTTTGGAGACAGAGAAGAAAGGAGATACCAACAGATGACTCCTGGGACTCTGATTCAGACGGTACCTCAGCCATAAAGACTTCAGGTGAGGAGGGGGTTGGTGGAGATAGCAAGGACCAGACTAAATCTGAGAGCTGTCACTTCCCTGCCGTAGTTCACCCTGTTCACCGCCGGACGTTCGACGACCCGTGACTACTGCCTTAAAGGGAGGGCACTCAAGAAGGGCCGTCGATTCCCCGACACCAAACGCCAAGTTCCCCGACACCTCTCGACGATCCGTGGCTCCCGCCTGAAAGGGAGGCACTCAAGAAGGATCGGTCGGTGCATTGTCAGAGAACTCTACTCCACCAGGTACATTGGGGGGGTAAAACCTTAATAGGAAGAAGTAAGACTATCGGACAATATATGGACTGGGCTTGTGCTATATATCTTTATTTACAGGTTGCCCAGGTGGGGGGATCTCCACACAGAACTGTGTCTAGTGGTAGGGGTCAGTATTCTGCCTATTGTTTCAACCATCTTACGTTCCCACCTATCTCTATTGCTGGTTTACACATTATTGATCTGTGTGACATTTTAACCGTACAGTTGATGCACTTTAATCAGATTTGATAACATTAGTGGTACCACTCTAGACGTGTATATATTTATCATTATTGACTTCCAAGTACAAAGTGCGTTATTGTGATCGTGTACATACCTTTGAATATTAATTATATAAAGACTGTGTTTTCAGTAATACAGTGTGTGGACATTCCTTTGTGGGGGTTCGGAGACTACACTGTACTTAAGAACCAGCCCGCATCACCTCCTGAGAAGCTAGGCCTTGATTGCTCGTCCATGGCTACCGTAATAGAGAATCTTGGCTGGGGTCTTCTGTGCCTCTCCTCTACCATATAGAGAGCGGAAGTACAGACACCCCCTACCGGTCTTTACAGGGAGCAGCTGAGGATGAGATGAGTAGACCCGACAATGGACGTGTGTGTTACATGTGTTTGTTTGTTTGTTTGTTTTATTATTTATAATGCGCGAGGGTACCCAGGGGCATCAGGGCGCAGTCTTTACAGGAATATTCGAAGCTTGGTTACAAGAATATACATAATACAAGAATAAAAGTACAGCAGTGTCATATACAAATCAGAGGTAGGCCAATAGGCCATTATATACAGGTAAGCAGGAAGCACACAAATTACAATTAGGCACTTCATGGACTTAGCAGGTCTCCAATTTCAGCCATGAGACTACCATGGAACGGAAATTCCGGTAGGGCATGTCTACTCTAAGGTTTGGAGGCATGGAATTCCACAACTTGGCAGCTTTTACCGGGAAACTATTGCCCCCAATGGTAGCCCGTTTGTAGTTAGGAACAGATAGACAGTTTTTGTATGCAGATCTGGTGGGTCTTAGTGAGGGCTGTCGGTGAAATCTGTTGATCAGGTAAGTTGGGGCGGCCTTGTTAAGGGACTTGTGTGTAAGTGATGCCGTTTTTAATAGAATTTTGTCTCTAGTGGAGAGCCAGTTGTTCTGTTGGCTGAGACTTGTAATGTGTTCTCTCCTGGAAATGCCCAGGGCTGCTCTGAGAACAATGTTGTGAAGGGTTTGCAATTTGCTGGTGGTAGCCTTAGTGGATCCCATGTAAAGGGCATTGCAGTAGTCGAGGCGAGACAAAATAAGAGCTCTGGCGAGTGTTAGGCAGCTAGAGTCCGACAGGAAGGGTTTAGCTGCGCGGATTAGTTTGCACGTATAAGCCGTGTAGGATGCAAGGGAGCTCACTTGTCTTTTGAAGGAGAAATTAGAGTCCAGATAGAATCCCAATGTTTTGACCTCCTGTCCAACTTTGATGTTATTTCCGTCAATCCTGAAGGAATTATAGGCCGGGCCGAGTTTCTTTATGCTGTGTGTAGTACCTAGGATGATAAGTTCTGTTTTATCGTCATTCAGGCATAGTCCGTGAGTGGCCATCCATACCTGGATGATGATGTACACCCTATTTAACAAGGCCAAATCCTTTCCATAATCTCCAGAAAGCGGAAGGAGGATCTGGGTATCATCTGCGTAGTTGGTGTAGGTGATACAGAGATGATCCAGATCATCGAAAAGGGGCTTGGTAAATATGTTGTAAAGTGTGGGGGAGACACAGGAGCCCTGAGGGACGCCGCAGGTGATGGGTATAGGAGCTGCTGCCGCCGTGGGGGAGAAGACCCTCATAGTCCTGCCGTTAAGGAAGGAAGTGATCCAGGTAATGGCCTCGGTGGAAAAGTGAGCTGAAGTGTGGAGGTGAGAGCATAGGACAGCGTGATCGACCAAATCGAAAGCTGTCGATAGGTCAAGGAGAAGGAGTAAGGCAGCTTGCCCATTGTCCTTGAGCGAATCGATCTGGGCTTTTAAGTCAATGAGAGCGGTTTCTGTCCCGTGTTGGGGACGGAACCCAGATTGTCTAGATCCTAGGAGGTTGTGTTCTTCCAGGTGCTTCTGTATTTGAACATAGGCAACCTTGTCCAATATTTTTAGAAGAAAGGGAACCGTTGTTACAGGTCGGTAATTAGTGGGTATGGCTGGGTCGAGAGTAGGGTTTTTTCAGTAATGGGAGTACTCAGGATTGTTTTAGGTTAGCAGGGATAGAGCCAGTAGCGAAGGAGGCATTGATCAATTTTGTGATGAAAGGTGAGAGGTCGCGGGCAGCGTCCTTAATGAGCTGTGCGGGGCACAGATCACCCTGGTAATTGGACGGTTTCAGAGATGAGATGATTTTTTCAACTTCCAATGTGTTGACTTTGGAGAATTGGAACCGGGCTAGAGCAGTGGGCAGGAGCTTGCCTGGAGTTTGTGAGTTAAGGGTGTTATTCAGGGAGGCTCTTTTGCTGGAGATTTTGCTTCGAAGAGTCACGATCTTATTTGCTAGAGCATTTTGAATTTCTGAGCACCAGTTTTTATCTTTAGTGCACATGTCAAGGGGTGCTATGGGGGTTTCTATTTCTTTGAGAACTGAGAAAAGTTATTTTATGTTGGATTTAGCTTGGGATATGCGAGAGTCAAATGAGGTTCGTTTGGCCAGGTAGATTTCTTTTTTGTAGAGTGCAGCTAGTTTGGATAGTTTGAGTTTGTTTGAGTCTGACGGGGATTTTTTCCAAGTGGCCTTGCAGTTTCTTTTTTGTTGCCTTAGGTTTTTGAGGAATGGTGTGTACCATTTGTTGAGGTGCATTTTCGGTTTGCTGGATCTAAGTTTGAGCGGGGCGATGCGGTCCAACGATGTGGCCATAATCTTGTTGTATTCTTCAACCAGGGATTCCGGGTCCAGGTTGTCAGGCAGTTTATTGAGGGTGGGGAGTAAATTTGGGATAAGTCTTTCTGCTGTCATATTTTTCTTATTTCTGGTGAGAGTGGGTGGGGCCTTCATGGTAGGCGGAGGTGGAGGTCTGTCGGGGGATAGCGTGAATGATACCAAGTGGAGGTCCGTCCAGGCTAGGGGTGAGATATTAGTGATATTTGCTAGGCAATTGTAGTCGGCCACCCAATCAAGTGTTCTGCCTTTCGAGTGTGTTGGTAACGTGCATCTTTGCATGAAACCTAGTTCAGTGAGAGTGTTGTCTGTAGTGCTAGCAGGGTGGCACATAGCTAGCATGTGGAATAGTAGCAGGTTATGTGAGCTCATAAGGGAGTGGAGTGGACAGTGGCACAGGTCAAAGAGTAGTGTGGTCAGGGAGTACACCTGCAGGACCCTGTAGCAAACATGGGCAGGGGGAGTAGGAGGGTATCAGTAAGGAGACCTCATCACGGTCATTGGGGCAAGTGTTGGTGAACCAAAATACACAGAGAATGCATGTCGTCAATTAGCATGTACATCCAGAATGTGGGAAACTGCCATTGGCTCAAGTGCGACAAGTGCTGCACAATCCCTTCATTTTTGTCATCAATTGTGCAAGCGCAACCTCCAAAACAATCCCCACGCATCGAAGTGGAAGTGCACATACACACACATGCATGTGGACAGACACACATCTGCAGTGACAGTTACCGTGACTCAATGATTACACCCCCAGCTAGAAAATATGTGGAATGCATGCAAAGACCGTGGTGACCAATAATACAGACATAACACAACAGACAATGCACATCCTTACCTGCTGACAGAGCTGTCCTAACGGGATTCCCTCATCACCTCCACCGGAAACTGTACCTCCAAATTCCTGAAAGGAGGGCCACTGCCTGGCAGAGGGCATGTGGACTAGGGACTTGAAAAGGTGCAGGGTGAGCCTCCAATGGAGTGCAGTCACTGGATGAATCAGCACGACTGCAACAACATGGGACATTGTATTTCACCAGCCATATTCGCTAATTATGCATACAGCACATATGTGTCAATATTCCATCAAACCATTGTTACCTGCACATTCCATCCTGTCGTTCTCAAGGCAACCATAGCAGTTGACACCACTATGCATGGCTGCATGTCTACTGCTGCACCCACCATTCCTTTCAGAGGGAAACAGCACATCTATCAAGGAAAGAAAATAATCCAAAAATGAGTCCACCTTTGATTGGGAGAAAAAACAACAGATGCCTCCATCCTGGACAGGGGTATTGAAAAATAAGAAAAATGGTCCACCCTGATCAAGGGGTGAAAAAACTAAAAATTCAAACCAAACCGGTCACGTAAAAAAAGAAAACATTTCCTTCCTGGACTGGGGGGACAAAAAGTCCACCATGCAGGGGGTTGGGGGGGTTGAGGGAGGGTGCATGTCAATATTCACATGATTGGAAAAAATAAACATTTAAATGAAAAATTCCCTCCATGGGCTCATGGACAACAGTATCAGAGGTTCACGAGGCGTGGGTGTGCTGGGCTCTCCATCCTGCGGTTGACCTGCTGGTGGTTGTGGTGGTGGATCCAATCCATGCAGTGCCAAGGCCCGGTCTTCATTGGCCACGGCCAACCCTGATACAGATGCATGCACCAGCACCCTAATGGCGGTGAGGTCTCGGTGCGCTTACTCATGAATGGTCACTGAATCTTTGTGCACACTCACTCGTGACGCATCGATTTGCTGGGACAGTGCCTGCCTCAAGGCAGCCATCTCCTCGTGGAGATGTGTTCTTCTGGCAGAGAGTTCATCACGCAGTGCAGTCCTCAAGCTCTCTATCTCATGGCAATGCGAACTACGAGATGCTTCCATCTCACGCCTCAGGGGCTCTCTATGTGCCCAAGCATCTGCATGCAGGGACTCCTGCAGACACCTCAGATCAGCCCGTCGGCCCTTGATGTTGGCCTCCAAGCCCAGTCTGTGGGAGCGGCATGAAGGCTGCATGACCTGTAGCCGTTGCACTTCCAGGCCCCTGATGGGGGTCATGTTCTTGGCCATTTCATCAATGCCCTTTGCAATTCTGTCCAACACATTGCCATTGCGGATGGCAGCATGCAACATTTGCTGCTCCCTCGCTGTCTCTCCAGCCTGCACCCATCTACCACATTTGTGGGTCCCAAGGAGGTCTGATGCAAGGGACCATGCCTGCTGCTGCGGTGCCCCTGTCACTGGGTGCAGGTCTGCAACCCTCCATTGGACATCAGCACCAGAACCTGACACCAACTCATGGGAAGGTGGCCTTGCAGCCGAAACCTCCGCAGACATGGGGCCCACCAGTGACTGGCGTTGTGAAGACAGTTGCACTGCCGTAGACTCAATGGCCCAATCTGATCTGCCTATTGGGGACTCACCTTCTCCCTCTGTGAGGCAAACACATCTGGTTCAGCATCCAAATCAGCTGAGCCAGACATGTCAGAAGACGCTGCAGCACGACTGATGATCGTCTGCAGAACCAGTGGGTTTTCATGGCGAAGGACACCACAGCCTCCACTGGTGGTCTGACGTACCACCGGCTCTTCTTCCTCCTCTTCCTCTGAATCCAGTGCATCCTCACCTGAATATGGACAGAGAATGACACTTTGAGTCAGGTGCCTCCATACAAAAATGCACATGTGCATCCAAGTACAGACATACACGAAATGGCAGGACACGCAAGCATCTGACATTGGTACTTCCCACAGTTTGAGCTGTAATCCACGGATGTATGGCTGATGGTGACGTGGCACCTCCTCCCCTCCCCCCCACGGTCCTGTACATTCTGTCAGTGGACACATTGATGTACATAAGTGGCATAAACATTGACTGATGGTCCATGCAACTGTCATGTCAGCATACAACGCAGGGACAAGCAATGCACATGGGGCAGTGTAATGCTGAAGGCCATCACATGGCATCAGTCAGTCACCTAGGTCGACAGATGCTGCTACCATAAAAACATGATACACAATACATGATTTCAAGTGAGAACTGGACAACTATGTCCAGTCAATACGCACATGTATACTGTTCAACCATTTCGCACCATCACTACATATGCTGCATGCCTGAGATGGTAAACTGTCAAATCACTTGATAAGTGCTCACGTGGCTGTAATGGGACATGGCATACATGCATTCCCTCACCATTGGCATCCACTCCATCCACCCAACATGACAACCACTGCCACATGTCACCTTAATGCAATCATGCACCCTGATCAGGACAGCATGGCCCAATGCATCATTGTGCAGAGCATAGTCCATGTGCAATGAACGATGTGATATGTGTGCAGCAAATATGTGAACGCTGTCAAAATCACAAACCGCTCAGTGTAGGGCTCCCTGTGTTTGTCATCAAAGTGACCACACATATGACTGTGACCGTGTGCTGTGTCACATCAATGTCAACACCAGGTCTCCCGGCGCCCTGTGTGTGGCTCCACGTCGGTGTGAAACCCCCGCTGTATGCCTAGCAGAAGTCAGGAATGTGCATTGTAATTTGACATAGTGTGTGGTGACAGTGCCATTCACATGACATTGTCATATGACGCATCAGTCAAAGACTGGCCATGAGTGAATGATCAACAGTCATCGACTGTCATTTTGTATAACACTGTCAGGCAACGGCCATTCTCATCTTATACAATGCAAACTGCTACTGCACATCATGGGTGTATGTTGAGTACCATATTTCCCCTTGCCATGTGTGGCTCCACAACCTGGTGTTCCCTTGCACCAGCACTATGCCAATAGTGCCTTAAATAGTGAAGTGGGAACGTTGGCATATGCATCTACCACAAGTGTGCCATACTGTACACACTTTCTATGGCATGCATCAGACATGGATTTCTCCTTAAATGCAATACTCCACTGTAACACATACCCTTGCAACGCCGCCACTACATGGGATTCACTGGCTGCATGCCAGCACTGAGACGCACATGCCAGCACTGTCAGTAGGAGCATGGCCCTGCTCTTTTGGTCACGCTCCACCCATGATGCTGAGGAGGCTGTCTCTGTGCAAATGTAGAGCCCATTCAACATATCCTGAGCCATCTTTGTTGGACATACTTATGACGGTCAATAAAGGTCCAAGAGTGGCACGTAGGCGCAACAATCATTCCCTACAGTAATCCTTCTGGGGATAGGTGTCATTGTTTGTGAACTGGTCGCTGTCTATGAACATCATCCCACAATGATGGGTCATTGCTCATGACCGTTCATGCTTGGACTGAGAACCTGCACCTCCTGAACTACATCTCACGTGACAGAAGGAGCAACAGGGCCATCATGCCACATCTGAGGGGGGCGATGTAGCTGGCGTGTCTTTTCTCATCAAACAGATGATGCAACAAGGCATGTGTCTGTCATGTATCAACTGATGGACAAAAACAGGCCTTTCATGTCAGACAGGTGCTTCAAATTTGAAGTGGATAAACATGTCTGAACAACTACCATGCACATACATGAAATGGTATGCAGACAGACACGCTTATTGGCATTAACATTGCCTGTTAGTGTTCACATGGGCTGGCTACGGCCATATCATTTTCAGAATGGCAACTGCTGCATGATGACCCACCATGAGCTATTGTTCCCCATGTAAAGTATAGTGTAACCCTTTACACCATACAAGTATAATCTCATCAACATCACGCCTGCTACTCGGGGCAGTGGTCTGTGGGCACTGATGCACCTTCAGTCTAGTTACATCAGAGGGTGACATGACAGACAGCTCTGATGTGCATCATGACAAGGCATCCCATGGGAGCAGGTGACAATTTCATCATGCAACGCAGTAACAAATGATGTGATTGGTCAACATCTGTTGCATATACCTGTTGAGCAATGCAAAGTGAAAGGCTGCAAGAATGTAGCATGCAACAGTACATGTAGGTATAATTGGCCATGGCACAGAGTAGCACCCTGTGAGTGAGGTGTGCCTGTCATGGAGGGACGTCATGGGGTCTGGAAATTTGCACATGTCCTTTACATTGATACCCTGCACGCATGTACTGTCACTGCTGTGTATACCAGCAGAAAGTGATGTATACTGTCACACGTACATGTGACACACATGCCCACCATACAGGATACTCCCAGGATGAAGGCCATGTGACATGAGTCTAAACAGGAGCAAGCATGCATTCCCCAAGGATGTTATGCAACTGCAGCCAGATGTACCACTACACAGATATGGTGGGTCATGCATGATTGGCGAAACATACGATGCACAGGAAATGCCATTCACCAGATGTGTCCTCATTGTTCTCCAGACCTCCCACACCTTGCACCTGCTCAAAGGTGATGAATTGACTTGTGGCCTTTTCATGCAGTGTCAGCTGCTCCTCGTCTGGTGGCACCCCTCTAGTAGCAGGTGCAGAGACTGAGGTTGACACTGAGATTATGCTTGGTCCTATGTGTGAGATCATTCCACCGCTTCTGACCCTGTTCAGCAGTGCGCATCTCCACACCTACGGTGTTGATATGGACTGCAAACCACTGCCAATGCATAATCCATTGCGTGGGTGTGTGGGTGCTCCCCGTGTATTGGCACATCTCACGATAGTGATCAGTTAGGTGGTTAGTGAGGATCTGGAGTTCCTCATCAAAGAAGCGCCTCTTCCTCTGCTGACCCGTCTCCTGTGTTGTGTCTTTGGATGAAGCCTTTTCCTGATCGGCAGGGCATTCCTTCTTGGCCCGAGAGGTCCTGGGTGGTGGCCTTTCACTCATCTGGCTGATACCACGTGGACGTCCAGGTGCCGGGTCACCTGTGGCATGGGGCCTACCACGTCCTTCTGGGGTTGGGGCAGCTGTGTTCTCACCATTTCCCCAACCTCGTCTGCTCCCTTTCCTTCATGGGGCCTTTCTACTCATGTCACAGGTGTAAAGGATAAATGGAAGAGACACCAAGATATTGTTCTGGGCAATATGAGTAAGGGAACAGTGTACGCAATGTGTGCCATAGACGTGTTGGCCAGCAAGGCTCACATGTACCCAAAAAGCAAAGAATACGGTACGCAATACACAGAGGCACCTCTAAACTGAATGATTGCATCCGCGATATCTGGAAAGCTTCCGAAAAGTGAAAAATGCAGTATGCGATACGCAGCAGCACCCCTAAACTCAAATATTGCGTATGCGATACCCAATAAGCTTGTGAAAAGAGAAAAAAGCAGTACGCGATAGGAAGAGGCCCCCTGCAACCATAAATTGCATTCGCAACACACTGTATGCCTCAAAATGGACAAAAATTAACGTGTGTTTCCGCAGAGGCAGCCCCCACAAGAATAATACAGTACATGTTACCTGAAGGAAACAGCTTGCGTGACACCCCCAAATACATGTAAATGATACTCGTTCATCTTCATTCCTTCGCCTGGACAACGAGTGTCACGCATCCAAACTCTTAAATATCCCAGCCAATGCTGTGATCCGTGTAGTCACTCTGCGTGTAGCGCGTGTAATGTAACCTAATTTAACTTAACTGCCTCCTCCTGCCCTGTGTTGCCTCCCACCTTGACATCTGCTGCTGCCTGCCCAGTGGAAGTGCCTGCTGCCCACCTGTACTGCGTTGGGAGTGCCTGCTGACCTGCCATTGCCTATGCTCCTGTGACCACCTTAGCAGTCGTGTCAGACTCCCACCTCTCCATTCCACCACCACTGCTCCACAGCCCTTCTCCAGGGCCACTTTGCCCATGCACACCTGCCTCGGGGGTTGCCATGTCTGCACCATCTTCCTCTGAACAGAGCGGCAACTCCACGGCAGCGAGGCAGAGGGCTGTCAGCTTCCGCTGCAGGGAAGTTGACATCCTGGTGGATCATGTCCTGGAGAACTATGATGCCCTCTTCTACCCAGCAAAGCAACATGGGAAAGAAGGACACAAGCACATCTGGGTGAACATCACAGCTGCCATCAACATGGAGGGGGGAACAGTCTACTGCACCAAGAGTGTTCACAAGTGCTGGGAGGCCCTCAAATCCATGACCCACACCAAGGCACTGCGCACCCTGAAGGCCGGTGCAGCCCTAGAGGTGCACCGTGCAACAGGTGCAAGTTTTCAAGCAACAACATGTGGCTCTTGGCGAGATTCTACCCAGAACTGTATACCCGGATCTGCAATTGGAAATGGTGTCTGGAGGCCACTGGTGAGTAGCCGTGTGGTGCACTGCAGAGCAGTGCATTTGTATTGTACATGGGCCTGCATGTGTGTAGTTACACCCTTAGGTATGTGGCATGTGTGTTTCTGTGATCCATAGTGGCCTGCACCACCCAGACAATGCTTCCCATGTGTGATGTGTTACATGTGTCCATTGGACATACGCTGGTATTTGCAGTGTGTAGTTGCGCAAACAGTGCCCATGCATTGTCACTTGATGGGTAGACGTGCCTGGACAGCAAGGGTGCATATGTGGATGTGGTACCCATGTGAGGGGCATGCATGATGGATATGATGTTGTGTGGACCATTGCAATGTGTGGCTGTCCAGCCTGAACATCTGGAGGAGACACGTACGTATGGATGTTTGGAAGCCTCAAGTTGTGGCATTGACATTTCAGGGACATTGATGTTATCTCAATGCCGCTGCATGTGTACTCTGAGTTAATGTGTGCGCATGCCATGTGTATGTGCTTGGGGCTATGGCATACTCACATGCGCCTCTGCAATTGATGCATGTATGTGTTGCATGCTCACAGTTCAGGCTGTTAGGGAGGCATGTTGGTTGAAATGCTTTCGTGGACAGATGAACAAGCAGGTGTTTCATGGCCAGCTGTGAGTGGTGCAATCATGAGTGTCTACTGGGAGCCAATGTTCAACTGTGTGTCTTGCCACCAATGTGTACACAGCGGTGGCCTGGCCCATCTGTGCTTTCATGCATTCCGTGTTTAGACAACCTACCAGTTGACGCCCTGCTCACCCCTGTGCCAAGTCTCCCGTAGCAATGCAGAAGGTTGCAGTTGGGTCCCGTTGCCTTTGCCATTGTGCCATGTTATATCTCTTGGTATGTGTCTGTGCACTGCCCTCTTTGTCCTGTGTTTGCATGTGAATGTGTCATGACTGTGATCATCATTGACCCCGGACTGTTGTGTCTGCTTAAACGGGAATTATATGGACATGTGTGTGAGTGTGGATGTTGCTGGTTGTACCAATGCCGACTTCATGTTACTGTAAATGTTGTGTATGCCACACAGGTTTTGACACTGTACACTAATGTCAATGTTCTCTGTCTCCTTTGCCGCAGTTGCTGCAGCTGGAGAAAAGGGCGAAAGTGGTGCTGTGGAGCATGGAAGCAGGGACCTTTCCACCATTCCACTGTGGCAAGGCGCAATCCCCAGTCACTTCATTGTGACAGCACATCTTCGTGGAGCGATGTGACTGAGGTAGCACCAGGACCATCGGCGTGGCTGCTGGGGGTAAGTCCCAGGAGGTGAATGTGGCAGGGGACCCCTCAGCATCGTTGGGACATGGTGATGGCACACAGGGGCCATCCACGGGAGAAGACACCCTGGAGTCATCCAGGTTAACGGGGTGGAGGTGGAGGATGTGGCTGTTGCATCCCAGCCCATGGGGTCAAGTGGGGGTGTTGAGGTGGGTGTTCATGCCGCAGCCCTGTCCCAGGGGCATGAGGCTGTGCAGGTCACCGTGGAGGTTCCTGTTTAAAATCCTGTCCCTGGGCCATCGGATGCAGCACTGTGCACCTTCCAGGATGCCTCCACCCAGACCAGCATCCCCTTACCAGTTGATGTGTCCATCAGGGATCAGGTGCTGCCCCTGCTGGCCGGGCTGACCAGGTGGACTGCAGTATCCGTGATGATGGACAGGCTACTCGTGGTATGCTTGTCCATCATCATAATGAGCTGTGCCACCTCATGGCCTTGCTGGCAAGAGGCCTGTTCTCTGGTGGGATCTGTGGGCTGTTCACTGCAATGACCCCCTCCTCGGCATCCTCCTCTGTGTACCAGTCTTCCTCCGGGGTGCCTTCCGAGCCACATACCAGCACGGCCTCTGTGCACCAGTCCTACTACCAACGCCCCGTCTGGTGGAGCTAACATCCCTGCCCGAGCTGGGAGTCCCATTTACGTCAGCCGAAAGCCCCTCACAAATGTCATCACGTCAGAGGGCATACCGACAGAGCATGTGCTGGGCACGGCATCAGCAGGCGGCAAATTTGAGGAGGCAGACTGTCACAGTGCAAACCACCCAGAAGAGGTTAGTGGCACCAATGAGCCGGGAGGACCATAGGGGGGCCTTGAGCGCCATTTCTTTTGTGTTCTGGCAACACGAGAGGCAGTTGCAGGCAAAGAGACAGTGGGCACGGGAGGCACAGGTGATGGTGGCCAGGGATGAGGTGGCCCTGCGTCGGGCATGGAGGCAGTCTGCCTTCCTGGAGGTGATCTGCATTTCGGCATGGGATGCGGAACATCAGTTGTTGTCCACCCTGCAAGCACTCGTGGCCAGAACGGGGGCCCACATGTGAATCAGCCCTGGTCGACAGGTGAGGAGGACTAGCCCTCTGCCTTTGTATATAGTTCTTTAGGTTTAGGTTGCATTTCTTTGCTTTCCTTTTCACCCCGACTTCAGTGACTTCCTGTCCCAGTTTTTCATGCATCTAGCTGTTTAGGAATAGGGTTCATTTCTGTTTTCTTCTTTGACCCCAGACTTCTGGAACATTCCTTCCCTGTTTTTACTCTAAAAAGAAAAAAGGAACTGTCACTGGCACGTGCGGAGCACCGGTTGACAGTTGGAAAACCCTTCTGGAGGGTTAGAGGTGGTCACCTCGGCAGCCCGAGCCTCTATGCTGGCGCTCCCCTTATTCGAAGAGTGCTGTGAACACTGTTGCTGTCCTCTAGGGGGCAACTGATTTCTGGGCCCTGGCACACATTAAATTACCGCACTTCCACAGCTGGGGAGTGCCCAAGGTTTTTAGCCATCCTGGGGCTGAATTTAATTAAAGGAAAGGGGCCGGCCCCTTCACAGGTGGCCCACTGAGACCTGGGCCACACCTGGCAGATATGGATCATTTGTGAAAAGGTCTGGAGGGCCCCCTGCACTCTAAGTGAGTGCTGGGCTGCATCTTGCCAAGCAGCCCAGTCCAAGAAAGACCTTGGGGCCTCCATCCTTGCTGCTGCTGCTGCCATCTGCCACAGAAGGGCCACCACAGGAGCGCGCAGAAAGAGAGGAGGAACATCGAGAGCAGCAGCCAGAGACCTTGAGACAGCCCTGGTCAGGTTGTCTTGCAATTAAGGACTTTACAAATATTTTTTTTAATACACTGCACTGAATGGACTGTGTGCATAATTTTTACAGACTCTTTTATATTTTTAATATTTAAAATGACTCTTTCTATATTCTTTAGTTTAGTAACACAGCAGCTAGGTTTAGTTTTAGTGTTTTGTGGTTTCCCCTTTTTTGTAGAAACTCCAAACCCTGCCGGTGTATCTGAAAAGTACATAAGTGAACGTATAACAACTAAAGAACTGTAGACCAGCATTCCTTTTGTCCACATCTCCTTTTGTGCTCCAGTTACTCTAACCTTGTGTTTCCACCTTAGGGGGTATATTGGGATCCTTCCCTGTCCTTCTGGGTTCCGTACACTCACCACTGTCGCATTGAAGTACACCAGCGTGATCTTGAACCCAGGAGGGCGGGGTCTGGAGAAAGTTAAGTGGCGCGTCAAGTTATAAGTAAGGTTTAACAGATATATTGTGTGCCCGCCTACTCCTGTCTCCCATTAAGGTGCGTAAAAGGAGCACCCCGCAACACATAGCGAAGGCAACATTTATAAAATCTGTTTTAGATAAGAGGGACAGAGTGTGCCAATGAGCTCGATTCATTAAATGAACTGTTTTGAGCGTTTCTGAAGAAACCAGTACTTATTCCTACCTTTGTATACTTATTTTATGCGTAAGCAGGTCACAGTACACTGACAATTTCTCTTTTCTATTATACTAATTTTAATGATTATGCTAATACTTGTGAAAGGTTTTTTCTTTTATAACCACAGAACAATAAATACATAATTTGGCACCCATGTGACCCCAACAGTTAGAGTCTTGGGAGGTGTTAGAAAGATCATTTTAAACTCAGCAAATGAAACGCATGTGTGTAAATCATTGGAATTCAAGATGTGCCCTTGTTCTTCCAGTACGGGTGTGCAGTACACCATTATCGCCCGCTGCGGTGGTAATGAGCGCATTATAAAATGTTATTAACAAAACATAACATCATAATATAAGGAGTGCCCAGGAGACTGTACACTGCACGGTTAAGAAAGGGCGACTGCTTTATCTAAGAGTATCCAGCTGTTTTAGTGACTGTGCTCCGAAGCTCTACTGTGCGCTGAAAGAAATAGCCACAAGATGGCAGCCTAAGACCATCTAATTAACAGAAGTATTATAAGTTTACTGAAAAAGTATAATCGGCTCTGAGCGAATAAACCAGGCATGCCACAGCTCCACCAAGCGGCAATCTGTTCAAATTCACAACCAACTCAGATACATAAACAATGAACGCCACGGGCCTTTCCGTGTGCAATTTCGCACCAGGTGCATGTCTAAGGAAGCTGGGCAAGGTGAGTTTCCCCCAGAGCCCTGCCCCAGATGCTCCCCCAACTACCTCAAACACTGTAAAAGTGTTTGAAATGGCGGTTCTTCCGTGCACTCGGCGCTCCAGTCCCCTTCCTCCTTCCCCCTCCCTCCCAAGCCCAATTCCGCCTTCCAACCCTTCCCTCGCACCCTGATTGGTGTACGGGCCAAATGGAAACAACCTACAGGAGCGTGGCGTCCTCGCCGGCACCATCACTTTGCAGGAAGCTGGGCAAGGTGAGGTTTCCCCAGAGCCCTGCCCCAGATGCCCCCCAACTACCTCAAACACTGTAAAAGTGTTTAAAATGGCATTTCTTTTGCGCACTCGGTGCTCCAGTCCCCTTCCTCCTTACCCCTCCCTCCCCAGCCCAATTCCGCCTTCCAACCCTTCCCTCGCACCGTGATTGGTGTACGGGCCAAATGGAACAACCTACAGGAGCGTGGCGTCCTCGCCGGCACCATCACTTTGCAGGAAGCTGGGCAAGGTGAGGTTCCCCCAGAGCCCTGCCCCAGATGCCCTCCCAACTACCTCAAACACTGTAAAAGTGTTTAAAATGGCATTTCTTCTGCGCACTCGGTGCTCCAGTCCCCTTCCTCCTTACCCCTCCCTCCCCAGCCCAATTCCACCTTCCAACCCTTCCCTCGCACCGTGATTGGTGTACGGGCCAAATGGAAACAACCTACAGGAGCGTGGCGTCCTCGCCGGCACCATCACTTTGCAGGAAGCTGGGCAAGGTGAGGTTCCCCCAGAGCCCTGCCCCAGATGCCCTCCCAACTACCTCAAACACTGTAAAAGTGTTTAAAATGGCATTTCTTCTGCGCACTCGGTGCTCCAGTCCCCTTCCTCCTTACCCCTCCCTCCCCAGCCCAATTCCGCCTTCCAACCCTTCCCTCGCACCCTGATTGGTGTACGGGCCAAATGGAAACAACCTACAGGAGCGTGGCGTCCTCGACGGCACCATCACTTTGCAGGAAGCTGGGCAAGGTGAGGTTTCCCCAGAGCCCTGCCCCAGATGCCCCCCCAACTACCTCAAACACTGTAAAAGTGTTTAAAATGGCATTTCTTCTGCGCACTCGGTGCTCCAGTCCCCTTCCTCCTTACCCCTCCCTCCCCAGCCCAATTCCGCCTTCCAACCCTTCCCTCGCACCCTGATTGGTGTACGGGCCAAATGGAAACAACCTACAGGAGCGTGGCGTCCTCGACGGCACCATCACTTTGCAGGAAGCTGGGCAAGGTGAGGTTCCCCCAGAGCCCTGCCCCAGATGCCCCCCCAACTACCTCAAACACTGTAAAAGTGTTTAAAATGGCATTTCTTCTGCGCACTCGGTGCTCCAGTCCCCTTCCTCCTTACCCCTCCCTCCCCAGCCCAATCCCGCCTCCCAACCCTCCCCTCGCACCCTGATTGGCCATTGTAGTGTTTTCTTTGTGTATATAAAACACGTAACGCGTGGTAATATATATATCTGTTTGGGTTTTATTGGAGGAGCCCCCAGGAGGCCAACTTCTTTCACAGTAACATCTTCGTGTATGGCCTCATCAACATTCTGGAACCATACACGAAGATGTTGTCACAGATACATTGCACGTGCATGTGATTGTGCGTACAGAACTATGTACATACTATCTATAATACTATCTATAATAACATCCTCACATCTCCCTTTCTAAACAAAATTCAATTTATAATGCATTAGAATTATTGAAAATTTTAACATTACATTTCTGCTATGCTATATAGTATATTATTTTAATTAACTTAAAACCCCTACAAAATTTTAAAGGATACAAAATCTTCAAATTACACAGATGTGTAACATGATCCTGACTCCACGCCATCAGTTCTCAGATCTCAATAGTACACATAGTCTTGTTTATGGTTCCAAATTCTTTTCCTGTGTCTCGATATTGGCTGACTATTGTCCAATTTTTCTTCATGTGGATTTTCCTGTGTTTTCCTTCCTTGAGTTCTTTCTTTGCACATCATACTTGGTTCATCAATATTGTCCTTAAATATCTTGTCTTTGAATGTCTCTCCATACATGTCTCGTTCTCTTTCACTTCTCAATACTTCCTCCTCCTTTGCCAAGACAATGTCATCACAAGACCATTTCTTGCCATCCTCCAAAATCACTGATTTCCTTGAACATTCTACCACCCTTTGGGGAGGACGAAATCTTGACTCTCCTTTCATTATACGTTTTGGTTCTTTCACTCTCACCCAATCACCTTTCACAATTTGACTCTCTTGAACATGCTTTTGCTTGTCATAATATCTTTTATACTCTTCTTGTTTCTTTTTCACTTTGTTAACAATGTCATCCAAGTTTATCTCTTTGTTTCTTTTGTTCATCATCCAAGCAGGCCTCAACCTATTTGTAGATATCCTTCCTCTCATCAATGTGAATGGAACTTCCTCAGTCACCGAATGTGGTGTAACTTTGTATGTGTTGAGAGCTTCCTTGAGTGTCTCTTTCCATGGTAGCCCATTTACAATGGCCAATTGAATAATGCCTTTTATGAAACGATTCATCCTCTCCACTAAACCGTTCCCCATTGGATGGTACAGGGGCGTGGTGCTATGTTTAATGGCTCTATCCTTTAAAATGTTTTGCATTTCCACAGACATGAATTGAGCTCCATTATCTGACACAAGTTCTTGCGGTTCTCCTTCTCTGTTAAAAATCTCTTCCAAAAACTTCATGACTTTCATAGTCGAAACAGAGTCCTCCACAACACCACATTCCACCCACTTGGACGTGTAATACAAAGTAAAAGCACATGAATAGCAGCAGTTTTCTTCAGTGGAAAATATAAAGCAGCACACAGAAGGTTTGAGTGGAAAATAAAAAAAACATTTTCAGGAAAATAAAGCAGCACACAGAAGTTGTTTGAGTAAAGAAAAAGGAAAAAACATAAAGAGTATAGCTGCTCCAGTGAAATTTTTGCCAATGCCAGGAAATCCAACTTGTCCCTGGGAACAATGACAAGATAATTTTCAGGTGTATCTGAGGGCGGTAGGTGGCTCCAAGTTCAATGATGACCCAAAAGAGGCTACACATTTAAATTGCATAGGAGCAGAGGCACTCAGGATTTTCAGGACATTACCTGATTTGGGTAATGGAGATTTATGCGTGGAGATGTCATGTGAGGATTTTTTGAGTTCAGAACATTCACAAGTGGCTTATGATCTGTTTTAATGTCTACTGGAATGCCCCAAATGAGACCTTTGAAGTGTTCTAATATCCACTTTACACCAAGAGCTTCCTTCTCTATTGTCGAATAGTTTCTCTCAGCACCTCTTAATGTTCTTGAAGCAAAAGCAATGGGAACAACTTCACCTCCTTGGACTTGTTCAAGTACACCTCCTAGTCCTATATTGCTTGCATCAACTGATATTCTTGTCTTTGCACTCGAGTCAAACATTTTCAATGCCGGCGCCTTGTTGATTAAAGTTATGATTTGATCAAATTCCTTCTTGCACTCCTCAGACCAATCAAATTTCTTCCCTTTGCACATTAAATTCCTCATTCTCTCAGTTCTATCAGAATAATGATCAATGAATTTAGAGTGGGATTCTGTCAACCCCAGGAAACTCCAAAGTTGGTCCTTGTTTTTGGGATCAGAAATTTTACGAATGGTGTCCACTAATAATTCTTTTGGCTTTATTCCATCAGCATTAATTCGATGTCCCAAGTATGTAACCTCACTTTTCTTGATCTTGCACTTTTCATTTTTAAGCGTCATTCCTTTCTGTTGTAGAACTTGTAGCACACCTAACAACTTTGCATCATGTTCTTCTTCAGACATCCCTGACACTAAGATATCATCTTGGAAATATTGTACTCCTTGCAATCATTCAAACAAATGATGCATTAACCTTTGGAACACAGCGGCTGCTGAAGCCAATCCAAAAGACATTCTCTTGTATCTAAAAGCTCCCAACGGTGTTATAAAAGATGTTAAATGCCTAGACTCTTTTTCTAGCACAACTTGGTGGTATGCTGACGATAGATCTAATGTCGTTAAATATTTTGCTGGCTTCATGGTGGTCAACATTTCCCCAATATTCGGCAAAGGGTGCCGATCTATCCAAATATTGGCATTCAAGTGTCTTAAATCTACGCACATTCTGATGGATCCAATAGGTTTTTTAACAAGTACAATCGGGGATAACCACTCCGAACTTTCAATGGGCTCGATAATGTCTTGCATGCATAATCTTTCTAACTCAGTCTTCAACGCTTCTTTAGTGCCAATGGGTATATTCCTCACCTTGTGTACAACTGGCTTTGCATCTCTTCTGAGTATGATGCGATGTTCAAAACCTTTGAGCAAGCCAATTTTATCATTGAATACCTTGGGAAAAGACGTTGCCAAATTCTCTGCAGTGTCACAACTGTTCTCGGTGATACATAAAATGGGCACATTTTCACCTGGGTGAATACTGATTTTTAATAAAGCTTGCTCCCACCATCCTACTATTGAAAACCCATTCTCAGCCACATACAGTCTGCAGTACGTCTTTCTCCCTTCAAAGTTTAAGTGTACCCACTCAAACCTTCTGTGTGCTGCTTTATATTTTCCACTGAAGAAAACTGCTGCTATTCATGTGCTTTTACTTTGTACACTTAACATATAATATTCATTGCAATCTGTATCTCCTCGTGTGGGCGTGCAATCTATATACATTAATTAGCGTCTGCTTCCTCGTGTATGCACAGATCCAGTTTAATCCGTGACACTTCCTTTCTTTTGCTTGTTTCCTTCTATTGTAGCGGCAGCACTGCGTGCTTCGTATTACACGCGGCCGCGTATTGTTTACATTTCACCACGTTGCCCAGTTACATCAAAGATGGTGTCATGCACGGCACGCACAGAGGTGCCTTTCTCTAATGTCAATAGCGGTTGGGTCCGCTCGCGGAGCATTCGTAAAATGCTGCTGCCGTGAGTTGATTCAAGTCTATATTATTCATAAATAAAGTTCCTCTTTGCACCGCTCACCTCAAAACTTGTTGTGTTGACTTGTTGAACTTCAGTAATTCCATGAAGCAAAACCGCTTTGCTTGTAGATCGTTTGCTCTCTCCAATCCCTCCTGAATGTACCCGGGGGCTCCCTCCTTTGCGCAGATCCTCGTCGCCAATTGTAGTGTTTTCTTTGTGTGTATAAAACACGTAACGCGTGGTAATATATATATCTGTTTGGGTTTTATTGGAGGAGCCCCTAGGAGGCCAACTTCTTTCACAGCAACATCTTCGTGTATGGCCTCATCAACATTCTGGAACCATACACGAAGATGTTGTCACAGATACATTGCACGTGCATGTGATTGTGCGTACAGAACTATGTACATACTATCTATAATACTATCTATAATAACATCCTCACAGCCCACAGGACACATATCACAAACTGACATTGGTGGCTCCAAGACGTGTCAGCAGGTGTCAGCAGGGGAAGCCAGCGAAGCCAGCAGTCAACAGACACCAACAAAAACTGTGAGTGTGTCATGGGTGGGGAGTAGAGCAATCACTCTACTCCAGAAAAGCCTTGCCACTCTATCTTACCTCCCAATAACATAGACAGCCACAATATTAGCATGTCCACACTCAGATAGAATTGTGAATGTTAGCCTGCGTCACATCTAGATAGGACCTTGATTGTTAGCATGTCCAGACTTGGATAGCATTGTGAATATTAGCATGTCCAGACTCAGATAGAATTGTGAATGTTAGCCTGCGTCGCATCTAGATAGGACCTTGAATGTTAGCATGCCCACACTTGGATAGCATTGTGAATGTTGGCATGTCCACACTTGAATAGCATTGTGAATATTACCCTGCGTCGCATCTAGAAAGGGCCTTGAATGTTAGCATGTCCACAATTGGATGGCATTGTGAATGTTGGCATGTCCACACTTGGATAGCATTGTGAATATTAGCATGTCCACACTCAGATAGAATTGTGAATGTTAGCCTGCGTCACATCTAGATAGGACCTTGAATGTTAGCATGTCCACAATTGGATTGCATTGTGAATGTTGGCATGTCCACACTTGGATAGCATTGTGAATATTAGCCTGTGTCGCATCTAGATAGGACCTTGAATGTTAGCATGTCCACAATTGGATGGCATTGTGAATGTTGGCATGTCCACACTTGGATAGCATTGTGAATATTAGCATGTCCACACCCAAATAGAATTGTGAATATTAGCATGTCCACACTCAGATAGAATTGTGAATGTTAGCCTGCGTCGCATCTAGATAGGACCTTCAATGTTAGCATGTCCACACTGGGATAGCATTGTGAATATTAGCATGTCCACACTCAGACAGAATTGTGAATGTTAGCCTGCGTCACATCTAGATAGGACCTTGAATGTTAGCATGTCCACAATTGGATAGCATTGTGAATGTTGGCATGTCCACACTTGGATAGCATTGTGGATGTTGGCCTGCGTCGCATCTGGATAGGACCTTGAATATTAGCATGTCCACACTTGATTAGCATTGTGAATATTAGCATGTCCACACTTGGATAGCATTGCGAATATTAGCATGTCCACACTTGGATAGCATTGTGAATATTAGCATGTCCACACTTGGATAGCACTGTGAATATTAGCATTGTAACACTTGGATAGCATTGTGAATATTAGCATGTCCACACTCAGATAGAATTGTGAATGTTAGCCTGCGTCGCATCTAGGTAGGACCTTGAATGTTAGCATGTCCACACCTGGATAGCATTGCGAATATTAGAATGTCCACACTTGGATAGCATTGTGAATATTAGCATGTCCATACTTGGATAGCATTGTGAATATTAGCATGTCCACACTCAGATAGAATTGTGAATGTTAGCCTGTGTCGCATCTAGATAGGACTTTGAATATTAGCATGTCCACACTTGGATAGCATTGTGAATATTAGCATGTGCACACTCAGATAGAATTGTGAATGTTAGCCTGCATCGCATCTAGATAGGACCTTGAATGTTAGCATGTCCACAAATGGATAGCATTGTGAATGTTAGCATGTCCACACTTGGATAGCATTGTGGATGTTGGCCTGAGTCGCATCTGGAAAGGACCTTGAATATTAGCATGCCCACACTTGGATAGCATTGTGAATGTTGGCATGTCCACACTTGGATAGCATTGTGAATGTTAGCCTGCGTCGCCAGGACCTTGAATGTTAGCATGCCCACACTTGCATAGAACTGTGAATGTTGGAATGTCCACACTTGGATGGAATTGTGAATATTGCCCTGTGTCGCATCTAGATAGGACTTTGAATATTAGCATGTCCACACTTGGATAGCATTGTGAATATTAGCCTGCGTCACATCTAGATAGGACCTTCAATGTTAGCATGTCCACACTGGGATTGCATTGTGAATATTAGCATGTCCACACACAGATAGAATTGTGAATGTTAGCCTGCGTCGCATCTAGATAGGAACTTGAATGTTAGCATGCCCACACTTGCATAGAACTGTGAATGTTGGAATGTCCACACTTGGATGGAATTGTGAATATTGGCCTGCGTTGCATCTAGATAGGACTTTGAACGGTAGCATGCCCGCACCTAGGTGAAACTCCAATGTTAGCATATGCCACACTTAGAATTGTGGATATTGGCCTGTGCCGCATCTGGATGGGACTGTGAAGTTGGCATGTCGACACCTAGATGTGAGGGTCAACATGTGCCACACTTAGACAAAACTGTGAAAGTTGGCATGCTAAAAGTCAGGTAACCCACTAACCAATATAAGCTCAAACTCTGCATACTTATCTCACTCAAAAAACTCACACAACCATCTCTTGCACAGCAAGCCACATGCACTTCACAACACTGCAACAACACATAAGCCGGAGCAACAGCACACGCAGACTGACACCGATCCAATACCTGCACCAAAGCTCAGCATCTGGTGTATACCGAGTTGAAGCTGCCAACAGAACACCACTCCTCTCACTATCCTACTCCCTCTTCACCTTACTAACCCATCCCACCTTATCATTTACAGATCCGCCAGAGCGCCTGGGGACCAATTCCATTGGTGACGGTGCACGGTACAAATACCTTTAACATTTAACATTTAACATCACTAACTTGAATGACGGTACGTGTTAACTCTTTTTTGGTTTTGCGCACCACCATAATATTGCCAAAACATTGCTAACGTAAAGAAAAAATGTAAACACTTGAAACACTTGTGTATAGGTGTGTTACAAATGCCATATCATATCATATCATATCATATCATATCATATCATATCAAAGGTAGGGTGACCAGATACAAAAACAAATTAAACGGGACAGGCCATAGACATAGAAGTAGGACTACAGTAAACACAAACATGACTCAGATAAAGCTGTAGTCCTACTTATATGTTGCTGGCCTGTTGCGGGGGTGTGTTCACAGACACACTCCTCTCGTTGGAGGAAAGCGACCACGGAGGGGACCGGGCAGGAAATGGGGGCATGAAAAGTCTTCACGCGCAGGAAGAGTTGTGCTGGGCCCACGATTTCAGGATTTCTGAATCGGTTCCGGGAAAACCGGGACTGCACTCCACCCGTCCATCCAATCCCGGGATAGGGTTTAATAAATTAAAAACATCTCGGGAACCTGGGATGGAGGGCGATTTCCCCGGAGTGTCCTGGGAAAACCGGGACGTCTGGTCCCCCTATGTAAAGGGGAGTTTAGCAGCAGTGTATGGTTTTGGCATGGCAATTGCTGATGCCTGGGCTGTGAAATGGCCAAAACCCCATTCAGGCCATGACCCTCTCGCTGACGTCTGCTGGCCTGCTGCTGTTGCTGTGGAGCAGTGCGCGTTCCGAAGTAGGAGCAACATTATTTCACTTAACTATATGCCATTCATAGTTTCATTTTTATGCAAAAATGCTTTTTGTTACTTGAACTTTTGTCGGACTATCTTTCTTTAAAGTCGAAGTCGAAATGATCCATACCAGTGTCTGACAGATGCACCCCATCCGCTGCAAAATTCGCCGGGTTTCTCTCAACCAACTCCCGATGTCTAGCAAATGCGAGCCCCTCTTGTTTCATAAAACGCTCCATATTTTTGTTAACCCTTCACCTAGATTTCTCTATTGCTGTGTTAGATGCCGCTCCCCGCCACACCTTCCTCAGGATCAGTTCTGACCGAACTATTTCTGCCTCGGGAGCATCCGCCCTATTATTCTGATGCCTTTTTGCATCTCTCTTAGCAATCGACCCCTTCCCAAATCCGCCAGGCCATTCCCCCCCAGGTGTACCACCAGTAACCTAGGGGCCCCCATGCTGGCCATTTGCCTGTGCAGTGTGGGGAGCAAGGCCCGCCACTGCATGCCTGGTGTGCCCAGCCATACCAGCTCAGTGTTACGGAAGCACAAATTTGCCCCCTGAGTTGGCTTTGTGCGGGCCCATCTTTCCGCTCTGGTGACAAAAGAGTGGCCAGTTATCCAGACCGTGCGTCCAGCTGTAATAAGATAAAAATATTGTCATCAAACCTTCCTGCGTTTTCCCAACCCTGGAACCCCCCCTCATCTCACTTCCTTCCTGAGCCTGACCTATTGTTTGGAAGGGACTCCTGAGTCCTGCACCCCCGGGCGGATGTACAGTTTATACCGGTCTGATTGCTATCTACCCAGTCTCTGGATGACTGGCCCCTGCATCCCTGCCTGGAAAGCTGTTGTCGCTGCCCCAATTCAGAACCTTGGCCAGTACCCTGCGGAATTGGAACATTGTCAGGGGGGACCCGTGTCCATGAATAAAGAGATACCTGCCCTGGCTGGCCTATTTGCCACATGCTGGGAAAGTAGCCAAGTGGGGCAGCTGGATTGTGCCGCTGCCTTCTGAAACTTGATTAAAGTGCCCTTTTCCCGGCTTTATCGGTTTTTGATCTTCTGACCCTTACCATGACCCCTCCTTCATTGAACGTGACATCCCCTGGGGCCAGATTCATCACCCTTCCCTGTTGCGATCAGTTCGCTGACCCGAAGAGATGCAAAGAATGCTTCTGCAAATGCTGCCTTGAAGAGCCCGACCTCAAAGCTGTTTGAGCAAACCCCTTCTAGTGCTCCCAGTAACCTCACCAGTACTTCAAAGTCGCTGGGCTTACGGCCGTCTTTCTTGTGCCCTTATAGCTTCCCCCAGCCCTTGATTGCAGCCCTTACTGAAAAAACCCTAGTTGGGTCCCCCACCATTTTCAGTTTTGTATAGAATGCTATGGCCGCTAAGTTACCCGAGACCCAACTCCTGCTTTGGCTGTTTGTGTGTCCCCACACCACAAATCCCTCCACTTGGGAGGGTAGGTCCAGATCAGCATACCCTGCCTCCTGTATCACGCTCACAAACGTACTGTAGCCCTTTCGATACCTGGACCGCACTCCTGGTGCGAGCGACTGCTCCCCAAGACTCCAGAGCGTCGGGTCCACGACATCAGGTGCCACCACACCGGCCTGAATTCCTTGCCCGTCAGCTATGCCCCTGGGTGGGCCCTCCAGAATTTCTCCCACTAAAAACGAGAAAGAGCATCAACAGCCACATTCACGACCCCATGCACATGCCTTGCCCTAAACTCAATATTGTGGTACAAGCCTGCTTCCACCAGTTCCCTCAGTAGGCCCAGCACCACCGGGCATGCTGCGAATTGTAAGTTGATCGCCTGGACTACCGCTTTGTTGTTGGACCAAAAGTGGACCCTCAGTTGCACAACTCACCTGACCACAGCAGGAGGGCAATCACAATAGGGAATAATTCCAGAGCCATGATGTTCCCTAATCTCCCTTTTTACCGCCACTGAGTCAGCTACATCTGGGTGCACCACTGGGTGCTCAGGATGAGCCAAAACCTTCCTTGGCAGAAGCATCGGAGTACATTTGTAACTCCTTGCTGGTAACCCATGGTTCCCGCCAGAGGCCGACCCTATTGTACCCCTGCAGGAACCTGCGCCACATGACCAGATCCTCTTTAATGGCAACACTCAACCTGATTTGGTGATGCTTGCCTGTTACCCCTGTTGTTGCTCTTGCCAACCTCCTGGCAAATACCCTCCCAACTGGTACCACCCTGGCCGCAAAGTTGAGTTTCCCCAGGAGCTGTTGTACTTGACCTAGAGTCGTTTTTTCCTTTGCCAGGTTATTATCAATCAATTCTACGAGCCCATCTACTTTATCTTTTGGCAACCTACATGTGCCTTTGCAAGTGTCAATATATATTCCGAGAAAAGTCAAGATATGGATGGGTGTCTGTATCTTCCCCTCTGCTAGGGGAATACCCAATTCCTTCATCAGTCCCTGAAAGGATCCCAGTGCAGCTGTCATGACCACTGTGAGGGGACACAAGTTGTGCCACAAGCAGGCTCCCAACAGAACCCTGAGGGCCTTAAAACCACTGCAAAAGGGCTCCTAGAGCCAGTCCTGGCGCCTTTGGCACCAGCCAGGAAGGAAGGGCTGTTCAAACTAGGTCCCATTTATGTACATGGGCCTTTAAATCCAACATGGAAGCACCCACACAGTCTAGTTCTAAGAACCAAGCCATGCGGTCTAGTGTTTTGGGTGTGGCAGGCCTGGAACTACTTTCCCTGGTACTACTTTACCTGGGCTATATAAACCACACCCTGACTGCAGAACACGCTTTGAGTTATTCTGCAACCCGCAGCGTGACGCTCACCGTGTCCAGCTCCTGTTCTTCAGCATCTTCCTGTAATCCTGCAAGAACAAGAACAAGATTATTCTGTTTTACCTAAAAAAACACCATCCAGCACTCAGCATCTGAACTGGGCTGCAATCTGTGGAAACCGAGAGAAAAAGAAACATCACTTACCTGTGAGTACTAGCTTAAGGACTTCCGGCGAACCGCTACCACAGCTGCTGTTCGAACATTGCGACCTGCAATAACGAGAAAGGGAAAAACAATATTAGAACGTGCGCTTCCAAAACATTGAATTCCATCAATCTTACCTGAATTCCATCACGCTACGCTACGCTTCCATCCAGAGCACCACAGCAACATCAGCAAAGGAAAAGAGACATATTCAGGTTCGCTTTCAATATTAAACAACCGCACAGCGCTGTACTTACCTTAACGGATTCCGGGGGCCTCTTTTTCATCGCGCTCTCATCCACTCGCAGCACCACAGCGGCCTGTGAGGAGAAGAAGAAGAAAACACAGGTTAGCTTTAAAAGATAATAAAGGCGCTGCACTTCGCGCTTTCTCTTACCTAGAAAACGTGCCTCTCCATCCGGCACGCCAGCATCAAGACCTTCACACCTGAAAAGAAGGAGATAAAGACATTAACGAATTCCCACCATAAACAGAACAAAGACTTACAATTAACAAACCTACCTGCCTACCATCAGATTCAGGGTCACAGCAGGCCTGGGGCCAAGGAAGGCGTACTGCACCAGTGAAGCAACTCGGGCGGCTCGCCAAGAAATGTCAAGCGCCCCTGCACAAGAAACGCAGGACGGATAGCTCACCCTACAAATAACTAAGGTGAAAAAAGACCCCAGTGGGAAGGGAATCGGTCAGAGGGAGGTGGGAGATTCACCCATTAGAGACAGTTATCACACATCCTCCTTTCTGTAATTGCAGATTCATTATTCTGCACTGGGCAACTATGCATCCAGGGTTCCAGATGTCAGAGCCTTCCAGACGCCCCCGGGTATATCACGTGAGCATAAGAGCAGCTCCACAGTCCTCCGACCCCTCCTTACCAATGAACAGGAAATCGTCGAGATTGCATGGTCCTCCCCCTTAGTTCCCTAGTTCTTGAAGCCAATTCCAGGAAAGAGCTGAACAACAAAGAAGGCACATGAAACTGCACACCCCATTGGCATACACCTATCAAAGAAAAATTGACCCTCCCACGGAAATCCCAGCAGATGAAAGTTATCCGGGTGAACCAGCAGGGGCCTAAAGGCAGACTCGGTGTCAACCTTTGCCAACATTGCCCTTCTCCCAACCTGCTCCACTAGCTCCATTGCCTTGTCAAAAGAGGAATATGTGACTGAGCAATACTCGTGGTCCAACCAGTCATTCACCAATTCCCCCTCAGGTTAAGACAGGTGGTGTATCAGCCTGTATTTTCCTTCCTTCTTCTTAGGAACGACCCCCAGTGGGGACACTATGAAGTTGGGTAAGGGAGCTCTGCTAAAAGGTCCCATTATTTTCCCCAGAGATTTCTCTTTGGCCAATTTATCGTTTACAATCCCAGGTAGTTTGTCTGCAGAGGGGAGGTTTCTTGCCAAGTGCAAGGTTAGTGGTCCCTCATAAGGAATCTTGAACCCATCCTTGAAACCCTTGTAGATCAATTCACCCTGCTCAGTTTTTGGATAATCCAGCAGCCATCCATGCAATGTAGTCATATGTATGGGAGAAGGCCCCCTTTGCCAGCGCTCTTCATTGAGTGGTCTTCCCGCGGCCCCTGCCGCGCTGTCCCCCATTCCTTTGATAACATGTTGAGGTGGGGTGAGACCCGTTACATTTTTCCACATAAATGGGCAAATATGCATTCTTGTCCAAAACGGCAGTACCCTGCATTAAACCCCCGGCAGGTGCCCTTGCCCGGGTCGCTCCCTGACGTGCCCCTGCTGCTACCCTGAGCCCTGTGCTTGCCTCCCCCTTGTTGCCCCCTGCCTTTCTGCCTGTTCCGAAATGGGTGCCATGACTCCCTCCTCTCCTCGCTGTACTTGCCCAGGGCGGATTGCCGAGGGGCCTTACTTGCCTCTTTAATAGGATTGCTGGTTCTCTCTTGGCCACCCATAAATGTCATCCAACCAACCATGTCCCTCTGGTCCCAAGACATTGTGGGCAACTTTTCTATCTTCAACCTGAAACCCCTGTCGTAATCAATCCACCCTGAGGCTCCATACAGCGTGTGCTCCCCCACTATGGTATCCCTGTAATTCCACAAATCAGTTCCTTGCTCTGGGAACCTCTCCATCATTACTGTTGCATACAGCGAGAAGGCCTTTGCCCAATTATCAATGGACTCCTCTGGTCTGTACTGCTTTTGCCTCGTTTTCTCCTCCTCCTTTGGCACATTCACATCTGGGCCCTCAGTATCCATTGTCAGCATAGATAAACAATATCAAGTAGTCCCTTGCCCAAATGCAGTCTTTCACTTGCTTATAAATGTACCAAGATAGCGTACATTTTACGGTTAGCATTGGGGCTCTTGTTACTAGATGGGTCTCCCTGCTTATTGCAGAGGGAATGGACCCTACAGATCCCACCGGCATCCCTTCCTGTGGTAGCACCAGATTGGACCCTAGAGAACCCACCAGCATCCCTGCCGGCGGTATTACTCCCGCCATTTCGGCCACTCCATTGGCTAAACCCATTACCTCAAATCCTGGCCCTGGAGGTCCTACCTGTGCCCCTGCGACTACAGCCGACCCTGTTGGTTGCCCCCAAATCCTGAGTGGCCCGCCCATATTTACCCCGAGCGGCGCCTCGTGTGCTTGGCCCAATATCAGCGCCATCTTATCCATAAATCTGGTCATTTCCAATTTTGTCCACTCCATGCTCTGCCTGTTGACCCCTAGTACTTGTGGCGCTGTTGGGGTGATTAGCCCGTTGGGTACCTGTTCCCTCCTGTATTGTCCGGCGTTACTGGCGGTACCACCAGCCCTGTGTTGCCTGGCTGTCCTCCCCCTGTAACAAGGTGTATTCCTATTGGTGACAAAGGCAGAGAGGCATCTGGCAACATGTTAGTTTCCACTGTGACTGCATTACCCTTCTTTTGTCTGGGCGATCTCTTTCTTTTTGCTGGAGTGGGCACATCTTCCTGAACTGTTGGGGGAACCCCCCGTGTCTGGTAGCAGGTCCACCGCTGGTTCCCCCAGAGACTGCTCCACCATCTTTTCGCCCATCCTGTGCCCATATCCCGCACCTTCTCCTGAAACCATGCCACCAGCTGGGCCGCCTCTGTACTCTCCTGGGAACTTCGGCTGTTGGAGGTGCCCTCTTCGCTTTCAAACAGGCTCAATGATCCTTGGCTGGACATTATGCTCCTAATGCACAGAAAAATATACAACACAATCGGAGTTTAGTACAAGTATCCTTCATGTCTCCTCTCCCTCAGCCGCTCCTTTTCACCCCTCTGAGGTATTTCTGAGTCCAAAGGTTTACTACTAACCCCACCCCTTGTTCAGACAGTATTGCTTTGCTTGTGGAGCCAACCTGCTGCTCCCTCAACCTGCACGCATCAGTGCTGGTCTTAGTGGCAGCAGTAACCCGGGCAGAAAAAGAACAATTTGGCGGTCCCACCTCCCTCCCGCCATGCTCCTTTTCAATTGGGGGGCAGAGGGGGCAGGAGGGGGTTTGAGGCATGGAATCAAGGCAACTGCGGTAGGTGTGGTTGGCACAAACATGTGAATCCGGATAGAGACTGTCCAGCCAACGGTATGGAGTGTTTCAAGTGTGGCCAAATGGGTCACTACGGAAAAATGTGTAGAAATTTCAGAGGGAGAGGAAGGAATTTCTTGCAGGGGGAGTGGCAACAGGGGTTATCGCCAGCCTACCAGGAGCAACAGGATGGGAGTGAGAGCCGTGGAAATGACACATGGTTCTGATGATACAGTAGCAGTCACCAAAGAAATGGATGATGTTGTGCAAATTCTAACTCTTTCGTCTAAAGAAAATAATATTGGCTCCTGGGTACCAATGTCTATTGATGGGATTACCATAGAAGTAATGGTGGATACAGGATCCCCATATACCATAGTGGATGAAAACACATTCCATAGAATTCTTTAAAAAAAATGTGAGGATCTATGTCTCAGCAGAGTCAAAGCGACGGGTTATGGCAAGTTTCCCATTGACATTCTTGGTTATGTGTGGGTCCAGTTGGCTTTTGAAGGGAGACAAACATATTGCAAGTTATATGTTGCCCGCAAAGGGTTTGCCATAGTTGGTTGGTGGGAACAAGCGGCATTGAAAATCAGAATCCATCCGGGAGAAAATATTCCCATCATGAGTGTCACAGATAAATGCTGCAATTCAGATGCCAGTTTGGTGCAGTCTTTTCCAGACGTATTCAATAACCATATAGGTTTGCTCAAGGGTTTCAAGCATCGCTTTGTTCTAAAAAAGGGGGCAAAGCCCGTTGTACATAAATTAAGAAATATACCAGTTGGTACCCGTGAACCTTTGAAGAAGGAGTTAGAAAGACTGTGCTCTCAAGACATTATTGAGCCTATAGAGAGCTCTGAAAGGCTGTCCCCTATTGTGATTGTGCGGAAGCCAGGGGGAGAAATTTGCATGTGTGTGGACTTAAGATATTTGAACAACAATATATGGGTTGATCGTCACCCCCTACCTAACATAGGAGAGATGCTCTCCACTATGGAACCAGCTAGATACTTCACCACACTTGATCTATCCTCTGCATACCACCAAGTGGTGTTGGAAGAAGAGTCTAGGCACCTCACATCGTTCATAACCCCTTTAGGTGCTTTCCGCTTTAAAAGGATGCCATTTGGATTGGCATCCGCAGCTGCTGTATTCCAAAGATTGATGCAGTACCTTTTTGAAGGATTAAGGGGTGTCTATTTTTTTCAAGATGACATTCTGATATCAGCTGTATCAGAAGAAGACCATGATGCCAAACTTGTAGGTGTTCTACAGATTTTACAACAAAAAGGACTCACATTAAAAATAGAGAAATGTAGAATTAAAAAGAAGGAAGTAACGTATCTGGGCCATTGCATTGATGCAGAAGGGATAAGGCCTAAAGAAAGTCTTGTAAATACGATACTAGAAATGCCTGACCCATCTAATAAGGATCAATTGAGGAGCTTGATGGGATTAACAGAATACTACTCCAAATTTATTGATCACTACACGCACAGGACGAGCCACATGAGGAGCTTGAAGAAGGGTGTGAGTTTTGATTGGTCACCTGAATGCAGGCGAGAACTGCAAGACATCAAAATGTCAATAAACAAGGCCCCTGTTTTGAAGATGTTTGATTGCAGAGCCAAATCCATTATATCAGTTGATGCAAGTAACGTGGGCTTAGGAGGTGTATTGGAACAAGTTCAACATGGAACAAATGTCCCGATTGCTTTTGCCTCTAGGACATTAAAGGATGCGGAGAAAAATTATTCCACAATTGAAAGAGAGGCTCTGGCAGTGATGTGGATCTTAGAGCACTTTAAAGGGTTGATTTGGGGAAGTCCCATTGAAATTAAAACAGATCACAAGCCCCTCATACACATCCTAAGTCCCAAGAATTTGCATTTGATGTCGCCTCGCATCAGAAGGTGGATTCTAATTATAATGCAATACAATCTCACGGTTAATTTTACCCCTGGAAAAAGGAACAGAGTTGCTGACTGCTTATCCCGCCTGCCATGTTCCTCAACCAATGAAGTGGCCAAGGAAGAGGAGATGGAAACGGATTGTGTGATAGCACAAGTACACCCCAGTTTTTCCAAAGAAGAATGGGTCAAGGCTAGCGAGAGGGATGATGAGCAAGAGCAACTCAGAAGGGCAATTAGAAGTGATTGGAGAGAAGTAACAGAAAGCATCGTTTCTTGGGAAGGTAAAAAAGATGAAATGTCTTGCGATGAGGTGTGTATATACCGTGGAGATCGTATAGTTCCACCTTTGGGTTTAAGAGAGAAGATAATGGAAATAGCGCATGAAGGACATATAGGAAGAAACCTGACTAAAAGAAGAGTCAGAGAGACATTTTGGTGGCCCAATATATGGAGTGATCTGGAAAACATTGTAAAAGAATGCTCTGCATGCGCAGTGAGTGACAAAGGTAAAGTGACTAGAGCCACACCGTTACAGCCTATAACGATACCAGACTCGGTGTGGACGAAGTTGGCTGTTGATATATCAGGCCCATTTGAAATATTAGAACCCCACAAAATCTATATCATTGTGTTGATGGATTACACTTCAAAGTGGGTGGAATGTGGCATAATGGAAGAGTCAGTTTCAGCCATGAAAGTTAAAACATTTCTGGAAGAAATTTTTAATAGAGAAGGGGAACCTCAAAAGATGATATCGGACAATGGTGCACAATTTATGTCACTAGAGGTGCAGAAGTTTCTCAAAGAAAGGGCCATTAAGCACAGAGCCACAGCTCTATACCATCCCATAGGGAACGGGTTGGTGGAAAGGATGAACCGCTTTATTAAAGATACCATTCAACTGGCTGTAGCTAATAACTTGCCCTGGAGAGAGACTCTTAAAGAAGCTTTGGTAACTTATAGAGTCACGCCACATTCTACGACAGAGGAAGAGCCATTTACTATGATGAGGGGAAGAGTTGCTACAAATAGATTGAGACCAGGCTGGCTGCCGTTGAAGAAGAACAAATCTGTGGACATGGATGCAGTGGTCAGGAGAGTAAAAGATAAACAAGAGAAATACAAAAAATATTATGATAGACAGAAACATGTGAAGGAGATGAAGATTGAGGGGGGTGACTGGATCAGAGTGAAAGAACCCAGGAGAGTTTTGAAAGGAGAATCTAAATATCGTCACCCACAAAGAGTAGTGAACTGTTCAAATAAATCTGTAACACTAGAAGATGGCAGTAAGTGGTCATGTGATGACAGTATTGTAACGGATGGAAGAGTGAAACAGATAATGGAGGACAACACGGTGGAGAGGAAAGATATGATGGAGAAAGAAGGATCTACATCACCCAAAACTGCATACCATAGTAACCTGATGAACAATGATGTCCCTGGGTTGAGATCCAGGAGAAGGGTGCCACGGGTGAAAGAAGACTTAATGTATTATTATTGAACAGATTACATATAGACCAATGTAACTCAATGACTTAATGAAGATGAGACAACGTGTATCCTTTCACTTGCAGATTTTTTTTTTGTGATTCTGCATTTTATGTTTCGTTTTGTTTTTGTTTCCTTTTCCCCTTTTCCTCTGTATGTAATTATGGTGATTGTGTTAAGGGGGGGAGATGTTATAATGTGAAGGTTAATAGAACCTTCGCATACTGCGGTTCGGTGGCGCATTCCTCAAGCCGAGATTCGATTTGAGACTCGGCTGGAGGAAGGCGGACGGCAGACGCAGTGGGGAACTCTCCTTACGAATAAACAAGATAACGACCTGAAGACAGTTGTGTGATCACTTTATTTATAAAGAACACACTTAACAAGGCGCCAAATGTTTCTTTTTGTGGTGGGAGAAGTGTCCTTTTAAAATTAAATTCGCTTGCAGGAGCCGGCGCATTTAACAACAATAGGATGCGATTATGGCCCCACTCCCACGCCGGAGCAGGGTGGTAATTATCTATTGTTGTTAAAATTTCAAAATGACACTTCTCCAAACACGCCAGCTAGCCTGAGCTGGTGCCCTGGCGGACTACGGCACCCCGGGCGGCCGCCCAGCCCGTCCTGCCCTAAGGCTGGCTCTGCCTGCACGCCATCCGGCCAGAACCAGTGGAGGAAATGCCTGCGGCCTCCGGCCCTCACAGCAAAGGCAGGCACCTCAGTGTTACAGGTTTCAAGGGTGTCAGGAGGGCAGAGGGGCATGGATGGAAGGGGTTTTTGTTGCACCTCATTTGATTTCCCTGTAAGCCCTCTGAACCTACATGCAATTAGCCGCCATTTGTTGTCCATTTCACAAACGGGCGTTTCGTTGGACTGGAAACAGGTGAAACGGTTAGGATTTACCAATTGCAAATAGAGTTTCTCAGGAAACGATGAATCTCTTTTGATCTGGGGCCCCTGTGGTGCAAAGGCGAATGTATGCACCAGGCAGGTGACTTATTAAAGTGTCCCACTCTTAGTGTAAGGCGGCACCACCCGAGCCCAGTTGGAAGAATAGACTGGGCAGCATAACTCTTAACCCCTTAGGTGCCAAGGATGAGTATCCATAGACTTGCATAACAGCCTGGCACTTACATACTAACCCTTTAGTAGTTTACATCGAATTTGGTTTTGTGGAATAGTGAAATAAATGGCAGTGAATCCTTGGGCTTATATGTATTAACCCTTGCACCCCAGGGGGGGGTCTGGAGAAGTAGGTGTGCGTGTATATACATGTGGATGCACGCGTATAAACAGTGTCTCCTGGGCGACGATTGTGACGTTGGGTGTTAAAAGACCAGCGTTCTCATGCACCCTTTCTGTCACTGTGACGTTGTGTGATCTTTGGCACATAGGTGATAGTCATTATGAGGAACAGAGCTGCTTTATGTGTTAAATTACACAAAGAAACAGTGTGGCAGAGGGATAGGTTTAGTGCTGCATAATATATCCGCAAATGTGTCTCAGTCCACGCACATGATCCGTGTTTTGAACCCAGCTGTACGGTCAAACACATTGTGTGATCTTGTGCATAGAGTCCTTTTGCAAATGTGTTTCCTTGTCAGACATGATTGCCTTATCACTATGCTTGTTTCAATATCTGAGGTTAGTGAAAACCCCATCTGCTGCAATCACTGTGTGCAGGCGACTTACATCAGGGGGAGGGGAGAATGTCGTTTGGTGGAAGGGGGCTCACATGTCTGTTTATCACACAGGGGTTGAAGGCACCTTTCCATGACCTCAAGGGGAATGCATGCCTGGTGTGATGAGGGTAGCTCAATCGTATGGTAATTTAGTAAAGGCGGCTGTTTAAAAGCGTGTCTTTATTTGGGGTACAACATGCCCAGCCAAGATTGCTTTATATTCACGGCTACATGGCAACCTGCATAATTTTGCATTAGGCATCCAACCACTAGGATAGCTCCGTGGGTTGAGTGATGGCGGCTGGTACCTATGTACGATCTGCAAATCACAGATTTGGAACACGGCAATGCCAACTCAGCCATCCACCCTTCCAAGGTTGCTAAATGGGTACCATACTTTGAGTGCAGGTATGTAAATATGTTCTATGTACAGAATATATATATATATATATAACAAACGCAATGGTAGGTGATCAACTTCCACGGAGCAATGTACATGATTTTAAATGCACTAGGGCAAGCGTACGAAAAGCACTGCACCAGCGACTTCCAGAACAAGCACATGCAGCACAAAAGCGGCTGGCACAGGGCGGATCAGTGGTGCACACTGATGGGTACCCCGGGTAGGAGCTCTAATTGCTAATCTAATGCTACTATCAGTGAAGGAACTTTAAGCTGCGGTTATGTATAGATTGGTAGTTCAAGGGACATGGTTAACATAAGTCGTTAAATGGGAGTACGTGACTCGGGCCGAAGGGAGAAGTTCATAGGTGAGATTTTCTCGTCAACAGAAGGCTTGTTTAAACAGAAGGGGTTGTAGTAGTCTCCTCAAGTTAATGACGTTTTCTTCCGGTCCCGGTTTTTGGGGTGCCGGTACATTGTTCTACATCTGAAGTCCTGGGGTTGCTCAGTGGCTTACTTGGAATTCTTGATTTACCAGCTGGCAACATCAGTTGCAGTTTGTTTGCTGACCATTATCTGCAATTCCTGTGCATGGTGTAAACAAATTGGGTTTCCCGTGAGCAGCAGAGTCCATAACAGGGCTAAAGAAAAGCAACAAAGAAAGTATGAATGCATTCATTTAATTATTTATTGGATATTTGTAAGGTGTCTATACAACAAATAGTGTTTCAAGGCGCAACAAGACAGAAAGGGGGGTGGCAACAAGGGAGAAAGAAAACCATAATGGTCCTATTAGGCCTTGTGACATTCGGATCGTGCAAGTGCAGTGACCAGAAGTGCGAGGGAGAGGGGGCGGGTGTGGCAGTCAGTGCAAAATGTAAAGTGCTAGGGTGGGAAAGGAAGTGCAGGGTAAAGAGGAGAGCGTGCAAGTGAAGGAGAGGATGGGGGGGGAGAGGGCCACAGGGCTAGGAGGGTGCTAAGGGGAGGACAGGAGGGCAAATGCTAGGGATTGCATGGGGTGCAGCGGGGGGTGAGCGTCCACATGCTAAGTGCGAGGAGGGGGGTGGACTGGGCGGGTGGGCCTGGAGCCCTGTAGAATTCAGAGGGAACCAGGCAGCCTGTCACTGCGGCAGACGGGGTAGTTAGCAGGGAAGGGGGCGAGGGAAGGAACAAGGGAAAAGGAGGATCTTGAGGAGCTTCCGGATCTTAAGAAGATCCGGCTCAAGCCTGAGAGCGGCAGGGAGACCAATCCAGAGGGAGTCTCCTGCGGAGGAGAGGGAACTCCCTCCCACTCTCTGCTTAGCGAAGTGTCTGATCTGCAGAGAGTTGGAGCTAGAAGACCGAAGGGCTCTAGCAGGGAGGTATTCAGGGAGGGAGAGTTGGATGTAGCGGGGTCCCAGCCCCCAGAAAGCCTTGTGGATGATGCAGAGGGTCTTGAACTTGATCCTAGCAGCACCCGGGAGCCAGTGAGAGATTTTAGGGCTGGAGAGATACGGTCCCCGGGCTTGAGGCCAAGGAAAATTCTTGCAGTCCTATTCTTGATTAGTTGAAGGGGGGCAAAGGGAGGATAAAGGAAGATTGAGGAAGAGACTGTGGCAGTAGTCCAGCCTAGAGAGGACCAGAGCTCTGGAGACATTGAGTTTCTGGGGGAAGGTGAGGAAAGGGGGAATGCCTCTCAGGAGATGCATCTGACAGATGGCCTTCTTGGGAAGGTCTACAATTTGAGGAGAGAAGGAGAGGGAGGAGTCAAATATGACACCAAGGTTTTTGCCTCATAAGAGGGTGAGGGGAGGGGCTCCAAAGAAGTGGCCAGAGGGTAGGAGGCAAGGAGGGAGCTGGGGTCCCAATGAGAAGGATCTCAGTCTTACTGTCATTAACACAGAGATCATTGGCAACACAGCATGCATGAATAGCAGTCAGACAGTCTTGGATGAGAGAGGAGGGTTGAAGGAGAGCTGCGTGTCATCTGCATAACACTGGAATTGAGGAGAGTAGAAGGAGATCAGGTGGGACAGAGGAACACAGTAGATGTTGAAGAGCCACAGCGAGAGGATAGAGCCTTGAGGTACGCCGCAGGTGGAGAGTGTGAGAGGAGAGACAAAAGGGCCCAGTTGAACCTGGGAAGGTCAGTCGGAGAGGAATGAGGTCAACCAGTCCAGTGCCAGGCATGTGATGTCATGGGCATCAACAGCCGATTTGTTTGTGCGGCATGATTGACCATGTCGCAGGCAGAGGAACGATCCAGAAGTATAAGAACGGATGGAGAGTTGGGATCGAGATTTGAGTGAAGTCTTCACAGGTGTTCAGTAGAGCAGTTTCTGTGCTTCTGGCTGCTCTGAAGCCAGACTGGTGGCCTTGGAGGTAACCAACAGATTCAGTGTGTTGGATCAGTCGGGAGATGACCAGCTTCTCCAGGAGTTTGCCCAGGAAGCAGGTAATGCAGATAGGGCGTTAGTTAGCTGGACTTGAGGGGTCGGCAGAGGGCTTTCTGAGGAGAGGATGCACAAGGGAGTGTTTGAGGGATAGCAGGAAGGAGGCAGTGGTAAATGAGTGATTACAAAAATCGGACAAGGCTGGCGCAAGCGAGGCAATGTTGTCCTTTATAGTGCTAGAGGATCAGGGAGCACCTGTTTGGAGGAGACTGTCATGGGGGATAAAGTATGGTTGGCACCCAAAAACATTTCTTTAAAAGGACCTCGTGCCTTTCGTCCACGGTACTTGGGACCATATTCTATTAAGGCTGTCATAAATCCTGCGGCCATGAAATTGGATTTACCACCCAATATGCGAATCCACAGTTTTTCACATCTCCCTTCTAAAGCCAGTGGAACAGGACACTCGGATTCCAACACCACCAGAACCGGAGATCATCGCCGGTGAACTTGAATATGAAGTAAAGAACATCCTGGACTCTAAGAAAATACGTTCAAAACTCTACTATCTCATTGATTGGGAGGGCTACGGGCCCCAGGATCATACTTGGGAACCCGCTGAATTTGTCCATGCCCCACAACTCATCAGACAATTCCACCGGAACAACCCCACCAAACCGGGACCGGAGAGAAGAGCCACCGTGAGAGGGGCCTTGAGGGGGAGTGCTGTCGTGGCCACTGGGCAGGAACCCACTGCTTCACTTCATGCAGGGTCCCAATGGACCCAGTCTTGGCGCCTATGGCACCAAGCTCATTTCAAAGTGTGCATGGCTCACAGAATACCAAAGGCACGTGCAGCAAGGCCGGGCGGGGCCCTATTATCACAGGGAAGGCACGTGCAGAAGACAGAGGAGCAAGGTGGGGCCACAAGGTGGGACCTAAGGGGAGTGGCTGGGGCCAGGTTATATAAGCTGGCCCCACCCCCATACTGGCACTTTACATTAGTTTGCTCAGAGCAGCGTAACGCTTACCGCCGCTCAGAAGACTTTTACCTGATTCAGCACGTGCGTCTTCAGTCTCCGGAACCCTCCAGCACCTACCTGGTTCAACGCGTGCATCTCCAGTTCCGGATACCTTGACCATTTTACCTGGATTCAGCCACACCATTGCCGGAAACACTGCCATCTACTTTCCACTCTGCAGTCGCTGCGCACGCCTTACCTGAAGCCACACCATCGCCGGAAGCACCGCCATCTACTTCCCACTCTGCAGTCACTGCGCATGCCTTACCTGAGACCACACCATCGCTGGAAGCGCTGCCATCTACTCCCGAATCTGCCACAGCCACATTCATCTTACCTGCCTTCTGGAATCCTACCGCCCAGCATCCTTACTTGCTCCGAATTCCACCAACACATGGCCTTCATCTAGTGCAGCCGCCACGTGGATCTTCATCTCCGGCAGCCAGTAGGAGTCGGACACCGCTCACCAGACACCGCCGACCTGCCGCGCCCGCAAAGGGAAGAAGAGACACAAGGTGAGAGGTTGCATAGACTTTAAATTGCTAAAGGGGCACTACTCACGAACTTGGTGCAGCTTCTGAAACTGCCTACTTACTAGTGGTGGGGCATCCATAGCAGACTCTTATCTCCATCACGCGCTCTTGGGTCATCTTCATTACTACAGGAGAGAGAGAACAATATACCGTTACGAACAATATTCCTTGAGACAGTACTGTTACAAGAATACGGACAAAAATCATAGTCATAAAAACTTACCGTCAAGACGGAATGGTCGCAGCCGGTCTGGGCCTCCACAATTTGGACCAGTGACGCAACTAGGTCCATCCGCAGCGCCCCTGCTGAAGGAAAGCAGGACGGAAAGCTCATTCTTACGTGCAAACAGGCCCAGCCTTCCGGACCCACGGAAAGACAGCAGTTGGGGGAGAGAAGCGACCTGAGGGAGCCAACCGTGCCCCAACGCCCCCGCAAAGACCAGGTGAGCGTAACAGAACGTGAAGCGTCTCCGAATCTCTGCCTGGGTGTTATGAATATCTCTGCGAACGACCAGTTGGCCCAATTGTTGGGGGATTTATGGGCTGAAGTGCACGCCTCCAGACAAGAGACAAACTCTTTAAGAAGGGACTTAATCATTGCTCGCGAATGAACCGATGAACTGGCAAGACAGGTGCTTCAATCTCACGCAGGGCAGGTTCCATTACATGCAATCACACCAACCCTTGTGCCACTATCACCACCAGTTAAAGTTGTACTTCCAGGTACTGTACCGCTGGCTCGACCGGAACGGTTTACTGGCCACCCCAACAAATTTGCCATATTTATGAATCAGTGTCACCTGCATTTCCTGTGCCGCCCAGGTTAATTCCCGAACGATAGTTCTAGGGTGGCTTTTGTACTTTCGTATCTAGGAGGCAGTGCAGCAGACTGGTCAATACCCTTTGTCAACCAGGATGACCCTGTGCTGCACAATTTTGGGGAATTTCAATGGGAATTGGAGAAGCTGTTTGCAAGGCACACACAAGGACAGGCCCTGGATAACGAACTGTTGTCCCTAAAACAGGGGAATCAGGAATTATTGACTTATATAGCCAATTTAAATCGCCTGATTGCACAAACCAACTGGCCTGAGGAGAAAAGGACCACATTATTTTATCGAGGATTACGTGGGGAACTAAAGGATGTGTTAGCCCAGGTGGTCCACCCTCCCGCAGCCTGTGCAGAATATATCAACCTAACGTTGCAACTGGATCACAGGTTACAAGACAGAAAGATGGATCGCACCAGGGCAGAAGGGAGATAAGTCTATATGAGATCCAGGGACAATCCAGGCAAGACCCACAAAACCATTGAATCTATGCAAATCGGGGGAATTACGGGCCCCTATATCTAAGGCAGAGAGAGAAAAACGGAGGCAGGAACAACAATGCTTATACTGTGGCAAGGCAGGACATTTTCTTCGAGATTGCCCCATTAAACCTCCCAAGAAAACTGTTGGTGCGATGGATAATACCGATAAGGAACAAGATACGGCTCCGGAAAACTCCAATGCCCGACAAGGGTAGGGGTCCCCTTATCGAGCAAAAACCAGAAAGTAGTTCAGACCTCACATCTAGTCATTCCAGTACTCATAGTTCACCACCAGCAACCATCAAGGGTACACGCCTTGGAGGCGTATAAAGACAGTGGAGCAGTTGGTAACTATATTGATCAGGCCCTAGCCGCACAAATAGGCCTCCCTTTTTGGCATAAACCACCGGCTGAGAACGTAACTGCAGTGGATGGCTCCCAACTATCATCTGGAACAGTAATGCATCACTCCGAAAAGGTTATGCTGATATGTCAGGATGGTCATCAGGAAGACATCTCTTTTGATCTTATCGGGGCACCACAGTTCCAAATGATCTTAGGAATGCCGTGGCTAGAGGCCCATAGCCCCAGAATTAACTGGAAAACACGAGTGCTGACCTTTCCGAAAGAGTACGCCAAAACTTGTCATCTGCAAAAATCCAAAGGCAAGGAAAAACCTCTTCTGGCCCTTGCGGTGCCCTGCCCCCGGAGTATTTGGACTATCAAGATGTATTTCAGAAAGAACAGGCAAATACCCTGCCTCCACATAGGCCCTATGACTGCCAGATCTACCTGATACCTGGAGCTCAAATCCTGTGCAGCCGAATTTATGCCTTGACGGAACAAGAAAATCAACACTTGTAAACCTATCTAGACCAGTACCTAGCCAACGGGTTTATTCGCCCATCTAAGTCCCCTGCTTCCTCAGCACTTTTCTTCGTACCCAAGAAGGAAGGTGACCTCAGAACGTGCATCGACTACAGGGCATTGAACCAAATAACGGTTAAGAACAGATACCCTCTGCCACTCATCCCAGAATTACTTGACCAGGTAAAGAGTGCTCAAGTCTACACTAAACTGGACCTACGGGTAACCTACCACCTCGTACGAGTTAAAAGTGGTGATGAGTGAAAAACAGCATTCCGGACCAAATACGGACTCTTCGAGTATCAGGTGATGCCCTTTGGGCTATGCAATGCACCAGCGGCATTCCAATTCTTTATGAACAATGTGCTCCATGAACTACTGGATGTCTGTGTTTTTGTTTACATTTACGATATCTTAATCTATTCGCAGTCCAAGGAAGAACATGTTGGCCACGTAAGAGCGGTATTGGAAAAGCTCTCTCAGCACCGATTGTTTGCTAAACTAGAAAAATGTTCCTTCCACACCACAGAGGTCGAGTTTTTGGGCTTCATGCCTATTCCACGAGGAGTTCATGTGGACACACGCAAGGTTGAAGCTATTCTTCGATGGCCTTCCCCAACATTTACCAAAGGGGTACAAAGTGTACTGGGCTTTGCTAATTTTTATAGACGATTTATCACCCATCCGATCACGTCTCTTCTAAAAAAGAACAAGAAATTATTTTGGTCAGCGGAGGCCGAACATGCCTTCCAGGAATTAAAACAAGCCATCACCTCAGTGCCCTTACTTCGACACCCTCGGCCTGATCTACCTTATGTTGTCGAAACTGACTCCTCCAGTATTGCCATGGTGGCATTGTTATCACAAAGAAACCCTGAGAAGGGGCAGCTTCATCCTATAGCATTCTGGTCCTGCAAGTTTAATGCACCTGAACGAAATTACACAATAACAGACAAGGAGCTCCTGGCAATCAAAGGAGCCTTCAAGACTTGGAGACATTAGCTTTTGGGAGCATAACACACGGTTACTGTTATTACCGATCACCGTAATCTACAATATTTGAAAACTGCCAAGGCACAATCCTCACGCCAACTCCATTGGGCGTTATTCTTTGCTGAATACGATTTTGTAATAACCTACCGGCCTGGAGTGCGCAACGGAAAAGCTGACACTTTATCAAGAATGGGAGAGGACCAGGACGCCTTCAACCCCTCCGACCCCATAGCCATTATCCCCGAGGAACGGATTCAACACCAGATAGCCGTTACTACCTGCTGGGAAGAATTAAAGACTGACCTCCAAGCTCAGATGGACCCGACCGCCCAAAAGGAGTGGTTAAGTAAGGGAGAACAATACTCCATCAGAAATAATCTGCTGTACTTCCAGGGAAGATTATATGTTGAGGAAAAGGAATTAGTACCAAGATGATAGCGAATTACCATGAGCCGTTGGTAGAAGGACACCCAGGGATCGCCAAGACTAGAGCCAAGATCCATAAGAATTATTGGTGGCCCCCTTGGAGGAAGGATGTCGCCCAGTTCATTACCACGTACGGTGTCTGTGCACAAAATAAATCCCAAAAACGAAATCCTGCAGGGCTATTGAGACCTCTGGAGGTGCCACCAACACCGCGGCATACATTATCTATGGACTTCATCACCGATCTACCACCCTGCGAGGGGTTTAATACAATCCTGGTCGTGGTAGACCTGTTCTCCAAAATGGCACACTTTATCCCACTGAAGGGACTTCTCACCACAGCTACCTTGGCCACAGTATTTTTGGAACAGATCGTCCGACTGCATGGTTTCCTATCCATATTGGTTTCTGACAGGGGATCCCAGTTCATTTCAGCCTTTTGGAGAAGGTGTTGTAAAATAGCCCAAATTGACTTTCGGCTTTCTACGAGTCACCATCCCCAAACCGATGGTCAAACGGAGAGGACGAATCAGACGCTCAAACAATATCTGAGATGCATGTTACAACAAACAGGGGTCTACTGGAAAATCATTCTCTGGTTAAGTGAATCCGCCTACCACAACTCAATTCATACCAGTACTGGACAGACCCCGTTTTACACAATAAACGGTCGGCACCCAAGAACATCTTCCTTTGTCCCTCTGGACGAGTTGGAGATGCCGGCTGTTACATCATTGCATAAAAGAATTACTCAATCTCTTAAAGAAGCCAGTGAAAACCTAAGGCGAGCCAAGGAGCAGCAAAAGAATTTTGCAGACCGGCACAGGCGGGAGGCTCTACAATATCATGTCGGGGATAAAGTATGGTTGGCATCCAAAAACATTCCTTTAAAAGGACCTCGTGCCTTTCGGCCACAATACTTGGGACCATATTTTATTAACGCTGTCATAAATCCTGCGGCCATGAAATTGGATTTATCACCCAACATGCGACTCCACCCAGTTTTTCACATCTCCCTTCTAAAGCCAGTGGAACAGGACACTCGGATTCCAACACCACTGGAACTGGAGATCATCGCCGGTGAACTTAATTATGAAGTAAAGGACATCCTGGATTCTAAGAAAATACGTTCAAAACTCTACTATCTCATTGATTGGGAGGGCTATGGGCCCCAGGGTCGTACTTGGGAACCAGCTGAATTTGTCCATTCCCCACGACTCATCAGACAATTCCACCGGAACAACCCCACCAAACCGGGACCGGAGAGAAGAGGACCATGAGAGGGGCCTTCAGGGGGAGTGCTGTCATGGCCACTGGGCAGGAGCCCAGTGCTTCACTTCATGCAGGGTCCCAATGGACGCAGTCTTGGCGCCTATGGCACCAATCTCATTTCAAAGTGTGCATGAATACCAAAGGCACGTGCAGCAAGGCCGGGTGGGGCCCTATTATCACAGGGAAGGCACGTGCAGAAGACAGAAGGAGGAGCAAGGTGGGGCCACAAGGCGGGGCCTAAGGGGAGTGGCTGGGGCCAGGCTATGTAAGCCGGACCCACCCGCATACTGGCACTTCGCGTTAGTTTGCTGAGAGCAGCGTAACGCTTACCGCCGTTCAGAAGAATCTTACCTGATTCATCACGTGCGCCTTCAGCCTCCGGAACCCTCCAGCACCTACCTGGTTCAACGCGTGCATCTCCAGTCTCCGGATACCTCGGCCATCTTACCTGGATTTAGTCACATCATCCCCGGAAACACTGCCATCTGCTTTCCACTCTGCAGTCGCTGTGCACGCCTTACCTGAAGCCACACCATCGCCGGAAGCACCGCCATCTGCTTCCCACTCTGCAGTCAATGCGCACACCTTACCTGAAACCACACCATCGCTGGAAGCGCTGCCATCTACTCCCGACTCTACCGCAGCCGCATTCATCTTACCTGCCTTCCGGAATCCTCTGCAGGTACCGCCCAGCATCCTTATTTGTTCCGAATTCCACCAACACGGGGCTTTCAGCGGGTGCAGCCTCCACGTGGATCTTCATCTTCGGCAGCCAGTAGGAGTCAGACATCGCTCACCAGCCACCGCCGACCTGCCGTGCCTGCAAAGGGAAGAAGAGACACAAGGTGAGAGGTCGCATAGACTTTAACTTGCTAAAGCGGCACTACTCACGAAGTTGGTGCAGCTTCTGAAACTGCCTACTTAGCAGTGGTGGGGGCATCCGCAGCACACTCTTATCTTCATCATGCGCTCCTGGGTCATCTTCATTACTACAGGGGAGAGAGAACAATATACTGTTACGAACAATATTCCTTGGGACAGTACTGTTACAAGAATACGGACAACAATCATAGTCATAAAAACGTACCGTCTATACGGAATGGTCGCAGCCGGTCTGGACCTCCACAATTTGGACCAGTAACGCAACTAGGTCCATCCGCAGAGCCCCTGCTGAAGGAAAGCAGGACAGAGAGCTCATCCTTACGTACAAGCAGGCCCAGCCTTCCGGACCCACGGAAAGACAGCAGTTGGGGGAGAGAAGCGACCTGAAGGAGCCAACTCTGGGGAGTGCCCGAACCGTGCACCAATGCCCCCGCAGAGACCAGGTGAGCGTAACAGAGACTTTCATAGAGATTACTTGTCTAAAGACCTCATGCAGTGCTATGGGTGAGAAAAAGGAGAGTAGGAGGGAAGGGGTTAGGGGGTCAAGGGAGGCCTGGGAGCTGGGGATAGACGCAGAAGGGGCGTAGATGAAAGTGAGGACAAGCTGTCCTTAGTTTTGGTTAAGAAGTAGGAGGCCAGTGAAGTACAGAGGGTCAGGGAAAGCAGGGGAGAAATGGAGACTGCAGTAGTATTGGAAAGTTCCTTGCAGATTTTAAACAGTTTGCCCGTGTTATTCGAGGCCCCAGTGATGCGGGCTTGGATATGGGCCCTCTTCTTCGAGTGGATGGAGAGTCTGTATTGCCTTTGAAGCAGACGGTAGGCCAGTCTGTCAGAGGATGTGCCTGATGCCCGCCACTTCAGTTCAGCAACTCTACACTTGCGTTTCAGAGAGACTAGGCCAGAGTCATACCATGTGTTCGACTTGGACACAGGCTTCATGCGGAGCTTCATGACAGGGGTAAGGATGTCCAGGGTGTTAATGATAGAGAGGAGAAGATTAGCAAGGGCAGAGTGAGTGTGGTAGTCTGTGGCAGGAGTGGGAGGGGGAATGAATGTAGCGGTAAAAGCAGCAATGAACACTTCATCAGTTGATTGATGGAGACGGAGACTGGCAATGCAGGCAGAGGTTTAGCTGGGGGACCTAAGAGATCCAGGTGAGTGGACAGGAGAGCATGGACAGACCAGGAGAGAGGTGTAGCGAGAGGGTTGGAGATAGGGATGTCTGCTGAGATGAGAGCATCCAAGGTATGTCTGGCTGAGTGTGGAATGAATGGTGAGGGAAAGAAAGTCACAGAGGCTGCGTAAGAGTCCACTGGCCGAATCAGGAGAGTCCAGGTGAAAATTGCAGTCACAGAGCAGGAGAAGATTGGAGGTGAAGGCAAGAAGAGAAGAGGTGAGGTCAGACCACTCCAAGAGGAAGAGGGAGACCGGACAAGCGGTCCTGTAGATGGTGGCGATAGTCAACGAGAGAGTTGAAGAAACACCAAGCCTGCAGACAAGGTATTCAAATGAAGAGTAGGTCTGAGTGGGAATGATTGAAGCAGGGACCCATTCAGGGAAGATCAAGGCCACTCCGCCTCCAGACCGGTTAGGCCTGGGCTTAGAGAGGATCTTGTAGCCCTCGGGGAGGAGTGTGTCAAAAGCAGTGACAGAGCTAGCAGTGAATCACGTCTCAGGGAGAGCGAGACCATTGAGGTCAAAGTCTTCAAGAAGGAGACAGATATCAAAGCAGTGTTTAACAGCAGAGCGAGAGTTGAGGGGAGCTAAGTGAAGCAGGTTGCCACCTTTGAAGGTCTTCCGAGGATGGGTACAGGGATGTGGTATTTCCATAGGTGGTGGAGAAGGGGCAAGGTGGGTTTTAGATGGAGGAGTGGCAGGAGAAGGGAGGAAGTTGTTCAGAGATGAAAGATGCCTGTCAAGAAGGAGGAGGTTGGGCTGAGATCCCTGGGCCATGACAGTGCCATTCTGATAGACATTAATGATGCCCCTAGACAATGAGAAGTGTGCCAAGAGTACTTCCCATCTAGTGGCACCATTAATGGGACGATGAAGAGAACGAGGAGAGGATAGACACCCTGTGGGGAGTCCATAGGTCTGGAGAGGGAACAACAAAAGGATGTCAATGACAGTATGCCTGGAATTGCATTGACAAGCATTGACATATGTATGCATGTATGCATGTGTGAATCAGAGAGTGTATAGTGTATGGGTGTGGGTGTGAAAAAGCAAGTGTATGCTGTATGGGTGCCCATGTGAGTGAATGCATGCTGTGTGAATGTGTGTGTCCTTGTGTTTGTGCTGGGTCCAGAGGCTGCTGATTAGGGTGGGCGTGGGTGGGTCATATTCTTACTGATGCGTGATACTTTTACTAGGCATCAATGATAAAGCAAACATGATACGTTTTATTATGTGGCTGAACTAGCATACTGTGGATCCCCATGAACCCTAGATCAGTAATGTATTAGAGGAATATTAACCCGAAGTAGGGTTGGACATCGTGTTCGCAAATGGTATAAAAGAGCAACGAATTCTAATGTACAGCGTCTCTCACTGAATACACCGAACCACGCTGGAGTTCGCTGTGTTGCACTGAGGGCCGATAGCTATCTGATTTTGTTTTGTACTTTGTAACTGATTCAGCATAAATTAAAGATCTTTGTATGTTCCTTTGTAACCCGTGTTTGGTGTATTTCCTTTTGGGGTACTCAGCCTCAATATTTTGATTTTGTTTTCACAGTTGGCACCCGAATAGGGACCCTCAAGATTGATGCCGGATTTTCGAAGGTTGACCCTCGCTATCAGACCGGGATCGGACGGTGTGACAAAAAGGGGCCCCACTGAACGAGACGCAACACCTCAGCAGTGCTGCATGACCCGATCCCTGGATGATTAGCTTGTGGTCCGAGAACAGCATCTTGACGAGGGTCCACTTATCGAGGCGGGCAGATTTGCCGAAATCACCACACACGAGGTAAGATTAGTTAGGTAAGATTCTTTGAAATCCGATTGGACATCCTTAGGAATCGATCAGGTGAGTCGTGACCCGACTCTTAAATAATCCTGATAATTTGATTTTGGCGTATTGTATCTGCAGACACAATTTTTGACCAGGTAACACCATAATTTGATATGCCTGGGAAATTGTCTACCTGCTGCAGTGCGTTATTCCGCAGTGATAGACAATCTTTGGAATTTAGCCGTCCGGCACCACAGGAGGGGTCGCCGGCGTGTACTATGTACTGTAAGCATGGCATTGGAAGTATAGTGTTTAATGATATTTGGCACAGACAAACCAGACATGCCTCTGAACTTCAGTGGCCAATCAATGGTAGTTTTGAAATCCCTCATATTGAGTATTTAGAGTCTATTCTATTAAAGAAAAAGGCTAGACCTGCAGCACTTTATGTTTTGCAGAATTGGAAAAAAGAAGCGTTGCAGCAACTTAAGAGTAGAGAAAAACATGTGCGCCGTCATAAGATGAACGCCGAAAAAGCAATATTGTATGACCAAGATAAGTATTCTGAGTCGACTAGGAATATGGATATGGCTTTCTCACTTGGAATTCAGAAAATCTATCCTTCTAAAGACCTTCATGTTTCTGACAAATTCATAGACAAATTATTAAATGAACGAAGGCCTGGTGCCTCTGCGCCACCTCTGTATGTTCCTCTTCCTGCTGCTTTGCCTCTTCCTCCTGTTATTTCTGCTCTACCTGCTGTTGTTCCTGTTGTTCCTGCTCCTCCTAATGTTCCTCTTCCTCCAGTTACTGTTCCTCCACCTATTCCTCCACCTCTTCTTATAGCACAAGTTACAGTACCTCCATTGAATTTGCCTGCTCCATCTCTTCCAAGTGGTCCTGTGCCGCTTGTAGTCGATCAAGGTGAGGGGTCGAAGGTTGTCACTCGCAATACTGTACCACCAGAGAAGAAACGTGAGTTGATTGCATGGGCTAAGCATTGTATGGAGAGGGATGATCAAGTTAATGTTTTTGCCACCCTTTTTAATATGGATAATTTTCCTGAGATAATTTTTTTTATTGAAGGTTTAGGGATTCATTTATGTGTAATGTGGGGCAAATTAAATAATACAGATCTCCCGCAAGGATTAAGGGATCTAAACACTTTCGCGTTTTCAAGAGACACTGTGGAGAAAGTAAATGAGTATGTCGAGAGGTTATTTGAGTATAGAAAGGAGTTGGAAAGGTTACAGAATGAGGATGACGAGGGGGAAAGTATGTATGTACAGAAACGGTTTGTTCCTTGTCGAAAATCGATATCTGAGGAAGCACGAATTTGTACGAAGGACGCGCTTAGATGGATTTCAGATATGTTGAGAACTCCAGTTGAGGTATATGACACATATAGTCAGTTTATGCCAGAAATGCAGAGGAAAGTGATACAGGTAATGATAGAGTGCCTACAGGATGATTGTGTAAAAAGAAAGATTAGTTGTCCCACAGAGTTATTGAGTATTTATAAGAGAGCTTTTTCACTTGACACTTCTTCGACTGCTTTAGCGCTCGACTTAGCTCTGTTGCTTAGTAAGCGTTCAGAGTCACCTACTTCTCAGTTGCCTATGAGAGAGGTTCCTCCGACATTTGTCCCGAAGGTTGAGATTGCGGCCGATGCTGCACAGGGTATAGTCGCTGTGAACATTCCTGCACATTACGTATCGCAGTTTGTTCATGTCCCGTTCTCAAGACAGGAAGTGAATACTATTAGATAATCTGTTCCTGATATTAGGAAAAATCCGACAGGATTCTATAAAGAAATAGAGTCCGTCTTGCAGTCCTCAGTGTTCACCTTAGGCGATATTGATTTGTTATTTCCTGTACTCCTGCCCGTAGATTTGTGGAAACAATTTAGGACTATAGACGACATGCCAGGGTTGGGAGATATATGGGCGGATATAACTAGATTCGATGGAGAAAGGCCAGCTGGTGAAAGACCGCCCCAGGTGATACTAACTTTGCCTGATAGAATCATTGCAAAATTAAAACCCATAATACCTGAGAAAAAAATTATTTGGGACAAACTTATGGCCTGTGTCCAAGAAAAGTCTGAGAGTGCTACCGAGTTCTTTAATCGGTTCAAACAGGTATTCTCGGATTTCAGCGGACAAGACTTAGACACAGAGTCTGGGAAAAGCTTATTTGTGGACAAATTTGTGTGTGGATTGCTGCCTGACATCCAGTCACAAATTATGTCTTCTGAGAGCGCTTGGCAGGCAAGTCCCAATCAGAAGTACTGCATATGGCTCAGTACTACGAGAATCGTGTCAACAATGAAAAAGATAGAGTTGAAAAACGAAAAGGTGATTTAAAGACTAAAGTATTATTACAGAAAATTGTTAGAGGCCCCAGAAGGGGTAGTTCGCAGATTAGAGGTCAGTATGTTCCACAAGGAAATGTGCCGTTGGGTCCTGTGAACATTAACCAGTGTGCCTATTGTCGACAAGAGGGTCATTGGTGTGCACAATGCCCTGTCCTTCGACAGAGGTCGAATAACACATTTGGGAATATGGGTAGACGATCCAGAGGTCGCCCGGGTGTAGGGGGCCCTGGTAGAGGTCAGTTTGCACAGGATCCTCAGCAATCTTTTTCACAGGATAATCAGACTTTGAGTGTGGATACTAGGAACATATTTGATCATCCTTCTGCTGCACATCTATCTGAAGAGCTTCCTTTTGATGATATTCTGTTTCGTTTGGATTGTCCGAAGCAGGGTTTGGAACCTACACCTATTCCCGTCAATCAGAAAGGTCCCTACATTGAAATGGTGGTGGGAAATGTGGGAAATAGGAAACATCCGTTTTTGATAGATACTGGAGCACAGAAGTGTTCCATTGATCATTCTCGGGTTCCAAACATTCCGCTGTCAGGGCAAACCAATGTTTCTGTAGGCTTTTCTGGCACGCCAGTTGTTTGTCCAGTTTCTTCACCGGTACCCATTTCTTTGGGTCCCTTTACGGACCACTATCCATTTCTGTTTACTTCGAATTGTGGAGAGAACTTGCTGGGGTTGAATTTGTTAAAAGAATTAAATGCAGTGATTTATTGTTCTTCTGATGGAGTGCGAGTGACGATTTCACCACAGCAATTTTCTGTCTCGCAATTCTTAACTAGACCTTTGCTGCCAGAATTCATTGATGTACCAGAGAGCTTATGGGCTGTTGACGACAACGATGTCGGTGTTTTACAGATTGAGCCTGTTAAGATACTTTTGAAACATGGAATTGAGCTTCCACGCATTCCCCAGTATAAGATTTCAGTTGAGGGCGAGCGAGCTTTGAAATGCATTGTTTCCGATTTTGTGCATCGTGGGGTGATTGAGGAAATTTCAGGAGGTTTGTGCAATAGTCCGATAATGCAATTCCATTCCGTTTCATAATTGATTTACGTGCCATTAATAAAGTCGTCGCTCCGCAGTTTCAAATTGTGCCTGATGTGATGACAATATTAACCATGATTCCAGCTACAGCTACCTACTTTAGTGTTGTGGATCTAAAGAATGCTTTCTTTAGTATTCCTATACACAAGGATAGTAGATATTTGTTCACGTTCACCCTAGGGGGACGCTCGTTCACATTTAATCGTGCACCTTAAGGATACACAGAGAGTCCTAGCATCTATAGTAGGGCTTTGAAAGAACAGCTTCATACCCTTGAATTGACCTCTACTTGTACATTGCTTCAATATGTTGATGACTTGCTTTTAGCTGCTGACTCTGAGAGCGCCTGTAAGGAGGGCACTGTATTATTGCTTATTCATCTAGCTAAGCATGGTCACAAAGCTTTGCTTCAAAAGTTTCAATATTGTTGCCAGTCAAAGGAGGGAAGAAGATTGACACCTGAAAGATTAAAACACATTTCTGGCATGTCTGTCCCAAATACACAGAAGGAAGTTAGAGCCTTGATAGGAATGGCTTCTTACTGTAGGTTGTGGATCCCGAATTTTTCACTAGTGATCAAACCTATGTTGGCTTTGACAAAGAAGGGCATTTCTTCGCTATTGCTGTGGAACGCGGAACACCAGCAATCGTTTGATTTACTCAAGACTGCATTATGCTCGGCACCAGTTTCGGCACACCAAACTATGAAAAGGCATTTGTGTTGTTTGTGCATGAATGTGATGGATGTGCTTTGGCTGTATTAACGCAGGAACATGGAGGGAAGAATAGGCTGTGCGGTTACTTTTCTTCCGCCCTTGATCCTGTAGCATGCCCTTTGCCAAGATGTTTGCGAGCTGTCGCTGCTGCTGCTGCGTCTGTAAAACAGAGTGAGGGAATGGTCCTAGGCCATGATCTAACCCTGATGGTGCCTCACTCTGCAGATGTTCTACTGAACCGAACCCAAACACAACACCTCACTTCCGCACGGTTGACGAGATATGAATTGATCTTGTTTGCTCCTTGCATCCAAATTAAGAGGTGTTGTGTTCTTAATCCGGCTGAACTCCTGCCTTTCCCGCAAGATACTACTTGCAGCGATGAAGAGTCACATGACTGTCTGTATACTTGTCACGGCCACAGGCAACTGGCGAGTCTGGCGGAGGTGGAAACTCAGACGCCATTAGACTGTGCCACCACGTTTCTTTGGAAACGCCTTTTGCGGTCTAGTCTTTCTTTCAACATGGCTGCTAGTCGAGTATTTCATCATTCGAATCGCGGCGGCTCAGCGCGTTGCAACTGTTCTTCTCCGTGTTGCTAGCGCTCGTTACTGTGTTCCCTTCTGCGGTCATTTTGGCTGCCCCTTTTCCTTCACGTAACCCTTTCCCCCCTCGCTTCTTGCCTTTCCCCGTATTTCCCTTGTTCCTTGTTTTTTTTCCCATTCTAGTCCTTCCTCCCGGTTAGTTTTGCTTCCTGTATCCTTATCACTCCTCCTCCAGCTACGTTTATTTTACATTGCGGTTGTTTCCCGCTATACTCGTCCGACTTTTGAAGTGCTCCTCCGGTGAATCTACATTCCATCTCTGCAGGTTTTCACCATTGCGGACTAGCCAATCGACAGTCCTCTTCTATACATCGAGGGTTTTTTTGTGCCCTTGTGGCTTTTTGCCCTGAAACTTATCTGGCTGTCGCGGAGAGGAGTCATTGTGAATTTCTCTACATAAGAGTCACAGTGGCTTCCTTTCAAGGCAGACCCTATCTGCTTACAAAAAAGAAGTCTCAAGCGCGACACCCCCGAAGGAAGAAGCTGAACTACTCCACTTCTTCAGGTGAGGAGGAGGAAGGTACCTTGGGGGAGCTCTGTTATTCAAGTGAAGGGGAGGACATTACAGACCCCGCGGTCAATCCAGTAGGACAGTCTGCTAGTCTTGACAATACTACTGAACAAGAGACAAAGGGTAGAATTGATTTGAAAGACACTTCTTTGGATAATCCGCAAGGAGAGCTGTTTTGTGATGACTCCTGCTTCAAACTTCTGGATGGTACATCCACAGCTGCTTATGCAATCACCACATTAAGCAAGGTCGTGGAAACCAAGAGAATCACGCATAACTCTGCGCAGGCTGCAGAGATGAGAGCATTGACCCGAGCTTGTGAACTTTCCAAAGGGATTGCAGTAAACATATATACTGATAGTCAGTATGCCTTTGGGGTGGTTCACAACTTTGGGAAACTTTGGTCAGAGAGAGGGTTCTTAACTTCACATGGCTCCCTAATAGTACAACTACTCTCAGCACTTGCGCTCCCTATTCAGTTAGCCATTATGAAATGTGCAGCACATCGAAAGATTACAGATGACATAGGAAAAGGGAATGCTTTCGCTGATCAGATAGCTAGACAAACTGCTATCGATCTCTTTACGGAGGTGTATGTTTCAAGGGAGACTGTAAATGCTTATGCAATAGACGAGGGTGTTGGGTCTGTACGGGATATCCAAGCTATTGCCATGTTAGAAGAATCCAAGAGGTGGGCTGAAGGCTTGGGGAAACTCAATGATGACAGGTGTTGGGTGGACATAGTTGAAGAGAAATGGCTACTCACTGACGCGTATGTAATGATGATGGTGATCATGGCCCATGGTCCTATGCATGTATGTGCCCAGAAAGTAACAAAAATGTTACAGAAAGTTTGGTTAAATGACATAATTTCGAAAACTGCCCAACGCTATGTTCAGGATTGCATGATTTGCCTACAACACAATGTGGGAAAGGGGACAGCAACTCCAAGGGGAAGTTTTGGGCCACCCTCTGTCCCCTTTGAAGTCATCCACTTTGATTTTATTGAAATGGAACGCTGTAATAATATGAAGTACGTATTAGTGGTCATCTGTGCTTTTAGTACATGGGTTGAGGCCTTTCCTGTCAAAGATGCTACAGCCATGACTACTGCCAAAACCATGTTAAAAGAGTACTTCCCACGGTTCGGGCTACCAAGAGTCATCTGGTCGGACAATGGTCCACATTTTGTCGCTGCTGTAATTCTGCAGATATGTGCAGCGTTACAGATCGACAAACGGTTCCATTCGGCCAGACACGCTCAGACCGCCGGACTAGTAGAAAGACACAAGCTCGCTAACACGTGTGCCGGCACTAAATTAAAATGGCCGGACGCCTTACCGATCGTGTTATTATCCATGCGTACAACACCTCAAACTAAGACTGGGCTCCCTCCATTTGAGGTGGTAATGGGGAGACCTGCCAATATCTGGATCCTTCCTAAATGTAGATCTTTGAGAAATGTTGAAAATGTATTACTTTCAGATTGTTGCAGCCAGTTGACTAAAAACCTGTATTTGATTTATCACCAGGTGCGAGAGGCTTTACCTGTGCGATACGAGGGCCCGGGCCACAGCATACGGCCTGGAAGCAGGGTGCTCATCAAGGCATTTGAGCGCTATTCCTGCCTTGCACCTCGCTGGCGGGGCCCATTCCAGTTCCTGTTGGGCACACAAACGGCAGTGTGGGTTTCTGGAAGAAAGAACTGGATCCATGCGTCGCACGTCAAGAAACTTCCTCACCCAGTGCCACACGATACAGAAGAAACAGAACCCCTCGCTAACGCTGCAACCAACGATCCCAAAGCAGTAGATAGCACTGAGAGTGTATCGGAGAATCTTTCTGAGCCCGTGAGGCTTGGGAAACCAGCCATTTCATCTCCACACTCTCCAAAAGTTTTGCTTCCAGAAACTGCTGTTTCAAATTCGGCATCTTCATTTGTTTCTAATACGTTGCTTCCAACGGGAAGTAACGACACATTGTTTCCGGATCAATCAATACCGGGAAAAGCAAGTGACAATCTGCGTCCAAGAAAATAGATTTACGGCATGGTTTTGCTGTGCATCTGATAGAGTTACGGCACGGTTCGGCTGTGCATTCGGAGAAGGAAAGGCTCATTGAGGGCTTGTTTTTGGCCAAATTTGAGAAAGGGGATTCTGTTGGCTAGGGTTGTGGAAGGACTAAGAAGTCGCGTGGCTGGGAGGTCGCCAGCTAATAACACTGGAGTTTGTCGTTTGAAGACTACAATGCCTGCCACCGCTACCACTCGTATGGGACTTGTAAATGATTGTGTGACCAACCGGGACAATGGACAATGTACCTGGGCCCCGAAAACATATTGCTGTGTTTTTATAATGATATTTGGTTTTATTATACTCACTGTCTTAGGCTTATGGTACCTCGCGGAAATGCATCCTTTAGAATCCTTGTTACCAACTGAAAATGTACCTACTGTTCCTACTCCTTTCGTACATTTGCATACTTTGTCCCCTAGGGACTCCCAGCATAGACAAAGGTACCACAATAATACTCTGCTACTTATCATGAATACTACGCATGGCATTTTTAATAAGTCTAACTGTTGGGTCTGCTCACATTTACCGCAACACAGGGATAAGGGGCTAGGTTGGTATATTTATCCTTTACCTTTGACAACTGCTTGTTATGCTTCTCTTAGAGCACTGTTCTTTGGCCGTTGGAACGATAGCATCTCAGGGAACTTTGAAGGCACCAATTTGAATAGTTTTGAGAAACGTGTTCTGACTCCCCTGGGATGCTCGCTTTTCGCAAATAAGAGTAAGCCCAACGTTGCTTCTATTAGGCCTTCTGACAGACTGTCTCGTCCTTTCCGATCTTTGATTTCCTTTAAGATGGCTCTGATAGGCAATAAGGATGCCATGCCTCCTTCTTACACTGTAAACCATAGCCCCAATTCAGTTTCTTTTTGCATACAGAGGAATGGTACTCAGTCAATGGGAGATTCTAAAGGTTGTGCCAACATTGCAAATTTCATTGGGGAAGACAGACCTTTGTATGTAGGCGAACCTGTCTACTTTGTTTGCGGTAATGTAGCATTCCCATGGTTGCCCAGGGATTGGCAGGGAACCTGTTATTTAGGGATCCTATTACCTGGGGTGTTTATAGCTGGTACAATAGAAGTTTCAAAGGCTCGTCCACGGCGGGACGAGAACAGTGACACTCCAGCACAAATCTTGGGAGATATAGCAAAATCTGTTGTGCCATTGTGGGGGCAAACAGCGAATTCCAAGGATATCAGCAGACTAGCGAGAATACTGGGGAGAACCATCAACCGGACCACGGACATACTCTATAATATGACATTAGAACAGAAAGCGATAAGCTTAGTAGCGCTTCAGAATCGGATGGCATTAGATGTCATTCAGGCAGAATGTGGTGGAGTGTGTAAATTGGTGGGGTCCGCTTGCTGTGTTTTCGTGCCAGATTCCTCCCCAACTATCTTCAAGGCAATACAGAATCTGCACATCCTTAGTTCAGAAGTGCATGTTCCCGAGGGAAACTGGGATCTTAGCGCTTGGTTCTGGGACTTCTTGCGATCTTGTGGTTTGAAGGTACTTTCGGTCTTACTAACCATTTTGGGAATTCTGTTGTTCCTTTGTTGTTGTATTCAGTGTCTACCTAGTATATGTTCGATACTAGGGGGATGTTGCGCACAAGCGATAGGTACGATAGGACCTAAAGTGTATGCCCCGGATAAAACTTCCAAGGAATACGTGTTAAAAGAAATTTTAGCAAATGACCTGATGGCAATAGATATTTCTGACAGTGATTCAGGGTGCATGGACGATGATGCATGGAGTTATTTGCAAGGAGATCTGAAGTAGTTTAGCACTTGGCATAGGCCAAAAGGAGGGTTTGTCAAATGAGAAATTATATCGTGCCTCCTATTGAAACAAATATGTGTATATTGGCCAACGCCAAGCTGCTCGTAAGCAACTTGTGAAGAAATCGGTGTTGCAAGGTCCTGACCTTAAAATCAATGTAAGCTGCCATTTTAGGTCAATCGGCCATTTTAGGTTCGCTTTGTAAAGTCACCCTGTGAGTCAAAATGGTGCACAATGTCATTCCGAAATACAACATGGCAAGATCTTTGTATGTTCCTTTGTAACCCGTGTTCGGTGTATTTCCTTTTGGGGTACTCAGCCTCGATATTTTGATTTTGTTTTCACAGCATAAGGGCAATTACCGGGTCCGGCGGGCCGTAATGACCCGGTAATTGCCCATTTGCATGTCCCGGAAAGAACATGATATCGGTGACAGCCGTGCCGGTATTTATCGGCACGGCTACCGCCAGGGTCATAATGACCCCCTATGTTCTTATATGGGAATACTAGCATACATTGGAGCAGCCAGCATGGAAAGGTATGGGTACAGTAAGCATGAACATGTCTTTTGTGCTGACAAACATTGTGGGAAAAGGCACCATGAAAATATGTTGTAAAATGCTCCTGTGCACTGTTGGTGACTTCCATGTATTGCAGTTACCATACAAAACCACTTGCAAACCATGTGGCTTTTTACAGAAAGTGTGCTGTAAAATGCACCATTTTAAATAATGACTTTAAACATTTTCTTGGCGGGAATAACTTCCCTGAACCCACGTTGGTTGGTTCGGGCTCCCTCACTATGCTTGGTCGGTCCCACATATTCGAGGGAAATATTTAATTCCCTCAGGATTCCCTAGCCGCCAAAACAATTACTTCTCCACTTCCTGAATCCACGGTATGGATTTGTATTTTGTAATTTATTGGAGTTTATATAACGCTTTCGCAAAAGCGTTGGACATAATTTACAATAAAATGGTACAAAATAAGAACTGATTAAATACAATATAGGGAAGAGGTGGGCTTGTAGGCAAGAGCAAAAGATGAGAAAAGAAAAAGAGGAGTGGATATCAGGAAGAATAGAGCTCCAGAGTTTGGGGGCATGAAGGGAAGAGGGCTGGAAACAGGCAGGAGGAGCACAGGGAGGTTTAGGGGCAGATAACAGATGAAGGTGTGGTGAGTGGGGGGCAGGTTGTATGGTGAGACCCGGGCAACAAGGTAAGGGGGGCAAGTCTGTCATAGCATTTAAAGGGTAACTAGCGATAATAACGCTCGAAAATATAAAGAGTAATTTTTCAAAGGTGTCAAAATATTGTTTTCCTTTAATAAAGAGGGTAAAAAAAGAAGTACCTGTTGAAAAAATATCTAAATAAAGGTATGAAGGTAGAGGGACAGGGGTGAGCTTTAGGTGTAAAAAAAGACCAATTACACTTCTTTTTTTAAAGTATTTTATTTTTATTGTGTTTTAATTTCCACACACAAAACATGTAGAAAGCTTTCACAAACTACACAAATATATAAACAAATTCTTATACAAAGATAAGACTCTTCAGCTGAAAATTGTATAAAAGGGAGGGAGAAAAAGAGGGTTCAGGGGTAGGAGAGGTCAGAGTGGATCAGTAGGAGATGGGTTGTAGAAAAGACATCAGACACCAATAAAAACGGGAATCGAATTACTAAAATGTCCACTAGATGGCAGTCACAGACTATAAATACAGACTACGCAGATATTATGAGCGGGCGGTGAAAAGGGGTGACTCGTTATTTTTTTTAAAGTTATTTATGTCTTGTTATAAATGCATTTCTCTGTTATCTCAGCGTTACAATCACATGTAACCCAGGTAAAGACCACACAGAGGAAATGGAATAAGAGACGGGAATCACAGGTGAGAAGAGATATGGAAATAGGAGAAGGAACAATGTAAGACCGAGAGAGAAGTGAGAAAAAGAGTCGAATGGAAGAGTTGGAAACTGAGTGAAGTGGAGGAAGGTGAGAGGAGGGCAGGCCGGAGAGGAGGGCGGAACAAACATCACGGCAGGAGAAGATAGAAGAGGCCACGAGAAGCTCAGTGGCCTAACAAGTTGCAAACGACACACATGAGCAATTGAAGGGAAATGGGACGGGAAGGAAAGAGTCAAACATGACCCCAAGGTTGTGCACCTTAGAGGAAAAAGATGGAGAAGAAGCAGGGAAAGAGTGCAGGTGGGGGGTGGAGAAGGGGAGGGAGGCGTTGGTGGGAAAAGAGGATTTCTGTTTTGGAAGGATTGAGATGGAAGAAGTGGGCTGACATCCAGGTTCGAGCAGCTTAGAGAGGACTCGCTGAGACGGAGGAGTGAAGAGAATCGTAAAAAGGAAATCCCAGCAGCTTGAAGGACCCACAGACGGAGGGAAGGGGAATCCTGTGGAGGGATCCCCCAGAGCAGAGAGCCGCTGAGATGGAGGAGGGAAAAGAATCAGAAAAGGAAAGCACAGCAGCTTGAGGGGGGAAAGGGGAATCCTGTGGAGGGGTGCGCTGTGCCTTTCCTCTCTCACTTTTCTTTACTAAAAGTTCTGCTCATTCTCTACAGTCACAATCTCATGTATTTCCCGCTCTTCCCGTGCCCCCCCGTGCCCAATCTCGTTTCGGCTTCTTTTCTCGTTCAGCTCCTGAACCTTGGAACCAAGTATCACTTTCTAACAGATCCCGATCTGCACTTCTCATATTTCGGCCACGACTAAACGAGCACTTTCGCCCACTGTCCGCTCGTTGGCGTTACTGTATCATTGTGCATTGCTTTCATGAAGCTTCGTTTCTGCTCATTTGCTTTGGAAATTTGCTCTGCAAAAGTGCTATATATTAGCACAATTAAATACAAAAACAAACCTCTCTACTGCTCAGCATTTCATCCTTCCCAGCAAGGCACATGCAGCTCAGCCTTTCATCCTGCACAGCGAGGCCATCCTAAGGGCTTGGGTTCCGGGGCATACACAGAGACGGCAGCATAGGTACAGGACACCTTTGAACACTAGCAGACGCGAGGAAGGTGTGGAGACTGCAGTGTTGACGCAGGACATGGCCACACTGGCTAAGACAATAGTTCTGGCTTTTGCGTAGGCAAGTGACAGGCTATTGTCAGGCACTGCCATTAACAGTATTTCCTGTTCATAAAATGAGACCAGCTGGAAAATGCCGTGCACCATGATGTGCCTGGAAAATGCTTATCTTCTACTTATTGTCAGCGAGGATAGCTCAGGGGCAACGCGTGTGTTTTGGAAGGAAGTCAACCCATAGCAACACAGGTTCGAATCCTGGGTCTCGCGCTTAGAAACCGGTCGGTATTAAGTGCTTTATAAAAGGACAATTATAATTATACACATGCCAAAACAGTTGGCTTTGCAATGCTTGTTTTTAACAGGACTGCAGTACAAGGAAGTGATTTAAGGACATATATATTGCTTATAAATCAAGCGGCTAAAAGACACTCGGTTAAGACATTTTTATTACAACAGGAGCTCATTTACAACTGCAATTATGCAATCAACTCTCACAAGACTGCTTAGAAATAACAGTGGCAGCCCTTTTTGAGCATACAACCTGACATTACTGCATACTCGAGCAAGCTCAAAAAGATCCCAGGAGGTTGTGTTTTGGGCAGGGAGGGGCAGGAAGTTGATGTGCATGCCCATAGATATTAGTATGGCCATGGACAGTCAATGGGAGGGTAAAAAGCCAAACAGCACAGACAAGCTGTGTGTTTCTTCTCACATCCCATCTCCCTCCTATCTGTTCTCCAATGCAATCGTTTTGGCTCAAGGGTGGTGCTTTAGCCAAAACTAAAATGGTACACATAGCCCAGCATAGACGGAGAAGTCTAATTAGTAGCCTCACAGAATGTACAAGTGTTCAGTACGGATGAAGGAGACAGGTTGGAAGCAATGAATAAGATACACATTCCAGAGCATAGAAAGGGGACACAGACTAGAAGTTACCAGGATGGTGCAGTGTGACAATGCGACCGTGCGCTCCTAATCACATACACCTGGATGATACCCCCAGTTCCTTAGAGCCACATAGACCCTACATAGCTTTATCTCCAGGCCCTGTCACCTGTCCATGATGGGAAACCCATAATTCAGGGAATGCATCTGGCAGATTTCCCTTCTCTGTCAGAGGGAAAACCTGGAACAGATTCCGGGAAGTCAGCTATGGATTCTGCAGGGAGACGAGTGTGCAGAAGCACTAGAAAGACTAGTGTGAGATATTATATGATAGGTTATTTATAACACGCTTAATACCCAGAGGTTTCTAAGCACGCACCCGGGGATCGAACGGGTGGTGCCCCCAAGGCGTCTTGCTTCCAAGACGAGCCCGTTGCCCCTGAGCTGTCCTCCCGAGACTAACATTGAGCTTTGTCTGATATGATATGAGGTATGATAGTAGGGCCACTGGGGTCATGAGAGACATGGGGAACATGAATGCAGCCCACATTATCTGGAGCCAGCTAACAAGCCGCTGTGGCGGGTCAGAAGGAGGAGAAATGCTTGGAAATTCAATTTCTGGAACTTGTGTTGATTCAAATAAAATAGAAAAGACTTAACTTTCCCCAAGCTATGGGTCTACCTACCTAACCAGACCAACTAAGGGTGCTCGTCAATCGTCGGTGAGTCCAAAAGTAAAGCCTGTTCACTGCTCAAACGCCAATCTAATCCGACCCTACCACAATCAGAATAACGGAGGCACAGGGGATGACTCCCTTCTCCTGTGCGCAGCTGGATCAGCAATTTCAGTTAGTGATGCATCTTGGGATAGTTCTTAGGTATCCCTTCTTTCAAGTCGTAGAGTTCACAGATCCTAAGGGACCCCCCATATGGACCCGCTGGAACCTTATGAGCTTGCTTTTCTCTTCTCACTTGTGATTCTTTTACTCTTTGCTTGTTACACACACTTGAAACTCTCTCTTGTTTCGATGCCCAGTCCTTATCCTGATGAGTGCAAAGAATAGGGTTCCAACTACAAGTCTCACTCTTCTTAGACTTTGTCAAAACTTGTTTGTGATTCTCGCTCTTCTGATAAAGTTGTGCCTCACTGGGATGAGTATGAGTTGCCCAGTGATGAGTCTTACTCTCCTTGAAAATGTGAGTCCCACTGGAGCGAGTATGAGTACTCCAATCATTATATTTGGTGCTCTCACTGGGTCTCCTGAGATCCCTGTTACCATCACCGGATCAGCGTTCTCGTATGCGTTTGCTGTTCTTCTTGTCAGGACAGCGGATTTACTCCTGATTCCTTCTCCTTTCGGCACACTCCAGCGGGATTCTCCGTCGGCGGTCACGGCGTCGGCAGGAGACTTCCCCATCCCTCCGGTCAGGCCACCACTTCTCTATATGTTGCTCTGGCCACTGGGCTTCGTCTCTTTGGCTCTAGATAGCCCCCCTCTCTGGCAGTGCAATTCCAGCACCTGCATACGCCAGCTACCTTTCCAGCATTTACCGTGCCGCTCAGCTCTGCTCCAACAGTTGTTTTGGAACTCCCGGACTTCTCGCTCTCATTCTCTCTCTCCTCCTGCATTTATGAGGCTGTGCTGGGACTTCCCCAGCGTAGCCTGTAAGTCCTTCTTCTGTGTTTTGCTGGTATTTGGTATTGCTCCAGTGGTTTTCATTATCACAGTACCACATGAGTAACGCTCTTCAGGTTTTATGTAAGGTTCAACAAGACAGTAACACACATCCACTGGTCCTTCATGCTTTCTTTCAGTAGAGTATATCATTCTAGCTTCACAGGTGAATTGGGTAGGGAGTTTCTCATGGTAACGGGAGTCCTTGTCCCCAAGGGGGGGGGGTCTCTCCCGGTGAGGTCCCGCTTGCCTCTACTCCGAGGGAGGGTATCGAGAAGCGGGTTCACCTCCCTAGACTCACAGGGAACGGCCCCCTGGGGAGAAGTGACCGAATCCTGCAATTCGTCACACCACCCTCATAACAACTGCCTCTCCCATAATCCCAGTCGTCTACAGAGTGAAAGTATTGACTGAACTAAGGAAATACAGTTACATATTTGGGGGCAGAAAGACTATGGTGGGGAGACTGAACACCCCACAGAAATGCTTTCCCCTCCTAGGGAGGACAGACATAGATATCTGGCACCCATTTTCCATGTAATACCCAAAGGGGAAGAAGAAGAAAGTTCAGCAACCAGGCTTCCAGAGAGAACTCTACTTGTTTCCCACACTACAGGAAAACCTGGGAAGAAAGAAGCTTGCTTCTCTCCCACAGCTGCACGCATAATGTAGAGAGAATTGCATAATGTAGAGAGAATCTCCTGCTGCCCCGCCCCTCTTCGGAGTCAATGGAAGAAACATTGACGCCTTGAAACACTTGTGTATAGGCGCGTTATAAATGCCACATCATATCACATCACGTGCAAAGGAAACAGCTTTCCTGGCTTCCAGATCACAGAATGAAAGCTGTGGGGAGAAAGCTGACCTACAGGCCACCCGGGAGAGCTTCTTGACAGTGCCTTTGACAGCCCTTCATGTTGTGCTTCAATACTGGTATGATCTACTCTATGTTAACAGACACAGGATGCTGCATGTGTACAGAAACTAAACTATTATCAAATTGCACCATAACTGATACATGTATGCTTGTTATAATGAGTCTGTGGTTTAAAGGTGCAGCTGCTTCGCTGGCATAAGTGGGGAAGGAGCACAGGGACACTCGATTATTACCCCATTATTCAGGCTGGGACCCAAACTTCCCAAAAGAGGACCCGCAAGTCATTTTGCAGAGGTCTCTGGGAAAGGTGGTTTGCTGGTTCACCAGCATTCAAGGGCGCGACAGTGCATCCTCGCTCACTGATGTATTTTCCGGAGGGTTGGGGACTCACATGTGTCTTCAGGGTGGACTGTAATGTGATGTAAGTGGACTTGAATAGCACTCTTTTGCCACTATTGTTGGCCTCGCTGCACCTGGCTCTGTAAGAAAAGGGGGGAGGCCAGTACTGGGACAGTTTGAGATACAGATGCAAAACCTGTGGTGTTGATGGGTGAGGAGTCCTAATGTTTGGGTTGAGAAAAGAAAAGGAATGAAATGGGGCACAAGGAGGCTTTGCATCAGTGAGGAGAAAGAGTGACTGAGAATGGAGAGGTCAGCGAGAGGTATAGAGAAAGACTAAAAAGATAAGGGGGCGCGCGCCATATAGGCATTTATAAATGATACAAAGAAAGCAGAAGAGAAGGTAGAAGTCAAAAGGTAAGAAGCAAACAGATAGGAGAGAGGGAGTTATAGGAAAGTAGGTAGTAGAAAGTCTAAACAGATAGTAGAATTATAGATAGAGCAGAAAGGAGAAGCAAGGAAACTAAGCAGGAGAGCAGAGCAGTAGCCACAATGGGATAAGAAGTTTATTCGCCTGAAAGGAGAGGAAGGGGTGCGCACATCAAAGATTATAAGATTGGAAGCAGCAGATACGAGCTGTGTTAGCGATGTGAATAGACAATGAAAGGGATGAATCAAAGATGAGACCGAGCACATGCAGATGAGAGCAAATGAAGGATAGAAGTGGGAAATCGAAGGCCAGCAGGAGTAAAGGAGGGGGATTAGAGGGAGAGAGAAAGCAAAAGATTTCAGTCTTCGCGGGATTGTGATGGATGAAGTGCATGTTCGTCCAGGATTGGAGAGCCACGATGTATGAAGAGACAGCAGTATGGGGGGAGTCCGAAAACGGAGAATAGGAATCGAACAACTGGGAATCATCATTGTAACCTGTGCTAACAACAGCATGAATATAACATGTTTTAGTGGGTACTATTCCAGTAAGTAGGGCACGTTCAATCTAATTATGCAGGCAAGAGCTCTCATACCCCTTTTCTCTTTGCATCCATTCTTTACACAGATACAATGAAACTGAAAAGGTTACGTCTTCATGTACAGTAGATCTGCACAACACTATGCGGCCAAGAGGAATCACACTTTATGATTATTCAGACACTTTAGTAAGGCAGGTCCCCTAATGTCATCATATCTATGGCATACAAACAGAAAGTCTTCAAGTGTCTCTGCACAATTTGTGCAAACATGACACCGATCACTGTGCCCTATGTTCCATTTCATATGAGAGATATTCCTTGCCTTGTTGACTTTTATAACATTTATTTGGTGTTTCTCTAAGCACATAGCTTCTATACAGTTCTTTAAAATCTGATTTAGTACTGTCCTGGATAATTTCAGAGTTCATCCATAAATTCCAATTTTCTTACATAAACATTTTACTGATTGAACCCGGGGCAGACATGTGCCTCCTGCGCTCACCAGTATTTCCAAGAGAGCAGCCTTACATACTTCAAAATGTGCGTTAGACCAAAGTTAAATCCACTGTATTATTGGTTTTAGTATTGCAAGACAGTCAACGCTCATCCAATTTAGCTTGCAGTGTTCTAACAGATTGAGGGCACTTTTAGGTAGTTGTAGAATTCTTTTTACAAACTAACTTTCAGCCTTATGTGAGAAAACGGAGGGTATCCTCATACCCACTCCCCTTGGATTCTCTGCGCAGGTGGCCAAGGAAAGGTCATCCCTTTTGGATCCTGACCCTGGGGGTGGAGATGCGAGGGAGGATCACCTGGGTGGAGGGTCCTTGCGGATTGGGGAGAGGATATCCATAGGCAAGACATGGTATCTCCCCTTTTTTCTAATGAGAACCTGCGTTTCCCTTCCCATGCCGTTATAGGCTGTTGCGAGTCATCTCCCCTCATTATTCCACATTCTAACCATCAGAGCACTGGGACGAGGAAGAAGTGACTAAGAGTAGTGAACGCGAACAGCTCACTTCACCACTCTGGTACTGAGATGAGGAAGAGGCCTAAAAGTATTGTAAGAGTCAGGCATGTCCCAATAACTATGGTCAGGCAAGTTACACTGAGTTGTCACACCTGCAACCTGTCAATTGGTTGCAGGTGTATAAAGCGAGGCAGAAACAGCAGAGAGAGAGAGAGCAGCTGGGCCAGAGAGCACAGCCATCCAAGGCAGAGCAGGCAACATATCGGCCCGGTGGAAAGGACACTGAGAGAAGGAAAGCAAGGAAAACGCCAAGGCCACTGTGGGTCACGAGAGGATCTGAAACTGAGCAAAGCCCATTGCTGTATGTTCCCCAGTGGGAGTGGGGAATACGGAAGCTGCCAACTGCAGCATGCAAGACCGGAGAGAGCGAGTGCTGCTCACCTGAGCCCCTCGATAGTGAAAAAGAAGTGAATGAGAACCCGCGAAGGAGACCAGTGCTCCTGGAGGAGTGACCACTCACTAGTGAGTGACAGGGAAGGTTCACTCAGGCTGTGGTGCTCCAGGGGCATGGTGTGGGTGACGGCAGAGGCCGAATAAACAGGGATACAAGATAAATGGGTCTAGAGACTAGAAAAGTAAACTATTGAATACCAAATAATTTGCCAAGCACGAGATCCGTTTTTGGAATAATAACGAATGGGTCAGAAGACCAACGATGAACTATTGAAAATTGAACAAGGTGCCAAGCATGACTAGGTTTCAATGCTGAATTATAGAAAAGATAGGATATCGCAAGAATGAAACAGAATTTGAAGAGCATTTGTGAACAAGACAAAGTTAAAGAAACAGCCTTTGCAAACCAAGTTAAAAAGGGCATGGCGCAAATCACCATTGGATAGTGTGAAAGCAAGGTGGTAACCAGAAGAAATACCACGAAGGAAAGTATGTGTGAGAGTCACATGTTGGTAAAGGCAAGAGGCCATTAAAGTGCATCAGAAGAACAAGTCGACTTATAACATAGATGCAGAAAGGAAACCTGTGTTGTCAAGGAAGTCCTATGAGAAAGTATGAACAGTTGTAAAGTGCCATGGGATATCGGTTGCGCAACTTGTAAGGGGTGGACTGTGTGGTCCGACAACTGCGCCTAGGCTGAGGGCCCCGTTCGTGGAGTGAATCAAAAGGAGTCAAGAGGTTGAGGCTGGTTGTCCTAAAAGTTGGCCAAACGATGGAAATAAAAGGCAAGCAAAACAAGTGGATTTAACTGTGAATTTGAAGTCTTGTGGAACTGTGTTGAACTTGGGGAAGGAAACCCCTAGTCAATCTTGTAGAAGTGTATTGCACTTAGGGAAGGGAAGCCCAAGACCATTTTCTGGAATTGTGTTGAGCTTGGGGAGGGGAACCCAAGGCAATTTTTTGGGAACAGTTTGAACTTGGGGAAGAGAGCTAAGAACAAGCATGGTGCTGGATTAAGCGCAGAACTTTAATTTGAACCCTGTTATGTTGGTTGCTGGCATCCCTACACATTGTTTAGCTTTTGTTGTGAGGGCATGCATAGGCTTAGGACACAGACAGAATTTTAAGTTGAAATTACTGACTCAGACCATCCTTACTTTATTTAGGTAGGGGTATCTCACCTTTGTATAGGGCACGTTAGGCCTTACACCATCCTGACATTTGAGTTAATAAAATCCTTTTGTTTGAACTTTGAATCTGTTGCCTGTGTCTTGCTTTATGATGCCTTCAAACTTTACAAGATCTTTGGTTGAGGAATAACCCCAAATGTCAACCCGTATATTGCTGCTTGTTGACTTTGCATCTTAAATACTTCCAGGTACTGTATTATTCCTATAGGAATATCTGAATTTGCTCATGGCATAGCAGTTTTGTCCAATCACTGGGGCACATTTTTGACTTGTCTATGTCAGGTCCCTTTATTAATCTAATACCTATGTGGTCAAACTAAGGCACATCTTCAAACTCTTCCTTGGGATTCCCTAGCCCTAATCCTTTTTGCATTGCTTTCCTTTCCATCACAGACCGTTACTTTTATTTTTTTGCAATTTATTTCCATCTCTGCAGCTTTTCTTAAATCATCATTGGGTTTTTGATCCGAGCACAGCCTCATCCGGGCGTTGATCCTCTCATTATGTAATGGACTGGTCACCTAATTCTTTAATCAGTGATTTTATGTAAAGGCAAAATAGGACTGGTGCTAGAATGCACTCTTCACTTACTCCTTTCTCTGCTTTGAAGTAGGGGTGTTCCCTCACCGCCTAAGCTTCATCTAGCCGATGCTATGTTATTTGTGTATGTGTTATCATTCATCCAACTTTCTAGTCTAAAGAAAATGACTGTGCCAAAGATTATTCCCAGAATTTCTAACAGGGAGTTAGGCGATTATTTTCTGGCTCATTCCCGTCCAGATCCAAGAAATGTCCACAGTTTGCCATGTACAAAGCGTTCCAGCGAATCTACATATTGATTTAAACTAAAGAAGCTGGGGGCCCAGATTTGCATGTCTCTTTTTGGACGTTTTGCAGGAATATCTTCAGGGCCGGGGGCCCTTTCAGAGTTTTAAGTGAGAATTTCTGCTGGACTTCCACAAGTTTTATGTTAAGCCCTTGCCCTGCATTGGATGTTAGCCTAAATGTTGGACACGTGCCCTCTACGGTAGTCACATGAACATATTTATTATGTGGCTTATTAAAACAGTTTAATCTTCAAAGGACAAATCATTAAGTACCAACAAGCAGAAACAATCCATTTTGAATCCCTGCCTTGCAAAACATAATAGTATTGCCTCAACAATAGATAATGACATAAACTAGTAAATGCTCTCCTGAACGAACATGTAAATTATGGATATCAAATTTCTACAGTCCTGTGTTGGTGATTTAATTCTCTGTTGACACATGTTTCAGTGGCCAGAGACAGTGTGGTTCACTTCACAGGGCCTTCACCAGGACGTTATTGTGTAGTTCTTTGTACCTAGCCCAAGGACATTCCTAGAAAAGAAAACATAAAAATGATAAATAACACATCTATTCACATGTTAAACCTGAAGTCATTGTTATACATCATACAAAATGTATTGCCAAATCTCCTAAAACACTAAAGCATACCATGGAACGTTAGAAGAAGGACACAGACTCTCAGATGGCATCATGTACGATATTGTGAGGCCTAACTTTCCCTATCACGATGGATGGTCCCTACCCACATTACTATCTAAGGTGCTCATTTATAAGTCATGAGTGCCACAAAGAAATAGGTCTACTGTATAAAAGCTATCCTAACTGACCCTACCACTTATGAAAACTATCTTTGGTTAAGCAAATGACTCTCTTCTCCTGAGGGTACGTCTAGTTCGAGACTTTAATAGCCAATCCCGAAATAGTCTCTCTTAACTTTTCTCATTAATCTCTGAAGTTCCTCAATTGGGTTATTGAGTTATCCCTGGGGTCTGGAGTTCCCTTTTGAGGTTTCCTAATTTGCCCTAGATTCCTGGCCCTGGCCCTCAGTGCATTCCTGGAAGGTAATCTTACTGTGACATTCTTAGCAGCTCCACTTACCTTGGTCAATTTGGCTTTGTATCTGGCTCAATTGTGTAGTTCCTCTGAGCTCTGGTTCATCTCTTCCTTTCTTTCTATTATCATCATTGTCTTGTACCGGATGACAAGTTATCTCCCTTTTCTCAGTGTAATGTTATTGATTGGTTTTCTCTCACATTGTTCAGTTTCTCAACAATCGTTTCTCTAGGTTCACAACCTTTGCAGCTACTTTGTTTCAAAGGCAATTAGGTTTCATAGCTTCTACAGTGAAGAGAAACTGCATGATATAATGATTCCCTTGAATACTCCTAGGCCTCCCGTACTCCCTTTTAACCCTCGTTCTTGAAGGAGAACGTATTTGGAAGCGTTCTTTTTCGGGAGCTCTTAGTTTACTCTTGAGCTGCCAGCGCCTTCTCTTCTCTGGCATCTGTCTCCTCTTGTTCTTCAATTTTATTGCAGTGTCGCAGTGTTCGGCTGCTCACCTGCTCATACCGTGGCCTTCTCCACCACGTACTTCCCTACATGGTCTTGCCACCACATTTTCTTGGACCTCTGCTTTTTTGGTTTCTCATGCTGTGGGCTCACCACAAGTCTGATGTTTTTGTGCTGCTGTCTCCAGCGAGTTTAAAACTCATACGCTTCCTGGTTCCCCTCGTCTCCAGGTGTTAGATAGGATGGGGCCTCCCCCAGTTTGCGTATGCGATCGTCTCTCTCTTCTTTCTCTTCTTGTTCTCCTTCCTCTGGACTCAAACTCTTTAAAGTCCTTGTCTCACTGAATGGGGCATTCTGAATTAAAGGGACATAATCCTTTTGCATAAACTAACAATATCCATTAGGAGTTTTTTCATTCCCATTTTGATACTTTATGGTTTCTGGCACACTAACACACTCAATGTAGGCCATAGCATGTCTCGCTTGAGGGAGTTCCTCACAGGAACAGGAGTCCTTGCCCCCAGAGGGGGAGTCTTTCCCTGTGCGGTCTCACTTGCCTACCCAAAGGAAGGGGCTTGCGATGACTAAAAATACAAAACATATAAAAGCACTGGAAATGTCCGGGGTAAATAAAAGAAACTCTTGCATTGTACATCTAGGCCTGTTACAGTTAATTCACCCAAGCAGCAAACAAGAGAGAGCTACATAATTTCCTGTCATCGTCTCTGTTCACGGATGAACACTGCGGTGAATATGCCTTAAAAATAACCTGTATCACGGGGGAATCACTTTCTTTGTCAATCAAAGATGACAGAAGATATCTAAACAAAAACTAAGAGTAAAAAATATGCATTGGTCAACAAATCTCCTGCACTTTCGGACATTTACTGGTTTCTTCCCTGACCGTATTGCTAAATCCACTTACTGGGCTGCCGTATCAAATCCAAATACAGTGTGTAGCAAGAGAATGCCTTCAATTGTCTTGGGAGGATAACTCAGGGGCAACGTGCTCGCCTTGGAAGCAAAACGACACGGAACACCACAGGTTCAATCCCCAGGTCCGCGCTTAGAATCCTCTGGGTATCAAGCACGTTATAAATAACCTATCATATCACACCCCTGTGCATAAGATTAAACTTCATCTGTGTTTGGACTGTCTAAGTAATATTTGCTGACCACTTTCATGGCAATGGTTTTTGTGATCACATGTCTCATTGGTCTTCCCTCTAAGGTCCCACAAAGCTTGGCACATTCTAAGGATTACCTGCATGATCAATCCGCTGTTTGTAGCGTCACTGGGCTTTCTGGATCTAGTCGTTTTCAGGGATTAAAAAAAGGAAATTGTTCATCATACCGTCAATGTCTGGATCCACTCTACCATGTCTTATCACATAAATGGGCATATCCACCTGGCTATTGTTTTGACTCTCTTGAAACTGTATGTCTCAAGAAACGCTGACCGTTGTGCTAGTCAGTTTTAAAATCACATAAAGTCTAAGGGCCTCATTACGGGTTTGGTGGACTGGGAAGAAAGTGGAGGTAATTGAGTTACCTCGATTCTTTCTGCACCCCCAAACTACAAGTTTTGGTGGAATTACCACCGGTGGAAAAGTGGAAGATATACCTCCAACATGATGCTGGAGGTGAATCCACCACTTTTCCTCAAGAAATTGGCGGAATTACCACTAGGTAATTTCACCAGTTGTAATTCCACCATAAATCCCCAATGGAGTCCTATGGACTCTTGAAAATGGCAATTAAAACTGCCTGCCACCACTTGTAATCCTGTGGTAATTCCACAGGACCAAGTGGCAGTAACTGTAATCCATTTGGTCTTATCTTGGAGGATTTACCTCTGAAAGGTACATCAAAGGCTAAGGCATTTTACCAGCTCAGCATACCATTTTAAGTTAAGCCAGTTAGATAGCTCAGCAGGTTGAGCGCTTGCCGAATCTATGTGTGATCTGCAGATCGCAGTTTCGGATCCCAGTCTTTCTGTTACGCTCAACTGGCTCCCACAGGGGCGTCGGTCGGACCCAGACAGCTGCGGTCTCCACCCACGTGATGCGTAGTGCAGCGATGACTGACTGGATCTGCCCTCCTAATCTTGTCTGCTTAACCCGTAGAAATATTCTCCTGCAAGTGGAGAGATGGATTTAGCCACTTGTGGATTCAAGTGATGGCACCCCCACAGTCCGCCCCAACTAATCTCCTCCGAAATGCCCTCACAGCAATCTCACCCTATATTCTTGAAAGAGGAGCTCTCCATCCTCCGTGGATTTGCAGGGGCGCATCGATTCCAGTTACTTCACTGGTTTGAAGGCTCGGGAGAGTTCCGGAGAGTATTGACTCTGAGGTTCCTGGTGAGGACCAGTAAGTATTAAGTTCATAGAGTTCAATAGGTCCGATGTTCACTCTTGTTCCCCCCTTCCTTTCTTGTCTTGCAGCTGGCTCGTGAAAAGATGCTCTTGTGGGAGCTGGTGGCGCTCAGGTAAGAGTCTGTATTACCCGGCGCTGTCTGGTAAATGTTGCACGAGGAAAACGTGTTGTTTTGTCTCTCTTTACAGATGCGGCATGTGAAAATATGGAGAGTCACAAAAGGATGCCTCCGGTGGTAAATCAGGTAAGTCTATGGTGGTAAGAATTATATTTGTTGGTTCCCTCGGCTCACCGTGTGGTTTTGTTTTGTCTCCTAGGTGCCGAAGTTCGGCGAAGAAATGATGGAGGCAGCGCCGACCCGAAGGATGCTGTGAAGACTGGTGAGTATGGCGCGGCGCTGCAGCTGGAGGTGCGGCACGTGCAGAAATGATGTTCTTTACAGGTCCGGAGACAAGATGGATCCAGAATCAGGTGTGGAATAGAAATAAGTTCGTTTTCTAACCTTGTCCCTTTCTTTCCTCTTTGTTTTAGGAGCTCCGGATTCAAGGCGGGCGTGGCAGAAGACTGGATGCAGGCTGCAGGCACGGTGAGTGTTACGCTGCTGGATGCAGAATAACGCGAAGCGTGTGTTGCTGGTCGGCCGTGGTTTAAATAGCTTCAAAATGAGTCCCAGGTAAGAAGTCCCTAGAACCACACCCGAGTAAAAAATAGTCCCTGTAGAAAAATAGTCCCTTTCAGGCTTCATGTTGGATTGGAGTCATTTGCAGCATGGTCTGCCTGAGGTAAGTAATGACTATGAGCCTGGCGCCTTAGGCGCCAGGACTGATTCCTGCTATGAACCTGGCGCCTAAGGCGCCTGGACTGAATCCAGATAGCCCCTAGCCGGGGTTGCTGAGATTTTACTAAATGTCTAGATGCCTGCTCCCGGGGCTGATGGGCTTGGTTCGGATGCCTGGGGGTAGGCACCATGACACTTTCATCCTTCCGATGTCGATAAAGGAGTACCAAATTCGGTTGGGATAACAAATGTATGTAAATATGTTCTATGCACAGCCTAAGGGCTATATACATTATACATCCGTCCAATAAAAGGAATCAAAACATGTATTTTATGTCGTTTTAAAACTGGTCATAAACTGTACCTCTTCATTTAATGAAGATGTCTATAGGACTTTGAAAGCTAATGCATTTGACCACATCGCATAATAATTTTAGATGTCCCATTTAAAGGTATACACTCTTGGATCATGTGTGACTTGTATGACCCCTTATCCATTAAGTCCTGTTTCATTTGTTTCCAAGGCGATTATCCTGAATTGTCCTGCATGGCCATGATCTGTTCACACTGGCTCCCAGTTTAGATACTGTCACTTTGTAATGTAAATTGTAATGGGTTATTTATAACGCGCTTCATACACAGAGGTTTCTAAGCGCGACTCGGGGATCGAGCCTGTTTCTCAGCGTGGTCTTGCGCGTTGCCCCTGAACTATACTCCTGAGAGGTGTTAAATACCAGCACAAATCTTCATCTTTATGTTTTGCAATTTTTAAGTGTTGATCAGTTTCCTTGTTAACTAACTGTCCAGAATTAATTCTAGAATGAATTTCACCAATACTTTCTAGTCATGAGTCTAAAATGTAACAATTAGCACGGATGTGCACAACATTTTTGCTGTCGTGAATGGAAAATGTGAAGCTTATATCATAATTGTTCAACATTGCCCCTTTCCCATCAATAATTGACCTACAGGAGCCAGAGGGCCAATATTGGAAGATTTAAACATTTCTGGAAGACTTCATGGTTCCTTAGCACGTGACTCTTTGGGTTCTCTGTACGTCATGTCACAGATGGCCTCAAGAACACACCAACTCCCTAAGCCCATCTCCTGTCCCCCATGGGCTGTTTCCTATAACTAGCTCCCGGGCTGTCAGAAGATGTGGTGAGGCCCGGGGCAAAACATTTGGTGAGGCCCCCTTACCATTTTTTGCACTCGGCCAGCGGCAGCACCTCCGCAAACAGGAGACTCAAGAAATCTACCTTTGAGTTTGTGTGCAGGATCCCAAATATGGTATATTACTACAACTCCAAATCAACTACTGCAAAGTTAGATTTATCTACTGAAGAAAGGTTTATGCCGGACTAACTTTTGTATCATATGTATAAATATATATAGGATGGCATGAGCTCTCCACTGCGCCACCTCCAATTCTCTGAGGGTCAGTCACTTTTCCAAGCAAAGAGTTGAGGGCAGATCTCTTTCTTCGGCTGGGTCCTCCTTCTGGAAACAGCCTCCCTTCCTCGCTGAAACTTGAGGAGAACCATCTCCGGCTCTGGAGCCCCTCAAGACCTGTCTCTTTGCTTCTGCCCTCCCTCTTCCTCTCCCTTGCTGATCACCTGCCTGATCCATGCACTAGTCACCTGGTCAAGCTCTGAATTCGGCCCAGGTCCCTGCCTGTCCTGTTGCAATCCCGCACTGCCTCTTGGCTCCCCTGCACTTGTGGTCTGTATCTGTAACCCTACAGTCCCCGCTCTTGCTCTTATTCTCCACCCGTTGGCTGCACTTATGAGTACTCACACTTGCCACCCGTTGGCTGCACTCTTGTTTCTCCTTTGTTCCAGCACTTCTGCATCCTATCCCACCCTCAGCACTTCTCCCCTTCCCCGCTCTTGCACGATCTGAATGACACAAGACCTAGTAAGATCTGTGTTTTGTCCTACTCTTTTGTTTCTCCCTCCTTGCCTTGTCGCACCTAGAAACACTTGTGTACAGGCACGTTATAAATGCCATATCATATCATTAAGGAGCACACTGCCCCTGTGCGTGCATTAAAACACACATCATACACAGTGATAAATGATGTACAGTGGAGGCTGGTACATTTCTTAACTTAAGAGGCTTACATGTTTGTGCCAATTAGGCAGGATCAACAGAGCACAGTGAGGGAGCCCAAATCAAACAAGGGTTGCTTGAGGGGGGTTCTCACTCCCAAGAAAATGTTTGAAACATTGGGTTAAAAGTATGCATTTTACAGCACTTTCTTTGCAAAATTGGGTAGAAATCCATACAGTTTGCAATTGGTTTTGTGTGGAAGCACATGGAAATTCCCAATAGTTGCAAATCACAAATTGTGCATAGGAACATTTTCCAATACATTTCATGCCACCTTTCCACACAAGATATACTAGCATAAAAATATATTCATGCTGGTTGTTCTAATTATGTCCATGCAGGCTGCATCAATATATGCCATCATTACCATGTACGGACTCCCAGCCAGTAAAAATGCCATGCCACCGAAAGTATATCCAGGCTGACTGTGTACCATAAGTGTTATTACTGGCTAGATTGGCCTACATTCAATGTGGGCCAATTTAGCCAAGTAATATGTTTGCTTTAACCTTGATGCATAGTCCTGTGCATCAAGGGTAAAGCAATAAGAGCACTGGCAATGCTAACAGTTTGGGCATTCGTGTAGGCATGGCAAAGGTATTCGAAGGGCACTTCTGTATTGGTATTAGCTGGCCATTAATAGTGCCGGTGCAAAATGGTTTGAGTACCTGAGCAGCTAATAGCAGTGTCTGGTAAATGCCTAATACTTATACACAAGCCAAAACTGTTGGCTTTGCCAGTGCTTATTTTTAAAAGAACTTCAGCGAAAGACATGCAGGGTGTTTTTAAATTGAGTGGCCAAAGGCAGACCTGATTAAGACAATTGGCCAAAGGCAGACCTGATTAAGACAATTTAATTACACATGTTACGTGTTTACAACTCCAATGAAGTCATGAACTCTCAGAAGACTCCTTTGAGGAAACACTTGTAGGCACATTGAGGTCAAAGTTTGATGGCAAGGCATGTTTAAAGCTAGCTCAAAGAGTTCCAGTGAGGAGGTGTTTTGGGTGGGGAGGGCAGGAACTGGGTGAGAATTGCTGTAGGGATTAGCGTGGCCATGAGAAGTCATTTCACGGTTAGCACCTGCATTCATATTCATACATTTTTAGATAATTGAACTTGTGATGTGGGGTTAGCACTTGCATGCTAGGGGAGTGATTAGAAGGGAAGTGGTGACATGAGACATCTCATTCTCACAGCAGTCCTTAAGTGTGACGTTTCAGAAATGAAGGCAGAGGTAGCTGCTTGTAACATTGAAGCTTCACCAGAATAGTCGCATTCGAAATTTGGAAAGATGTTAGGTGCCCCCACACAAGGAAGTTTGCCCCTTCCTCACAGCCTCTGACGTTAGCGCCTCTCCCAGCATTTGAAGTTTTAGTCCCATTTCCCCCCTGACATTTTAGCCTAGGTGAACTTCTGATGCCATGAACCCACCCCTTAATGAAGTGGCCCCCAGGGCGGCTACATTTAGGGGTGGGGCTGAACACACACTCACAAGAAACACTTTCACCCATGCATTCATCCACCAGTTACACAATTCCATACATGCACGCATCAGTCAGCGTCATCACGCTGACAACATGAACACACTGACTGACAAGAGAGAACTCCTCTGTAGTCAGTCAGCGTCGTCATGCTGAGCAACGTCAACACACTGACTGACAAGAGAGAACTCCTCTCCCATCAGTCAGCGTGGTCACTCTGAGCAACGTGAACACACTGACTGACAAGAGAGAACTCCTCTCCCATTAGTGAGCATGATCACGCTGACAACATGAACACACTGACTGACAGGAGAGCAGTCCTCTCCTGTCAGCATGGTCATGCTGAGCAACATGAACACACTGACTGACAAGAGAGAACTCCTCTCCCATCAGTCAGCGTGGTCACGCTGAGCTACGCTAACACACTGACTGACAAGAGAGAACTCCTCTCCCATCAGTCAGCGTGATCACGCTGACAACATGAACACACTGACTGACAAGAGAGAACTCCTCTCCCGTCAGTCAGCGTGGTCACGCTGAGCAACGTGAACACACTGATTGACAAGAGAGAACTCCTCTCCCATCAGTCAGCGTGGTCACGCTGAGCTACGCTAACACACTGACTGACAAGAGAGAACTCCTCTCCCATCAGTCAGCGTGATCACGCTGACAACATGAACACACTGACTGACAAGAGAGAACTCCTCTCCCGTCAGTCAGCGTGGTCACGCTGAGCAACGTGAACACACTGATTGACAAGCGAGAACTCCTCTCCCATCAGTCAGCGTGATCACGCTGACAACATGAACATGCTGACTGACAGGAGAGGAGTCCTCTCCTGTCAGTCAGCGTGGTCACGCTGAGCAACGTGAACACACTGATTGACAAGAGACAACTCCTCTCCCATCAGTCAGCGTGGTCACGCTGACAACATGAACACACTGACTGACAGGAGAGAAGTCCTCTCCTGTCAGTCAGCGTGGTCACGCTGAACAACGTGAACACACTGATTGACAAGAGAGAACTCCTCTCCCGTCAGTCAACATGATCACGCTGACAACATGAATACACTGACTGACAAGAGAGAACTCCTCTCCCGTCAGTCAGCGTGATCACGCTGACAACACGAACACACTGACTGACAAGAGAGAACTCCTCTCCCATCAGTCAGCGGGATCACGCTGAGCAATGTGAACACACTGACTGACAGGTGAGGAGTCCTCTCCCATCAGTCAGCGTGATCACGCTGAGCAACGTGAACACACTGACTGACAGGGGAGGAGTCCTCTCTTGTCGTTCAGCAGGTCCACGTTGTCAGTTGAATGATGGGAGGCAGCAGAGCTCACTTCTGAGCCCTGCTGCCTCGCATTATTTTGCTGTTTGTTGCGGAGCTAAACGGCTTCACAAGAAACAGCAAAATCATTGCAGGGCAGAGAGGAGACAGCACATCCCCCTTGTGAATTAAGGACACGGGAGACTGTGCTTCCTTCTCCTTAGGAGAGGGGGCCACGAGGCCCCCGCAGGTGCGAGGTCCAGGGCAGTTTGCCCCTGCTGTACCCCCCTCGTGACGGCCCTGACTAGCTCAGGCATTTATCCCCCATTTCCCTTTCTTCGACTCTCTCTCTCCTCTTGCTTGCTCGTAGTCTCCTTTTTTCTCTCCCTCTCACTGTCCCTCTGGTCTTCTTTTCTCTACTCCTACTTTCCTTTGGGTTTGCAGAAGTAAATTACTTTGTTGTAATTTACTTAGACAGCATTATATCATGGGGAAGTACATTTGTATATGTGCTTTGAGAGTTAGATGGTATAGGGAATGGCGAGGGAGGTAGTGGCAGGGAAGGTGGGTTAAGCAGGGACACACCATTTGAACAAAAACAAACGAAAACAAATTAAGTCATTTACTCTAAATAAATTACTACGAATTAGTACATGGCCAGGGGTGTGTGGCAGTCTCCCAGCCAATGAGGAGGCTCAGAACGGGGTCTTTTTCTATATGGTTAACACCCCGCTCCGAGCCTCCTCTGAGCGGGAGGCTGCCATCTTCCCTCGGGGAATCTGGTAAGTGTGCTCCCCCATGTCCTCTTCCCTCTACACCCACACCCTTTTTCCACATATTCCCCCCACTTCTGCCCCACATACCTTGCGCTGTGGTTTTCCTCACCCGCGCCCGGGACAGTAGTTTTCTGAGCGCATCGTCTACTCATGAACGGTGGCCATGGAAACGGAGAATGGACTACGTGTACTTCCCTTCTCCCCTATCCATGGTGGCCATCTTTTTTTGTACTTTTTTCGAGAGTTTAGAAAAGGTTGACACGCCGTTACTCATCCTGAGAAAAATCCACTATAAGTACCACAGTCCAACAAGCAATAGTGCTACGTACTCCCCTAAAAGCACTATAACCCTTTTAGGGGGGCATTACCAGTCAGGTAAGGTCCCAGGGCTACCGTTAAGGCTCTCGCTTTGCTCAGGCTTGTAACTTATGCACTGGGGCATAACCTTACAGTTCATGCCCCCTTGCTTGGTTTAGATGACTTAAGTAATATGCTTCAGAAAAACCACATAATACCCTTGGTTGTTCTCTGCTATTGCTGTCGCCCTTCTCCACTCTACTACTCCTGCCTCTCTGCTCTACTATTCATCCCTCTCCATTATACACCCCCTTCTCCACTCTACTATTCCTCCTTCTCCAATCTACTACTCCCCGTTCTCCAGAATACTCCCCCTTGTCCACTATACTACTCCCCATTCTCCACTATACTCCCCCTTCTCCACTCTACTACTCCCGCATTTCCACTCTACTATGCCCCCCTCATTTCCACTCTACTATGTGTCGCGCCTTGAAACACATGTGTATAGGCGCGTTACAAATACCATATCATATCATATCATATCTCTGCTCTACTATTCATCCCTCTCCATTATACTCCCCCTTCTCCACATTACTATTACCCCTTCTCCACTCTACTACTCCCCATTCTCCAGTATACTCCCCCTTCTCCACTCTTCTATTCGCCTTTCTCCACTCTACTACTCTCTGTTCACCAGTATACTCCCCCTTCTCCACTCTACTACTGCTTTTCTCCACTCTACTACTCCCCATTCTCCACTATACTCCCCCTTCTCCAATATACTACTCCCCATTCTCCACTATACTCCCCCTTCTCCACTCTACTTCTCCCGCTTTTCCACTCTACTACGCCCCCTTCTCTGCTCTACTATTCGTCCCTTTCCATTATACTCCCCCTTCTCCACATTACTATTCCCCCTTCTCCACTCTACTACACCCCATTCTCCAGTATACTCCCCCTTCTCCACTCTTCTATTCGCCTTTCTCCACTCTACTACTCTCTGTTCACCAGTATACTCCCCCTTCTCCACTATACTACTGCTTTTCTCCACTCTACTACTCCCCCTTCTCCCCTCTACTACTCTCCCCTCTCTGCTCTATTTTTGTATATGTATTTATTTTTATAGCGCACCAACCCTCGGGGATCTGGGTGCATTATTACAGTTACATTTGTACATGAAAGGTTACAGTTACAGTTTGCTTAGCAAAGCTCAGAGACAGCATAGTATTTACAGCGTTACGCAATATTCAAGTTACATTGGTACAAGATAATGTTACAGTTAAAGATGCTAACACGAGACAGAAGCAACAAATAATATTTACAGCATTGGCCATGGGATGAACAGGCTCAAGTTGACATAAGGCAATATGTACTAATGGTAAAGGAAGGGGCTAGGCTCTAGTTGGTTTCCTGAGTAACAAGCAATTTTTTTGCACTAGACCTGAATGACGGGAGAGCAGGCATGATTCTTATGTCGGTAGGTATGGAGTTGCACAGTTTGGAAGCAAATACAGGGAAACTAATGCCTCCTGATTTTTGTCAGTTAAATTTGGGTACTTTCAGGAGGTGTAGTTGGGTTGATCTAGTTAGTCTAGATGGCTGATTTCTAGAGAATCTACAGATCAAATAGTTGGGTGCTAAGTTTGACAGGCACTTATGCATCAGGGTGAGAGTTTTCAATGCAATCCTGTTGTTGATGGACAGCCAACCAATTTTCTTCCTTGTTTCAGAGATACGGTGGGATCGAGGTATGTTGAAGGCTGCTCTAATTGCATTGTTTTTGAGGACCTGGAGTTTCTTGAGTTTTGTTTGCTAGTTCCCAGGTAGAGTGTGTCACAGTAATGCAGCTTGGATAGTATCAATGCTCTGGCTAGGGTGCAGCAGCATGTGGGAGAGAGAAATGGTCTGCATGCGTGTATTCATTTTCAAGTGTAGGCAGTAGCCGAGGATACTGCATTCACTTGTTTTGTTAGTGCAATGGAGGAGTCAATACAGACGCCTACGTTTTTGACGACTTTGGAGACTGGGATGCTGACACCGTCGATGCAGCCAGAGTTGAAGGTAGAGTCGAGTTTGTTTAGTTTGAAACAAGTGGGAAGGCGTCCTGCCACTTCCTTTGGAACCGTTTACCTATGTGTTTTGGTAAAGGCTAAATTCTTTCGCATGTTTAGATATGGCAGTGGATTTGTTATTTGGCTAGCTGTCATGGGTATTCTAAAAAGATGAGCAAGAAAAGCCCTTTGAGAGTGCATCATAGCATGCTTTTATTATTTGCTAGTGCTAGTAGGTGCACAACATATTTTATGCATTTACAATTTTTCAAGAAATAATGCTATTTCATAATATAAATCTTAGATCAAAATACATTCATTTTGTTTTGGAAATGTATTAGAAAAGAAAGAGTGAGCGATAAACATAATTGTGACAAACGTTCAGCAAATACAAAATATCTAACACATATAATACACAGAGTCACCATCAATAATGTTTTTTTGTGTCTTGAGTGGATCATATATGCAAGACAGCATGGAGTCTGTGAGCTCTAAAAGAGACAGGGACCTAGTCGTTGGTCAACGTCAGGAATCAGATCATGTAATGAAACGGGATTGTGGGAATGAAGCCCTCAAGGTTATGTAAACCCGTGATGTTTCGGCAATGAGCCTTCTTCTTGGGCCTCGACTTGATCTCCCCTGTGTGTAGAAGAGAGGGAGACAGTAAAAAAGGGTTTTGTGTAAAAATGGGGGGCAAACTTGCTGTAGAGTTCATCTAAAAAGAGGGATGAGTCTAGTGCTAGTCTGACCTGCATGCATTAAAAACTAATTGGGACCAAATGGTCCCAATTATAAAGTAGTCCTATCGCTTGCTGGCACTTAAATACTAACCTGGACGAAGGTCCAGCGTTCAAATTGACTTCTCGATGTTGAAGTTGGGGAGTTCTTTTGAACTGTCCGACATCAGGATTTAACAAGGAGAAAGTTGAAAGTAGATGGTAAATCTACTGGAAATGCTAGAAAGTGGAAAAGGAAATGGAGACAGAAAACAACAATGTGTGTCTCAGTGAAGTTGGGATACAAATACAAACTCCACAGCTAATCATATACCTCGAGAAGTGACCATGCAGTACCTGGGGCACAGTAGTGTGCTGCCCGCAGAGGGTGATGGGCTGGATGCTGCGGGGAAGCAGTCCTTTGTTCGAAGTGCCTGGATAATAAGTTGCAGGCTGGGGAACACAGTCGAGCATCCGATGTCAGGGTACTGGAACCAGCACTGAGCCGTTCCTTAATATTGCTGTGTTACCCTAGGTAGATATAGATCAGCGGAAGATTAGTAATGGCGCCGAGGTGTGTTTGGAGGATACACACATGCGACTTGGTGCGCCCGTGTCTCCCAACCCGTTTGTGTGGGTTGGTGCTAAGGATCGGGTCGTGGGGCCAGGAACGCAGGATCAGAATCTGCCGTTCCCGGTCTCCACGTAATCTGCCTTCCAGGGGTCTCTCACCTGTTGATGTCTTGCGCCGAGTATCCTCTTTGCTAGGGGCTCCTATCGCGGCTCGCGTAGCTACAGTGGGGAAACTGAGCTGTGTCTAAATATGAAGCGCGCATGTGCGGGAGACATCTGTCTGAGTCTCTGCGCACGCGCACTTCTTGTGGTGTCCGCGTGTTGTCATGGCACCCGTATGTGTTGGTGGAGCTTGCGTGGATATGTACTTGGGGAAACAATCGTGGGAGGCCATGGCCTGCCTTGGATGGTGTTGGTTTGCCTTAAAAACGGAAAGGCGCGTAAGTAACAATTCTTGTAGAGGGTAATTTTCGTCCAATTCAGACGTTATTTCTGCATCCCGTTACTCATGGGTCTGAGGGGATAAGAAATTATGTGGGTTGGATACCTCCTATGGAGTTTTGAGTTATAATCATAGTGAGTGTTAGGTGCGAGATCTGTAGAATGTGTTCTCATGGACACATATGTATGTGCTGAGAAATACACAATATGGAGAATCAGAGCGCAACTAATTTCGCTAAAACAACATTTACAAATAACGACAAGATAAACAGTCTTGATGTTTTTAGAATATACCATTGGAGGCTGCCACTAGATTTAGAAGGGACAAACTCACTCAGAGACAGTACAATGCTGGTATTCGGAGTGTAACGTTGAAAGTCGACACTTATTTTGTTCTGACAAAGTAACAACGCATTTGCATATACATTTTTATCAAAGTAGCATCTTGTGGATGTTCATGAAGAAGTGTAATAATGTGAGGCCCCAAAGTGATTAAGTGGGGGCAATCAGTAACCTGGGAGTATATGCACATCTAGTAACATAAATAGCTTCTAACTAGGCAGAGAAACCCGTGAGATGTAGGACTTTGGGTTTAAAATGGAAGTGCTAAAGTATTCATGTGTTGCCGAGGTAAGGCAGTGGGTGGGGGGAAGGCCTAACTCATCCATAGGTGGTTGGTATGGCTTTGTTGAGGCCCTTTGTTATGGTTTTAAGTTTGAAGATCCACCATGATTCCTTATGGCTTAGGGCATTAGATTCATTGGTGGTATTGACAACCGTGTTTTGTTTAGTTTGGCTTAAGAGCCTGTTAGTAGTAGTTCTGTCTTCTCATCATTAAGCCAGAGGTCCGTGAGTGGCCATCCATGCCTGAATGATGTGGTAAATTTTGTTTAGTAGTTTGGAATCTGTGTCATAATTGCCGGAAATCGGGATGAGGACTTGGGTGTCATCCGCATAATTAGTGGATGTGACACCCAAGAGGTCTAGATCATTAAATAGTGGCTTTGTGAATACGTTGTATAGTGTTGGTGACACGCAGGAACCTTGTGGCACTCCACATGTCACTGGTGCGGGGTCGGCAGAGAATGAAGGCAAGAATACTTGCATCGTTCTGTTATCTAAGAAGGATTGAATCCACTCAGTAGCTTCTTTGGAGAAGTGGGCGGAAAAGGTGAGGTGGTTGCAGAGGACTTTGTGATCGACCAGGTAGAATGCGGCTGATAGATCTAGAAGCAAGAGGAGAGAAATGTTACCTTTGTCTATTTTCTCATTAATTTGCATTTTAGATCTATAAGCGCAGTTTCCGTTCCGTGTCTAGGCCGGAAGCCCAATTGCTGTAAGCCTAAGAGATTGTTTTGAAATGTGCCTGTGTTCGGAGATAGGACGCTCTATCAAGGATCTTCAGTAGGAACGGCACTGTGGTAATGGGCCTGTAATTTGTAGGGGCATTTGGGTCAAGGTTAGGTTTTTCTAGGAAGGGGAGAACCCAGGCATTTTTTAAGTTAGATGGGACTGTTTTGGATTCAAAGGAAGAGTTGATGAAGGCTAATGGCCGGTGCCAGATCTTTAGCTGCTTCTTTGATGACCATCGCAGGTCATATATCACCTTGGCAGCGTGAAGGTTTCAGACCAGTGATGATGTATTCCACTTCTGTAACGGATAGTGTCGAGAATTTGAAGAGGCTACAATGTGTTTCTGCTAGGTGTTGGGTTTTTGTGGGTTTGAGGTCAGTGTCAATGTTAAGTTTTTTGGTTTGGATTTTGGTTTGTAGCTGTAAGATTTTGTCAAGAAGAGCTTCTTCGATCTTGGTGCACCAAGCTTTGTCTTTAGCACAAGTTTCAGTAGGTGGGATAGGTGATTCAAGCTCTCTGAGGATCTTAAACAGCTCTTTAGGGCCTGATTTGGCTGTGGAAATTCTATTATTGCAGATTTCGCTTTTCGTTTGGTGGATGGCTGATTTGTAAATATTGGCAGATTTTAAGAAGGCATCTCTGGTAATGTCTGTGAGTTGGCTTTTCCAAGCCAGTTCCACCTTCCTTTTATTGGCACATAAGATTTTTAGGTTGGAAAGGAGCCAATTATTGAGATGAGCTAGAGGCTTAGCTTTCCTTAATTACAATGGGGCAATAGTGTCAATAGCTTGGAGGAGCATAGAGTTGTAGAGCTCCACAAAGGTGGATGGGCCTGTATTAGGGTTAGAGTAGTTAAGGAAGGGTTGCGGTAGGGGTATTAGGTTTTCAAGCGAGATGTTTTTGTTATTTCTTGTTAAGGCGGGGGGTGCTATCTTGCTGGTAATTGGAGGGAGTGAGCAGGGCTGCATGGAGAATGTGATCAAGTGGTGGCCTGTTCATGCGCAAGGCGCATTGGCCAGGATGTTGGTTTCACAATTAAGGTTGGCTATCCAATCGAGGATTTTGCCTTTGTCATGGGTAGGTTTGTTAATGCAGTGGGTGAGGCCTAATTCTGTAATTACGTTAGCTACTGGTAATGCTGGACTGTCTTTCGGGTCGAGGAAGCCAACGTTAAGATCAGCAAGGAGTAGGATTTGTGAGCTCGGTTTAGTGTTTGTGGCGAGGAGTTGTAGCATGTCATCCTCGAAAGTGGCAATAGGGCCAGCTGGTCTGTAGATCAGGTGGATCTTAAGGGTGCGTGAAGCCGAGAGGGGGAGTTTTACAGAGAGGAGTTCCGCAGATGGGAAGGGATGGTGGGGGAGGGCTCTGATCCCAAGATCAGTTTTGCTGATGATGACGACGCCGCCCCCGTTGGAAAATTCTCTGTCATATCTCGTCATGGTGTATTTATCAGGGATGGCTAGTGCCAGGGAAGGGCCTGCCGCAACATGTAGCCAGGTTTCCGTCATGGCCAGGAAGTCATGTTGGTTGACGGTGATAAGGTCTGCTACTTCTAAGGCGTGGGCTGTTAGAGAATTGGCGTTAAGGAGGGCGCTATTGACAGGAGTGTGAGGTTTGGTAAGGTTACTGCTGGCAGAGGTATTATTCATAATACCTGTAATGTTTCTGCTAGTGTTATTCTTGTAGGCCTTTCTAGTGTTGTTGGTGGTGTTAGGGCTTATGGACTTAGTTGAAGTAGTGCGAGTGGGAGGGGATGATTTCTGTTGGCAGATTTGTCTGGTTTCAGAGGTAGATTGGGTACCGTTAAGGGCCTGGTTAGAGGTTTAGTAGTGGAGATGTATTGTAGTTTCAGTCTTGATCCTAGCCTAAGACTCCTGCTTGCAAGTGTGCAAGGTTGATTAGGCTTACGTCTGGTTGCATACCGTTGTATCCATATGGCTGGTGAAATAGTCTCACTCTGGTGAAGGGGTATAGGTACCTGGTGGGATAGGCCAGTTAGTGAGGACAGATACGGTGTGAGTAGTCATTGACATAGAAAGTGACACATAGTTTTTGTTGTAAGGCTATGGTCTAATGTTTTGCTGCTGTTGGTACGTTCCATATTGCACAGGCTTGAAGTTAATGCCTGGGGGAGCAAGATGGTTATTATGGGATGAGATAAGATAATAGGTACATAATCTGCCAGGGCGAAGGCAAGACTAGTTGATTGGTGCGAGGTGACTGTTGGTGACCAAGGCTGATGAGACACAAGTTACTGGTAGGTGCTATGATTGAGGCACAGGCTAATGCTCAGATAGTTGAGAATGGGTGGAAAATGTGTTTGTCTGCGGGGTACAACGGTATGAGCACAACAGTGTGCCATAAAGGCGCAGGACAGGCAGTTGCACCAGTAGGGCGATAGGGTAAACGTCAGGCAATTAGGCACAGTTAGTGTGGCTAGGTATGGCAGGATACTGTATCAGTAGGCATAGTGGTGCGCACGACTCCGAACATCATAATAGGACAAACGTTTATATACCAAGCATACAGAAGAAAAAGGCAGGTATAGGTCAGCACATCTGTGTAACAAGATAGGGCGCAAGCAGGCAGTTTTACATCAGATAACAAGGCTATATGGTCGTGCTGGGTTAGCGAGGCACTGTTGACTGAGAGCGCAGGATAGCAGTACTGCGACGAGGTCACCTAATGCACTCAATCAGATGGAGGGTATCTAAGGCTATAGCTGGTAGTCGAGATACTGTAGTAAATGATTACGGTAAGGCCGTTAGTAGCGGTATGACTAGGTAGGGGCAGTCGCATGAGACATGGTGTGGGAGCACTGGGTGTAAAGCTGTTGTCTGAAGACCGCTATGAAGCTGTTGGCCTAAGACCTAAATAATCTGTGGCCCGTTAGGAGGAGCACTTGGTAGGTTGGCAGCCCCGAAGGTGGGCAGACGGTGCACAGCAAACTATTGTACAGAGTGGTATGGATAGCAACAGTGACTATGTTGATGGATAGGGTCACTAACTGTAGGTCGGGCGTGGGGAGGTGCGCTCAGGACAGTTGGTATGCATATGTTGATAGAGCTAGCGCACTGTAATTAGGCGGGTGCTAGGTGGACGAGTGCCGTAGTGGAACAATGAATACTGAACACTCTTACCCACAGATTAGTCTGGTGCACTTAGTAACGTTTATGCTTAATTCACCAGAGTTTGAGGCCAAGAAGGTGTAGATTCCAAGGCAGTCCTCCAGTCCTCAAAGCTCCGACACCCTCAGGACAATGCCTTAAGCTGGGGGCCTTAGGGCGTTGGGGCCGGCTTGCGCCTGCCGGTGGGGCTTATTGGCTAATAAGCCAGATAACGACTCGGTTGCTAAGCAACAAGGTAAACAAAATGATATTGTCGTGATGTCGGCCATTTTGTGGTCAGCTGCGAAATGCCGGTCCGGCGATCCGGGTGGCAATGGGGACCGCGGCTTGGTTCTATTCAGTGGATGGTGGCAGTTAGAGGTTTGCCAATAATGATTTAAGGCACATATCAAATGTGTGCTTCCTGGATACGCGCAGCACGGGATTCAGGCGCTCGAGATGATACAAACTGGGTCGGGTGCTGTAGATGATACAAAGTGCATCATGCTCCTTTCCTTTGCGCCGGAGGCAGCAGGAGAAGCGGCGAGGTGCAGGGGTGCAAGGCTCTTGCCCTGATTAAGAAGTGAGCCACAAGAGGCTCGGGCATACTATTCTTCCCTCTTTACTCTAGTACTCTCCTCTCCCCGCTCTGCTGTAAAACTCTCCCCTCCCCCTTCTACTACTCCCCTTCTCCACTCTACTACTCTCTCCTCTCCCCTCTACCACATTCCACTCCACCCCTTCATCTTCCAGAGCCACCCTCCTTTCACGCTCAGTCAGCTTTCTTTCACCCAGCCATACTTACTCCTTTACACTCCCACTTAAACTCACACCCTCACTCACTCAATTACTCTACCATGCACGCACTCTCACACTCAAGTACTACTATCTCTCACTAACCAATACTTCACCATGCACATGCTCTTTACAATCTTCCTCAATGATCTGATGCACCGTCCTTTCTCCTTTGGGGTTCTTGCTCGACCTTCACCTTAGACCTTACCTGCAACCTACTGCCTTGAACTCTCTGCCTCTTTTTGTACTCAACCAATGACTTCCTTTTCCCCAAGGGCTGGGCGACAGCCATCACAAGCACATAGCGGTTATTAAGCCGCATCCCCTTTTCGAACACTGTCGGCCGGCAGTTGGTAATGGCAGCCTGGTACAGGTACAGTCACTTTCACAGTTTGTTTCTGGATTAGGTGGAGCATCTGGATTGCCGGTCTGATAAGTGCGATGACCCTCAGCTAATCTGTGTGTCACGACCTCTCTCTCTGGTGAGCCAACAGTTTCGGTTTTCATCACTTGGAATTCTGGTAGTCATAGTTTCATGTAAAAAGAGAAATACTACTGGCCAGAATTGTGCAGTTCGGGAAGATAGTTTAGGGGCAACATGCTCGCCTTGGAAACAAGACGACGCAGAGCAACACAGGTTTGATCCCCGGATCCGTGCTTTGAAACCTCTGGGTATTAAGCGTGTTATAAATAACCAATTATATTTATAAGAGATATGGGGCAAGAAGAACTGGTACTTTGATCAGGCACAGGTAGCAGGGACAGTGACTGGCGCTCTCCAAACGCTCCCCACGCCCCTGCCTCCGGGGCAGGATTGGCTCTGGCAAGTACCAGGTAGGCCTCCTGCCCCAGGCTACCAGGGTTCCCGATCTCCGCTTGACTTAGTCAGATCCCTGACCCTGTCACACACCTCCACCCTTTCCTCCAAGTCCTCTTCCTGGGACATACAGTTACCTGGGGATACTAGGGTGAATGAATGGGGTTGGAGGGCCAAGAACCATCTTACGATGCCAGGGTTTGTGTCCTTGTTCTGGGCCATCCACACCAAGGGACATAGTCATTGATACTTCTGAATCTGTGCCCCGTCAGATAATACCGGAGGCTATGAATAGCCATGGATGACCCACTTTACCACCAGCCACTCCTGTTCCACTACTGGATAGTCTTTCTCTCAGGGAAAGAGCTTTGGATGATGTATAGAATGGGCCACTCCTCACTGTCGTGGACCTGCTACGATGCTGTCCCTAACGCTATTCAGGAGGCACCGGTCTGAAGCAAGAATTCACTTGAGAAATTAGACATGACCACCAGTGGTCTTTTGCATAGGGTGATCCCAGCATACAGGATTGGGATGTGTCTTGGCAAGCTTGTATGCCAAGAGTGCTGCCAGTTCCAAAACATTGGGGAGGAGCCTGTTCGATTAGTGGTCATGGGACACTCAGAACTGCTTCTACCATACTGCGCTGAGTATGGATAGTAGTCAGTACACCATACTGGCACGGATAGTGTCAATCCCTTTCCCACCTGAAATCTCAGGTATTTTACTTCTCGCTGACACTTCGTTGGGTTGGCCGTGAGGAGGTGCATTCTTAGGTGACCACAGGCCGCTGTCAGATGTCCTGGATGATCCTCCCAGGTATTGCTATAGACAACAATGCTGTCTAGATACGGGCCAGCGAAGGTCCCACAGGGAGTTAAGATGAGGTCCACAGACGTAGCTGGAGTTTCATGGAGGCCAAATGTTAGAACTGTAAATTGAAAGAGTCCTTCAGGTTTGGAAAAGGCACTATTTCATCTGGCATCTTCATCCAGAGGCATCTGCCAATAACCTTAGGTAAGACATAGTATGGAAATGGACTTGTCCTCCCCTCAGGGTCTGCAGCAATTTGTCAATCCAGGGCATGGGGTATGCATCAAACTTGGATATTTTGTTTCAGCTTCGAATGTCGATACACAACTTCCAGCTGTTGTCAGGATTTGGTACCAGTGCAATCAGAGAGGGCCACCCATTGGAAGATCTTCCATTGATGCCGAGGTGCAGCGTCTTCCTCAATTCTTCCTTGGCGATTGTCTTCCTGGACTCGGGAGCCTGTATGGTGTGAGACAAATTCCTCTCCCGGTTTGTGTTTAGATTGTATGTACCACACATCGTACCATCTCCAGCTTGTGAGAACACCTCAGGATACGTCCCTATCAACTCTGCCAGTTCCTCGTAGTTGGATGTGGAGAGACCTGGAGAAATGGTGAGGCCATGAACTTGAGTGGGTAAGGATGTTTCTCTGGTATTATTCTCATGGAGAGCCAGTTGCTGTGGGCTGCTGTTTTCTCACCAGGCTTTCAGTTTATTGACACAATAGAGAGGAGATGGTTTTCTTCTATGGTCCTGCTGACCTTAATAGGTGAGGTGAGACATGACCTCTATGATGACAGATGGCCCATTCCACCTGTGGTGGGGGTTAAGACAATCACCTCGTCAACTACTTGAAATGTGTTCAGCAGGGTGTCTCTGTTGTATACTCTCGCTTGGCAGTCCTTAGCTGCTTGAAGATGCACTCTCACCAGACTAAGGGGCACATTACGAGTTTCGCAGTATATGTTAAAAGTGGCAGTAACAGAATTACCGCCAACAGGATTACTGCTGCTTTTTCCACACTGCCAAATTAGGGGATGGAGCTAATTCGACGGATGGAATTAGACCCAGTGCGATTACCGCCAGGGAAATAGCACCAACATCAGGTAGAAATAGCACCAGTGCTAATTCTGCGAGTGGAAATACCACCAAGATGCAAAACAGTATTTCCACGGTATTACAAGGTGAAATACCACCAAAATACTATTGACAATGGGCCTCATTCCGACTCAGGCGTTAAGGGGTTTACGGCGCCGTAAACGGCGCCGACCCTTAACGCCTGATTACAAGGTTCCCTTTGCGGGATGGCTGTTTAACGCCTGCCTTTTGCAGGCGTTAAAAGCCATGCCGCAAAGGGACCTTGGCGATAATTACGGCACCGTAATTTACGGTGCCGTAATTATCGCCTTTCCCCATTCCCATTATGCCCTATGGGACAAAAATGGGAATGGGGAAGGGGCCATTGGTGAATGGGGAATTACCGCCCCACTCACCTTGGAATGGGGCGGTAATTCCGCCATCCACCATGGCGGAATTGCAACCTTAGCGGCATGGACCATGGTGCTAATAGCACCATGGTCCTCCGCCAAGGTTGTAATGAGGCCCAATGGGTGGTAATTCTGCCGGAAACAGTGCAGTTACCTCCACCAAAAAGGTGCAGGTAAATGCATACACGTAATGTAAAACAATTTGCTGGTGCACCCAATCGACTCAAAGGGCCTCATTACACGGTAGGCGGTAAGGGTTTAGCGGTACCAGTAAGGGCACCGGTACCGGTAAACCCTTACCGCCTTACTACGAGGTCCCTTTGCGGGACCCAACCTTAACGGCTGGTGTAGACCAGCCGTTAAAGTTGGGACCCACAAAGGGACCTTGGTGCTAATTACGGTACCGCAATTTGCGGTACCGTAATTAGCTCCTTCCCCATTCCCATTGAGCCCTATGGGGCAAAAATGGGAATGGGTAAGGGTCATGGAGAAAGGGGGAATTACCGCCCCGCCAACCTTGGAATGGGGTGGTAATTCCCCTTTTCTCCATGGTGGTACCGGTATGGTACCGGCGGCAACCCATGTGTAATGAGGCCCAAAGACTAAAAACGGTCTGCACCTGACCCAAACACACTTTCCAGCGTCATGCTGCCACTAGCTGTCGCTAACTGGGACATACAGCTACTCCTGCTCCATATAGAGCTGCAGAGTCAGGAACAGCAGCACATGGCCAGAGAGGAGAAGGACGACGAGACGCCATGCAAGGCGAGCGCACATTCCCCGGGCCAGGCCCTCACTCTGGACATGAACTGATAGCCAGCTGATTACCCTGTACCGGCTAAACAGGGAGAACATTGTAGAGCTTCTCTTCCTGATCCATGATGACCTACAGAACAGGATTAACATAAGAACTGCCTCACCCCTGCTGCTGAAGCTGGTGTCGGTCCTACATTTCCCTGCAACTGGCACCCACCAGGCTTTGTGCTTGGGCAGGTGCTGGAAGCACTCTTGAGCCATGCCTGCCGGCACATCTTTCTGCCCACCACTCGGCACAAATTAATGCCACAGAGGCATGTTTCTGGGCAGCAGCCCACCTACCCAACATACCGGCCGCTTTGGACTGCACCCATGTGGTGTTGGTTGCCCCCCAGGGGGGGCGGAATAGCACTCTGTCTGCATACACGGAGAGCTACAGAGGCCGACGGATAGGGATACTGGGTGAGTACAAGTGCCAACACACAAACTGATCTTGCGGCACTAGGTAAATGCTATGTGCAGGGGGGACAGTACCTCTACTGATTAATGCATGTCTGTCAAGGCCCCGTACATGCAGGACCTGCCCTCTTACACCCTGCACATGACAGCCACCAACACACAGGCCATGTAGGACAATGCAGTAGTAGGTCAGTGATGCATATTTCCCCAGAAAGTGGGTAATACACCCACAGAGGACTGCATATACCACAATGCAACAGGAACTTATACCTACACGCTCCAATGTCACAGTTCAACACTGCACAAAGACAATGCAACACTGGCAGACACTGATTGCATGTAATCTGGCAATCATGTATGTGAAGCCATAATGGAAGAAACGCAGATGCCGCAAACATGCACAAGAAAAACTAATCACCCATCAGGGCAAATGCATGATAGCAACGCACAGGTCCAACACAGGCAACGTTCACTCTGCAATCCCAATCACAGGCCATGAAAGTGACAACTGCTGGTTGTGAGCTGTGTACATGGTGTAACACGACAATGCATATGTACTCCGATTGTATTTGTCATTACATTCTATTACTGGTATAGAAAACCATATTGTACAATAATGCGGAAAAAATGCATGCCCAGAGTGTCCATCAACATGCCTTTTGAAAAGACAACACATCCACAATGCACTGTGACTGACACCTGTGACCTTTGCCCTTGCAGGTGACTCTGGATACCCCCAGCTACCATGGCTAATGACACCTGTGCGTAATCAGATCACAGCAGGAGGCCTACGATGAGGCACATATCATGGCCAGGCTGTGTATAGAGTGGATCTTTGGCATGCTAAAGGGTCATTTTCGGTGTCTACACTGGATCGTAAGTGCCTTGATAGACAGGCCAGAGAAGAGACAAATATTTCTTACCTGTGCCATGCTGCACAACATCTATCTCTGGCGAAATGGCCCCCTGGCCCCTGATGTTGACATGCCATCCCTAGAACACAGCAACTCACTACCTCCAGGTGCAGTACTTACACAGAGTAAGCGGGGAAGGGAAGGGATGGTCGTCTGGGGCAGCAAGAACTAATTGACAATTATTTCTTAACACATTACTAATCACCTGCTGCTCACTTTTGTATATAGCCATATTTTTAATACATCACATTCACACAAAATGGATTGTGCTAACAGTGCTTCGAGAGAACTTGCATTTAATAGTAAAGTGTTAAATAAAACATCACCAACACCTATACCCACCCACCTCCCCATCTCAAAAACCCCTACCGACCCACATCCCCATCCCCAACACCACTGCCCAAACATCCGTCCACACCCACCTCCCCAACACCCATTCCCTTCCACCTCCCTTGTGTCCAGTGAAATAGTTTCATATCATGTCACTTCCGTGGCCTCTTGCCCTTGCCATCCTGCTTGGGCACTGTATGGGCCAGATTGCGCAATAAGCACCGCCTTGGGGTCCCAGGCGATGAGCCCTCTGTTGGGTTGACAGAGGTGGAAAGCTCTGATTCATGTCCCCAGGTGGGTTGCATTGTGAAGAGCATGCTTTCATGCATAGATTGGGCAAAGGACGACATGCCCTCCGCGTGCTCCCTCATCATCTGCCCGACAGATGTGACGGCAGTAGTCGCCATGGACAACTGCTGGCATTGGTGGTCCAAGTATCTGGCAATTATCCTGGGAGATCCCTGGACACTGTCTCTAATGGCGTGCAGATGCTAGACCTGCATCTCTGACAGATTCTCTATGGTTACCTGGCGCTGCTCCATGGCGTCCATCCTCCCTCAGATTGCAGCCAGTGAGTGCTGTGGCATAGGCTGAAGCAGGGCGACCTGAAGCCTGTGTCACCCGCCTTATCTGTATGAGTGCCATCAGTCCCCCATGCTCTTCCTCCCGCTACTCCCATGACCGGCCTGTGCGGGAGTGGAGTAGATGCGCTGCCAGATGTAGAGGTGTCCTGGGCAGCGGAGGGCCCCGCCTCTTCAGCCTGAGTCAACTGTGAACCTGCTGGGTGGATAATGACATGATGCCAGTCATCATACAGATTAGTAGGTAGACTAGCGAGACACTCATACAACATGAGGAATGGTCATAGGACACACATTTTGCATGATGGGCAGGGTTGGTTTCAGGCCAATGAGTACAGCTAATGCAAGGTGGGAGTGGTGCCTGCTCAGGGTGCACATGGCATATGCAGGGTGTACCTGCCAATATGGCCTGTTGTTGTGGTGACGCATGGGGTTCACTTTGCTGCATGGACTTTCACAGCACATATAGGTGATGCTTATGCTTTCATGTTTTCACATGCACATTTCCCCTACGGTGCATGTGTATTACAACAGTATCCCACCTTCCAATGCATATTCATGTAGTCTCTGTGCCTTTACACTGATTGCCACGTGGATGCCAATTCCCCTGACTAGTGTGCTCATCTATGCTGGGGGACGCATGCTTTTGGCCAGTGCATGCATACAGGAGTGGGGATTGAAAGACTCACCGCCATCCCCTTGGCTGCATGTTCCCACTTCGGCACTCAGCACTGCCAATCGCCTCTATCACCTCCAGGTGGAGCATGGCACTGGGCTTTTCCTCCCATGGAGTCACGCTGAGTGGTTTCAGGGTGCCACCTCCTGGGGCGGATGTCTCATGCCTGTGCTTGACGATGAGGCTGCAGACTCTGGCCTTCAGGTCGTTCCACCTTTTGCGCCAGTCTTCACTATGCCCACTGCCATGACCTTGTCCCGTATGCCGCCCAGATGGCAGGCGTCCTCTGGCCAGAGCTCCTCCGCTGTCTGCCTCCATCAGCATCAGCCACAACCTCATCCACCAGTACCTGCAGTTCAACACCTGTAAAGGTGTGCTTCTGCAGCTGAATCTCCGGCCCCTTCCCTTTCCACTTTCCCTGGGACAGGTCCCTACAAACTCTTGTCTCTGAATGGAACCAGGAAATAAGAGATTCAGGCTGGATTTTCCAAAAGGACCACCACCCGGCTTCCCGTTCCGGCGATAACGCTATTTCGGTAATTCCATCAGTGGTAATTGTGACAGAGGAATTAACACTGAATGTGGCAGTGGTAATGGTAATTCAGCCTTTTCTGGGTGCAATTACAGTCGGAAACTCATCTACGCCAGTAATTCTGCTGGACAGAATTACCGTTATCGCCAGTGGTGTGTGCTGCGCTCCCGACGACTTGTAATACAGCAGTAGTTCCACCGGACACCATGGTGGTAGCGTATTACCACCCAATTTAGAATGAGGCTCATGGGGTGATCGCTGACCTGTTGACTTTTGGGCCCCTCCCACTCTTCTCTCATGTTATCCAACACATTGCTTGGGTTTCAACCATACACCAGCTCAAAGGGAGAGAACCCTGTGGATAGCTGGGGCAACTTTCCCACAGCAAAAAGAGTTCATGGAATTAAGTCAGCCCAGTTCTTTCCATCCTTGTTGACTAACCTTCCCAGGATGCACTTCAGAGTCTGGTTAAACCTTCCCACCAAACAGCGGTCAAAGGGTGGTCCACCAATGTCCTCATGGTCCTAATCTTCATTTCAGTCTTTCATCTCACCCATCAGCTTAGACATGAAACTGCTGCCTTGGTCAGTGAGGATTTCTGTCGGGGAGCCAACACGGATGAAGACTGGAATAAGCTCCTTACAAGGAGCCTTGGTGTTGTTGCTTCTCAAGGGAAAAGCCTGCAGAAACGGGTAGCAGAATCCAGGATCCCCAGGACCTATTTGTTCCATGCTCTGGAGGCATCCAGTGGCCCCAAGATGTTCATGCCGATTTTGTAGTGCTGTACAAGTGCAGCAAATAATGTGTCTGTTCTCTAGGAGAAACACAATACATATTGTGCTTTACGTAAGTAAAGCTGTTATAGAGCACACACTGTGTCTCTTGGCACTTGAGAACAGTACCTAACAACCAATCAGATAGCAGAGGAATCTAAGGCGCATCCGGGCTGATAGAGGTTGAATTTGTCCGTGAGAAATCTTTGCATAGTGCCTAGAAGACATGATGCGCGATGCATAAGGGTCAAAGTCGGACCATGTGGTTCCCGGCAGCTAATAGAATGAGGGGAGGGCTGGGGAAACATGCTCACATCTTTCTAATCTGTGTAGGATTTGGCCCCCACTGAGTTCACAGAATAAATACATTTGGATTTGCCCATGTAGACACTGTTGGTATACCCAAGCTGGGACATCATTGGGGCTATGAAGGCCTGGGACCTTCCAGGGGAAAGTAAGGACTGGGAACAGTGAGTTACAGTATTCTTAAGTTGAAGAAGCCCCTCTCCTATTTGTATTTGGGTTTATGCAGTGCATAGTTTGTAGGCCACCACATGCTGTATAAGAAATTAGGTGTTAATAGAGGTCAGTGGGAGGGGAGGTGACAGGTGTTAGTAACTTGGATATCCCATACTACAAGGGGGGCCTTAAACCTAGGAGTAGCAGGTCATAAGTGACCCATAGGTATTCCCCGAAGGTCGGGGTCTTGAGTTCCTTCCTGAACTGCAGGAGCATTGAAGTGGTCCCCATTGTGGCAGGTGTGACATTCTTTACAACATTATTAAGAAACATTACTTTCTTGGATTAATCCTCGTAAGCTCTGAATTCTATGATAGCTGGCAGTTAATGCCTGACCACGGTGTAGAGGATTGAGAATAGGCCTTACTCAAATATGTGCAAGAAAATGAGCTGGAGCTACTTTAAAGTAAAAAATGGGGTAGGCACTGTCTCTTGGATAGACACCTCCAACGCCTCTTGCGTGGATCACTGGCCTATCTTTGGTTCCCAGTGCGACTTCCCTTGAGGTTTCCACGCCATTGCAACCCATTTTACCTTACTTAAAGTGTATGTTCCTGAGTCTCCCACAAAGCTCCGAATCCAAGGGGTGCCTCTGAAGCACCCCATTTCGTGTCCTTGTGTGAGCCTATCATGGTATTAGTGAGGAGGCTGGTGGCAGATATTTAATTTTCACTTCACCAGGGGTGCAAACCATATTTTTTTTAAATATATGTTTATTGTGATCAACAGTTGCGTGACAGGTACATTACATTTCCCTTATGAAATACCAACTCAGCACGTGATCAAAAAGAACTATTTGAAATTATTTTTTTTTGGTAAAGAATAAACGCCCCCCTCCTACTTCCTCCCTTTGCCCTCTCCCCTGCCCCCTATACCGAATCAGACCAGGTATCAGGGAGACCCTGAAGAGAGATGCTGCTCGCCCACCATCTCGTGCAGTGATCCTGTGGAAGAAAGCCGATCAGACGAGAAGGAGAACACGATGAAAGAAAAGCGAAGAAGAGACATGGGAATGGAAGAGGAAAGCAACAGAGCACACCTGGGTGGGCATGGGACACTCGGTTTGGCGCGTTGAGGCTGTGGTTGAGACAGAGGTGTCAAGGTGTGGCGTAGGATTCGTCCTTTAAAAGGGGGGGCATCCTTTTTTCTATTGTTAGTTGCCTTGTGGACATCTGTGTGGCCAGGAGTTCACGAAGGGGGGTTACTCGATTCTCCACAGAATTCTAAGAAGGGAAGCCATTGTGTGTCAATGTGTGTGTGCGATTCCATAAGCGTCGCTGTGAGGCTTTCCATCTCATAAATCTCTTTCACTTTGCGCAGCCAGTCTATCTTGGATTGCGGTGTGCTCCCTTTGCACTTTATTGTGACATTGACGCGTGCCTCCAACAGCAAGTTCCTAGGCATGTGCGGGAGGGCCAAATATTGATCCTCAATTAATTCAACGCCAAATAGCACCAAGAGGGGGGTACGTTCCCTATGGATGCCCTCTATCTCGTGAATCCAGCCCAGGATCTCCTTCCAGCCAGATTGTATGCAGAGGCATTCCCACCATTGGTGCCAATATGTGCAAATTTGCCCGCACCCATGCCAGCAGTAGGGGGTGATGCTCGTGTACATTTTAGCCAGGCGTTGGGGAGTTAGGTGCCACTGCGTAAGTATTCTGCAGTTATGCATTTTATATTGGACCGCAATAGATGATTTCCAGACTGTGCTGTATATTGCTGCCCAACCCTCCTGGTTGTCTTCCCACCTTAGGGACTCTTCCCAGTGCCTGGGTATGTGGCAGGTGGCCCCTTTCTGTGAGAGCTCTGTAAATTCTTGATATCATTCCTTTAGTTGCTTGGTGTGTGTGTAATATGTTTTCGAAAGGGGTAAAGGGGTGTTGCAACTGCTATTTCCATCATGGATCTGTGAGGACTCTCTTCAATTGCAGGTATGGGAGTGGCTTGATCTTTAGGCCCTGCTGTGCGTTTTCCAGCTCCTCACTAGTCAGAAAGGCTCTGTCCCTCCACATTTGACCTGCTCTGACTAACCCTTGTTCATACTGTGGCTGGAAGCGTATTGGGTCTATCGTTAAGGATTCCAATCGGGCATCACACACTGGACCAGGACACTTGGTCTTAGCCTGGGATGTGGTGCTCAATAGGAATGCTTTGGCTTTAATTTCAACAAATTCAATTTGATCCGGTACCCGACCCATCTCACACCCCCTTTTACAAATACCCCGGGTCACAATGGACCATGAACCAGGCTGGTTCACAAAAAATCATACAAATTTTAATATTGAGCAGCAATCACCAATGGGGTGATAATGACAATGGAAATGGAAGCAATGCACTTGGATAACCTTCTAATAGAACACATCCAAAACACAAGTGAATAGGAACACTTTTGAATTAGGATAGATAGCACCCAAGGTAGGGTTCCCCCCTGCAATGTTCCCTCAACCCACCAATAAGGAAACAGCAGGTAGTCAGGGATGAGAGGCAGCAAACACAATTAAAATCCGACCTTCCCTCACAAAATAAGAGGCAAACATGGATTTTAAACCCTTTACAAAGGCCTAAAATGACACTCAGATTTTGATAAATAATTAAGTATATGTGTGTTTAAATAATGATATGCATATGTTTTATCACAGTATCAGGGATGACATATCACTAACAACCACCAGGCAAGGTATCACAAAAGCATACAGTTCAAAAAGCAATTGAAAATTGAAAACCCAGTGCAGCCGAATTCACACATAGAAAAGTTGAATTTTTTCTAGTTTGCCGTTTTAAATGCAAAAACGTTTTTTTCAAAAAATGGGTGAAAAACACTGAAGCGGAATGCGTTTTTTGGGCAGGGGGATAGATTCATAGCACGTGGACAATACAGAAGTGAAAGGAGGGCTATAGCTGGTGAAGTGAGAGAGATTGGAAGGTAGAATGAGGTTCGTTTTTAGGAAAATAGAGCAGTTTAAAAGAGAAAATCGGAATTATTTAGACTATATTGTTAAAGAAAGCCACGTTACGTTCAAGGATTGATTCACGATGTCAACCTTTTCCCGCCGAGTTCTGATCTTGTGGAAATTAATTTAAATGACTCCAAATATTACTAATGAGTTACAAGATAAGGTGAAGGAAAGGATTGCGCTAACACTAGAAACAAGAACAAGCTGCACAGAAAATTAGAACTGTCTATGCCAGTTATCAGGTAATGGATAGGGTTGTTTAGTGAGTGGAACAAAGACAAAAGTGTGGATGTGGTAGACTATGTGTTATGGGATGGGGAAAACTCTCAGCCCGCTCTTAGATTTGCGATTAGGAACAGTCAACCGGGTTCTGGATTCCAGGACTCGGGTCACCCGCTGGCGGTGGACTCTCCTAGCAGAACAACAGGTGAGCCTGTCTGTTCACTGGATAAACAGGACAGCTGGATGGCAGGGTTGCAGTGCGCATGCAGTTAGTGTGCAAAAAGCCAGTCTGGTTTCAGGATGCTCCCCTAAAGAACACCACAGCTTTTCCCTTTGGTTATTGGGATTTCTTTAGTGGGATCTCTGGATTGAGGCCTTGTTGGGATGGTCAGCTTTGGCCTTGCAGTGGAGTCTGTAAGCAGCTATGCTTTGGCTTTGTAGTGGGATCTGGAATCAGCTATGCTTTGGCTTTGCCGTGAGATCTGAAATCTGGCAAGATGAATGTACAAGATCAGGAATGCAGGCGCAGGATATTCAGGAAAGAGTCTGTGTAGAGTGCTGTCAGCCACCCTTTTTATAGAGCATGGTGACATCGTAGAATTATACGGTGGGGCAGGCTTAGCTAATCACGCCTCTAAACAACTGGATTGGTCAGGGGATATAGTTACCGCCTTCCTCTCAGCTGGTTGGGTTTCAAGGGCATGATGTTAGATTTATGATGTCAGTTTTACAATGTCCAGAACCTCCCACAGTTACTTTAGCTACAATTCAGTTTTGCCATAAATGGCACATTTGTACAGTTGGGGCATCTTAATAAATTACATAAATAGGTTACATATTTTCTGCAGAGCATGCCAGTCCAACTCTACAGTTTGTAAGACATTGTTTTGCCCTTCTAATAATTGTTAGTCATTTTTAGTGTGAAACATTCGGCCTAAAATTCTATAAGTTTATACGTATGTACGGATCATCATTAGGCATGTCAGTGTTGAATTTTCATGTACACTTTCCGTGGAATACCCAATTCTCTGCCATTTCTGTTCAGAAGGTGGCAGTGAAGGCTACAACGTCTTAAATTAAAACCCACAAAATTACATTAAAACTGGTAACTTTTTACATTCCTGCGAATTTCTGTTGCAAAAATAACCGTCATCAAAGTTTCTTAATAAAAAAGTCTTTTGAAATTGTCATATGCCCATTCTATCGGCATCTATGGGACAGGTGGAAATGAGTCCGCCATTAGATTGTGCCGCTACCCTTTCCCCCATTAAGCATCAGCGGTCTAGTTGATTCCAAGATGGCCACCACCGGGAACTCAAGACCGGCATTCTCGCACAGCACCTCGAGTTGCAACTTCCTCGGATACTCTCCTTTGTTGCCGTGCTCCGATTCACTTCCCTTGGCTTTGGTAAGCCCTCTGTTCTTGGTCATTCGAACCTCTGGTGCCCCTGGCTCCTTCTTTATTTCTGTTTCTCTGCTTGCTCTCTCCTGTCCACGGGGCATCTCTGCTCCGCCTGCCCTCCTGTCGGCCACCCAGCTCCAGTGTCCCGTTCGCTTGTCGGGCTCTTTGCCCTCTTTGCCTCTTCCTAGCGCGGACCCTCCATCCGCTCTCACTGCTTTCCCTGCTTTCCCTGCTCTCTGCAGTAATAGTCTCTCCTCTCTGGCTCCCACCACTACTGCCCCTCGCTTGCCTTTTCGGCAGCGGATTCCTCTCTCAGTGCACTCCCTGTTCAGGAATACTGAGCGCTTCCCTTTGAACTTCCTCGCTGCAACCTTCACGCTTCAAAAGAACCAGAAGCCTAACAACCTACCGGAGAACGATGTATACTCCGCCTGCAATCTTCCCATGGGTTTTTTGCCCTTTGTGGGCTTTTTTCCCCTTTCTGGCTGTTGCGAGACCGGGGCCACTGGTCTTCTTGTTCTTTAACCGACCAGAGTGGCGTCATCCCGTGGCAGGCCATACCTACACAGAAAGAAATCACACATCAACATTAAAGGAAGGAAGAAGCTGCCAGTGCAGGAAGACTCAAGTGCAGGTGAGGAGTGGGATCTGAGCCATGAGTATAACAGCGAACCTGATAGAAACAAATGGACATCCTTTGTCCTTCACTGGGACTATTTTATTTCTCTTCAGCTACCTCCAACTGTCACTTTTGCTCAGTGTGGGGAGGGGTTTTCCCAGTTTGATTGAAGGTTTATGGCCGCTTCCACTTCACAGGTTGATGTCTCATAACTTCCATTGTAAGAGGCCTCAGCCCAGACGAAAGTCTGCCAAAGTAGCAATTATCACTTGTGTGTTCTAGCATCTACTATGAGGGGCCTTCTGTTGCTAGCAACCCCCAAGCAGAAACCTGTTTGGGGCTGATTTCCCGCATGTAGCAAATGCAATTTAATTCCTTATTTTATTTATTTTTGTTATAAATCAGAATAAAGCCTGTTGAATAAGATCTCCCATGTCTGTTTCACAGCACAAAACCCCTTCACATTGCTAGATAAGGGCAGGGCCTTATCCAACATACACCTTTAAACAAGTATTTTTTTTTGTTTCCAAAAGTACATTTGAAACGCATGGTAAGAGTTAGCTTCTTGTATGCACCAATGGGTTAAAAGACAGAAGCACTGAAATTGACATAGGCCCAGAGAGCCAGGGCCTTTGATCATTGACATTTTGTAGCCACAAAGTAAAGCGTTTCCCATGTAGCTGAAGTAAAGCTTTTTTTGGATTTCTTCAGATCCGAACAACAGCTTGTCATTCAGGGATACTGTTCTTGCCTACTGGAGCACCATGGGAAGGTGGATAAGCATGGCAAGGTCTCATTAATAAAAGTATTGTGATGAGGAACAGAGGAAACAGAGCATCAAAGCAACATCATTTTTAAATGTAAATATTTCCCTTTTTCAATGGGAACTTTGGGCTTGTAGCAAAGCAGCACTGCTTTTTTCACTCCCCTTCTTCTGGCAGGCTTTCTCAGTTTGCCCCCTTTTTCCATGCTGCCCAATATGTGTTTGGCAAGATGGCGCATGCATCTTTTTGTAGCCGAAAACGCAGTTTTGGGGTGAGGCTGTGGTACTAACAGGAGCCAGCACAGCCATTTTGCTGCTTCTACTGAAGTGCAGCTTGGTTATGGACGGGAGTACTGCTGAGTGGGTAAACATATTCCACACTATGATGGCGTCTCTAATTGGGAGGGCCCAAATGCAGCTAAGGAGGGAGGGCCAGGTTGTGACTCCGGCCATGTTTGGGTTCCTTTTTTTTCCATATGGACCATAAACCTTCTATAACCGGGTGTTCTCATGCTTTGCATTGAATTGACTTCGGTGGGTGGGCCCAAAGCCAATCTCTGAGGGTTACTGGGGCAAAAAGGCAATTTTCTAGGTGAACCCATTGCTTGCTCTTGGACTCTCGGATGTGGTAAACAAGGACTTGCAGTTGTGTTGCTCTATAGTACTCGTGGAGGTCCAGGTATGCGAGACCTCCTATCTCTTTTGGGAGAATCAGTGTATTGTCTCTTTCATTCCCATAGGAAGGCTAACAGGGTGCTCTTAGCTGTGACAAGGAAAGAGTCTGAGAGCACAATGGGGAGCGACTGGAACAAAAAGAGAAACCGCGGCAGTACATTTATTTTTATAGCTGTGAACCATCCCGCCCATGAGAGCTTCAGTTTCCCCCAATTCTCTGTGTTGTGCTGAATGTTCCACCAAAGCGGTTTATAATTATCCTGGTAGAGGTTGTGTAATTGTTTTGTCATTGTGATCCCCAGATAGCGTATGCTGCTGTGCGCAACCTTAAGACCCCACTTTGCTGGTTTCGCATCTGGGTGTGAGGTGGCTTCTTTAAGTGGGAGGGCTACCATCTTGTTTCGATATATGCGGAACCCTGAATGTGCACCATATTCCTTTATCCTGTCTGAAATTGCTGGAATGGATTACGAGGGGTGAGTGACATAGACCAGGATGTTGTCTGCAAACAGGGCTAGTTTGTACTCTATGCCAAATTTTTCAAGGCCCTTTATCCTGTTGTCGCTCCTAATGATCTGGCCCAGGGGCTCCATGACCAGGATGAAGACTATTGGTGAAAGGGGGCATCTCTGCCTAGTTCCTCAGGTTAGAGTGAATGGTGGCGACGCCCCTCCAATGACTACGACTCTCACGCATGTGTTCTTATATAGCGCTTGCGCCCCCTGTATCCACTGCGGTCCCAAGCCCGCTTTTTCAAGAATCTTGGCCATTAAACGCCACTCCACCTGGTCGATGGCTTTTATGGCATCGACTGAAATTAGTGTGGGGTTCATGTCGCCCGCCTCCACCGAAGCTATCAAGTTCATTGTTATGCGGGCATTATCTGTGCACTGCCCTTCTTTCACGTATCCCACCTGATCGCTATGGATCGGTAGAGGGAGGACCCTGCATAGCCTGTTGGCCAATATACTCACGTATATTTTTGCGTACATGTTTAGTAGTGAAATCGGTCTGTGTGAGCCGCATTCAAGCTTATCCCTCGCATCCTTTGGTATTACGATAATTCTAGCTTCCGTGAATGATGGAGGTGCTTGCCCGGTGGCCATAATCTCGTTAAACAGGAGGGACAGGAATGGGGTAAGAGCACTTTTTAATCTTTTGTAATACACTGGAGTGAAACCCGGTGCTGACCCTGCTTACAAGTTTGAGATAGCATGGTTTACCTCTTTTGATGTTATGGGGGCATTGAGCTCGTCGCGGTCTGATGCCTGTATCGGGGTGAATGAGACCTTGGTCGTGAACTCTGCCATACTCTCTTGAGAAGGGTTGCAGTCTGAGGTGTAAAACTGTTCATAAAATTTGGCAAAGCGGGTGGTTATGTCATTTGGGTTTACTAGGATAGCACCTGTTGGGGATTTTATTTTGTTGACTGCTCTCTCAGTTTTTTGTTCTAGCAGCATGGCAGCGAATAATGTGTGCATTTTATCTCCCTTCTCGTAGTATCTCTGTTTTACGTATCTAAGGTGGACGAGGGCTTTTCCTTGAGAGATTTCCTGAAGTTCCTGCCTGAGTTCTCTGATTTTCACTCTGGCTTCAGACGTGTCTCCCTTTTCTTTCTCTAGAGCTGATTCCTTTTCATTGATTGCCTTCTTCAGTTGGGTTTCTCTAAGGAGTTTAATTATTTTCACTGAAGCCTCTTGTGCTATTAATAGGCCTCTCAGCATGGCTTTTGCCGCTTCCCATACTGTGGTGTGTGGGAGGTCTCCTGTGTCGTTTCTTTTAAAAAACTCCTGTGCCTCTATATCTAGCAACTCTCTGAAGAGCTTATCTCTAAAGAGCGTGTAATTGCAAGTCCATTGTTTGTCTATGTTTTGCTGGGGCCTATGTCTAGTTCTATGGTGACCATATCGTGGTCTAACCATGCACCACCTCAATTGTAGCATTTTTAATATGGTGCTCAAGATCCCCCTCCAGAAAGAAATAATCTATGCGGGAATACGTTTGATGTGGGAGGGAATAGAATGTGTATGTCTTTTGTAGAGGATGCAGGGTTCTCCATGCATCAATCAATAGGTGATTTGTGACCAAATCTTGGAAGGATTTCCTGTCTCTGGGGGATAGCGCTCCCTCTCTGCGGGACTTCCATTCTAACTCTGGGTCCATGATCAGGTTGAAATCGCCCCCATAGATCAGAGATCCCGCTCTTTCACTGTCTAGCTGTGAGAAGAGGTCTTTACAGAATGCCGGCTGCTCAGTGTTTGGGGCATATGTGGAGCATAGGGTGACTTCTTTAGATCTAATAGACCCATGCACTATAAGGAACCTCTCACCCGGATCTCTATGTGTTTGTGCGATGTGTAGCTCAAGGGAGGAGAGGTACAAGATTCCCACTCCACCTTTTTTTTTCTGGTCCGGGTGCCCACATGGCCCCTCTCAGTTGCTTTCCCGTTGGAGTGAACTCTTCTTTGTGTTTAAACTTGGTTTCTTCCAGTTTCGCTTGCTGAAATGCTTTGACTAACATGGACCTTTTCTGTGGTGAATTAAGACCCTTGAAATTTAAAGACCCCATGCGAATGGTGTCACACACCATCAGTATTTTGTAAGGTGTACTTGTTATGTAGCCAGGTGCGCTGTCTCCCCCCTAGTGTTTGTGGGCCTCTGTCTTCTTGGTGTGGCTTTGATTCAAAGCATTGTGTGTCCAGTGTTAAACTACGTGGATCTCTTGCCTGATCAAGCTTTGATATATATGAATTGGTCTCTTGGTTGGTCAACCTCTTATTCTCCCTTCTACTACCCTGATTGTAACCCCGAGCACCCGCTAACCCCTCCCCAACAGAAGAAAAGAAAAAGAAGAGGAAAAAAGAACACCTCCTGAAACATTGGAGATGCCCTAGGTAAGAACAACGGGTGTCACCCCAAGAACCCTTTGAACATAAACTGCTGTTTGCCACTAATATTAAGCGTGAGTGCATATTGACCACATCATTGTATGCCCAGCCCGGATGCCAGCGTGCAGTGGGGCCTAGGAAGGGTTAGGGGTGAGGGGGAGAGATACTCTCCTGCAATGTTCCAAAGGCCACTCCTTCCCTTATAATAACTGGTCAGAGGATTTTCTTTTCGGCTTTCAATGGTGAGCTACGTTTGCCCCTCCGAGGCCCGCTTGTCGTAAGACTTCCTTTCCCTGTCTATTCCATTCAGGGGGTGTTTAGTCTTTTGAACTTTCACTTGCCTTTAGATCAGCCTCTTTGCGGACGAGGTCTGTCTGACTATATTACTGGCTGGGATGAGGATGGCATTTCCTCTTTTCATCAGTTTTGCCTTCCTTTTCTTGCAAGCTACCCAAAACGCTGATTGCCTATTCTTCCGAGACTGCCCTGTATTCTTCGTCAGCATAGTCAAATGTGAGTGCAATTGGGAAGCCCCACTTGTACTTTGTATTGCGCTCTCGCAGCCAGGAAGTTAGGGGTCGACAGGCTCTTCTTTGAGTCAGAGTAGTAGCCAACAGGTCTTGGTAAATTTTGACCCTTGAGTCTTCAAAGTCTATGAAATCTCTTTCTCTTGCGTGTTTGACAATTTCTACTTTGTGCCTGTAGTGGTGGCATTTTGCCAAAACTGATCGTGGGCCGCCTGGGGGGCCTCCTGCTCAGTGCATTCTTTTGAATTCTAATTCTGGGGACAGTGGCGAGGGCAGGAGGCCAGCTATCAGCTCTTTAACTCGTCTCTCTCGGTTCGCTGGAGTCTCATTGGGAGTTTCCTTAAGGCCCTGGATTCTTATATTTGCCCTCCTCTCCCTATTTTCTAGATCATCAATTTTGGCAGCTAGATCTAGGTTTCTCTGTTCAAGATCCTGGAACCGGCCTTCTGTTTTCATTTCTATAATGTCGGTGGATTGTTGGTAGTTCTCCTGCGCCTCTACCTTGTCCTCTATCCTATGCACTTTCTCCTGGAGTGCGTTGACCATCGTGGTCATGCTGGTTCTGAATGAGCGGATCTCGTCGAGTAAGAGGCATAGGTCTGCTTTCGTACAGGTCTCTTGGTAGCCCCCCGGGATGAGCAGGCTCTCCTGGACCTGGGAGGCAGCCATTGTTGTGTTCCCCCTTCGAAATTCCTGTAATCTTTGGACTGTAGAAGGGGCTATTTCGCCCTGCATGTACACTCCACTGTTTGCGTTTCCCTAAGGGGAGTCTGTTGCCGGTTCGGCAGGTTCACAGGGTGATAGCTCTCTGCTCCCCCCTTCAGTCCACCCCGAGTTGTAGCTTTAAGTTAAGCAGTGTGTTTCTCCTTTTCCTCGAGGGGGCTTCCTGGAGAGATGAGTGCCTACTCAGAGCGGACACCCCTTAATCTGTTGTTCGCAGCGGCGTGGTGTGATGAGTGTCTCCTCCACACTGCCTGTTTGTTGTCTTATGGTGGTGGCTCGGCTGTTCACTCTGGAAAAGCTCCTCTGAGGCGAGGTCTTTTGCGACCTGTGCGTGTGCGCCCGCTTTTCTGTGGGTTGTAGGACCTGGCAGTCCTATGAAGCTTGTTCATCCCTAGTTGTTTCGTGGTAGGGCCCCCTCGCTGGACTGTGTGGTTGATCGGGGGTGGGGTGCACGCCTCTAACTCAGTGCCCTTGTACTCTGCTTTGTCCTTGTCTGGTGTTTGCCTTTTATGGCGCTTGTTGGCCGGTCTGTTTAGCGGATTGTAGAGGCCTTTGCTCCCCCATTTGTCTCGTGGTAGTGTGTGGGGGTGAGGCCCAACACTGTCGGTCCAGGAGGGAGGTCTGTGGGGCAGGGGAGGTGAGTGCAAGTAGCTGCCCTGGTGCGTGTTCCCCAGATAGTACTGTTCATTGTTGGGGGGCTGGAGCACAGCAGCCCCTCTTTGCCTTTGGAGTGCTGGGGCTCTTGTCAGTGATGGGCCAGTGCTACCCAGCCGGCCCTCGTCCAGTCTCCTTACCTGTTATGATCGCTGGGAGGGGGCATTCCCCAATGGACACCTTCCGTGTGGGGGCTGTCAATGTTTTGATGCCTCTCCATGGCAACGGGTTGGTCCTCTGGGCTGTGCTGGTTGCTTGGCGGCCGCCTCTCCCGGGCTTTGTTGGGCTGCTGCTTCTTCCGGAAACGCTCTCTCACCGGGTACGGCAGTGCCTCTGTGGCTCCTCTGCTCAAACGCTACTCTCTCTATCCGCAGCTGGTGATGTCTTCTCCCTCGATAGTCCCTTCCTCCAGCGGTCGGTCGGCTTAGAGGGCGCTCGCCTCCCTCAGAGCGCTGTCTGAACCCCTGCAGCTGCACCTCTTAGGTTTTCGGCTGCGCTCTGGGCCCACATGGCCATGTGGACCGGGGTGCTGTTACTGTCAGAGCCGCGCGGGCTGCGGATCTCTCCTGTTCACACCTCGTTTTTGACAATGGACGATCCGATTTTGCTCAGGGCTAATCCTGCTTGTGACGGACACCTTTATGCCCAAGATTGTTCATGTGGGACGGCTGGACAAGCGCTGGCCCTCCGCCATAACACTTTGTGAGGAGAGGAGCGCTCAGGCGGCCATTTCACCTACGCCCCCTGGTGGTCTCCGCAAACCATTTTACCGCTTTGGTAGCCCAGTGAACCTTTTTGTTAGCCATTGGTGTTACAGTAGGCTGGGGCATTGCAAGAGAAAGCCAGTTTCCTGGTTTTCCCTTTGAGTGCCAATTTAGTCTCAAGCCTCCTTTTGTTTAATTCCTGCTCTCAGACATTCGTTAGATTGATAATATCGGCAAGTGCACAAAAGTAATCTCAGTACCAAAATTAACACTCCGAGTGCGGGTTGCCGGATCTCTCGTCCCAATGCTTTTCAGCCTACAACGTACACAAACTTGTGTACGTTGGAGGCTGCAACTGAGATAAATTTTGCACACTTGCGGATATTATCAATCTAACAAGCCTTTACCCCAACTTAGTGTGTCTAACAAGAATATCCACAGCCTGGAAGAAGACCTGTGATCGAAACATGTGTCGGCTGTATTCAACATATCAAACTGATCATAAATTGAAATTTGTAACTGTGCAGTGTGGTTGTGTCACTTCTAGTTCATTATCTGTTGGATACCTTGGGCAAAGGTTCCTTCTGCACACAACCATCCGCAGCAGCTACACAATTGGTTATTAACTAGTTTGGAACCTGATAATTACTAACTGGCTATTACCTCGACAAGCGCTTAGGGTTCCAGTCTTTTTGCCCCCTTTGGTATTGTTCATATTCGATTTTGACCCATGACTACCACAGGAATCTCCGAGTTTCGCTCTATTCTGAAACTCTGCCCTCTCCACATCCGAGACTTGCTGTTGCCCCCAAAATGGACACTCCTTACTTGATTTTATTTTCCTTTTTCCTTTCACTCTTTCTTCTCATTTTAACGGCTGGTCATGTTTCAAAATAGGACTGGAAGAGCCACGCATATTGTGTTTCATATGTAGCACAGGCATGAGAAACACGTGTACATACTTACATTGTGCGGTCTAGAAAAAAACTCAATACACAAATTCATGAATTAAGAAGAAGGAGGACATCCACTATCAAAAACAGAAAATTGTTATTGCTAAAAAAGGACATAAATACTGCACTTTGCAATACTGAAAAGAGAACACAGATAAAAAATGATCTGTTCCAACAGATGTCAAATTAGAACTCAGAGTATGGACAAGAATTGAATATTTACAGCAGGCCATTACCTGCACCAATATGTTGTATTATCATATGGCACAGCTACTCAAAACACATCAATGCCCATTTTCAAATATGTGATGTGGCCAAGTGTTACTCTGTATCTGTTGCATGGGTACATGTATTTCTGTATATATCAATGTATTCTCTTTTTTTGATTGATCACATAAAGGGCAATACACATTACGAATAGTTACAATGAAAACTTAAAGGGGGCACAATCATTCAAGGCACGTGTTTTTCGTTTATTTTAAGAGGCTACATTTTATAGAGACTTGTTTGGTCTCTCTTTTATTTTGGTAGCACAATACTATTTTTGTTTGGTTCGATTCTGTCTCAGCTCACACCCTCCTGGAGTATAGCGTGCCCTCGGCCTGCACGACCCTAAATGCAAAGGAGGTACCCCTATAGGGCTGTCCCTGTTTCACCTTTATGGTTGGGCTCCCTGCTGGCTTAGTAGTATTGTGGGGCTGAGTAGGAGCTGTATCTATTACTCACACCTGCACCCCTGCAGAGCAGCAGCAGTGATTTCTTCACAGTGTGAGAGAGTGTGTGTGTGTGTGTATGGTGCGTGTGCATGCGTGCATGCAAGGGGATGTGTGTGTCTGTGGATGTGTGCAGGTGTGAATGCACGTTGTGTGATTGTACGTGCATGTCTGAAGGTGCAGTGTGTGAGAGGGTGTATGTGTGTGTGTGGGTGTGCATGCCTGCATGCAATTGGATGTGTGTGTCTGTGAATGTGTGCAGGTGTGAATGTACGTTTGTGTGATTGTACGTGCACGCCTGAGGGTGCAGTGTGTCTGTGTGTGAGGGTGTATGGGGCGGTGTGGAATGCATGAGTGAATGAGTGCAAGTAAAGGAGCATGTGAATCAGGGAAGGTTGCTGAATGGTGCCAGCAGTGAAGGGCAATACCTGCACATATTGCAGCAGCTTGCATAGTAGCACACACAGCTTTTCCTACAATGACATTACAGGTATGTGGGCAAAGCAACCATGAGGGTGGTGCTTACACAAGTCAGCATAGACATATTTTCCTACAATGGGACTGCTGGTAAATGGGAAAAGCAAACATTAGGGTGCTGTTTTTACTTGGTGTGACTGGCACAGCAGGGACGTCATTTCACCAAAATGCCAGGGTAGCGGAAGTGACATCACACGACTCTTGACCTATGATGACATCACAGGAAGTGATATCATTTAACCCCACCCCAAGTGCATTCACTGGAAGTGATGGCACACAACTTTTCACCCCTTGACAAAACAGGAAATGGAATCACATAGCATTGTTCCTCAGTACACTAAGAAAAATATTGTTACAATATCACAGTAATCTCTATATATAAAAGTGAAAATGTGTGTGTGGGTTTGTGGCTTTGCATATGTTCCCTATACAATTCCACACTGTTTCACCAAATTTTACACAGTGGGCCTCATTACGAGGTAGGAGGTAGCCATGGCGCTATTAGCGCCATGGCTACCCCCTTATCGCATTCCGGGTCCGTGTTCCCGGAATGGGGACTTACCGGGTCATTCCGACCTTGGAGGACCCGGTAAAACCCCATTCCGGGAACCATTCCCCATTCCCATTTGAGCCCCAATAGGGCTCAATGGGAATGGGGCTGGAGCTAATAACGGGCCTGCTATTGGCGGGCCCGTTATTAGCTCTGAAGTCCCTTAACGGGTCCCTTCCATAACACCTGGCAAAACCAGGCGTTGAGGAAGGGACCCGCTAAGGGACCTCGGAATAGGGTGGTAAGGGATTACCGGTACCGGTGTCCTTACCGGTGCTGGTAATCCCTTACCACCCACCTCGTAATGAGGCCCAGTCACCTGTAAGAACCCTGCGGACGTTACTGGGTACATGACTTCTGGAAACCCCTCCCCTTTCCCTGATTTCAGAAAAAGTGCAAATTTGGGTATGTGTTTTGGCTTCATGTATGTTCCCTATACAATTCCATACCGTTTCACCAATCTGAACCAAATTGTGCACAGTCACCTATTAGAACCCTCCAGACATTACTGGCTACATGACATCTGGACACCCAACCCCTTTCCCTGGATTTTAGCACCTTCACACATGAGATGGTTGACTGAATTCAGCAAAACCTCAATCTGGTCGTAGAAATCCCCTGACCATTTTCACCACAGGAACCCTGCCATCCACTGTGAATCGCTAAAGGCCCACCGTCAACAGCTTTAAATGTCTGGCACCCACTCCCACCCTCCAACACCTTACACTTTCAATGTCTTGCTCCAACACCTTCATGTTGACACAGTGCCACCCTCCAGCAACATGTCTCCATCATTCTCCAACACCATCAACCTCAAGCAAACTAGCAATTTAATTTTCCAGTAACCTCATGCAACACCACAACAGTGTGGGTCTCAATTACCATCCTCAACCTTCTTATAACTGAATTCAATGCATTTCAAATCTCTTACAACACATTACGTCTCAAACACTCTCTCCCAACATCTATATGTCACATGTACAACATCTTAAGTCTCCAGTACGAGCCTCCATAGCATTGAGCCTCAAGCACACACCTCAAGCCCTTCTTAAATCTTAACATCCCAAAACTGTGAGTCTGTGTTACCCGCCGTTAACATCTTACATCTCTTAAACCCTATCAACGTCTACAGCCTCAAGCATCTTAAGTGTCCAACACTCTCCCACAGCACATTGTGTCTTAACATCCTGCCCTCTTCTCCTCCTCTCCCCCTTCTCCCTCTACTCCCTGCTCTTCCTCTGGCCCTTCTTCGGCCACCTCTCCTCCCTCCTTCTCTGCCTTTCCCCTGTTCTCCCCAGACGAGGTTTCGAGATACATCTGATCTAAGAAAGTCACTTCAAAACAGGTTCATTCCTGTTCCTCCAAAACCATCAAGGACCACATTGACTGCCTGGCTCCTGCAACCACTCCTTTGCCACTGGAGTCTTCCCTTCCCCCCTGAAGCACTCCCTTGTGCCCCCGCCTCTTAAGAAACCCTCTGTCGACCCGTCCTGCCCGGTTAACTATCGCCCAATCTCCATCACTCCTTTCCTGGGCAAACTCTTGGAAAAGCTGGCCATCTCCAAGCTCAATCTTCATACTGAATCTGTTGGTTGTCTCCATGATCATCAGTCTGGCTTCAGAGCTGCCAGAAGCACAGAAACTGCTCTCCTGGACATCTGTGAAGACCTCCTCTCCAACCTTGATTCCAACACCCTCTGTGTCCTCATTTTACTTGATGTCTCCTCTGCCTTTGACATGGTCAACCATGCCATCCTGCTAAACCGTCTCGCGACAACCTGGGGATCACCGGTCAGGCCCTGGCGTGGTTGACTTCTTTCCTCTCTGATCGATCCTCCCGGGTTCAACTTGGGTCCTTCCTCTCCTCTATCTCTATCTCTACCTGTGGTGTTCCCCAGGGGTCTAACATCTCTCCCTGGCTGTTCAAAAAATACCCGGCACTTCTTGCCCACCACATTGCCGTGCTCTGCCCTAACTTCCAGTGTTATGCGGATGACACTCAGCTCATTTTCAGGCTACCTTCAGCCACCTCTTCATCCTCTCTCATCTCTGACTGTCTGTCTGCCATCCAGGAGTGGTGTGCCGCCAATGATCTCTGTCTTAATGCCAGTAAGACAGAGATTCTCCTCATTGGCACACCTGATGCCTCCTTTCCTGGCACTCTCTGGCCAGCCTCTCTTGGCCCTCTTCCTGCTCCTACCTGTGAGGCTAAAAACCTTGGGGTCATCTTCGACTCCACACTCACCTTCTCTCCTCACATCTCTGACGTCTCCAAGAAGGCACACTATCAGCTGCACCTCCTCAAAGGTATTCTTCCTTTCTTCTCCTTCTACCAGAAGCTCACTGTCTCCAGAACTCTGGTTCTCTCTAGGCTGCACTACAGCAACAGCCTCTTTCTAAATCTGCCTGCTTCTACTCTCCGCCCTCTGCAACTCATCCATAACAGGACTGTGCGACTTGTCATTGGCCTCAAGCCCAGGGATCGTATCTCTCCAGGACTGAGCTCTCTGCACTGGCTCCCAGTGGCTGCGAGATTACGTTCAAAACCCTCTGCATTGTCCATAAGGTCTTCTGGGTCCTGGGGCCTCAATTCCTTCAACTCTCTCTTCCAAGATATATTTCTTGTCAAGCTCGCCGCTCATCCGCCTCCAACTCCCTCAGGGTCAGTCGCTTCTCCAAGCAACGAGTTGGTGGTAGATCTCTTTCTGGGGCTGGGGCCTACCTCTGGAACAGCCTCCCTGTCTCCCTGAAACTTGAGGAGAATCATCGCCTGTTCCGCAAGCACCTCAAAACCTTTCTCTTTGCTTCTGCTTTTTCTCCTCCTCTCCCCTGCTGACTTCATGGCTAAAACTGAATCTGCACTGGTTACCTGGCCACACTCTGTTTCTCGGGCCCAGGTCCTCTCCCCCGCCAGTTGCACACCTGCACTGTCTTCCTGGCAATCCCTGCACTTGGGGACTGTGTTCTGTATTCCTACATTCCTACTACCAGCACTTGACACATGATGTCTGCACTTACCCTTGCACTTGCCACCTGATGGCCGTACTTTTACTTTTGTTATTTATTTTATTATCCCATGTACTGCACTGTCCCCTCATATCCTCCCCCCTCAGTTCCTTCCTTCCCCTTCCCATGCACTTCCACGATCTGAATGACACCTTGCGTAGTAGGATCGTTGTCTGTCTTCCCTCTGTTCCCCCTCCCTTGCCTCATTACGCCTTGAAACACTTGTGTATAGGCGCATTATAAATGCCATATCATATCATATCATATCATACAATATCAAGGACGTTCCCCAATATCTCTCTCAACTCCCTTCCTCCAACAGCTTGAGCCTCAAGCACATCCATCAAAGTTTGTTAAGACTCCAGCACTCCAACACTTTTTCTATGAAGTACAAACTCCAACAGCTTAAGTCTCCAGCATCCTTTCACAACATCTCACATCCCCAGCGTGCCTTAAAAGCCGTAAATCTCAGGCACACTTGTTATACGTCTGAAGTCCCCTGCACGCTTCTAGCATACCTTAGGTCTGCGGTACTATCCTCCAACATCTTCAACTTTCCAGACCAGTGCCCCTCCAACCTCCAAGTCTGGTGCACTCTCCGCCAAGCCTTAAATCTTGTGCATCCTGCCCCAACATCCCACGTGTACAGTTGTTTTTTGTTAGATGGGCAGTAGAGGGGAAGGATATGTTGCAGGTCACAGCAATTGCAGGGTTTTTGTTTGTTTTAAAATGTAAACAGCAGCAGCAACTCCATGACATTGCCCCCTAGAAAAGGCCCATTTTATTATTATTTTCCTTGGTCCTTCATACGTTGCTTTATGCCAGCCTCCTCCAGCTTCTAAGCACTGGAACAGGAACTGAACCCATGTTGCACCGCATCTTGTTTCTAAAGCAAGTGCGTTGCCCCTGAGCTATCCTTCTACATATATATGTTGTTTTGCTTGAGGAAGCAACAGATAGTTTACTCCAAAGGGGACGGGCAACTTCATGGAAACGATCTCACCTTGAGTCTATCTACAGTACTCCGGTCATGCAGGTCTGGCAGATCTGGGTCAGGTCACACAGTGCCCAGGCAGGATTGGTGGCAGAAGCCACTGGGGCACACCCTGCTCATCACAGGCCCTGGTGACTGCCTGGATGTGCAAAGCAGACATCGCGAAACACTGATGAGATTTGCGTTCATGCTGTCACTGAGTACTGCAGGCTGCTCTTACCCATTCCCAGCTAGCTAGCCCTAGCCCCCATACCCTTCCTATTGCTACAGTACTGGGTATGAGCGGCACAGACAGCCCCGCCCTCTGAAGCCAACCATTCAGGCATTCTTCACTAATGAACTGCCAACCTGTTAGAGATGGCGGCTTCGTGGTTTTTCCTCCATCCCTGTTATTTCTCCAGCTAACAAGATCTAGATTCCAGGTGAAAAAAAAAGTTGGCACATTTGGCTGCTTTTACAACTGCCTTTTCCAGGTGCAACACAGATAGGCCCTCGTTACAACATCGGCGGTAACCCATGGCGCTATTAGCACCATGGTTGCTGCCGGTATTGTAACGAGTCCGCAAATGGTAAATGGGGAAATACCACCCCATTCTAAGGTGGCGGGGCGGTAATTCCCCATTTACCATTGGCCCTTCCCCATTCCCATTTTTGCCCCATAGGGCTCAATGGGACTGGGGAAGGCGGTAATTACGGTACCGCAAATTGCGGTACCGTAATTACCTCGAAAGTCCCTTTGCGGGTCCCTACTTTAACGGCTGGTCCAAACCAGCCGTTAAGGTCGGGAGCCGCAAAGGGACCTCGTAATCAGGCGTTAAGAGTTTAACGGCGCCGACACCTTTTACGGCGCTGTTAACCCCTTAACGCCAGGGTCCTAATGAGGGCCATAGTGTCCAGTGGCTCAGGGGGTAGCAGATGGGGAGCCAGGGGTAGCATCTGCTACCCCTGGCAACCCCTAAATGACATCCCTGTGGCACAGCCAGGATGGACATCTTTTCTTCCATTAGACCATTACTGCTATAAGGGCAATGTATTGTATTAAACTATTGCGTGGGGATAATGGTACTTATTGGTGCAGCCAGCAGGGCAGCAGGGACCTATTTTTTCTGACACTGGTAGAATGCTGCCATATATCGTGTGCAAAGGCACCATGAAAATGTGTTGGAAAATGCTCCGGTGGGCTGTTCGTGTCCTTTTCACGTGTAACCTTGTAAACCTGCACACCCTTTTGTGAATGATATGGCTTTGTACCTACATTTTCTCATAAAATGTGCTGTAAAATGCACAATTTTAAACCAGTCTATCCCAGCATCCCCCGAACCCTCATTGGTAAGTTCTGGTTCCGTGGCAATGGTTGGCCGCTCACTGTTATTTTTGAGACTCGGGCTGCCATTCAAGCTTGAGTGTATTTTTTGGTAATTCTGACCACGGAACAGTATTTACCAGAAAGTTGACGTGCAGGCGTCTTTTCCAGAACACTAATCGCCTCTGCCCAGGAGCGCGAGCTGACACACATCCTCGCTGGAGCCGATAAACGTTTCTCTCTAGTTTTGTGAAACCGGAAATGCTTTATCTGGCGCGGCCATGTTCCAGCGGGCATCCTTCGGTGATGTCATTGCTTCTCGCCTCTGAGAGCCATAACTCCAACTGAAAAGCACCCTGGGGTCCTGCCAGCCCGCTCCGGCCCCCAATAACCAATTAGGGTGATGTATTGTAGGAAGCGTTGGTATCTTTCGTACACATGCAACTCATTTTTTAACACTCCTCTGACCCATCCCTCGAGCAAACTTCCTAAATATTGGTAAGCGGTCCCTGCTGGCCTGTCAAATTTGATAGGAGGCCACCGAGAACTGACTGGGCAGGGGGCCGGGGGAGGTGGTTGGAGGGGCGGTGATGGGAGTGCTGGAGTCAGCTTGGCCAACAGCATACATGCCAACATTCCAATCCACCTGGGAGGGAGATTTCCTCCGAAAAATAGGGAGACAACATTTTTGCCATAGGAATGCATCTGGCAAGGATGTATTTTCGGCACGAGAACGTGAAAAATAACATTATTTTTCACTGAAAAATCGGGGAGGGTTGGCATGTATGCAACAGGGATATGAGAGAGTTATCCAAAGGAAGGCTAGTAGGTCTTGGGGAATAGACATTCACGCACCAAAAACAGGTTGACTTGTGTATCCTTTGTCTGCCACACACGGCACGTGACTGACTATGACCCAGGCATGGCGAGATTGTAAAGGCATTGCTTTGTGCCAGTGATGTTATTAGGTCTGGAAAAGATCCAGTGCTAAGCTAATGTCAGGACTGTCGGGACTCAGGGCTAGCTAACCTTTTGGTTGTATGCCCTGAGCTTCTATCCGGGGCTACGCTAATGTCAGGACTTTTGGTACTCGGGGCTAGCTAGCCTTTTGGTTGTAGCCCTGAGCTTCTATCCAAAGCTACGCTAATGTCAGGACTGTCGGAAGTCGGGTCTAGATAGCCTTTTGGTTGTAGCCCCTAAGCTTCTATCCGGTGCTACGCTAATGTCGGGTCTGTCGGGACTCGGGATAGCTAGCCCTTTGGTTGTAGCCCTTGAGCTTCTATCCGAGGCTATGCTAATGTCGGGACTGTCAGGACTCGGGGCTGGCTAGTCATTTGGTTGTAGTCCCTGAGCTTCTATCTGGGGCTACAACCTACAGACCCGGGGCTTTAGCTCACCCATCCCACCTAGCAACGCCTCTGCTTTGTGCAAATGTCTCCTCAAGGGTTAGATGACAGATGGGGGCTTCATGGCTCTACAGCACTAGAGCTAGCAGTGCCTTAAGAGTAGATCTGGGGGGACACAGGCATCCTACTGAAAAGACACAACCCCCAATTGTCACAGGTTATCATAAGGGTGTTTAGAGTGCACAAGCAGGTCCTGAGAATGGGCTAGTGTGTGCCCGTCCGGGGTTGCCGGACCTTGGTCTAGCAGAGAAAGGAAAAGGGCATCAGAGGAGGTGAAAGTGGGGGAGAGGCAAAATGCACATGGAGTATTTTAACAAGGCAAGGGGTTAGGGATGGGGTTTGTGATAGTTTGAGTGACGTTGTTAAACGATGAAAGCATAGCACCGATCAGAAAAGGGCACATGCTAAATGCTCCTGGGAATAAGCGTATACCCACGGGGGAAGTTTCTAGTACCTTCCAGAAAGTACTGAAATTAGTCAGTGGGAGCAGGTAGCAAAGTTCAGGTCACCATAAATGGGTAGATTGTTACATTTCCCGAAATAAAAACAGAATCATGGCACTGAGGGGGCAGTTGGCTGTCAGATTGTGCAACCTGTGAAGCCGATTTTAAACACATTTTCATGTTTCAAGCCGCAGACATCACAAAAGCACCCCCTCCTCATTATGTTTAGGCTGACGTCCTTTCTCTTCCAGGCAGTGTGTGGTGAACTGGGGAGAGTCTTGCCCAGCACAGCCTGAATGCAGCACATTAAAAGTCAGTTGTGGGCCAGTGGCTCTGCAAGCTGGCCTAACTCCAAAGACACCCCAACCTGTGCCCATCAGACTAATACATGAGTGTTGATTGGCTAATGAGGGATACCCTTTCCATTTCAAACGCTGTTGGCATCAATCACAAGTCTACATGTTGACCTGTGACTCTGTGACAGAAATTAAAGGAAAATAAGACCCATCGGTCCCTCTGCTCTTTAACTGCTGCACATTCCCCAGCCGCACCAGGGTTAGTGGGGGGGGATGCCCCTGTAAAGACTGGAGGGGGATGTCTGTACTCCTGCTCCCTATATGGCACAGGAGAGGCACAGGGGACACCAGCCAAGATTTTCTATAGGGTAGCGCTGGTTGAGCAATCAAGGCTTAGCTCTCAGGAGGTGATGCAGGCTGGTTCTTAAGTACAGTTTAGTCCCCAAAGGAATGTCCACACACTGTATTACTGAAAACACAGTCTTTATATAATTAATATTCAAGGTTATGCACACTATCACAATAGGGTGCCTATCTCCTCCCCTTACTTTCTTCTATGCACTTACTCTATCAGAATTGTCCCTGGACCTAATATGATAGCAACCTTGTCTATTTCCTCCACACTCCCATTACTGTTTTTTTCCTCCCCACGATCCCTCCAGCACTATCTGAAATGTCGTCAGGCCTAGTATGATAGTCGCTTTCTTTGTTCTTCCCCTCCCTTTCTGCACCCCTCTCCCTCACCTTTTGTTTTTCTCCGGCTCTACCAGAAATGTCGTCAGTCCTAGTACGGTAGTCGCCTGTCTGTTTCCATTTCCTTCCCACTCTCCCCTTCCCTTCCTTAACTATGTTTTAGCTCTTGCACTATCTGAAATGTCATCAGGCCGAGTACGATATTTAATTTCACATCTTTACTGTTCATGGCCTGTAAGAATGTGGTTGTATTTTCCCTTGTTCCCTCCCTTGCCTTGAAGCGCTTTGAAACACATTGTGTATAGGCGCTATATAAATAAACAATCATATATCATATCAATAACTCACTTTGTGCTCACAAAATCCACAATGGCAAATATATACAGTTCTAAAGTGGTACCACAATTATTATCAGATCTCATTAAAGTGCATCAACTATACTCTGGTCAAATGTCACAATGATCAAGGAATAAAAGTAACCAACAATAGATATAGGAGGAAAGCAGTTGGTTAGAACAATGGGCAGAATATTGACCCCTACCAACTAGGCACAATTCTGTGTGGAGATCCCCCACCTGGGCAAACTCTAAATTAAAGATATATCAGAAGCCCAGTCCTTATATTGTTCTTTAAGTCTTATTTCCTTCTAGAAGGTTTCTACCCCTCCCAATGTACCTGGCAGAGCAGAGTTCTTTGATGAGGCGGCGATGGATCCTTCTTCAGTGACTCCCTTTAAAGCAGGAGCCACGGATCGTAAAGAGGTGTCGAAGAAGGTGAACTTGGCATTGATGAAAAGTTCGATGGTGCCGAGACCACAGCGTCTATCCAGGCGGTGCTCGTCGGCGATGTCCTGCGAGGATGAGGTGTGCGGGGCATCTCAGTGTTTGATAGTTCAGGACCGCAGAGTTTCTGAAGAACTGTGGTCCGACAAGGGCGTTGAGTCGTCGAAGTCTTTGTGGTCTTCGAGTGGTGGGAAACCCACCTGCAGATGCTCCTCGGCGCGTCGATGGCCTGGCCTTCTCCAGCGGTATAATGCGGGCGGCGGTGTGGATGTGCGCGTCTGTGAATCAAAAGTCTTAGGCAAAGGAGCGTGAGGCTCCCGTCGTCAGTGGCACGGCATCAAGCGGTCCCCTCTTCTGGGCAACCCGGGTTCGACGGGCCTCCAGCGGTTACGGCATACTCCGACCCCTGGTCGATGGCAATGGACTTCGAGGGCGTCGATGTCCGGGTTCTTTACTTTGTTCTCCTCGGCGGTCCCCATCTCCGGTCGGCAGCTTTTCGAGGGTCTGACTTCCAGGAAACTTCGGCGAAAGTTAGCGGTGCTCGATGGTCCCTCGGAGCACAGGAAGAGGGTGCCTAACCAGGTCTTCTCTCAGATCAGTCCTTGATGAACTCGACAGCTGTCGTATCGGGTCAAAACAAATGCAGCAGCAGTTCTTCTTCTTCCAGCTGGGCGTCAAGGATAAGCAGTTCCAGTTACTCTTCAAGTGTCAGCTCAGATTCTGAACAATTTCCAGTGGTGAGAGGTCCCCAGATATATTATTCTGTCTCTCATCCACACTGCTGGGTCACACTCAGCAGCAAATCATACAGAAGGTAATTCATGCAGTCAGTCAGCCAATCAGGCATACAGTGCATTCAGGCCATACTCCTCCCTCTCAGGCACTCACAACAAGGAATGCGTATTGGGACAAGTACCCAGCCATTCAACACTACACTCTGCATTCATACCAGTTTCGGGCAGGGCTGTCTCAGTCATTGTGTCATACACCAGAAACCAGACATCCACAACAAAAAGTACATATTGGTCACACACTCCATTCACCCAGGTCCCACTCACAGGGTGTACCCACAACATACAGTCACTGGGAAGGCTCCAGCCAGTCTGGCCTGGACTTCACAACAACACCATATATGGAAGTTCCACCCAACAGCCAGTCAGGGGGAAGGGACAGAGTCAGTGCTTCCCAGGACTTTGGGAAAACAAGGTAACAGGCAATAGAAAGCAACAGGTCACAGGGTCCATCTTGTTTCCTATCGGGAATCAACTGATTCCAATGGCAGGGCCTGGGTATCCCACAATGGAGGATACTCAGAGCACCTGTCAAATTCAGCATGGCGCTGCCACCAGTCCATACCCTGCTCTGTGGGCCACACACAGGTGCCCAAAAACATACACTAGGGGCACAGGGTTGCACCCCCACCCATGGGTGCTATAAGGGAATCCCATGGGTCTGTACACCAAACCAAAAACAGGAAGAGCTGCACTGCCAGGAGTCCCATATGGACTCCTGGGCAGAAAACAATACAGGACACAAATGAAAAAGGACTACAGGACAAGGACAGCAAGGCTCTGTCCCTCCAATGCATTTCCAGCATCACACCCCCACACAAAACCACACAAGAAAGCAAACAGGCTAGTCAGAGACATTCCGATCCGTGCAGCCACAAAATGGAATGGCCTGCCCCTAAACCTAAGATTACAGACAAATCACCTTATTTTCAGAAAAAAGCTGAAAACACTCCTGTTCAAATACATTGGACTACAAGACAGTTAGTAATATATACTGAACACACCACTGTTTGGTTTTCTTCCACAGACCAAGTGTCCTGTCTCTTTGTCTTGTCCTTGCCGTCCTGTCTTTATGTTGGCATCCCGATGCCCACGGGCTTTCGGCACCTTACAAATAAATAAATAAATAAACAAGTGACAGGTCGGGTGCATGCTCTTACTAACTTCACACCACGTTGGGAAGCAGAAAGTACCCTAATAAATGTAAGGGTAGAACGTCTCGTAACTTGCGACCGTGGTAAGTAGGTGGCGCCAATATTAATCGATATCTGAGCAGCATTTGAGATCAGTGAGCTTGATCTGCTGGTTCATCGCCTTGTGACATGGGTCGGATTTGAGGAACAGCCTTTCCACGCTTGAGATCCTTTCACTGGCACTGCATCCATTAAGTCCAACTAGAATAAACTCTATTAACATCTTTCAATGTTACTTGTGGAGTCCCCCAAGGATCGATCCTTCCACGGTTTCTTTTTCACATCTGCATTGCCCCGTTGGCTCCCATTCTCATGGCCCACAACACGGACAACAAAGGATGTTGATGCCCAATTCCATAAGAGACTGGACAAAGAATCCGGGCTCCGTCCCTGGACAGCGGGACCCATGTTCAACATTGAATGCGTGCAAATGAGTTTCTAAGCAAGTTGAAAACTCTGATCCTTCTCCTGACGAACCCGGTCTCAACATCAATCAAGGCCCTTCATTGGCTGCTTACCAAAAAAAGAGGTCAATTCAAGGCCCGGTCTATATTGCCCACATCACTCCATGGCCTCACTGTAGGGCACCCCTATGGGCTTTTTCAACCCCAGACCAATTTAATACCCACACTCCTAGGTTCCAAACCATTTGCAGTTGAACTCTTCATGCCCTGCCCACATGATCCTCTGAAATGCGCTACATAAAGATGTGTCTGCTTGCCACGGTACGGTACGCAGTCAATATTTACCCTTACCTGAGAACCTCACCTGGAGCTTCTCTCGCTCTTGCAATATGACGATCACAATAACACACCTAGTCAGTCAGAGGCCTAAGACTGGTCCAAGGTGTAGCCTCTTGTGGCCACTTGCAAGCATTCCAACGCTGTGTACGACACATAGAAGGCGCCGTATGCCTATTAAATTGCTACCCCATACCTGTGCTTGAATGACCGTTCCTGTCGGTCTTTCACCTTTCCCTGCTGAACCCTTTGCGCTCTCAGGCCACTATATGGTGGCATGTGGCAGTGTGCATAAAAAGAATGCAAGCGCTATTCCAGGTGTTGATGCACTTCTAGTCCCAGGTCTCCACCTTTGGTTGCGGACGCACGTGGATAACCAGACCTCCATCCGGACCGGTGATGTCATACCGGCATATGGATGGGGAGAAGACTTCCGCTGTCTCAATACAACAAGACCTGAGCAAAAGATCCAACAACAGCCTAATGTGTCACGTAACCCAACCCCCGCTAGGGAAAGACCACCCGTGGGCAGATATCAAGAAGCCTAAGTGTCCTGGTTCGGTGGCCTTCACTTCCTAGTTAAAGGTGGGGAACCTAAGGACCTTTGATACTTTGAAACGTTGAAACTTTATTTATATACAGGGAGGAACAATGCTCTTTTGATCACAAAAGAACGTAGAATAGATAAGAAATCAGATTTGATGGGAAGCAGTGAGCTCCTTACAATGAGGTGGGTTTGAGGGACATTCTGACTAGGTTGTGGAGGGGAGTCAATGGAACAGTCACTGGGACAAGACTTAAGTGGACATACATAGATGAAGGCAAGCAACGTTGGACATTTGTAAGTGCGGGTAGGTGGTACGGCCAGCGGTGCTCGGGATGCGACCGAACAAGCAAAGGCAGGTTGTGTATAATCTGACGAAACACTTTCCCTTCACACATTATGTCACGGCACAGCTTATCATGTGGTGTGACAGGAGGCTAGCGCAGAGGGTCAATGCACTTCCTGTACATCTGTGTGCGTGTAACCGGTAGTCCACATCTGTGAATTTTAAGGGTCTTGAAGTGGGGACTGTTTAGTTCGGTAATAAGGACACCTGTCATTGTGTAATATAACAATGGTCCTTATTTCTGGGGTTCAGTTGAATGAAAACATGTTTTGCGCAAGCGAAACCCCTCTGATAAAGACGCCAATGTTAACCACCAAACCCAATATCGGGGGTGATTCTGTTTCCTCGGGACCTCGCAGGCGCGGCCAGTTCTGCAGGGGGCAACAAGGAAAAGTGGGCAATATTTAAAAGATGTCCTACTTTCAGAGTTAAAGAATATGCTATTTCTGGGGACCAATCGACAAGCGTAGGGAGTCGGGGCTTTCATGATACTTTTGGCCCCCAGTCATTCTAGATTAACCTTGTTGATGGCCCGCTAAGCAGCACATTCCAACACCTGCCTCAGAGAAGGTCTTTGAAACGTTTCAACATTATTTTTTCAATAAAGCGGGAAATCGAGGCCCTGCCCTGCACAGCTGTGGAGAGGTTTTTTCATCTGGGACGATTATTATAACAGTATTTCCTGTTATTCGGCTCTGGTCTTCGTATGATAAATACGCCCCCGCAAGAACCTGCGTGGTGATATTGACAATAATAGACATGACGCGCCCAGGGTGACACACAAGGCCATGACAGCATGGGTGATGCTGGTGGAGAGTAAATGACGCTGGGCACAGATAGGGTGACTGGGCAAGGAAGTGGCAGGGGTGGCGGTACGGCTTGTGGGTGATCCTCACCCTTTCCGCCCATGGAGAGTGAAATATAGGAGGACAGCGATGCCCGCCACCGTGGACACATATGATAGCATGAGTTATAAGTATGCTGACCTTATGACCCCATTGTTTCATTCAATAAACTGTTTGAAACATGAGGCCTGTTATGTCAAGCAGTCTAGTCAATAAAACGAAAGAGATTTCAGCAGTTCTGAAATGGCACAGTGGCAGTGACACTTGCTTAATACTGGCAGGGCTCGAATCCTGAGGCTTTGGCTGGTGTGGGGGGAACCCCGGCTCGACGTGAGTTTTGGGAGACTGCTTGGCCTGGCTAGCCCCAGCCCACTTAAAGCCCTGTCTGTCCCAAACATCCCAAGTTTCCCCATGCCATCTGTGAGTAATGTACCTGATTCAGATTTTTCTATGTGGCATTCTGTCATTTTGCTTTTTTCCAGTATTAATCCAGGGCTGCTTATATCAGGAAAAGAAATAAAGAATAGAACTGGAATGAAAGTTGGAACAAGTTGAGCTTTCTGGTGTATTCTGGTTTGTGTAGTAGGATTGTAGATGCAGATCAGAGCTCCCATAACACATCTGTAAATTATTCAGGTCCCATGTTACTTCCTCTGCATGTGACAGCTGGTGCCTGCTGGGCCCCCATGGCTGCGGGGCCCTGGGCAGTGGCAGAGGCTGCACATTCCTGAGGCCGGCCCTGCTTTTCATGATCACGTGGCAGGAAACTTAAGATTTCTTCTGCGCAGACTGACCCAAGATTGGGATATCCGACTGATGCCTCTACAGCATAACACAAAGGTCGCTGTGTTCTTTTAGTAGTTCTAGCACACATAGGCTTCGTCTATCGTCCGCAGTCTGTAGATATGGGTCACGCTTTCCGGAAGCCAGTGCCAGCGCGTTTCTGTTATATTGCACACAACAAAAGCGCACTCAGAAAGCCGACACACAGAGATGCCAGTTTCTCCTGGTTCTGCAAGCACCAACAGAAGAGCACAACCTCTATCCTATTCCTCTTCCCTCACCAACCAATCCCGCCCTCTTTCTTATAGAGCTACGTGAGCGCCTGGAGACCATGCAAACATGTGATTCCTATAAGGTGCCCCCGTGGTCTCCACAGACCTCCACATCGAGAAATGATCAGCGTGGCATGGAGTAAGTAGAAGACCTAGCAGTGTCCGCTACGGACGTCCGCTCAGAGCTGTGATCTCAGAAGCTTCCCCAACTTCCCCTGGTCTGATACTATTCTGAGATCACAGAGGTCCGTTCCAGATCGTTGCTGCCACTTCTGAGAAGGGCTCAAGTGTTTTCACCGATATTGTGTTTTTTTTACCACACAATTGTTATTGTTTTTTTCCCTGTAAAATGCATGGGGAGGTGCCCGACACGTTCCTCGCCTCACCACCGCCCCATCCTCTCCCCATCCTATATTGCCTCACCCAAACCTATCCTGCCATTTTGCAGGAGAAGTGTAGTAAAAAGGCAGTAAAAAATCTGCAGTAACATTCTGCGGTAAAACTAATTAATAGCCTGAGAAGGTGTTGTTTTCCTTCTGGCTCTGGCAGTCTTGCGACGTCAGGTGGCCATGGATTTCAGGTTTGGTCTTGGTGTACAATATTGGAATGTTTCCGCTTAAGTGCAGAGGACCAGTATGCTCATCCTATTTGCATAGACATGCATACTAACCCAGCAGTAAAGGGGTTAAGAAAGGGGGACCTGGGTTGGACAATGCCTGGTGCAATATAGAAAAGTTTTAAAATTATTATTATTATTTTTAATACAGCACCAGATTACTATCATAGTGGTCTCAAAGCACGTAACCATGTCCGAGTTAAGTAGCATTCAGTCCTGCCCAGGGAGCGCAGACCCCCCAGTGTGCTGGAAGGAATTACGGGGAAAACCTTCTCTTCGCCCCTGATGTCACCTGATGCCACATGGCCTCCATTACTGTCCCAGCTGAACTGTAACCTTTTGTATAAAATGCATTTTAAAGGTACATGGAAAGAAAATATACTTTTATGAAATATAGGAACATCGAAGCGTGCTAGCGTGGAGCCGCGTGTAAGGACATGATCACATGGTTGCTTTGTGTTTAATAAACAAATTGTAAATGTTACGTGTTGCACAACATTCTTTTGAGATGGTGCACAAAATGGGTTCATTTGAATGTTCTGCCATTTATATAGGTTACCTGATTGTCAGATAAAGTGCACGTTGCCAACTGGATCCAGTAGAAGCCAACTGAGTAATCCCACCCTTTCTGTAGTTAGCCTCTGCTGTCTCCAAAGGGAAGGTGCCCTTATACAAATTCCAACGGACTATTTCCAAATGGCTTCAACTGGGTCCAGTTGCTCACAAATGGGTGTCTGTCGAGCTCCTGAATTTCTATCAAGAAAGGTCCTGGGGTCCTTTTTTGTTATGACGTGTATTCCATTATTAAAACCCATATCACAGCTGGGTCCAGTAAAATACGAATTAGAAATCCCACGGTTGCTCTGATTAGCCTTTGCTGGCTTCTGCTTTTCACCAGAGATTGGGGTGCCATTATATAAATCCCAGCTCGCTGAATTTTAATGATTGGAACTGGATCAAGTCACTGAAAGATGTGTTCCTGTACATCTGCTTTCAAGGAAGGTCCATGGGTGATTTTATTTTTCCAGGTTAATTCCACTATGCAACCTATATGCAACAACTGGATCCAGTAGAAACGATTTCTTAGATGTCACTTGAACGTTTCACTAGCATGAGCTACTCACGGCTGGCACAGAACCACTTGCAACAGTCCACCCCTGATGGAACCGGCCTCTGCTGCCTCAGGTTTTATTTTTTTAAGTTAAAGGCAGGGTGTCCTGTTGCAAATTCTACTTCAGTATTTCCAGTTAGTTTCAATCGGGTCCAGGTTCTGGCAAGTGGGGTTGTATATGTCTCTCGAATAGCCATGCAGGAAGTTTTAATGGTGATTTGTGTCCCTCCCTGCCATTGCCTGACCACTCATCTGCAGACAGACTTCATTAATGTTTAAATGTAAATAGTCGGCTCTCCCAGGTGAGACATCTGCCAGGGTGTTGGTATCGCCCCTTTCCTATCGAAGCCCAGGGCTTAGCACTCGGACATCAAGGCAGACTGCTGCCTTCTGCCTGCAACCTCCTCAAAGTGGGAGGCTGAAGGCCGGCCCTGGGCAGGGTCAGTGGTGAAGCTATTCACCAGCTACACCGATAGTCAGGAACGCCATAGCAGCAAGCAGCCAAGCATCCTCCCGACTACCACACTGAACCCGGTGCCCAGAATCACACGCACTGGCCTGCCAGCTCACGGCACCAAGTGGCCTCTGACCTCTCAAGGCACCATGCTGCGTTTGAAGCATAACAGCGTGTGCAGCCTGGACTGGCCTTCAGTGGGAGGGTGGAAACTGACCTTATTTGAAGCAGTTGACAGGGTGCAGGCTGGTCTCTGTGGTGTAACAGAAGGTGCAGCCAAGTCTATTTAAGAGATGTAGAGTGCAGCAGACTGACCTGATGTACTGCAGTGTGGTGCTCATCTTGCTGGTGTGCAGATGACTATGGGTGCAGTCTGGCCTCATGTGCAGTTAGAAGATCCAGCCAAGCCTGCTGTGCAACAAGTAACAGAGGGTGGAGCACAGCCTGGTGTGTAGCAGTTGATGAAGAGTCCAGTCCGGTCTTTTGTGCAGCAGGTAATGAAGCATGCAGCCCAGCCTTGTGCACAGCAGTTGAAGCAGAGTGAAGCCCCGCCTGATGTGCAGCAGATGATGAAGCATGCAGCCCAGCCTGGTGTGCCGCAGTTGAAGCAGAGTGAAGCCCCACCTGATGTGCTGCCGAGGATGAAGCATGCAGCCCACCTGGTGTGCAGCAGTTGAAGCAAAGAGAAGCACGGCCTGGTGTACAGCAGTTGAAGCAGAGTGAAGCCCCGCCTGATGTGCAGCAGATGATGAAGCATGCAGCCCAGCCTGGTGTGCAGCAGTTGAAGCAGAGTGAAGCCCCGCCTGATGTGCAGCAGATGATGAAGCATGCAGCCCAGCCTGGTGTGCAGAGGTTGAAGCAGAGTGAAGCCCCGCCTGACGTGCAGCAGATGATGAAGCATGCAGCCCACCTGGTGTGCAGCAGTTGAAGCAAAGAGAAGCACGGCCTGGTGTACAGCAGTTGAACCAGAGTGAAGTCACGCCTGATGTGCAGTAGGTGATGAAGTGTGAAGCTAGCCTGGTGTGCAGCAGTTGAAGCAAAGAGAAACACGGCCTGGTGTACAGCAGTTGAAGCAGAGTGAAGTCACGCCTGATGTGCAGTAGGTGATGAAGTGTGAAGCTAGCCTGGTGTGCAGCAGTTGAAGCAAATAGAAGCACGGCCTGGTGTACAGCAGTTGAAGCAGAGTGAAGCCCCACCTGATGTGCTGCCGAGGAGGAAGCATGCAGCCCACCTGGTCTGCAGCAGTTGAAGCAAAGAGAAGCACGGCCTGGTGTACAGCAGTTGAAGCAGACTGAAGTCACGCCTGATGTGCAGCAGGTGATGAAGTGTGAAGCTAGCCTGGTCTGCAACAGTTGAAGCAAAGAGAAGCACGGCCTGGTGTACAGCAGTTGAAGCAGAGTAAAGTCACGCCTGATGTGCAGTAGGTGATGAAGTGTGAAGCTAGCCTGGTGTGCAGCAGTTGAAGCAAAGAGAAGCACGGCCTGGTGTACAGCAGTTGAAGCAGAGTGAAGCCCCAACTGATGTGCTGCCGAGGATGAAGCATGCAGCCCACCTGGTCTGCAGCAGTTGAAGCAAAGAGAAGCACGGCCTGGTGTACAGCAGTTGAAGCAGACTGAAGTCACGCCTGATGTGCAGCAGGTGATGAAGTGTGAAGCTAGCCTGGTGTGCAGCAGGTGATGAAGAGTGCAGCCCAACCTGGTGTGCAGCACTTGATCCAGATTGTGGCCAGGCCTGGTGTGCAGCAGTTGAAGCAGAGTGTGTCCATGTCTGGTGTGCAGTACTTGAAGTAGAGTGCAACCAGGCCTGATATGCAGCAGGTGATGAAGAGTGCAGCCCAACCTGGTGTGCAGCACTTGATCCAGATTGCAGCCAGGCCTGGTGTGCAGCAGTTGAAGCAGAGTGAAGCCACACCTGATGTGCTGCTGAGGATGAAGCATGCAGCCCACCCGGTGTCCAGCAGTTGAAGCAAAGAGAAGCACGGCCTGGTGTACAGCAGTTGAAGCAGAGTGAAGCCACGCCTGATGTGCAGCAGTTGATGAAGTGTGAAGCTAGCCTGGTGTGCAGCAGGTGATGAAGAGTGCAGCCCAACCTGGTGTGCAGCACTTGATCCAGATTGCGGCCAGGCCTGGTGTGCAGCAGTCGAAGCAGAGTGTGTCCATGTCTGGTGTGCAGTACTTGAAGTAGAGTGCAGCCAGGCCTGGTGTGCAGCAGGTGATGAAGCGTGCAGCCGGCCTGGTGTGCAGCACTTGATCCAGATTGCAGCCAGGCCTGGTGTGCAGCAGTTGAAGCAGAGTGTGTCTATGTCTGGTGTGCAGTACTTGAAGTACAGTGCAGCCAGGCCTGATGTGCAGCAGGTGATGAAGCGTGCAGCCGGCCTGGTGTGCAGCATTTGATGCAGAATGTGACATGGCTTGGTGTCCAGCATGTCACGGTTTTATTCCACAGCAAACTCCATCCAGGCACTCCTTCCCCAACAATGAATGTGGCGTACAATAAACCGCTTTTTATTTTGAATACACCATGGGTTCTTTTCTGTTTGAGTTAGCCTCCAAACCGTCTCGCAACCAACCTCCACAAACACCCCATGCCACAATGGTACATGAATCAGGGCGGTGTGTATCAATAACATATTTATTAATTTATTATTTAATGAAAAAGGAAAATCAAAAATGTTACTGCCACTAATGTTGTGGTACACAATTGAACTAATCTCTACAAAACAATTAGTTTAAGATACACTGTTACCATTCTCACAATCTTTAATGGCAACACAGAAAAAAGAACAAATTTAGAAAGAGATAACACCAACGGTTTAGCAGTCCCCCCTGCAACCCTCACCTCCAAACATCAGCTAACTTGATTACTTTGAATGCAAGGTAGTGGCAAGGAGTAAGGATAGAGAGAGAAAATCAGATTTGGGTTACAGCCCACCTCCCCCAGATGGGAAGTCAGGAAAGAAAATTAAAACCTGTTTTTAGAGCAAAATGGCAGAATGGGATTTTGATTATTACTCACAACTGCTAGGGAACAGAATGACAGGAAATTCGTGCTGCTACACTTGAGGAGATAGGGAAGCTTAGAGAATACTAATCAGCACACCAAGGCAAAAGAGAAATAATTTAGGAAAATCAGTTTTGGGAGGAAACAAATAAAAAAAGGAAAATACAATGGCAAATCGAAATTCGTTTTACACTGGATTTACAATGAATGCCAGCTCAGAGAAGTGTTTTAGCTGAGAATAGGAAAATTGGTTTTCATTGGCATGGACAGAGACACATAACAGATAGACTTGTAGGCAAAAGGGATTGCTCTCAATGGGACTACGGTTTGGGTTTTAATAGGGCAGATGAAAATAGGAATTTGGGGGGTAATGCACACAATACACGGACAAAACTCGGTTTTCAGTTACAAGGAGACAAATTCTTTGGAGGCAACAATTTAATGACTACAGTTATTAAAGAAAGACACCAGGGACAAGGGGGTTTATTTTTGAATTTTAACCACCTTGTACCGTGACTTTCAATGAGGGGATTAATTGATTTACTAAAAATATGCCAAGGATTTACACAGACACTGAGAGGTTTACCAAAGGGAATATGCTAACACACACAGGCTAAACACAGATTCTTCTATGGGAAGGTGACTGAATTACACTAGCAATGTTGGGTTTTCAATGGGGTTTTCTATTCGGTTTTCAATGGGGGTTTCAATGGGGGTTCAATGGGTTTTCAAATGGGTTTTCAATGGGGTTTCAATGGGGTTTTCAATGGGTGCAATGCTACAAAAATGAAGGGCTTATGCAATTTATGGCTGGGTTATTTGCTACTCACAAAGTAAGCCTTGGTTTGGGATTCTGGAAATCCAGCTGGCTCTCAGGACACTCTGGACAGCTAGGCAAGGGATTTGGTCACTGCACTCTGCCTTGGTTTGGGATTCTGTAAAGCCAGCTGGATCTCAGACATTCTTGACAGCTAGGCAAGGGGTCTGGTCACTGCACTCTCAAAGATGGTATGGTCCAGCCACCTCCCCTCTGTCCTCTTTCTCCCGTCTCCCAAGATTTTAGTGTGTGTGTACCTGACCAAGTACAGTCCCCCTTATATAGCACAAATGACATCACTCACTTTACAATTTAGGGGGAGTACTCTATAATTACCCCTACCTCTCGGAATAGGACAGTTTACCATTACTCCCACTGCACCCTGGGATGATTGGTTCAAGGGAAGAGAGCCCCATCTGTCTATTTGCATGTATTACCCTTCTTTGTTCTCTTTGCCACTTTTTGACAAAAAACAGTTATGTCTCATAACTTCATAATTCTACTAGCCCATGACATATGCATTAGATATGCGGTTGCGTGGGTCATAGGGAATTAGGTAAGCAGATCACCAACTCCGTATGAGGTAGCATGGCCCTTTGGCACATTTTGGTCATTTTCATAAAATGTATAACAGTTATGACTCTGCAAATGATCAAGCATGTTCCTAATTTCACCTTCCATCTTTCCATCAACTCTCATAATTTTCACATCTTCGGAGCAGGCAGAAACTAGTCTTAACTGGTCACTTCAGTTCCCAAAGTCCCAGGAAGATGCACTTTAGATCTTAAAAACTGCCTGGGAATTATATAACAACATAGCATAAAACAAAATAATTTCCCATTCTAATTGCTATGAAAATGCCTAAAAATGAAATCAGTACTTCAATGTCAATTGGAAGGATCTGTCCCCCTCTGTGGGAAGGGAGCTTTATCCCCCACAGCTAGTGAGCAGGGACTTTTATTACCCTCTTTGAAGTTGTGAGTTTGTTCTTGGTAGTGGCTGCAGGAAGGAGCTCGCACCTCCCAGTTGAGTTTTAGCCACACTTGCTTTCCTTGAAATCCCTGAGCCCCTGTGTTCAAGTCTGGCAGAGCAAGTCATTATAACGCCTTCAGTACATCACTTAGCGTTGTGGGATGATTCACTAGTAGGTGCGATATCCAGAGGGAATCGGGGCTTTCAATTGAGAAGTTTCCTGCCTGTGCCCAAAAACTGTACATTGCTCAGTCAACCCTCCACACCATATTTCCCTAACATTTTTCTTTTTTACACATGTGCAAGCCATTTTATTTTGTTTTCAGTGTTTCAAGCGCTGCTGTTTAAATGAAAAGTAAAGCAAAAGCCATGTCAAGTTGTAATGTTGAAATCCTTGCCCCTCATGTGAATTAAAAGTAAAACAAAGCCGTTTTTGGATGTAGTGCATATCTTTTTGTCATTCAGATGAAACACAAGCAACACATGGCTGTTTTTGGATGCAGTACATAACGTCTTGTCATTCAGGTGAAACAAAAGCAACACAGGGCCATTTTTTAATGCAGTGCATAACTTCATGTCATTCAGATGAAATGAAAGCAATGCAGGGCCATTTTTGGGATGCAGTGCATAACTTCATGTCATTCAGGTGAAACAAAAACAACAAGGTGCCGTTTTTAAATGCAGTGATCAACTGCTTGCCACTCATGTGACAAGGAAAGCAAAGCATGGCCGTTTTTGGTGCAGTGCATAACTTCATGTCATTCAGGTGAAACTAAATGCACCCCACAAGCACTTGATGCAGAGTGAAGCACAGCCTGGTGTGCAGAAGTTTAAGAAGCATGCACCACAGCCTGGTGTGCAGCTCTTGATGCAGTGTGCGGCCAGGCCTGGTGTACAGCAGTTGGAGCAGAGTGCAGCCAGGCTTGGTATGCATTCCTTGAAGTAGAGTGCAGCCAGTTCTGATATGCAGCATGCGATGAAGCGTGCAGCCAGGCCTGGTGTGCAGCAGTTGATGTGGAACGAGGCCTGGTTTCGTGTCCAGAAGTTGATGAAGAGTGCAGCCGGCCTGGTGTGCAGCAGTTGATGTGGAACGAGGCCTGGTTTCATGTCCAGAAGTTGATGAAGAGTGCAGCCGGCCTGGTGTGCAGCAGTTGATGTGGAACAAGGCCTGGTTTCGTGTCCAGAAGTTGATGAAGTGTGCAGCCGGCCTGGTGTGCAGCAGTTGATGTGGAACGAGGCCTGGTTTCGTGTCCAGAAGTTTATGAAGAGTGCAGCCGGCCTGGTGTGCAGCAGTTGATGTGGAACGAGGCCTGGTTTCGTGACCAGAAGTTGATGAAGAGTGCAGCCAGCCTGGTGTGCAGCAGTTGACGTGGAACGAGGCCTGGTTTCGTGTCCAGAGGTTGATGAAGAGTGCAGCCGGCCTGGTGTGCAGCAGTTGATGTGGAACGAGGCCTGGTTTCATGTCCAGAGGTTGATGAAGAGTGCAGCCAGGCCTGGTGTACAGCAGTTGATGTGGAACGAGGCCTGGTTTCGTGTCCAGAAGTTGATGAAGCGTGCAGCCGGCCTGGTGTGCAGCAGTTGATGTGGAACAAGGCCTGGTTTCGTGTCCAGAGGTTGATGAAGAGTTTAGCCAGGCCTGGTGTGCAGCAGTTCATGCAGAGTGCAGCCCAGCCTTGTTTGCATCTGTCAAATCGTTCCTTGGGGAACGTCATTGGAGAATGAGCAGTGCCGTGGCTGATGCTAATCCTATAGAGTTGGCTCAATGGGTACCTCACGGAGCTTGTCTCTCCCCTATTTTTTATAATTTGTTCACAGTGCCGTTTTTAAAAGGCTGGGGGGTTTACCTGGACTCCAACCTGTACATGAAAGCACAGATTAGCAGCCTGGTTGCCTCTATAACGTATTATATTAAACTTCTGTCCCACTCACGACCCTTCCTCTCGAGGACAAGTCAGGAAACTCTAGCGCATGCTTTAATAGGATCGAGAATAGACTATTGCAGGATAGCTCGGGAGGATAGTTTAGGGGCAGCGTGCTCGCCTTGGAAGCAAGACAACGCGGAGCCACACAGGTTCGATCCCTAGGTCCGCGCTTAGAAACCTCTGGGTATTAAGCGTGTTATAAATATCCTATTATATCATATCATACTGTAGTAGTCTGTTGATTGGTCTAACTAATTGTGAGATTAATAGACTTCAAGTGATGCAGAATAATGCAGTCAGAGTCATTGTGGACTGAAATAAAAGGGACCACATCTCGGATGCAAGAAGGAACCTACACTGGTTGCCAATCAAGGAGAGAATGTTCATTCAGCTGATGGTGATCACGTTTAACTGTATGAAAAATGCTGTGCCAACATATCTCAATTACGAATTGGTACCAAAAGCCAGAAAATATAACTTAAAATCTAACAACTGCTCTCTACTAAAGATCCCTGTATGCAGGCTGACACAGGTGAACAATAGAGCCTTCTACTCGGCAGCACCAGCCTCTTGGAATGGACTACACATTAATCTAAGAGAAGAGACCTCCATCATGGTCTTCAGAAAGCGACTAAAGACCCTCCTGTTCAACTAATATCATCCCTCCGACTTCTGACCCCTTTGTGTCATATCATTGTATGGCATTAGGTTGTTCTTATTTGCGCATGTCTTGTTTGTTTTGCGCCCTTAAGCCTGCGGGTCAGTGGCTGCGCTATATGAGTCATTAAAGTAAAGTAAAGTTCAAGTAGAGGGCAGCCAGGCCTGGTGTGCAGCAGTCGAAGTGTGCTACCCGGCCCGGCCAGCCGTGAAGCAGTTCAAGTAGAGTGCAGCCAGGCCTGGTGTGCAGCAGTCGAAGTGTGCTACCCGGCCCGGCCAGCCGTGAAGCAGTTCAAGTAGAGTGCAGCATGGTCTGGTCTCCAGCAGGTGAAGTGTGCTACTCGGCCCGCCAGCCCTGAAGCAGTTCAAGTAGAGTGCAGCATGGTCTGGTCTCCAGCAGGTGAAGTGTGCTACTCGGCCCGCCAGCCGTGAAGCAGTTCAAGTAGAGTGCAGCATGGTCTGGTCTCCAGCAGGTGAAGTGTGCTACTCGGCCCGCCAGCCGTGAAGCAGTTCAAGTAGAGTGCAGCATGGTCTGGTCTCCAGCAGGTGAAGTGTGCTACCCGGCCCGGCCAGCCGTGAAGCAGTTCAAGTAGAGTGCAGCATGGTCTGGTCTGCAGCAGTTGAAGTGTGCTACTCGGCCCGCCAGCCGTGAAGCAGTTCAAGTAGAGTGCAGCATGGTCTGGTCTCCAGCAGGTGAAGTGTGCTACTCGGCCCGCCAGCCGTGAAGCAGTTCAAGTAGAGTGCAGCATGGTCTGGTCTCCAGCAGGTGAAGTGTGCTACTCGGCCCGCCAGCCGTGAAGCAGTTCAAGTAGAGTGCAGCATGGTCTGGTCTCCAGCAGGTGAAGTGTGCTACTCGGCCCGCCAGCCGTGAAGCAGTTCAAGTAGAGTGCAGCATGGTCTGGTCTCCAGCAGGTGAAGTGTGCTACCCGGCCCGGCCAGCTGTGAAGCAGTTCAAGTAGAGTGCAGCATGGTCTGGTCTGCAGCAGTTGATGCAAAGTGCTGCCCAAACCGGTTGGTGTGCAGCAGGTGATTTCATGTACTTCAGTGCCTTGACTGCAGCAGGTAAAAGAGAGTGCCCTGGGTAACAATTCTGGTGTGCAGCAAGTAATTTAGTGTGCACCGTGCTTTTAAATGTAGCACCTTAAGCCACCACACTATCTTGCGTCTCCAGGAGCTAGGTAGGTTCCTTTCATGATGGTATGCATCAGGGGACGAAGTGTACAAAATCAGATAGTGGAACTAGGTTCCCCTCCACCCGCCACTCCCCCCACCTGCCCCTGCGCCCAGCCGACCCCATACCCACAATAACACCCCCCACCAATACAAACCCATACCTAGGTCCTGACTTAACTCCATTCCATCCACCAGCACAGTGTGTTATATCTGTGCTACCAACACTGAAAGAAACCGTGACAAAAATGACCCCCATTACTTTCAGTCATTGTCTCTCCCCTTTCTAATCACCCACCATTCGCACCTCTTAAGGGACAGGCAAATGGCTATAGCTACCCTTCGTCCACCTATTACCTACACACACAGCTGTGCCTGCAGCAATGTTAACTTACTCATGCAATGTTACCTTAATCATGGTTAATGGCAGAAGACAAACGCTCACCACTGCAGTACAGAGATATGTGGTGGCTGGGGAATGGGCGTCATTCCCCCAGGAGGCTATTCAAATAAACGCAAGCTGACCAGTGCGTGCGTGATAGATAGCTCAGAAAGATGCGGGAATAGACTGTTCTGAGCAGGACCCAGGTTTGAACCCCCACTAGGGGGGAAGCAAAAAACAAAGGTGCCGTTCCATACTGTTCAGGAATGGTACTCTGGGTTGCAAAAAGTAAGGGAACCATGCTGGTGTTTCCCAAAAAGTAGAGGATCATTGTACCCTTTAGTTCTTGCCCACTTTGACCTCTGGTATGCCTTGGTATTTATAGAGCGTATGCCTGGCTAAAGTGTAACGGGTGCTGCAGAAGTAGGGCAGGATGATTTAAGTAACTTTGATGAAAATTTTGGGGGGATATGACATCTAAAGGAAAGGGGCCCCTGCCAAATAAGCCATCACCACCTTTGTTTTTCTGTAGACACCCCGAGCGGGACCGGTATGCCCAGGCATGGCTCCTGTGCCTGCTGGGACTAGAGACCCAGACTACTCCTCACTGATGAGGCCCAACAAGGCCGAAACATGTTTGGGGACGCTTGTGGTCCTGTGCAAAAGGGTGATCAAGCGTTTTGAACTGGACTGCCCCTTTTGGGGTGGGACAAAGCTTCAATTTTGCATCTGGTCTTTCCCCTTTTATAATGGCTTGGTAGGCGAAGAACAATGGTCTGGAGGGTTGCCCAGGACTAGATGCGCAGCCAGGATTGTCTAACATGTGGGCCTGAAACTAATGTACTTGGGCCCCTTGCAGTGACATTAACATCTGTAAATGCCCACACAGTGCTGCTGAGTGGGCACTTACAGATTTTGGGTGGGCCTTGCCCGCTCAGGCCCTACCTTTTCTACGCCTCTGCCCAGGACAATGCATGAGGATAAGATTCGGTCTAAACCTTCTAGACATAACCACTTCTGCTTTGCGTAGTCACCTCGAGTGGGATGGGTAGGCCCAGACGTGGTTCCTGTGCCTACTGGGCCTAGAGACCCAAGCTACTGTTCACTGATGAGGCCCAACAAGGCCGAAACATACCTGGGGACGCTTGTGATCTCCTCCAGAATGGATGTGACCAAGCAGTTTGGCCTGGATTGCCCATTTTGGGGTGGGACGGTGGAAGTGGGTGGCAGGCTAAAATGGGGGAGGCCATGTGGGAGACCCCAGTTAGGACCACGGTTTTGGACATGGACGTCAACAGACCCGGTGGGGCTGTGTTGTGTGCGCAGAAAGCAGAGTCCCCCCTCTGGCAAAAAGAGGCAGGCTGCACTGAAAAGTGGGAACATTATGAAGGCACCAAAGTCTTTGTAGAAACCAGGTACAGATTTATTACAGGAAGAGGAGTAAACTGATTGCCATCAGGATGCATTAGACACACTTGACACACCGGTGTGTGGCACAAGGCGGGGCATTGATGGCAGGCACACTAACTACGTCCACCCACTGGCATGGAACCCGTGGGCCTGGGGAGTACCCTTGGATGCATAGGGTAGCATAGGGTAGCAGGGTCCTGAAGGGAAGGGTTGGAGAGGAAGTGGGAGGTCAGGGTTGGTAGAGACAAAGGGATGAGAGAGGGAGGACAAAAGACAAAGAAAGCGACAGAGAGAAGGACACCCAATGAGAAAGGTGGTGCCCAGTGAGAGAGCGGACAGAGGAGCACGTGAGGGAGAAAGAGAGAAGAAGAAAGAGAAAAAGAGAGAGACACACACACAAACTCAAAATCTAATGAACACCTACACTTCTCTGATGGACGCACGGCTGTATTGCACTGCATTAATACCCCAGATGGGTGTCATGAGAGTACGTTGGACTTAATATCGGTTGCAAGAAATTTTGGAAGTGGTGGCGAATTAAACGGCTGTCTCACTGTGAACATTGGCCGCCGAGCAGAGGGAGTTGAGAAAACTGGCTCTTAAAAAACCACAATATGACATTAGCTTCCCATGGCAGAGTGGGTGCACTTATTGGATAGGAGCAGTGTGTACACTGACACAAACAGACACAGAGACACACACACATGCACAAACACAGAGGCACAGGGAGAGAGAGCGACACACAAACACAGAGACACACACACACAGAGCGAGAGAGAGAGAAAGGCACACACACACAGACACACACAGACACACAGACACAGACACACGTAGACATGCACAGACACACACACATACACACACACACACACACACACACACACACACACACACACACACACACACACACAAAGACACACACCCACACAGACAGAGAGAGAGAGAGAGAGAGAGAGAGAGAGACAGCCAGTGAGGAAAGATGCAGAGAGAAGATAAGGATATCTGTGGAAGGGACCTCCTGGGCTCTGCTGTCCCCTGTCAGCACACCACTACCAGCAACCACAGAGAGAAGAGAGAGCCCTCAGTCCTTTCCCCACATGCTTATATAAGGATGTTGCTCCACCCACTGCATGGCCAGCCCTCCACCAAGGCAAGTGTTTATTTGGGCAAGTGTTGCCATGGTCGTTTCCAGGTGAGTTAGGATGCAGAGTGGGCCACACACTTTCACATACTCTGTGTGATTCCCAGGTCAGGGGAGTTGGCAGTTTGAGCCCAAAGGGGATGTTAATTGTAGGGTATGGGGAGATTAAATTATACAGTGCAGCACAGTTGGGGTCAAAGGGAAGGCTAATTGTTGGGTTGGGACAAATGGCTTCCCAGAGCCCTCCCAGCCCCATGATGGACACAAGTGGAACTAGGTTTGCAGGGCCTAGAGAGGCTTCATGCCAAGACAAAGGGGAGATTGCAAAAGGTCAGGCCATATTGTTAGCTCTGGAATTCTGGTAGCAGGGTGGGGAACAGGTTTAACTGGTATTTGGTGTCCTTTGCCAGAGCTGGAGGAATTCCACTAAACCCCCTAAATAGCCCAGGTGCAGGGGACAGAGTGGACTAAACCCAATGGCAGAACGAGCAAGGCGGGGTGTCCTAGCTAGCAAAAACAATGCAGTGTACATACAGTCATGTACAGTGTAAGGTGGAAAATACATTTGGGAAACATGAAAGTCACGCAATGCATTGATGAAATGATAACCCACAGTAAACAACAAGGGACATATGGATACTGCCATTTCCACAGGAACAAGCCTAATTTACATATGGTCATTCCCCTTTTGTCATAGCTTGTGGTCTGGAGGGTTGCTCAGGACAATGCCAGAGGTTAAGATTAATTCTAAACCTTTCGCCATCACCTCTTTTGTTTCGACAAAATGGTGTGCCACGAAAGTTGGGGAGGGGACAAACACCCTTGTCCCCTTTAAAATTACACCCATGGATGAATAAAATTGCGTACATAGTTAGAGGGGAATTGACAAAGTTCATTGTGCACATAGTGTAGCTTGAGAAAGGCTGGTTCCTTGGTGTCAGCCATGCCCTTTGGGCTAAAACCTTCTGATATAGCAGGCTTCTATATTCAGCTTTATGTCAGATATCTCACTTCAATGCGCTAGGAAAATAGCTATTATTATTGCTCTGGTTAATGCTCCTCAGTTTGTTGACCTCAGAAGGATAAAGGGCTGAGTTGGCCCTGCCAGGATTCGAACTTGCAAAGTGCAGGCTGCCTCCATCTTAGAGTGGAGCGTTAAGCCCGTGAGCTGAGCAATGCGCCTATGGAATACTATTGACCCCGGGACTAACAGGCACTAAACTGCAATGAGAGAGTCTTTCCTCTGAGAAGATTTGGGAGATGGCACCCTTGTGTTTTGTTACAGACCATTACAACAGGTCAATCTTGTACTTCATGTTGGACTTTTCAAGAGGCAAGCCGACAGACGCCAAGCCTTAGTGCAGTCTGTCAAACCCCTGAAAGTCTCCCGGATTTAAAAGGAAAGGGGAAGAAAAGGCGAAGGTGGGGTGAGGTCAGGAAGAGAGCAGGGTTGGGGGCTATATATTGTTTGCAGTGCTTTTGAGGCTCATCTTGAATAGAGGCATGTGTTAAGAATCTTAAAGGCTGGTCGTGTGTTGATCCCACCCGGATTTCTCTCTCATACACATACACACACACACTTGCTCAGCATTGCCAGGCAGACACACTCACTCACCAACAAACACACAGACACACACACTTGCTTAGCATTTCCACACAGACACACCTACTCACCAACAAACACACAGACACACACACACACTTGTTCAGCATTGCCACACAGACACACACACTCACTCACCAACAAACGCACAGACACACACACTTGCTCTGCGTTGCCACACAGACACACTCGCTCTGCATTGCCACACAGACACACTCACTCACCAACAGACACACATACTTACTCAGCATTGCCACACAGACACACTCACTCACCAACAAACACACAGACACAAACACACACCCTTGTTCAGCATTGCCACACAGACACACACACTCACTCACCAACAAACGCACAGACACACACACTTGCTCTGCGTTGCCACACAGACACACTCACTCACCAACAGACACACAGACACACACACACACTTGTTCAGCATTGCCACACAGATACACACACTCACTCACCAACAAACGCACGGACACACACACTTGCTCAGCATTGCTACACAGACACACTCACTCACCAACAAACACACAGACACACACACTTGTTCAGCATTGGCACACACATACACACTTGCTAAACATTGACACACACTCACCAAAACACACACACAAACACATACACACCCCTTGCAATGTTGCTGGAGTGGCAACATCACAGAATCAGTTTGATCCCAGAAGGACAAAGCATCACTGCTTTTCAGAGGTGTCGCTTTTGCGGTGGAGGAGGTTCCTGGGGGCGGGGGGGGGGCTATAGCCCTGGGTCTTTTATTTTCAGCCCTGAATAGAAGCTCAGGGGCTTCAACCAAAAGGCTAGCTAGTCCTGAGTCCCGACAGTCCAGAAATGAGTGTAGCCGCAGATCTTTTTCAGACCTAGCAACACCCCTGCTTGCTACCATCTTGAAATGTTAACGTTAAAGGATATTCATACCGCACACTATCACCACTGGAGCGGTCCCCTGGCGCTCTGGTGGATCTGAAAAAAAGGGGGTCGGTTGGGGTACGTTAGTAGGACAAAGTTTATAGAAAGAGCAAGGGAGCTGTGATGTGCTGTTGGCAGCTTCAGTTCAATAACACCATTCACAGAGCTTTTTGGTGTGGTATCCGGTCAGTATCCGTTGTGTACTGTTATATAAGGCTATGTGTGGTTTGTTTGTTGTTTCAGTTTATTGAAGTGCGTGCGGTTTGCTGTGGTTTTAGAGGTATGGTTGTGTTTAGTTAGAGCTTGAGAGGTGAATGCAGAGGGGTGAGGTTTTATTAGGGTTAGTTACTGGCATTGTTGTCTGAAGAGACGCACACTCATTTTGTGGGTCCTCTCTCGGTTTAACTCAAGGTAATATTCACAATCCTCTCTGGATGCGATGCAGGCTAATATTCACAGTTCTATCATAGTGTGGCACAGGCTAATATTCACAGTTATGTCTTAGTGTGGCACAGGCTAATATTCACAGTTCTATCATAGTGTGGCACAGGCTAATATTCACAGTTCTATCATAGTGTGGCACAGGCTAATATTCACAGTTATATCATAGTGTGGCACAGGCTAATATTCACAGTTCTATCATAATGTGGCACAGGCTAATATTCACAGTTATGTCTTAGTGTGGCACAGGCTAATATTCACAGTTCTATCATAGTTTGGCACAGGCTAATATTCACAGTTCTATCATAGTGTGGCACAGGCTAATATTCACAGTTATATCATAGTGTGGCACAGGCTAATATCCACAGTTCTATCTTAATGTGGCACAGGTTAATAATCACAGTCCTCTCTAGGTGTGACTGGAGGTAATATTCACAAATCTCTCTGGATGAGACGCAGGATAATATTCACAGTTCTATCTTAGTGTGGCACAGGCTAATACTCACAGTTCTATCATAGTGTGGCACAGGCTAATATTCACAGTTATATCATAGTGTGGCACAGGCTAATATTCACAGTTCTATCATAGTGTGGCACAGGCTAATACTCACAGTTCTATCATAGTGTGGCACAGGCTAATATTCACAGTTATATCATAGTGTGGCACAGGCTAATATTCACAGTTATATCATAGTGTGGCACAGGCTAATATTCACAGTTCTATCATAGTGCGGCACAGGCTAATATTCACAGTTCTATCTTAATGTGGCACAGGTTAATAATCACAGTCCTCTCTAGGTGTGACTGAAGGTAATATTCACAAATCTCTCTGGATGAGACGCAGGATAATATTCACAGTTCTATCTTAGTGTCGCACAGGCTAATTTTCATAGTCCTCTCTAGGTGTGGCCAGTGCTTAAAGTGGGCCGGGCCTGCCGGGGCTGGGCCCCGGCAGTCTCCAAAAAGTGAGACTGAGCCGGGGCCCTGCCAGGGCCCCCCGATCCCACCAAGCCACGGCGGGTGCATCTCCCGCCACAGACGCGACGGGAGATGAGCCCGCCGGCCGCCCATCAAGAGGCCAGGCATGGCAGAGTCAGGCAAGCCTGTGACTGACAGACTTGCCAGCCAGTCACAGCTTGAGCGACGCTGTGACTGGCTGACACCTCTGCCAGTCACAGCTGCCTGCTGCAGTGCTGCCGGAAGAGCACTTAACTAACTTCCTCTGGCAACCCCTCGCGAGGGTTACCAGAGGAAGTTAGAGAGTCCCAGCCTGGGCAACCCAAATAAAAGGGTTCACCATGGTCGCTCGCATTTCTCATTTCTTACCTTGGCTTTGACACTGGATTCTGCGACGGCGACGGCGACGACGACGACCACCACCAGCACCATCCGACGAGAAGGAGAAGGAGAAGCTAAAAAATCACGGTAAGTGACTGCTGCCACTGGCTTTACTGTTCCTTGCTGCAGTTTCAACTGGTCGAGGTTCGCACTTCAGCGTGTTCACCACGGCCAGCTGAAAGTGCTTTCATGCTCTGTATTTTTCCTTTTTTCGAATTGTTTCCTTTACTTTTCTGTCGGCGCGCATTTGCTTTGATTTATTTTCCTTGATCTAAACGTTCTGCGGGTTTACTCCCTCGCATTGTACAATGTGAGGGAACAAACAGCAGAAAGTTTGGAACAAGGAAAATAAATGAAAGAAAATGCATGCGAGCCTCGCACGCATTTGCTTTGATTTATTTTCCTAGATGTAAACGTTCTGCGGTTTGCTCCCTCGCATTGTACAATGCAAGGGAACAAACAGCAGAAACTAATAGAGTTTTCCAAAAACGTCCCTCAATCGTTTGTAGCCATGACATATTCTCTTTAGACATGCTCTCTAACCCATAGAAGATGGCAGGGCAAAAAAGACTTTTTAAAAAGGCGAATCATGCTCTTCAGCTAGTTGCCCCCCATTTGTTTTGTGATGTTGGCTATTAAGGCTGTTAGTTGCATCGCTTTGCTCTGCCTAGTAATAATACGGCCAGAAAGTTCTTGTCTGACACTTATTTCAGAGCAAGGGAGCCAAAACGCAACCCAGCCTGATCCCCCCCCTCCCTAATTGTCAGCACAGGGTTTGTCATCTCTCCCCCACCCTCGAACTGACCTGGTATGGTGGTATTGCTGTATAGTACCTTGAGAAAATGCAATATATCCATTGGGCAGCCATAGTTCATAGGTTTTGGGAGAGCTTTTGCCTGCTTCTCAAATCAAAGGCTGCTTGGAAATCTATGAAAAGAGCATATAGCCTTGGGTTATTTATTCTGCTTGCTTTTCATTGAACTGGCCCATTAACCTAAGGTTATGTGTTGATGCCGACCCAGCCCTGAAGCCTGGTAGGAATTTATCCAAAAGCTGGGCTTCATAAACTCATGTTTGGAGTCCAACAAGGAGGACGCAAATATTTTCCCTGTTGTATCAAGCATAGACAAACGTCTATAATCTCTGGGTATTGCCCTTCTTGTAGATTGGTAGCAAAATTGCAGTTTGCATTGTACAATGTGAGGGAACAAACAGCAGAAAGTTTGGCACAAGGAAAATAAATGAAAGAAAATGCATGCGAGCCTCGCACGCATTTGCTTTCATTTATTTTATCCTTTCCAAACTTTCTGCATGAATAAACGGCGGCAAAGCAAAGATTTGAATGTGGGGGGTGAGGGAGGGGTGACTCAGTGCATGTACAAAATACACCTTTCATTATTTCTTTAAGGTCTGGCCATTTCATCTGTATTGTGTATATATAAAACCTAGCCAATTAGCAAGCATGAATTGTATTGTGTGTTTTGCAGTTCATTATCAGACTTGTATTTTGATGTTTAATGAAGTCCTCATTTCCTGGAGCTATTACTACCTAATGGTATGCCAATTTTATGATGCAACAGAGGCAAGGACTCACTGCTAAATTCTAAACCTAATCTCATGGTCAAATGGTTATTTATATAGCACTTTTGGTAAAGCGCTGTACATAAAACATATTTATCACAATTTTTCGCCAAACCGAAGTTGCCACTCCTTATCGACCTCGGAAGGCTGAGTTGGCTTTTCTGGGATCCGAACCTGCAAACTACATATCGCAGCAATGAACGCTCAACCAGCTGAGCTATTTTATTGGCTAACTTTGACTCTGCGCAAGCACCACCTAACATAATGCTCAAAATCAGTGTGCACAGACGCAGCACAGCAGTTAGGCTGCAGCGCAGCTGACCAAAGGTGAGGTGTCCATGAGTGTGGGCCAATACACCAGATATGGCCTTGGCCCTGGGCTATGATATCCCGCCATGGCATTAGAAGACTGCCTTTGTCACTGCCTTACTTTTCAATATTCCTGAAAATGCTAATTACCACAAGTGGTTTGCAGTGTATTTAACTGTTGCAAATGAGCCTTTTAAAATGCCACCTGGCAAATTCACTTTTTTTTCTTTTTCTTTTGCAATGTTTCCTTTTGCAATGTGACTCACTTGCAATGTTTCCTTATTGCCACTTTTTGTTCTATAAAAAATGCATGGCCACAGCATAAGAGGCAGGCATGGGTAGCATAAAATCTGGTTCACAAATAAGATAAGCTATGTTCAGTGCAGTAAACCACATTTTCATTTTTTACAGATAGGAAGCTGAGAATTTCGAGTGTGCGTTAGAAACAGATCCGCTAGTGATATATCGAAGATTTTCTGCAGCCATTAACGATGTCGGCAAAGTCTACTGTACTTCCCAAGCGTAAGTCTATGCAGACTTCGCTGTTTGACTACTTGCCATCAGCGAAAAGATGTAAGGTGGAGGAGGCTGCCACCATTCTGAGTGGGGATGAGGAAGCTAGCCCAGTCTGTTCGAGTAGTGAGGCAGCAGAAATATGCCAGGATTTTTGCGTCAAGGAGGGCAGTAGCTCCAGTGCATCTCCCGCTACACTGCATCCTGTGTCAGAAGAGCCTCTTCTAACCCCTGATTGCTGGAGCGTGCAGCAATGGTGCTATTTTAAGGGGGAATATGAATGGATTTTTCTGGCTTTAGGTCACATTGGCTGCTCTGTGTGTAGGGGCGTGAAAGCAACAGGTGGCTTAGCCGTGCACTCCTGTGGGCAAGGTTTGCGCATAAGCATGGAATGGGCCGATGGAAAGGTGGGTCCTTCAGGTTCTAGCAAACATGCTAAGCAGAAGCAGCTCCGAAAGAAGATTATGGAGCACAAGTCAAGTGGTGCTCATAAGGCATCAGAAGACATTCTAACAGCACGAAAAAAGAACCACATGACAGAAGCCATGCAGCAAAGCAATGGCAAACATTTGGAAAGCACATGCAGAGTGTTTCACACTGTTTTCTACCTGACCAAAAAGAATCGGCCATTCACAGATCACCCTGATTTGGTGGACCTCCAGGAGGTCAATGGTGTTCAAATGGGTCATGTGTTGCGCAGTAATGTTACTGCAACAGAGATGGTGAGACATATTGCATCAGAAATGCAAAAGAAGTTAGTGTGTTATATCAGAGAACACAAGCCAAAGATTTCTGTGTTTGTGGACGAGAGCACCACTGTCAGCAACAAATCAACTTTGATTATTTATCTGCGCGGTCTTTTTGGGGGTCATTGCAAACCAGTCACCATTTTCTTTGGACTAGTGGAGCTTCAAGAGACAAACGCCTTGGCCATAAAGGAAGCTCTGCTGCAGTATTTTGAGAAAGTTGGCATCACAAAGACCCTGTTGCATGAGATCTGGATTGCTATTTGTTCAGATGGTGCAGCTGTAATGTTTGGTAGCAAAGGGGGGGTGACAACATTATTGAGGGCGGAATTCCCAAATCTTGTGTTATCGTGGCATTGTCTAGCTCACCGGCTTGAACTGGCCATTGCAGACACTATTGATGAGGTTGGTGGGGTCAATCATTTTAAAATATTCATGGACTCTTTATATGCCACATACAGCATGTCACCAAAAAACACAAGACAGCTAGAAATGGCTGCCAGTGATCTGGGTTTGCAGCTGCAGAAGATAGGGAAGATGCTGGACACACAATGGGTTGCATCAAGTTATAGGACGGTTCAAGCTGTTTGGAACTGCTTCCCTCCTTTGTGCAAGCATTTCGGAGAAGCTGCTAAGGATCTCTCAAGACCCACAAGGGACAGAAGCAAATATGACGGTCTGCTTAAGAAGCTTACCTCCAACTCTTTTGTGAAAGATTTAGAGCTTTTGTGCGATGCCCCTCAAGAACTGAAAGACTTGTCTCTGGCTCGTCAGAGCCGGGATATCACAATTGTGGATGCACACAGACTCTTGGTGGGGCAAGTCCGGAGATTCTTTGCAATGAAAGAATCTCCGGGGGAGTTTTTGCTTCTACTGCTCAGAGTGCAGTTGATTGTGGACACTTTAAGGACGTTCATATTTCCCAGGGAAGGGCAAACTCTGTGTCTCTGAATGAAAGGCAATTTTATGAAAGCCTTTCAGTTAACCTTGTCAAAAGGTGTGCTCCAGACTTGGATAAAGAACTTGTGGCCAGTTTCAGTGTCTTGGATGCAAAGAATTTACCGAATGATGAAAACATTGTACTTTATGGTGAAAATGAAATTCAGAGACTGTGTACGAAATTTCAGCTCCCAATCAGAGACACCATCCATGCCTTCAGGGATTTTAAGGACTTTGGTGGCAAAAGGTGCCCTGAAGCATTTAGGGCTTTGGTTGCTTGAATGGAAACGTTGCCCGCAAATAATGCAGATTGCGAAAGGGGCTTCAGCGCCATGAATTTAACTGCTTCGCCAAGCCGAGCATCCCTCCATGTGGCCACTATTTCCTCATGTTTATGGCTGAAACTTAATGGCCCTCCAGTAAAAGCATTTAAGCCATTGTCCTTTGTGAAAAGCTGGCTGGCAAAAGTGTTAGGCAGAAACCTGTGCAGTTCCCTTAGGGAACACTGCAAAAGATTTAAGACTACAGGTATAGCAGTAAACCCCTTTGGTAGCAGTCTGCACCACCCAGATTTACCTGGTAGCTGTGGCTGAGCAGTCAGACTTCTCTCAAGAAGAGTTAGGCAGTATGCAAAGTATACACAATAGGTACCAAAACACAATAGCACAAGCAAACACTGACCAGAGCTTGGTTTCAAAAGTATATAGTTATTTATTTAAAATACACATAAGTTAAAAACACTCTAGCAAAGAATATGGTAAAAACACTTGAAACACAGTTATAATGAAAGTAGATTCAATCCTTTCTCCTATCTAGACAACTCTAGGTTAACACCACTTAATTAAAACAGAGGTGAGTGCTTAACGTTAGATGACACTCTAGTAGTTTCCAAGAAAGGGATAGAAAAAGCAGAAATAGGTTAAACACACCACTCTAAGGTCCAGAACACTTGCAATAGGCTTAAAGAAGATCAAAGTCACAGGTGAGCAAAAGTCACTAGGCAGGGCCCACTCTTAGAGTAGCCGGAGCGAAAATGTGCCCAAGATCACACTGTTAGTTTAGAGATTCAAAGTCTTGCAAAGAGTCAAAAAGAGTTTAGAGAGGCTCAGAAAGTTTAGCCAAAGTGTTCCAGGCACTCCCAGGTTCGAAAGCCGGGGACTAAATCTACCCCGTACAGTCGGTGGCAAGGGAAGCCAGGCGGAACACAGTACCTTAAGCGGAAAGGATCCTCCAGCGGTGGCAGTTGTTCCAGGCAGTGACAGCAAGGCTCGACGTCGGTCAGGGGAGAAGAAAATCTCACTGAAGAGCAGAAGAGAAAGGTCGTAGCACTGCCCGGGAAGAAACCAGCCGCGGAGTCCTCCGTTTAAAGGGTTGGTACCGACTTTCGCGGTTTGGGGGTAAAGTGTGGTATTCCGGTTGCCGGGGTGCTTGGCACAGGCAAGGCGGCCACGAAATACTCCGAAGAAGCGGAAAGAAGGCGAAAACTGGTTGTCCCCACCAGTCAAGGGAAGGAGCCACTCCGTTAAGAGTTCTCCTCGGTCGTTGGGAAAAGTGGTGAGACGGTTCAGCAGGGCTCCACCGGTTGGTGTCGTCGAAGCAGGTCGGCTCAGCTCTTCCCTCGTCGGATTCTTGGTCCTGTGGCGACTTCTGAAGTTCCAGTCCCCAAAGCCCTGCTTTTATGCAGCAAACCCCCATTCACTCAGCCTAGCTGTCACTCAAACATGCTAAGTGGTGAGCCGGGTGGCTCACCACTTGGGCCAATCAGGACGGAGTGCGACTTGAGTTACCAAGGTAACTCAGTCCAGGGTGCCTAAATTCCCCTCCACCCCTCCTAAGTACCCCAGACAGAGTGGCACCACTTTGGAGGGCTTCTGTGGAGAAGCCCGCCAAAAGTGGAACAAAGGGCTCCACTTTGGGTCAGAATTACAGAGGTGAACACCAACGCCATTTTAGGATCAAGTTTTGGCAAAATAACCCGACCGGAGTTATAATAATAAATATATAAACCGGCGGTATGTTTAAGGCTACCGTAAATAAATAATTAAATGTGTTAGCCTAAAACAATGGGAAATCCCATAGGGAAATATTCGCGGTCGAATATAAAAAGTAGTTTCCACTGCCACCAGCCAAAACTCGATCAGGGGGGACGGAGACGTGCCCCCTCGACTAACAGACCCTGGGGCAATCGAATTGCCCCAGCCAGTACGTCCACAATATGATGGTTTGTACTGGTTCTGTTCAGGATTCAAGACTAATAAAGTCTTTGGTGACTTTACATGCCCTGGGAGACAGTAGTCAGTCCCAGGGTATGGAGTCTATGTTGGGGAGTCCCTAGGACACCCCTGGGTTACTGCACAGAGGGTGCTGTGTAACCCACATCACAAAAACACATGAGGCCCTATGGAGTAAAAGACCCCATAGCCCATTCAACACACGGTTTGTCCAAGATCACACAGTTCAACATGTCCAAGAGTGAGGGTAAAAGAGTCTCACTCTTGGCAGGAGAAAAAAATAAACCCCAGAAATCCAGCAAAGCTGCTGGGGGACTCACTAGGTAGGGAAATTCAGCCTAAACAGAGAATTCTCCCTAACACTCGCCCCCCCCCAGACTAAGGGACAGGAGGATTTAATCCACTCCTGGATGAACCTCATACCTCTAGTCGATGATATACATCCTAGAGAGTCCATCAGCATTTTGATGGTGACACCCTGACCTGTGCTCAATGGTGAAATCAAACCCTTGCAGGCAGATTGACCATCTCAATAGTTTTGGATTTTCCCCTTTCATTTGCATTAACCATCTCAAGGGTTGGTGGTCAGTCTGAATAACAAAAGTAGAACCATACAAGTATGGCCTAAACTTCTTCAGTGCCCACACAATAGCAAAGCATTCTCTTTCGATAGTTGCCCACCTTGTCTCAGGATCCTTCAGTTTTCTACTGATGAAGCAAATGGGGTGCTCCCTACCCTTCTCATCCAGTTGGCTTAGAACTGCACCTATACCTACATTGGAAGCATCAGTTTGTACAATGAAAGTTTGGTGGTAGTCAGGAGCTCTCAATACTGGAGCTTGGCAAAGAGCTCTTTTCAGTTTTTCAAAGGCCTGATTGCACTCCTCATTCCATTTTACCTTTTTAGGAAATTTAGGAGAGGAGATTACATTCAGTGGAGAAGCTATGGTCCCATAGTTCTCAATGAAATTCCTGTAATACCCAGTGAGGCCTAGGAAGGCTCTCACTTGGGTTTGAGTAGTTGGTGTTGTCCAATTTTGCACAGCTTCAATCTTGCTGAGCAAAGGCCTTATTTCTCCACCTCCTACCTCATGTCCAAGGTAGACCACTTTACTTTGACCAATCTGGCACTTACTGGCTTTGATTGTCAAATGGGCCTGTTCAAGGGCCTGCAACACATGTCCTAAGTGGTTCACATGTTCCTCCCAGGAGTGGCTGAAGACTGCAATGTCATCCAAGTAGGCCATGCAGAAATCTTCCATCCCAGCTAGAACTTGGTTCACCATCCTTTGGAATGTGGCAGGTGCATTTTTTAATCCAAAAGGCATGACCTTAAACTGGTACAAGCCAACTGGGGTTGAAAATGCCGTTTTCTCCTTGGCATGGTCTGTCAGGGCTATTTGCCAATAGCCTGACGTAAGGTCAAATGTGCTGAGGTACTTGGCTGCACCAAGTTTATCCACCAACTCATCTGTCCTGGGCAAAGGGTGGGCATCAGTCTTGGTGACTGCATTTAGAGCTCTATAGTCCACACAGAATCTCAAATCCTTGGATCCTGCCTTAGGTACTAACACAACTGGGCTAGACCATGGACTAGTAGAGGGCTCTATTACCCCGAGATCAAGCATCTTCTTGACCTCTCCTTTGATGTGGGTTCTGATATGTTCTGACATTCTGTATCCTCTGCTTTTGACTGGCAGACAGTCACCAGTGAGTATATCATGCTGGCCCCAAGGGGTCAAGCCTGGTGACAGTGAGAACAGGGAGGCAAACTGGTTTAACGTAGCTTTGCACTCCTCTTGTTGCTCAGGTGTCAGGTCTGAAGAGAGATTGACTCCTTCGACTTTTTCATCTAAAGGCACACCTCTGAGGAGATCAGGGAGAGATTCACTCTCTTCTTCCTCTGCAGCTGAAGCTAGAAGCAAGGCTCCTACGTCAGGTCTGGAGATGTATGCTTTTAGTCTGTTGGTGTGGAAGACTCTAGGAGCTTCCCTGGGTCTGCCCAGATCCACCAGATAGTTGACCTCTCCAAGTTTTCCCACAATCTTGAAGGGTCCCATCCATTTGTCTTGCAAGGCCCTCTGCCTTGTTGGGAGCATAACGAGAACTAGCTGGTCTTGAGTAAACTCAACCATGTTAGCCTTCTGGTCATGCCAATGTTTGACCAGAGCTTGACCAGCTTTCAAGTTGTCACTTGCTTCTGCCATCATGTGTGACATTCTCCTCCGGAGACCTATCACATAGTCAGTCACTCTGACTGGCTTGAGGGGAGGAGCACCTTCCAATCCCTCCTTAATCAGGGCCAACGGACCTCTGACTGGATGGCCATAGAGAAGCTCAAAGGGAGAATAACCTACTCCCTCCTGAGGGACTTCTCTATAAGCAAAGAGAAGGCATGGCAGTAGAAGGTCCCACTTTTTCTTAAGGGGTTCCTCTAAAGCACCTATCATGCTCTTCATGGTTCTGTTGAACCTTTCAACCAACCCGTTTGTCTGAGGGTGGTATGCTGTTGAGAACTTGTAAGTAACTCCACAGGTTTTCCACATGGCTTTCATGTAGTGGGACATAAAGTTTGACCCCCTGTCAGAGATTACTTCCTTAGGAAACCCAACCCTGGTAAAAATACCAAGGAGGGCCTTAGCCACAGCTGGAGCTGTAACAGTCCTCATAGGAATTGCCTCAGGGTACCTAGTAGCATGGTCTACTACAACCAGGATAAACCTGTTGCCTGAGGAGGTTGGAGGATCAAGGGGACCAACAATGTCAATCCCTACTCTCTCAAATGGGACTCCCACAACCGGGAGAGGCACTAAAGGTGCCACATTCTTGGATCCAACCTTACCAGAAGTCTGGCAGGTATGGCAGCTCTTACAATGTCTATCTACTTCAGCCCCCATCTTTGGCCAATAAAAGTAGAGTGAGAGCCTTTCCTTGGTCTTCTTGAAACTCAAGTGACCAGCCAAAGGTATCTCATGGGCCAGTTGTAAGAACTGTTGTCTGTTCTCTTGGGGGACTACAAGGCGCTTGTAGTCTCCAGGTTCAGACTCAGTCGGTTCACTATAGAAGAGGCCATCTTCCCAGTGTAACCTATACTTCCCAGGCTCTTGCCCATCAGCCTGAGAAGCTGCCTGGTGGCGGAGACCTTCCAGAGTTGGACATTCTCTTTGTCCCTTACGAAAAGCGGCCCTGCTAGGCCCACCTTCTGCCAGTAAAGACTGCAGCTCAGGATGGTCCTCAGGGTCCAAATCACCAATAAGGTTTGGGCCTCCTTCTAGCTCTTCTTCAGAGTCTAGTTCAACCACACAGGGTTGTACCTCCCTCTCAGCCTCAGCTGGAGGTGGAGTTACAGGTGTAACTTTGGACAACCTTGGGGAAGTCCTTGTTGGAAGCACTGAAGTGCTTGCTGCTGGCTTTTTCCTAGGAGTCTTGGGTTGCCCCTTTGCTCCTGATCTGGTTGTTACTGCAGTAAGTTGCTCCAGTGGGAGAGGAGTGATTTCTGTCATCATCTCCTGAGATAACCCTCTCAGGGTTTTCTCTCTTGCAGGTTTTGTGAGCTCCTGTAACCTTTTGCTAGGGGGTCTGGGGGTATGAGATACAACTCCAAGAGCTTTGAGGTCATTACCCAACAGTACCCTACCTGGCACTTCACATTGTACACTGACAGGTATTTTTACAGCCATATCATTACATTGGATGAGAACTGGTAACTGGGGACACATCTGCACAGGCCCACCAGCTAACTTGGTGAGGCATTTGGGTGCCTTAGCAACATCCTCTGCCTTGAAAAATGATTCATCCACCACAGTTATGCTGGCTCCAGTGTCCCTAATGGCAGGAGTCTCCTGACCATTCACCTGGACACTGTCCTTATAATACTCTTTAGTATTATCTGGGATAGAATTATACATCTAAATTCTGTTGTTCCCACAACCCCAGAGAGACTAAAGAAACACTAGCTGAGACTCCAGTGGGTTCATCAGCCAGTAATAGAAAGTTTCCACTTGCCATATGTACTTCCTCTTCTGGAGCGAAGGCTAAGGAGGCAAGTTGGACCCCTGAAGGTTTACCCTTACATCTGGGATCTCCTTTCACATGGTCAGTAGCCTTACAAACAAAGCATGAGCCAAAGGCTCGCTGGAATGGAGGCTTGTTCTGACCCCCTTCTGGTCTGGGACCAGAAGGTACACTAGCCTGATTCGGTTTCCCTTGTGGCTTACCCTTATAGTTTTGTTTGGGGCCCTCTTTGGAATTTGTACTATTAGAATTCTCTTTGGAGTCCTTTTTAGGCTGTTTCTCCCCATCCTTTTTCTGAGTTACCCCAGAATCCTTGTGAGTGGCCCTGTTGGCAACCCACAAGTCAGCAGCCTTAGCCAGTTTCCGGGAATCTAATTCCTTGGAATCAGCCAAGTGCTGTCTGAGCTCAGGAGAGCAGGCATCATAAATAGTCTCCAACATAACCAAATTCTTCATACCTTCATAAGTGTTCACTTTGTAACCCTTAATCCATCCCTCTAAGTTTTTCAACCCTTCACTCACCCAGGTAGCCCAAGGGGTACCATCATGCTTTTTGAGGCTTCTAAACCTCTTAAGATACTGGGAAGGGGTCTTCCCAAATCTAGCTATCAAAGCTAGTTTCACACATTCATAGTCCTTCTTATCCTCCTCCCCCATCTCCATTACCACATCAGTTGCAACAGGGGGAAGCCTAGAGAACAACAAGGTGAGTAAGTCATTTCCTGTGATGTTCTGGAGCCCATGATTATATTCAAACAGAGACAACCAATCCAACACATCCAACTTAGGCTCATACATACCAACCAATTCTTTGGGCATCCGGGGTCTCTTAGGACTGGAACTTCTAGAGGAGCCAGAGAGAGAAGCATTTTCGACAGACAATTTCTTCAATTCTAGCTCATACTTGAGCTCCATTTCCCTTAGCCTTAGTTCTTTGTCAGTTTGAGCATTAAGTTTCTTATACTCCAATTCCAGTTTCATTTTCTCCAGTTCAAAGTACTGAGGACTAAATGTGGGGCCTGGTAAGGGCCCAGTAGGTACAGCAGGTAGAGCAGGCAGAGGCCTAGGGGGGACAGTTACAACAGCCTCACCCTCCTCTTCTGACTCTTCCTCAGAATCATCAACATTTTGCTCCATGTTAATTTCTATACTGTTATCTACAGTTGCTGGAGTGGTAGGTTCCTCTGAACCATCACCCAGACTTTGGTTAGCTAACAATCTTTCAATCAGCTCCATTTTCTTGCCCTTTGTCATGAGATCCTTATGTTTACAGAGCACTCTTAAACAATCAGCAGTTTTGGCTGCCAGGGACTCTTGACTATAGCTTTCTATAACTGACATGTTAGAGGTTTTACTTTTCTAGTGCTAGGCTTTGTGGTTAGTTGCACTAAGGTATCTAAAGCACACTAAAATGTATACTCAATACAAATCCCACCGCTGTACACCAGTGTTAGGCAGAAACCTGTGCAGTTCCCTTAGGGAACACTGCAAAAGATTTAAGACTACAGGTATAGCAGTAAACCCCTTTGGTAGCAGTCTGCACCACCCAGATTTACCTGGTAGCTGTGGCTGAGCAGTCAGACTTCTCTCAAGAAGAGTTAGGCAGTATGCAAAGTATACACAATAGGTACCAAAACACAATAGCACAAGCAAACACTGACCAGAGCTTGGTTTCAAAAGTATATAGTTATTTATTTAAAATACACATAAGTTAAAAACACTCTAGCAAAGAATATGGTAAAAACACTTGAAACACAGTTATAATGAAAGTAGATTCAATCCTTTCTCCTATCTAGACAACTCTAGGTTAACACCACTTAATTAAAACAGAGGTGAGTGCTTAACGTTAGATGACACTCTAGTAGTTTCCAAGAAAGGGATAGAAAAAGCAGAAATAGGTTAAACACACCACTCTAAGGTCCAGAACACTTGCAATAGGCTTAAAGAAGATCAAAGTCACAGGTGAGCAAAAGTCACTAGGCAGGGCCCACTCTTAGAGTAGCCGGAGCGAAAATGTGCCCAAGATCACACTGTTAGTTTAGAGATTCAAAGTCTTGCAAAGAGTCAAAAAGAGTTTAGAGAGGCTCAGAAAGTTTAGCCAAAGTGTTCCAGGCACTCCCAGGTTCGAAAGCCGGGGACTAAATCTACCCCGTACAGTCGGTGGCAAGGGAAGCCAGGCGGAACACAGTACCTTAAGCGGAAAGAATCCTCCAGCGGTGGCAGTTGTTCCAGGCAGTGACAGCAAGGCTCGACGTCGGTCAGGTGAGAAGAAAATCTCACTGAAGAGCAGAAGAGAAAGGTCGTAGCACTGCCCGGGAAGAAACCAGCCGCGGAGTCCTCCGGTTAAAGGGTTGGTACCGACTTTCGCGGTTTGGGGGTAAAGTGTGGTATTCCGGTTGCCGGGGTGCTTGGCACAGGCAAGGCGGCCACGAAATACTCCGAAGAAGCGGAAAGAAGGCGAAAACTGGTTGTCCCCACCAGTCAAGGGAAGGAGCCACTCCGTTAAGAGTTCTCCTCGGTCGTTGGGAAAAGTGGTGAGACGGTTCAGCAGGGCTCCACCGGTTGGTGTCGTCGAAGCAGGTCGGCTCAGCTCTTCCCTCGTCGGATTCTTGGTCCTGTGGCGACTTCTGAAGTTCCAGTCCCCAAAGCCCTGCTTTTATGCAGCAAACCCCCATTCACTCAGCCTAGCTGTCACTCAAACATGCTAAGTGGTGAGCCGGGCGGCTCACCACTTGGGCCAATCAGGACGGAGTGCGACTTGAGTTACCAAGGTAACTCAGTCCAGGGTGCCTAAATTCCCCTCCACCCCTCCTAAGTACCCCAGACAGAGTGGCACCACTTTGGAGGGCTTCTGTGGAGAAGCCCGCCAAAAGTGGAACAAAGGGCTCCACTTTGGGTCAGAATTACAGAGGTGAACACCAACGCCATTTTAGGATCAAGTTTTGGCAAAATAACCCGACCGGAGTTATAATAATAAATATATAAACCGGCGGTATGTTTAAGGCTACCGTAAATAAATAATTAAATGTGTTAGCCTAAAACAATGGGAAATCCCATAGGGAAATATTCGCGGTTGAATATAAAAAGTAGTTTCCACTGCCACCAGCCAAAACTCGATCAGGGGGGACGGAGACGTGCCCCCTCGACTAACAGACCCTGGGGCAATCGAATTGCCCCAGCCAGTACGTCCACAATATGATGGTTTGTACTGGTTCTGTTCAGGATTCAAGACTAATAAAGTCTTTGGTGACTTTACATGCCCTGGGAGACAGTAGTCAGTCCCAGGGTATGGAGTCTATGTTGGGGAGTCCCTAGGACACCCCTGGGTTACTGCACAGAGGGTGCTGTGTAACCCACATCACAAAAACACATGAGGCCCTATGGAGTAAAAGACCCCATAGCCCATTCAACACACGGTTTGTCCAAGATCAATCACACAGTTCAACATGTCCAAGAGTGAGGGTAAAAGAGTCTCACTCTTGGCAGGAGAAAAAAATAAACCCCAGAAATCCAGCAAAGCTGCTGGGGGACTCACTAGGTAGGGAAATTCAGCCTAAACAGAGAATTCTCCCTAACAAAAAGGGAGACGAACAGCTGAGGAAACGCGCTGCCAGCAAGCTCATGCAAAGAAGGACTCCCTTGAAGATTATTATGTGGGGTTCTGGGAAATTGTCAAGTAATTGTTTACACATTTGAATCCACCTGCTAATGTACTCCCACCCCCCCAAATGAGGGCCCCCCCTCAGTTTCTTACCCCACTTAAAGCACTGGGTGTGGCTCAAGGAAATATTCACAATCCTCTCTGGATGGGAAACATAGACCTACAACTAGCACTCATGTATCCATCACAACATGTTGTACAATGTACAATTCTCCAAATCTGCCTTGAAAGCTAAACCCAATCATCACAACGCTTTAGGACATGCTCAGCAGCTTTGTTTGTCAGGGCGATGGTCCACCTAACAGGACTGATATGCACATGAGCCCATTCCATCGGCACCCCCCCCTCCATGTGTCTATCTATAGCATATATTTCACTCTTTATCCTCTTATCCTCCCCCCTCGCTCATATTTAGTTTGAGCTATTATGTGGCGCTTAACCGCCACCTATAAGCCCAAAATATTGCATTGTAGTGCAGGGTAGGAGTGAGATAAAGTGTGAAGAGAGACACACAGCTTTTGGGTGTTGTTTGGTTATTTACCCACCCATTGACTGCCCATGTCAGGTTAATCTCTATGGCCATTCCCACCAACTAGCTGGCCCTCCCACCTGCCCTAAACATATCCTCCCAGAACCTCTTTGAGCTGTCTCAAGCCTTAGCATCAAACAATAGCCTCCCAGTGCTTTTCAAACCCGTCTGCCGAGAGTTAATGGTTCCATTGCAGCTGTAAATGGCGCCTGGTGTAATACAAATGTCTCATCCAAGTGTACCTTCAGCCACTTGACTTATATCGCTTCCATAGCCTGAAGTCCTGTTATAAGCAAGCAACAACAAAGCCAGCAGTTTTCGCTTCAGGTGGTAGACGGGCATTTTCCGAGTACTGACATCATTTGCGCAGGTAATCACTCCATTTTCCAGCTTTTGCGATCTTACCGACAGGTAGCACATTTACATCACTGCTTAGCAAAGCCTATCCCATACCAAAATAAAAGCCCAAAATGCTGGCTTTGCCAATGCTTGTCTTTTTCCCCAGCAGACTACGGTGTGGATACCTGTGGCGGTGAGGGGCGCAGTACCCCACTCTACAGACATGCTTAGGTACTCTGATACTGCTACGATGGTGATTATTTATTTAATGTTTTTCATTTCTAAAACGCACTAATCGGCCATGAGCCTCAAAGCGCTGAGATGACAAAACAGAAAATTACTGGGATACGGAAAGGAGCAAGACAAACTGATCTGGTCTAGTCTAATCTGTGAAATACGTGATGCAGAATATAATGCTATTAACATAACCTCCGTTGAAGCACAATAATTGTACAATGGTGGACAAACAGCAACGTCTTTAGCACATAGCACTGCAGCCATGCGTATGAGAAAAAGAAAAGGTATCAGCGAGCCGTTTCTCCATTCCCTGGACGCCATTCAGCTTTCAATATCTGTTATCAAAAATCATGAAACAAGGTCACTCCTTCAAATAGGTGTAAACACCTCTTCCGGTGTCAGGCGTGCCTAGAAACCGTGTTCTGACACTTCTAGGAGCACGGGGGCGCCGTCCCGACAGCCCTCCTGCCGGTGTATGGAAGCTCTCGCACAAGACAGGACAAAAGGGGAAGAGGGCGACAGAAAGCTCGGAAAATCAAATAGCCGTGTAAAGAGGCCCAAGGGAGGTGTGTGCTGTGTGTCTGGCATCTATTAAACTAAGCCTGCTGGGCTGGAGTTATTGTTAAAAAGTAAACGATCTTTGAGCACCGCGATCCCAACACGAACCAGTGAATGGTTCTGAAGATTAAAAGGCTCCCAGGGACCCATTTACTTGGCGCTATTTTCGATAGAAGGTTCTGGAATTCATCAAAGATGGAGTCGGGCAAATCACCCGGCAATAACGTTAGCCTCCCGGGCCGCCTCGGAAATATCCCTGCTCAGAATGTGAGATTTATTATATGCACCGCACCACGCTTGGACTTAGTGTTTTGTGCATTTGAAGGGGATCCCTAGCGAATCATATCACAATGACCCAGAGTGCACAACCAGACGTAAATTAAAGGGACATTCTGGCATCCATTGAGTGGCGTCACAACATGTTTCATTACCGAGCCAGACATCAAACGAAGGGACATTCTGCAGTACATGTGATGTGACAATGGGTCTTAATACTCAACTCGAGGTTATTAAACAAACGCATAGTCTGCAATCCATTGAATGATGTCACGATATGTGTCAACATCCAACCAGACATTCTCAAATGAAAGGTCCTTCTGGAATCCAGTGAGCATGTCATTAAAGGTCTTAATGCCAACCAGATGTCAGAGGGACATTCTGGAATCAGTGCATGATGTCACCAAGGGTCTGAATAGACAAACAGATGCCAAACAAAGGAACATTCTGGAATCAGTGCATGATATCACAGAAGGTCTCAATACCCAACCAGACGCCGAACAAAGGAACATTCTGGAATCAGTGCATGATGTCACAACAGGTCTCAATACCCAAACAGATGCCAAACAAAGGAACTTTCTGGAATCAGTGCATGATGTCACAAAAGGTCTTAATACCCAGACCGATGCCAAACAAAGGAACATTCTGGAATCAGTGCATGATGTCACAGAAGGTCTCAATACCCAGACCGATTCAAAACAAAGGAACATTCTGGAATCAGTGAATTATGTCACCAATGGTCTCAATAGACAAACAGATGCCAAACAAAGGAACATTCTGGAATCAGTGAATGTTGTCACAAAAGGTCTCAAAACCCAAACAGATGCCAAACAAAGGAACTTTCTGGAATCAGTGCATGATGTCAAAAAAGGTCACAATACCCAAACCGATGCCAAACAAAGGAGCATTCTGGAATCAGTGAATTATGTCACCAAGGGTCTCAATAGACAAACAGATGCCAAACAAAGGAACATTCTGGAATCAGTGCATGATATCACAGAAGGTCTCAATACCCAACCAGACGCCGAACAAAGGAACATTCTGGAATCAGTGAATTATGTCACCAATGGTCTCAACAGACAAACAGATGCCAAACAAAGGCACACTCTAGAATAAGTGAATGATTTCCCAAACGATCTCAATACCCAAACTGATGCCAAACAAAGGAACATGCTGGCATCAGTGCATGATGTCACAGAAGGTCTCAATATACAACCAGATGTCAAACAGAGGGACATTCTGGAATCAGTGCATGATGTCACAAAAGTCTCAATACCCAACCAGACGCCAAACAAAGGAACATTCTGGAATCAGTGCATGATGTCACAGAAGGTCTCAATATCCAACCAGATGTCAAACAGAGGGACATTCTGGAATCAGTGCGTGATGTCACAAAGGGTGTCAATACCCAACCAGACACCAAGCAAAGGAACATTCTGGAATCAGTGCATGATGTCACAGAATGTCTCAATATCCAACCAGATCAAACAATGGGACATTCTAGAATCAGCGCATGAGGTCACAAAAGGTCTCAATACCCAAACCGATGCCAAACAAAGGAACATTCTGGAATCAGTGAATGTTGTCACAAAAGGTCTCCAAACCCAATCAGATGCCAAAAACACTGGTACATTTTAGAAAACCATGGCACCTTGCCAAGTGCACTTTGGCATGTTAGAAGCAGTAGGGCAAACATTACCTTACTGTAAAAAAGATACATTTTCACTGTATTTTTCCACCAGGGCAAATCCCTATATCGTAAACATGGAGTTAAACCAATTAATAAACCCTGTATCGTAAACACAGCGTTAAACCCATTAATAATCCCAGTATAGTAAACATTGAGTTAAACCCAGTAATAATCCCTGTATCGTAAACATTGAGTTAAACATATTAATAATACTTGTATCATAAACACAGAGTTAAACCCAGTAATAATCCCTGTATCGTAAACACAGCGTTAGACCCATTAATAATCCCAGTATCATAAACACAGAGTTAAACCCAGTAATAATCCCTGTATCGTAAACATTGAGTTAAACATATTAATAATCCTTGTATCATAAACACAGAGTTAAACCCAGTAATAATCCCTGTATCGTAAACACAGCGTTAGACCCATTAATAATCCCAGTATCATAAACACAGAGTTAAACCCAGTAATAATCCCTGTATCGTAAACATTGAGTTAAACATATTAATAATCCTTGTATTATAAACACAGAGTTAAACACATAAATAATCACTGTATTGTAAACACGGAGTTCAACCTCTTAATAATACTTGTATCTAAACACAGAGTTAAACACATAAATAATCACTGTATCGTAAACACAGAGTTTAAACAATGAATAATCCCTGTATCGTGGAGCTAAACCCATGATTATAAACTCAGCGTTAACCACATTAATAATCCCTGTCTCTCTTAAGCATGGAGTTAAACCCACTAATAATCCCTGTATCGTATGCACAGAGTTACATCTGTGCATGAGGGCAGAGCGACCTCTGAACGGGCCCATGAGATTCAGAGCTCGCCCTCCGGCACCATAAATCGAGTTAGCTGCACCTTGAGGAGGATGGGGTGCAGGATTCTCTTACTCCAACACCAATGAATAAGGACAAGTCAATGGTTTGGCAAATGGAAGTTCACTTAATGACAAGTACAAAAAACGGGGAAACCAATGGAAATCATCAGAGCTGTGATCGCCTGTCTTGCTTCAACTTCCAAATTCTTCATGCAAACTGTAATTTTTATAGCAAATTCTCGTCATCATTGACGTGTAAAATTCATAAGTTTGACATGCAATTCTATTGGTCGGGACAGGTAACTTTCGTATAGGTACTATATCTGTATATGGTAACAGAGCGTGAGGATTGGATAACTCTTATCGGGTGGGTGTCTACACCCATTGCTCTACATCACTCGTGATAGACGTCACTACAAGTACGATACCTCATTGGTTTTACTAGCTATCGGACTTTAGATTATTTGGTCCATTGTGATTTGGTAGGTTACACCCCTAGACATAAATCTCCACTTTAATTAGCAGCATGCGGAATGGACACCCAGATACAGGATGCCCCAAGATTCACCCTGCCCCCCTTCCATCAATCAGTACCTTAGGGCTATGTGTCAATTAGTTGGCTGAGGATGGCCTCGAAGCTGTAGTTTCTTATCAGGAAAGGTTATGGCATCCTCGGGTTCTGGGTGACATCAGACGTTGGTACCTCTTGGCTGGTCACATGTCAGTACACTGTGAAACTGCTTCATTTTCCATCTATGTGCGTATTTGATTCTTTGTTCGGCCTCGCCACCTGCCTGGGCCTCCTTATCTTGACCTTTATGGGGCAAGCTGCTACGCTCTTAAGTTTCAATTCTTCATCCATGCCTCTCTCCTCCCTTCCTGGAGTTGACCTCGAATTCCTAGGCAAGGGCTGCTTCTTGCTAAGTTTCGATACCGCTCTTTCGTCTGGATTTGTGCTGGTATATGATTCCTGGCCTGTTTGGCCCTACCAACCTGGGCTTAATTCTGCTCTCATGTAAAGTGGACTGCACTTATATAATGTGCTTCATTGAGGCAGATATATATATATGTATATAATTGGCGCTTGCCGCTCTATTCTTCTACTAAGCATTGCAAGCCGTACTGTTTTCTTAGCTTTTTGCGTTACAAGCCTATTTACAGGCGTTAACTGGTTGCATGTTTTCATCTTGCTCTATGGCTATGTTTCTTTATATTTTCACATCGTCTCTTCTTCTATGTCTGTGATATCTTTATCCATAGTGTTTTTGTCTTAGAGTGTTATCTCTTGGTTGTTGTTGTTCGTTTATCTGTACGTCTGTCCGGGCCCTCGTGATGTCACCATTCACCTTCCATTAAGGCCCTTTGGATCTCTTCAGGGGCAGTTTGTAGGTACTCTTCATTTCTTGTTAGCTGTTGGTATGGTTGTCTCAATGGGTACATTGCGGTCCATGGTTGTCTGGTTATAGGCACTTAAACAGGTATTGATCTTCTGATGGGCACTGGGCAGAGCCCTAGCGCGGCTCTATGCTGGTTTATTTGCTCATCATACATCACAAATCTTGGTGAGTATGTTCCTGGTATCTCAAACTGGGTGGCTGGAGTGCAGGCCATATCTGGGACCTCCGCTACACACCCCCTTCTGGGCGGCTTATCTACCACTTCTGTTTCCTCCTTTGGTTTATTCTTACTTGGTTCTTCTGCATCCAATTCTTCGTCTTTTGGGTTTGTACATGATGGTGTGAACGTGTGTTTCCTTGGAGTCCATATTTTGATCACTCCTTTCAGGCTTCCTGCTGTTTTAACATGTTCGTCTTTGTTCCAGGTCATGAGCTGACATTGTCCATTCGGGCTGCAATAGATCCATTTTCCTTCATACTTCCTTCGTTTTCTGGGATACACAAACTTTGTTCCTTCTGGCGCAAAATTGCTGTCCTTCAAGAAGTTTCTTATTTCTTCATCAGTCAGGTCCCTGGGCTTCCACCCTGGTTTGACATTGATCATGATCTTCATCCCAATGGCTTTCTTCGCAGTTTTCTGGCACTGTGTGATGATTATCTTGATAACACAAAATCCTAGTAGTATCATCAGTAGTAAGGCTCCGAGAAACTTTAATACATCTGCCATCCATTGTGGGACCCATGAGAAAAGTGTTCCAAACCAGCTGTCATCCTCTATCTCGTCGGTTTCATCGATCATCTGGTTCTGTAGCTTTGTTAGCATCTCTATCACTTCTGTCAAGGTTCCGTTTTCTTCATCATGGGAAGGTATACATGTGCAACATGATTCTCCTATTTTTTCACAAACACCTCCATCCATCGCTGTGATCATGTCAAGTACATATCTGTTCTGGAGGGTCATTAATTGAATTGCTCTTAGTTCTACTTTAATCGCGTTGAATCCTTTTATGGTAGTATTGATGGTCTGCAATAACTCCCATCTGGTTATCTGCAACCATTTCGTATTTGCTCCCACCTGGAATCTTGACATGAGGATTGTTGTGAACACTGATGATGAGGTGAGACTAAACAGCCTGCGTTCCTGTGGAATTGCATGAAATGCTTCTTCTGATTTGGCAGAAAAGTAATTCTCTTTTTTTATTCGGGATACCAGTTCCACAAATCTCCTTTTCCTCAGGTGAGCACTTGCTTTCGAGAAACTGTCAATATTGAGGTCACTCTTCGGGATCACTAGTGCAGGAACGTGGACGTTCACTATTGTGCATATGCCTCCACAGTTTTTCAGCAGTCTTATGTATGCTTTGGATCCACACGCCCAGTAATGATCCATAATTACTGCAGTTCCGTGAGTCATTCCTGGAGCTTAAAAGATTAGTCCGCAGTTCTGATTCTCCCCCATTTGTCTTGTGCCATTGTTCCTGAAGCAAATTTTCAGGCTTTCCAGTGGCACTATCTGCAAGGGTCCTCCTCTGTCTTCGACCCATGTCAGTAATCTTGTGTGTTTCGGCCATAAAGGTTTGCACAACCTCTGTGAATTCTCTATTGCTTCCTTATATGCTCTATAGACCATCCATGCTCGGCAGATCAGCACTCCTTCTTCCCATCCGTTTGGTGAAAGCACTGTTCTCCAAATCTGCATTTGGCCTCTGTTCTTCCAATTTTTCACCTCTTCTGGAGTTTTACCTTGGACATTTAGATTTGGGTTCACTTCCCATCTGATTGCTGTTCATTTAACTCCAGGCTTCTTGTATCTGATCACATGATTCCTTGCATGGGCTCTGTTTCTCGTCTTAATGTCCTGTATATAATCATCTTCATTGTGGTAATTTGTCTCGGTTGCCCATATCAATGAGGCATCCCTTCCCATTAACTGTCCTCTGGTGTTGTACATTGCATGTGTGAAAGACAGTGTGCTGTCGGGACATCAATTTCTACAGCCACGGAGATCTTGGATTTCCCCATGCTGTACGGTAGAAGTATACAAACTAAGCATTCTCCTTCTGATTTACTTCTTCCAACTTCTTTCATGTGCTGGTACCAAATGTTGTTTCCTAGATGTGCTGTGCTGTCTAGGTAGTCGTTCAGTTCACTGTTATCTTCATGCAGGCTTCTCTTAGTGTCTTCCTGTAGTTCGCTATAACTACATCTCTAAATGCGTCTGCGTGGCTTTTCCTTGCTGGGGGATTCTCAGGCATTCTGGTCGATGGAGCAGGTTTCCTTTTCTGCATCGATGTGGTAGGTGGAGGTTTTGCAATTCTCTCCTTCTCTTCTTGCATCCTTTTTCCTGCCATCTATAAGTGTCTTTATTAGCCACCAGACTGTCGCCGTCCCCGTGTATGGCTGCGTCATGGACCTGGTACTTGTTCTTTGTGTTGGAACTTGCGTGATTGTCAGTACCGTCTCTGCAGGATTATTTTCCAGTTCCTCATGTAGCTTCTTCGCTCTAGCTATGAACGGGAATAAATGATCTATCCGCCTTTGTGTTCTTGCAGTGAATTCTCTCGTAGCCGCTTCTGTCTTCTCGAGGGCTTTTGATACGTCTTCTTTCGTGGTGTTTCTCTTGATTCTTCTCGGTTTCTCTCCTTGTTTTCTAGGACTGATTGTTGGGTAGGCAGTCTTGTACTCTCTGCTGCCTTTCCTTGAGATTCTGCAGCCATTGACACTTGCCCTAGTTTGTGTGCATTCAGTGTGTGGGTGTGTGTAGTAGTTAGTGCTATGTTTTCATTCATCCCGTGCTGACCCTGTCTCCAGCTTTTCTCTTCATTCGTAACCTCAAGTGTGTGTGTACCACTGCTAATTATATTCAATTTCAGTTCATTTACCTTACCATCGGATTTTCTCGGGACTGGAATAACTATATAGGGTCCAGGTGCCTTTGTGGGACCTATGTGTACATTATCCTGTGGGAGCACTGCAATTGGACCGTTTCGTGCACCAATAAAGAATGCAGTTCTGATTGTTAATGACAGTGTTACGCTCACCTGGCTCCCACAGAGGCGTCGATCTGAACTGGACAGCTGCGGTCTCCACCAATGTGACGCGTAGGGCCGAGATGACAGACTGGACTGGCCTACCTAACATCGTTTGCTTGGCCCGTAGGAATATTCTTCTGCAAATGGAGAAAGGGAATTAACCACCCGTGGAGTTGAGCGTAAATCCCCCACCCCCGCTGTTCTCCCCTCTGATCACCTTTGATGTCCCCTCTTATAGTCTCACCTGATGGTTTGAAAAGATGAGCTCTCCATTCTGCATTGAGCGCAGGGACACGTAGATACCCAGTTGCTTCACTGGCTCGAAGGAATTGGTGAGTTCCAGAACAATATTGACTCCGAGATTCCCAGCAAGACGCCGTAAGTATGTAGTTCGTAAGAGTTCAAATGCATGACTTTCACTCTTGTCCGAATCCTTGCAGGTTGCAGCTTGACCCCAGTGAAGAGTTCCTCGTGGCAACCAGTAATATTCTGGTAAGGATTTGTATTATCCAACACAGTTCGATAAAATAATGTCAATATGTAACCTGTTGCTTTCTCCCTTATTCACTGAGAGAAAGTATGAAGTCTTGGGGAATAATACCTCTGGCGGTAAAATCAGGCAAGTCTATTGTGGTGAGGCGGGTTCCCCTTGTTAGTCCCTTTGTTTCACCTTGCTGTCCTTTTCTTTCCCCTTAGGGGCCGGGGTTCGGCGAAGATGCAGTGGAAGCTGCGCAGACCCGTGAAGAGGAATAGTACCCCCAGTGGTAAAATCAGGTAAGTCTATGGGGGGTAACTAATATTCCTCTGTGTATTCCCTTGGCTCACCTTGCTGTTCTTGTCTTCTCCTTAGGTGCAGGAGTGCGGCGGGAACATGCAGGAGGATGTGGTGGAATGTGAAGATGCTGCGAAGGCCGGTGAGTTCAGCGCGGCGCTGCAGCAGGCGAGGCGACACACATAAAATAACTTCTTTCTTCCAGCTCGAACGCACGATGGATTGGGAGTTCAGGTAAGGATCAAAGGTATTACTCTTGTTCTAACCTTTTCTCCTTCTTTCTCCCTTTTTCTAGGAGCTCCAAACTCGAGGCAGGCATGGCAGAAGGCTGGATGCAGACTTGCAGGCACGGTGAGCATTACGCTGCTGGATGCAGAATAACGCGAAGCGTGTGCTGCTCTTTGGGTGTGGTTTAAATAGCCTCCAAAGTAGTCCCAGGTAAGTATTCCTCCCCAGCCCCACCCGAGTAAAAAAATAGTCCCTAGGTAAAGTAGTCCCTTCCAAGCCTCTTTTGGCTTGGAGCTCTTGCAGCATGGTCTGCATCAGGTAAGTTTGCAGCATGGTCTGCATCAGGTAAGTTTTAATCTATGAGCCGGGCACCTATGGCGCCAGGACTGACTCTCCATATGAGCCTGGCGCCAGAGGCGCCAGGACTGCACCCAAATAGCCCCTAGCAAGGGTTGTTGGGCTTGCTTGGGATAACTTAATGCCTGCTTCCGGGGTTGCTGGACTTGGTCTGGGTCCCCGGGGGTAGGCATCATGACAGCCATAAAGACAATGATAATCACTATGCATATGCACATAATCGTGCGGTTCGTAAGTTGGCAGCCCTTCCTTCCTGCGAAGCGGGGACTCCCCTCTGCTGGTGGGATGACCAGGTTACTGTTCCAGGCACCCATTTCAATCATTACATAAAGTCAATGTTTATTCTTTTTCCCCAATACACTTGTTCCCGAACAGTTTGTATCGTAAGGTGTCTGGTGCTTCACAAGTGTCCCCCCTCTTGCGGGCGACGGCTGTCTCTTGATACAGGATTCAGTATCCCTGCTAGACTATGGAAAATAGGTTAGACTAACACTTAGATAAGTCACTTTTACTGTATATATTCAAAATTGGTAAGTTCCCAGTCCACCCCCAAATTGTTTCAGTCCTGAGAACATGCTGGAACCTGTTCAATGTGAAAAAATAGAAATCATGGAAAAATCAAAAATCAAATCAAAAATCAAAAATCCAAAAATAACAGGTGAAGTTCTTGTCTCCGCTCCCTTTATCTGTCCCATAGTGGAAAGATGAAGTGCTTTGACTCTGTCTCCTGGATCTGTCCCACGGCGGACGGTTTCACTGGAATCTCCTCATGTAGTCTCTCTGAAAGTTGAACAGCTCCACTTGCAGCATGATACCATGGAGGAGCGTTCCCATCTGTGCGACGTTAGCTGGATCTCTGATGAAAGTGGGGACGTCAACATCGACAGGTCTCTCCACCATTTCCGGAAAGTTAGTGACTAGGTGAAACAGGACGTTGTGTGCCAGTCGGCTGTCCTCGGGCAACAGGGGCAACAGGGACATTTGTCTTGCTTTGTTGGATTCAAGATTACAAGCCCTTCTTTTGACGTGCACAGTCCTTGCACTTTCCTGGTGCGTGGATTGCGACTACGTAGTTCAGTTTGACCCACAGTTGGTTCAAATGTTCAGTGTTTGTTGGATCTCTAATGAATGTAAGAGTGTCTCTGGTTCTCCCGATAAGAGCTGGGCACTCTTCGATTATGTGAAAGAAAGTGTATAAGTGAATTCATCTATAATTGCCTGTGGTGGAAGCATTTGTGCCCTTATTACGGTATTCTGGCAACACAATGAAGGCTTATGCGATGAGAGTGAGCAGTTGCCAAATTACCTTCTTGTTGGCAGGATCTTGGATGAAGTCTGTGACACTGGTGACTCTCCCTACAAGTGACGGATATGTCTCTAGCACTAATTGGAAACACGATAGTACTTCCCTTGTGATATTTCTGCTGGGTGACAATGCTGCAAAGCGACGTCTTGCTCTTTGATGAGTCAGGATGCTGTGTTTAGCTCTTAGGCAAAGTCTTTGATCACTATTTATTTGAGTCTTGTTTTTACAGACGCTTCAGTGTGTTTGATTTACAAGTTTGTGTCAACAAACGTGTTGTGGCTTAGATGCGCAATTGTCTTCGTCACCCTACAACTGAGATGCATAGAGTGTCCGTTATGTCTTTATCTCCTTTTTTGCTTAGTGGAACTGTCCAATTTTAAGCCACAACTTACAAACGGGTTCTTTGTCTTGGCTTTGCTGCTCATGCGTCCTTCTTCCTCATCATGGATCTTGTCTGCACGTGCTGAGGTTCTTCCCCATTGTCTGTATTTTCTTCGCGGTGGGGTGCAGCTTGAGGGCTTTCTCCGATGTAGGGCTTAATGTCATTGAGAAAAATCCATGCCCTCCTGCCCTTCGATTTGACTGCTGATGGAGTGCAGTCTTCTATAATGAGAGGACGATTGAATCTCGGCTCGTCCCACCTTTTCCTCGTGTGGTTCTTGATTAGGACTGCGTCTCCAGTGAAAACGAGTGGAATACAAAGACCTTGAGCTGGGTCTGTTGCAGAGTCTTCTGCAATGCTTTGTGCTGTGCTGCACCCTTTTCGTCGTCGCTGCAGTTGGTCTGAAATTACAGTAAGGCTGGATGTCATACAGTTCAGGTACTTTGACAATTCGGTTCCCAGGACCTCTCGGGATGGCTGGGCATCACATCTAGCTCTATTTTGTGGAGTAAGTGGGGCATTAATTCTCCTTCATGTGACTATCTTGTGCGGTGTAAGATGATGGTGGGAGCCTGGTTGCTTCCGAAGAGCATACAATGCAAGTGGAAGGCAGTGCAACCATCCCCTCTTTAGAGTAAGCTTCAACTTGGCTATCCTTTCCTTTAACAAGCCATTGAGCCTCTCGCAAATACCATTACCTTCAGGATGATACGCCGACGAGAACTTGTGCTTTATACCAAGCAACAAGCTGATCTGCTCAAAAACTGCGTTAACAAAAAGAGCCCCATTGTCTTATCGCATCACCTCACACACCCCCATCTAGGAAACACTTCCCTCACCAGGAATTTGGCCGCACAGGTAAAATCTGGGTGTGTACATTGTCCTGCTTCTATCCATCTAGAGAATGTACACACCACTACAATTAAGTACCTGTACCCGTTACACACTTGGATCATGTCGACATAGTCGATATGTAAGTGCTGAAAAGGCCCATTTGACCGGGGGATGACTCCTCTCACTACCTATAATGTGTGCCCAGCTGTGAATTGCTGGCAGATTATGCAGTTCACCATAAAGAATGCAACATGCTCTGCTAAATTCGGCGAGAGTTGCAGCTAGATTCTCTTTCGAAATATTTAATGGATAATGTAATTGCTCCAATGCTATTTTCAGTAGGGCTACAGCCATGACTGGTTTACCAGTGCTGTCTTGCCACCACAATCCGTCAGAGGGGTTTAAGGAATATCCTTGACGTTTCCAAAGGTTCTTTTCATCTTGCGGTGCCTCTCCTTAAAGTTCCATTAGTTGCGTCTGCCCCATATTACTATGGGCTTCTTGTGTGGTTTGTGCTACCATCATTCTTTCATGGGTGCACGCCACTTCCACTTCCATGATTGTCACACTTATGGAGGCCATACGCTTGGCTGCATGGTTCCCCCGTGACACAAAGTCTGTCGCATTGGTGTGGGTGGCGCACTTCACAACTGCTATGCCCACTGTGAGCTGTAGTGCCTTAATCAGCTTGTCCAATAAGGCTCCATGCTGCACTGGCGTGCCGTCGACTCCGAGGTAGCCCCTCCTTTTCCAGCGTGCTAGGCCTGCGTGCACTGTGGACCTCACATAGGCGGAGTCACTGTACACCGTTACTTCCTGGTCTGCGTGATTCTCAATGATGAGTATCAATGCCAATAACTCTGCAACACTGCAGCGAGTACTCGAAATTCTCCGTTTGCTATGTGTTTCATCACAGCAACGCCTGTGTATCTGTGTCCATCTTCTTGGTCGATTCTCGAATGAACCATCAATGAAAATGATCTCTTTCACCCTGGGGATTTCCTCATAGAATTCCTCATAGTTTGCACAGTCATGTATTGGTTCTCCTTCAGTGACTGGCTCGGCTGCTGGGTTTTCTGTTTTACATCGAACTATTTGATCGATGGATTAGATATAATCACCTCATAGGCAGAAGCTCTTTGAGCTGTCAGCGTACCCTTCGGTTTCTCTAAGATGGCAAATAATGAGTGCTCGACATATAACGCCATGGAACATCCCATTACAATGGTTGTCGCTTTCTCTATGATGAACGCTGCGGCAGCTAAGCTTTGTTCACATGGGAATTGGCCTCTCATTACTGGGTCCAGATTCCCACTGTAATACGCCAGGGGCTCGTACCCCAACAAGGTTCTTTGAGTGAGCACTGTCATCATAACGCTGCCATCTGTGTGCAAGAACGAGTAAAATTCCTCTGCATAATTAGGACTCCCTAGAACTGGAGCTGTACAAATCGCTCTCTTGAGTTCTATTAACCCCTTTTCCATTGTCTCAGTCCATTCAATCTTTTCCTGTGTCATCCAAGCCTTCTTTAAGGCCTGGAGCAAGGGCTTGGTATGTGAGCTGTAATCGAAGACCCATGCTCTAACATAATTGCACAGGCCTAAAAAGCTCTGCATTTGCTTTACTGTGAGCAGCTTTGCCGTGTTCATGATAGCTTCAGCCCTTTCTGAGGTTACCTTATTCCCCTCATGTGAAATTAACTGGCCTATGTAAAGCACTTCCTGTTGACAATATTGTAGTTTTTCCTTGTCAACCTTATAGCCTTTCTCTGCTAGTATAGTCAGTAGCTGAACCGAATCAAGCCTGCATTGTTCTTCTGTTGTGCTGCAGATTAGAATGTCATCCACTTACTGCAAGACAACGCTTTCTACTGCAATATTGCTCAGGTCCATCTGGAGGACTCTGTTCAAGATGGACGGGGACTCACAGTACCCCTGTGACAACCTCATAGCTCTCCTTCCCTAAAAAGCTCACTGTCTCCCAAGCTCTGGTTCTTTCCAGACTGGATTACTGTAACAGTCTCTTCCAAAATCTACCTGCCTCCACTCTCCATCCTCTACAACTAATCCAGAACAGGACTGCCAGACTTCTCCTTGGCCTCAAGACCTGGGATTGTATCTCTCCAGCCTTGAAATCCCTTCATTGGCTCCCAGTGGATGCAAGGATTACATTTAAAACCCTCTGCATTGTCCACAAGGCTTTCTGGGGCCTGGGTCCAATATACCTTCAACTATCCCTCCGTAAATACCTCCCCTCTCGAGCCCTTCGCTCCTCTACTTCTAACTCTCTCAGGGTTAGTCGTTTTGCAAAAAAATGAGCTGGTGGTAGATCCCTGTCTTCGGCTGGTGCCTCCCTTTGGAACAGCCTCCCGGCCACCTTGAAACTTGAGGAAAAACATCTTTGGTTCCGGAAACTTCTCAAGACCTTCCTCTTTGCCTCTGCCTTTGCCCCCCTTCTCCCCTGTTGATCTGTTTCTTGTCATGGCATTGTGCACGGGGCCACCCTCTGTTCTTTCGGGCCCCGGTATCTGCTCACCCTGCCATCCTCCTGCACTGCCTCCAGGCCACCATCTGCACTAGGGTGCTGTATCTGTACCCATACAGTCCCCCTCCCACGTTTCATCTGCATTTATCAGATATACCTTTCTGACTAACTTTCACCTGCCACTTGCTGGCTGCACTTCCATGGTTTAAAGCCCTTATTTATTATTTATTCTATTTAATATTTATTTATGTTTTCTCTCCTCTGCTTCGCACTTTCCACTCCCCCGAACCCCCTCCTTGCACTTATCCCCATTTTCCTTTCCCATGCACTTGCGCTTTCTTAAATGTCACAGGGCCTAGTAAGATCGCTGTTTTTTCTCTCTCTTGTTCCCCTCCCTTTTTGCCTGGTCGTGCTCTGAAACACTTGTGTACGAGCGCGATATAAATAAAATATCATTTCATTTAATTAAATGAAATAAATATCATTTCTCGTGCTTTTCAGATGCATTTGTCTGAAAGTGCACAACGTCAGATCTTATGAATCACGGTGCAACGGGATTGAGAAAAAGGCATTTTTCAAGTCAATCACTGTGAAATACTTGGCCTGGACTGGTATATTACATAAAATTGTAGATGGATTAGGGACTAGAGGGAACTCGGCTTCAACAATATCGTTTAATGCTCTTAAATCTTGGATTAGACGCCAAGACCCTCCCTTTGATTTCTTGACAGGATAAATCACTGTATTACATGGTGACTCTGACGTCACTAGGATGCCCTGTTCCATCATGGCGGAAATGGTCTTCCCGATCCCTTCATCTGCCTCCCTGGACATGGGATATTGTCTTGCTCTTGGTAAAATTTCTCCTGGTTTCAGCTTAATTTTCACTTCTCACACTCCCTTCAGGAGGCCTACGTCATAAGGTCCTGTAGTCCATACTGAGACAGGTACTTGGGCCATGTCATCATCAAAGTATTTAGGACGTATTAGTGCCAACATCATTCTCTGAGGCACTTCTCTTTTAATCATTTTTACCCAAAATATGAGACTCACTTCTACCCTTGTCTCTTCTGAGTCAGGCCGTTCTTCAAACAGATTGTCATCGGTGACGTCAGTCACTCGATACCCTTCTTCAATGGCAATAATCACACACCATTGTCTGCCTTCATCATCGTAGCCTTCAACTAGTGCTATTCTACCTCGCACTGCTGCAGCATATATCATCAAGGGAAATATTTGTCCCTCCTTCATGCATTGGTATTGTCAGCCTGAATAGAAATTCGTCACGGGTTCTCCTGGGCATGTCTGCAAGGCCTGGTAATCCTGCCATAAGTACACGTATGCCATATGTGAAAACCTCAGGTTCCAGCGGTATAGCTCTCATGGCTCTCTGCCCTGAATAGGCTCTGATCATATCACACACATTTGAATAATGCATTCCCAGAGTAAAGCATACTATGCCCTCCTCTGTAAACGAGATGGTCATATTCAATTTTGTCATTAAATCTCGACCCAAAATGTTTACTGGGGTCTGACCTGAATACAACAAAGGTACATTCATTTTGCATTCCCCTATGGAGACTGGGAGTGCGTCTGTAAAGGGAGATCGACTGTGAGCTCCTGTAAAACTCTGAGTATCTATAGCCTCGCCGGACAAGGAAAACTTGCCTTCTCATATGCACAAGCATGTTGCCCCCGTGTCAACTAAGAAGGAATATTCTTTACCCCCTATGGCGACATTCACCGTAGGTTCCCTATTCGGGTCTGGTGTCACTGATAGGATAGAGCACATCAGGGTTCCCAGTGAGCTGTCCTAGTTCATATATAAGTTCAGCCCACTGTACACTTATGGATTCTCCCCATTCCCAGGGTTGCCTCCCCTTCCGGAGTTTGTGCCCTGAGACATTTGTGGTGGTGTCTGTTGGAATTGCCCTTGCGGCTAGTTCCCCATGCTCGGTGTTTGAACTCCCTGCTGCGCACCCTGCTGCATGCCTGGTGCTTGCTGCTGCACTGTGTGATTCTGTGCACCGCCCTGTTGGGAGATTGCAGGCGGATTCACTGTGCCTGCTCCCATTCCTTGGATATTTTAGGTGCACCTTGGCTTCTGCACAAGCCAGCCACATGCCCTGTCATTCCACACAGCCAACATACTGGCGGTGGTCGGACTATTTGTCCATTTGACATATCTGGATTTCCCATTTGCACGTTTTGAAAACCTCCTTGATTCCCTTGGAAACCTCCCTGATTACTCTGCCATCCTCTTCCTCTAAATCCCCTTCCCCTCGGGGACAATCCTACGTTACCCTGGTTGTTCTGCTGTGAGTTGGTCACCTGCTGTGCATTCTGTTCAGCTGGGCTAGTCAGCATGGCTCCTTCCAGAGCATACTTTGATCATTTCCTTTGCACCAGCTTCGCTTCCTCACCTTTCCGCGTGACCTCCTTTTTCTGATTCTTTTCTTGCAACAATCTACAGTAATGTGCAATAGTTAACTATATTTCAGCCCAAGGTTTGGCCTCAACTCCTACCAATTTCTTGAGTTGTTTCTGCACTGGTTCTGGCAATCCTTGGCATAAAATGTGGTAATACACAGGTATGGATTTTGTCCAAGATTCATGCGTTTCGAGCACCCACGTGTCTTGGAAATTCTGGATATAAATCAAAGGATCTTCTGACTCCTTCATTTTGCGAGTCATTATAGCTACCATATCGGAAGTGTCTGGGTAAAGAACTCATAGCGCTTTCCATACTGCTTCTCTACAATTGTTGAATGGTGCTCCGTTGTGAACAGTGTTAATTGTGGTAACACCAGGGTACCCAGTCCATGCCCATACATCGTCTGCTCTCTCACCAAGTATGGCAATCAGGAGACCTTTAATGTCCCCTATAGCTAACGTGAGAACCCCTGTCATCTTTTCTAACTTGTGTATCCACTTCCCAGCTCCCGATGTCAGCATTGGAAGCTTGTTTTTCAAGTTCTCTCGATCCATGTGTGGCCATGGAATATATTGCGGTCTTGTTCCCCCTTTTCTAGCAGCGGAAATTGGAATGCGCAGCCTTCTTTCTCCTTCCCCATAATTCTTCTGTCTATCACTGGGGTAACATTCCTGCATCGCCGTCTGCCTGGCAATGTCCTTAATCTGTCTACATAGGCGGGTGTTGGCACCCCCTTCTGACCATGGGGTGTTCCTTCATGCCGGTCAGGCTGCACGGCAGACTCTGATGTCCTAGGTGTGCACTTGCTAGCATCTGACCATCATACCCCTTTGTCCCTTGGGAGCCACTTTTCGCGCCGTCTCCCTTCTTCATTTGTCTCACGCTCTGTTTCCTATCCGGTGTCGGACATTGATTGTTCCCAATTCATGCAACTCCTTGTGTCATCATCATTTTTACTGATTTCCAGTCTGTCCAGGGACAGTCTCCTGCTCCCACTACTTCGTGAGACATCCTCAGTGTCATACAGCTGAGTGCTTTCTAAGTGCTCTTCTTCCCTTTCCCTTTGGGATACTCGTTCTAACCCCATTTCATCATATATTTTATCGATCGTTTCCCTGATGATTCTGGTGTTGAAGTCATCCTCAATATTCGTCCCGTTATTGCCTGGTACTGAATCGTACGCAGGGAATAATTCTTCAATGTCTTCACATTCTACAACAGGATTGGGTTTTTTAACTTCCCACTCCAGATATTCAAGATCGCGTGCCCTCTATCTACGCTTACGTTCAATATCATCATCAAATTCTTTGCGTTTCCTCGCCTCTTTCTATGTTCATTTGCCCTTCTAACTTCCTCATCTTCTCATCTCTTTATTCTTCTTTCATGTTCTCTTTGCTCTTCTTCCAACATTTGCAGGTTCTGCCTGTATTTGTCATAGGCTGCGCACTGCTTGCAACTGAGCAGCTTCCCTTGCTCTTCGCGATATAGCTGTTCTTTCCTCTTTATTCTTTCATTCCTTACTTCCTTTTCCTTCTCTTTCTCCCTTCTCTGTGCCTCATAAGACCTCTCTCGATCTCACATCACCACTTCCTTTACCGTTGAGTTTCAACAATATCTGTCCTCCCATCCATTCGTCTTTTGCGAATGCTATCTCATCAGTTCGGTCTTCACTTCCTTTCCATTTCGTTGCCTCTCTCTCTTTATCGAGAGGTGCATTTGTCTGTGCCTGATCCTTCTTTTCATCATCGCGTCTCTCCTTGTCCCTCGGGACTGCAGAGGTGAGATTCTTATCCTGATCCTTCCCTTTATCTTCGTCACTACTGTACGTAGGTGACTCATATGCGGGGCTGCTGTACCCTGTAGCTGCCTTGAGCTATCTTAATGGGTAGAGTCCCTCTGACTTACTTCCCTCGGTTTCTGTTTCAGGCGGGCTGGTGGCACGGTAGGTGTCTCACCCCCCTCCGTGCATACATTTAATATCCAGTCTGCAGGTGGCTCTTCCTCCTTCGACTGTTCAAACATTTTCCAAAGTTCTAGAACAGCGAGGCGTTTTTCTGATTTCTTGCCTGTATATGTGGCATGCAAGTAAGTCGTCATATGCTGTAAGACGGCTTTAGATAAGGACCCATTCTGTGGCCACGGCATAAACATCTTATGGGCGGTACCCTTAACCCACTCTGTACTGTATTTCTTAAGCTTGGGTGATGTTTAGGCAATTGTTTACATAAGTGTGGTAGCGGAGTAATATCTTCCATGCTTAAATCTGTTCTAGAAATACTTTCATGCAACTTCACCACACCCAACAATATGAGCGAGCACCAAATATCGCAACCTCCAATCCAATCTTTTCCCGCCAAATTTTAAATCACCAATTTACTTCAAAAACATCAATTCATGTGCGATTCCCTCTCAACTATTGAATCACATAAAACACTATTTGATTTCGACCAGTACAAGACAACATTTCTTACATGTGACATAAAACACAACAGGTACAACAGACATTTGACAGACTAGACAGACACCAGCTGGACACAAATATCTCTGCTTTCTATTTAATACCCCGACATGGAGTTTTAACAAACTCCTTTTACGACATCTTTAATCGTCGTAGTAGCCTAATCTTTCCCTATTATGTGGGACTATGAGTTCACGTTTCTTCTGACCGCTATATTAAAGTGCAGGAACGGAACAAGGCGTATCCTCTCTCTCTCCTCAGGTGTCTGCCCTGGTATCCTCTGTTTTCTCTCGGGTGTCTATCCCGTAACCTCTGTTTTCTCTCCGGTGTCTATCCCGGTAACCTCTGTTTTCTCTCGGGTGTCTATCCCGGTAACCTCTGTTTTCTTAATTATTCTCGAGTCATTATCCCCTTATATATATAGACAGTCTTCTCTACTTCTGATTATTTTGTTTATTCCCCCTCCCTCCGTTACCTTTTCCCTTACTTTTTCTATTGCTTAAAGACATTTGCCAAAGCATCAATTTTCATTTCACTCACCGCTCGCATCGTTCCTCTTTGTGTCTTCGGGATCAAGGCCTCCGTTACCACCTTCTTTTGTCTGATTCACAGCCTGTAGGAAAGGAAGGGTTTGTTTTTAAAACGGGTTCTTTAAACCCACTGCATTTTCTTTTAACATTATTACGCTATCATTGTCCACGGGAAGCTTCACAGTGTATTCAGCCAAAATAGCGAAGGGCTTGTGATATTGCTGAAGACCTAGAGTTACTTCGTGTTGACGGTCAATAGGTGTTTTATCAATAATCAAAATTCAATAGTTGATGGTCAAAACCATCCTCTGCTACCAAGTGTGCATGAGGGTGGAGCGACCTATGAATGGACCCATGAGATTCAGAGCTCACCCTCCGGCACCATAAGTCAAGATAGCTGCACCTTGAGGAGGATTGGGTGCAGGATTCTCTTACTCCAACACCAATGAATAAGGACAAGTCAATGGTTTGGCAAATGGAAGTTCGTTTAATGACAAGTACAAAAAACGGGGAAACAAATGGAAATCATCAGAGCTGCGATCGCCTGTCTCGCTTCAACTTCCCAATTCTTCATGCAAACAGTAATTTCTATAGCAAATTCTCGTCATCGTTGACGTGTAAAACTCATTAGTTTGACATGCAATTCTATTGGTCGGAAAGGTAACTTAAGTATAGGTACTATATCTGTATATGGTAACAGAGCGTGAGGATTGGATAACTCTTATCGGGTGGGCATCTACGCCCACCCCTCTACATCACTCGTGATAGACTTCACTACAAGTACGAGGTCTCATTGGCTTTACTAGCTATAGGACCCTAGATTATTTGGTCCATTGTGATTGGGTAGGTTACACCCCTAGACATAAAACTCCACTTTAATTAGCAGCAATCAGAATGGACACCCAGATGTGGCGTGTCCCAAGATTCACCCTGCCTCTCTTCCATCAATCAGTACCTTAGGGCTATGTGTCAATTAGTTAGCTAGCTAAGGATGGCCTCGAAGCTGTAGCTTCTTATCAGGAAAAGTTATGGCATCCTCGGGTTCTGGGTGACTTCAGATGTTGGTACCTCTTCGCTCTTGGCTGGTCACGTGTCAGTACACTGCGAAGCTGCTTCATTTTCCATCTATTTGCGTATTTGTTTCTTTGTTCGGCCTCACCACCTGCCTGGGCCTCCTTATCTTGACCTTCATGGGGCAGGCTTCTACGCTCTTAAGTTTCAATTCTTCGTCGATGCTGCTCTCCTCCCTTCCTGGAGCTGACCTCGAATTCCTAGGCATGGGCTGCTACTTGCTAAGTTTCGATTCCGATCTTTCGTCTGGTTTTGTGCTGGTATATGAATCCTGGACTGTTTGGCCCTGCCAACCTGGGATTAATTCTGCTTTCATGTAGAGTGGACTTTACTTAGATAATGTGCTTCATTGAGGTAGATATATATATGTATATAGTTGGAGCTTGCCACTCTATTCTTCTACTAAGCATTGCAACTGTACTGTTTTCTTAGCTTCTTGCGTTACAACCCTATTTACAGGTATTAACTAGTTGCATGTTTTCATCTTGCTCTATGGCTATGTTTCTTTATATTGTCACATTGTCTCTTTTTCTATGTCTGTGATATCTTTATCGATAGTATTTTCGTTTTAGAGTGTTATCCCTTGCTTGTTGTTCGTTCATCTGTACGTCTGCCGGGCCCCTGTGAGGTCACCATTCGCCTTCCACTAAGGCCCTTTGGATCTCTTCAGGGACAGTTTGTAGGTACTCTTCATTTCGTGTCAGCTGTTGGTATGGTTGTCTCAATGGGTACCTTGCTGCCCATGGTTGTCTGGTTGTAGGCACTTCAACAGGTATTGCTCTTCTGATGGGCACTGGGCAGAGCCCTAGCACGGCTCTCTGCTGGTATATTGGCTCATCATATGTCACAAATCTTGGCAAGTATGTTTCTGGTATCTCAAACTGGGTGGCTGGAGTGCAGGCCATATCTAGGACCTCCTCTACACACCCATTAATAATCGCTGTATCATAACATGGAGTTAAACCCATTAATAATCCCTGCACCTTAGACCAGATTCACAAAGCCTAAAACTGCAGTAAATCTGGAGATTCCTGGAGCATCCCTGATCTGCGCCTGCTGCCTTATGCCATATAGCCAAAGTATAAAAATGGAGGAAATATGGAGATTCCTTGAGCATAGCTGATCTACGCCTGCGCCCTTTGGGCATATACCCAAAGCCTACACCTAGAAAAAATCTGGATATTCCTAGAGCATCTCTGATCTGTGCCTGCTGCCTTACACCTGATTCACAAAGCCTAAAACTGGAGCAAATCTGGAGATTCCTCGAATATCTCTGATCTGCACCTGCTACCTTATGCCATATACCCAAAGCCTAAAACTAGAGCAAATCTGGAGATTCCTGCAGCATCTCTGATCTGCGCCTGCTGCCTTGTGCCATATACCCAAAGCCTAAAACTAGAGTAAATCCTGAGATTCCTGGAGCATCTCTGATCTGCACCTGCAACCTTATGTCATATACCTAAAGCCTAAAACTAGAGCAAATCTGAAGATTCCTGGAGCATCTCTGATCTGCACTTGCTGCTTTATGCAATATACCCAAAGCCTATAACTGGAGCAAATCTAGAGATTCCTGAAACATCTCTGAATTGCGCCTGCTACCTTATGCCATATATCCAAAGACTTAAACTGGAGCAAATCTGAAGATTCCTGGATCATCTCTGATCTGCGCCTGCTGCCTTATACCTGATTCACAAAGACTAAAACTGTAGCAAATCTGGAGATTCCTGGAATATCTCTGATCTGCACCTGCGACCTTATGCCATATGCCCAAAGCCTAAAATTGGAGCAAATCTGGACATTCCTGCAGCATCTCTGATCTGTACTTGCAACCTTATGTCATATACCTAAAGCCTAAAACTGGAGCAAATCTGAAGATTCCTGGAGCATCTCTGATGTGTGCCTGCTGCCTTATGCCATATACCCAAACCCTACAACTGGAGCAAATCCAGAGATTCCTGGAGTTTCTCTGAACTGTGCCTGCTACCTTATGCCATATATCCAAAGACTTAAACTGGAGCAAATCTGGTGACTCCTGGATCATCTCTAATCTGTGCCTGCTGCCTTATACCTGATTCACAAAGCCTAAAACTGTAGCAAATCTGGAGATTCCTGGAATATCTCTGACCTGCACCTGATGCCTTATGCCATATATCCAAAGCCTAACACTGGAACACATCTAGATATTCCTGGAGCATCTCTGATCTGTACCTGCTTGTTTATGCCATATACCCAAAGCCTAAAACGGAAATTCCTGGAGCATCTCTGATCTGCACCTGCTGCCTTATGCCATATACCCAAAGCCTAAAACTGGAGCAAATCTGGAGATTCCCAGAGGAGCTCTGATCTGCACCTGCTGCTAATGCCATATACACAAAGCCTAAAACTGGAGCAAATCTGGAGATTCCTGGATCATCTCTGATCTGCGCCTGATGCCTTATGCCATATTCCCAAAGCCTAAAACTGGAGCAAATCCAGAGATTCCTGGAGCATCTCTGATCTGCACCTGATGCCTTATGCCATATACCCAAAGCCTAAAACTGGAGCAAATCTGGAGATTCCTTAAACATCTCTGACCTGCACCTCTTCCTTACACCTGATTCACAAAGCCTAAAACTGGAGCAAACCTGGAGATTCCTGGAGCACCTCTGATCAGCATCTTCTGCCTGATGCCATATATCCAAAGCCTAACACTGAAACAAATCTAGATATTGAACATCTCCTTTCTGCACCTGCTGCCTTATGCCATATACCCAAAGCCTAAAAGTGAAGCAAATCTGGAGATTCCTGGATCATCTCTGATCTGCACCTGCTTCCTTTTGCTGTATTTCCAAACCCTAAACTGGAGCAAATCTGGAGATTCCTGGAGCATCTCTGATCTGCACTGCTCCCTTATGCCATGTACAAAAGCCTAAAACTGGAGCAAATCTGGAGATTCTTGGAGCATCTCTGATATGCACCTGCTGGCGTATACCTGCTTCACAAAGCCTAAAACTGCAGCAAATCTGGAGATTCCTGGAGCATCTCTGATCTGTACCTGCTACTTTATGCCATATACCCAAAGCCTAAAACGGAAATTCCTGGAGCATATCTGATCTGCATCTGCTACTTTTTATCTGATTCACAAAGCCTAAAACTGGAGCAAATCTGGAGACTCCTGGAGCATCTCAGATCTGCACCTGCTGCCTTATGCCATATACCCAAAGCCTAAAACTGGAGCCAATCTGGAGATTCCCGGAGGAGCTCTGATCTGCACCTGCTGCGAATGCCATATACCCAAAGCCTAAAACTGGAGCAAATCTGGCGATTCCTGGATCATCTCTGATCTGCGCTTGATGCCTTATGTCATATTCCCAAATCCTAAAACTGGAGCAAATCCGGAGATTCCTGGAGCATCTCTGATATGCACCTGCTGCCTTATTTCATATACCCAAAGCCTAAAACTGGAGCAAATCCAGAGATTCCTGGAGCATCTCTGATCTGCACCTGATGCCTTATGCCATATAGCCAAAGCCTAAAACTGGAGCAAACCTGGAGATTCCTGGAGCACCTCTGATCAGCATCTTCTGCCTTATGCCATATATCCAAAGCCTAACACTGGAACAAATCTAGATATTGAGCATCTCTCATCTGCACCCTCTGCCTTATGCCATATACCCAAAGCCTAAAAGTGAAGCAAATCTGGAGATTCCTGGATCATCTCTGATCTGCACCTGCTTCCTTTTGCTGTATTTCCAAACCCTAAAACTGGAGCAAATCTGGAGATTCCTGGAGCATCTCTGATATGCACCTGCTGCCGTATACCTGCTTCACAAAGCCTAAAACTTCAGCAAATCTGGAGATTCCTGGAGCATCTCTGATCTGTACCTGCTACTTTATGCCATATACCCAAAGCCTAAAACGGAAATTCCTGGAGCATATCTGATCTGCATCTGCTACTTTATACCTGATTCATAAAGCCTAAAACTGGAGCAAATCTGGAGACTCCTGGAGCATCTCAGATCTGCACCTGCTGCCTTATGCCATATACCCAAAGCATAAAACTGAAGCAGATGTGGAGATTCCTGGAGCATCTCCGATATGCACCTTCTGCCTTATTCCATATACCCAAAGCCTAAAACTGGAGCAAATCTGGAGACTCCTCGAACATCTCTGATCAGCACCTCTTCCTTACACCTGATTCAAACAGCCTAAAACTGGAGCAAATCTGGATATTCCTGGATCATCTCTGATCTGCACCTGCTTCCTTATGCTGTATTTCCAAACCCTAAAACTGGAGCAAATCTGGAGATTCCTGGAGCATCTCTGATCTGCACTGCTCCCTTATGCCATGTACAAAAAGCCTAAAACTGGAGCAAATTTGGAGATTCCTGGAGGATCTCTGATACGCACCTGCTGCCTTACAACTGATTCACAAAGCCTAAAAATGGAGCAAATCTGGATGTTCCTGCATCATCTCTGATCTGCACCTGCTGCCTTATGCCATATACCCAAAGCCGAAAACTGGAGAAAATCTGGAGATTCCTGGAGCAGATGTGATCTGTTCCCGCTGCCTTACACCGCATTCACAAAGCCTAAAACTGGAGCAAACCTGGAGATTCCTGGATCATCTCTGATCTGCGCCTGATGCCTTATGCCATATTCCCAAAGCCTAAAACTGGAGCAAATCCGGAGATTCCTGGAGCATCTCTGATATGCACCTGCTGCCTTATTCCATATACCCAAAGCCTAAAACTGGAGCAAATCTGGAGACTCCTCGAACATCTCTGATCTGCACCTCTTCCTTACACCTGATTCAAACAGCCTAAAACTGGAGCAAATCTGGAGATTCCCAGAGGAGCTCTGATCTGCACCTGCTGCCTTATGCCATATTCCCAAAGCCTAAAACTGGAGCAAATCTGGAGATTCCTGGATCATCTCTGATCTGCACCTGCTACCTTACCCGATTCACAAAGCCTAAAACTGGAGCAAATTTGGAGATTCTTGGAGGAGCTCTGATCTGCACCTGCTGCATTATGCCATATTTCCAAAGCCTAAAATTGAAGCAAATCTGGAGATTCCTGGAGCATCTCTGATCTGCACTGCTCCCTTATGCCATGTACAAAAAGCCTAAAACTGGAGTAAATCTGGAGATTCCTGGAGCATCTCTGATCTGCACCTACTACCTTATGTCATATAACTAAAGCCTAAAACTGGAGCAAATCTGAGAATTCCTGGAGCATCTCTGATCTGCAGCTGCTATCTTATGGCACATACCCAAAGCCTAAAATTAGAGCACATGGAGATACCTGGAGTATCTCTGATTTGCACCTGCTACCTTATGCCAGTTACCCAAAGCCTAAAACTCAAGCAAATCTTGAGATTTTCGGAGCATCTCCGATCTGCACCTGCTGCATTATGCCATATACCCAAAGCCTAAAACTGGAGCAAATCTTGAGATTCCTGGAGCATCTCGGATCTGCACTGCTCCCTTATGCCATGTAGAAAAAGCTTAAAACTGGAGTAAATCTGGAGATTCCTGGAGCATCTCTGATCTGCACCTGCTACCTTAGACCAGATTCACAAACACTAAAATTGGAGCAAATCTGGAGATTCCTGGAGCATCTCAGATCTGCCCCTGCTGCCTTATTCCATATACCCAAAGCCTAAAACTGGAGCAAATCTGGAGACTCCTCGAACATCTCTGATCTGCACCTCTTCCTTACACCTGATTCAAACAGCCTAAAACTGGAGCAAATCTGGAGATTCCCGGAGGAGCTCTGATCTGCACCTGCTGCCTTATGCCATATTCCCAAAGCCTAAAACTGGAGCAAATCTGGAGATTCCTGGATAATCTCTGATCTGCGCCTGATGCCTTATGCTATATTCCCAAAGCCTAAAACTGGAGCAAATCAGGAGATTCCTCGACCATATCTGGTCTGCACCTGATGCCTTATGCCATATACCCAAAAACTAAAACTGGAGAAAATCTGGAGATTCCTTAAACATCTCTGACCTGCACCTCTTCCTTACATCTGATTCACAAAGCCTAAAACTGGAGCAAATCTGGAGATTTCTGGAGCATCTCTGATCTGCACCTGCTGCCTTATGCCATATATCCAAAGCCTAACACTGGACAAATCTAGATATTCCTGGAGCATCTCTAATCTGCACCTGCTGCCTTATGCCATATACCCAAAGCCTAAAAGTGAATCAAATCTGGAGATTCCTGGATCATCTCTGATCTGCACCTGCTTCCTTATGCTGTATTTCCAAACCCTAAAACTGGAGCAAATCTGGAGATTCCTGGAGCATCTCTGATCTGCACTGCTCCCTTATGCCATGTACAAAAAGCCTAAAACTGGAGCAAATCTGGAGATTCCTGGAGCATCTCTGATATGCACCTGCTGCCGTATACCTCCTTCACAAAGCCTAAAACTGGAGCAAATCTGGAGACTCCTCGAACATCTCTGATCTGCACCTCTTCCTTACACCTGATTCAAACAGCCTAAAACTGGAGCAAATCTGGAGATTCCCGGAGAAGCTCTGATCTGCGCCTGATGCCTTATGCCATATTCCCAAAGCCTAAAACTGGAGCAAATCAGGAGATTCCTCGAGCATCTCTGGTCTGCACCTGATGCCTTATGCCATATACCCAAAACCTAAAACTGGAGCAAATCTGGAGATTCCTTAAACATCTCTGACCTGCACCTCTTCCTTACACCTGATTCACAAAGCCTAAAACTGGAGCAACTCTGGAGGTTTCTGGAGCATCTCTGATCTGCACCTGCTGCCTTTTGCCATATATCCAAAGCCTAACACTGGAACAAATCTAGATATTCCTGGAGCATCTCTTATCTGCACTTGCTGCCTTATGCCATATACCCAAAGCCTAAAAGTGAAGCAAATCTGGAGATTCCTGGATCATCTCTGATCTGCACCTGCTTCCTTATGCTGTATTTCCAAACCCTAAAACTGGAGCAAATCTGGAGATGCCTGGAGCATCTCTGATCTGCACTGCTCCCTTATGCCATGTACAAAAAGCCTAAAACTGGAGCAAAAGTGGAGATTCCTGGAGCATCTCTGATATGCACCTGCTGCCTTATTCCATATACCCAAAGCCTAAAACTGGAGCAAATCTGGAGATTCCCAGAGGAGCTCTGATCTGCACCTGCTGCCTTATGCCATATACCCAAAGCCTAAAACTGGAGCAAATCTGGAGATTCCTGGATCATCTCTGATCTGCGCCTGATGCCTTATGCCATATTCCCAAAGCCTAAAACTGGAGCAAATCCGGAGATTCCTGGAGCATCTCTGATATGCACCTGCTGCCTTATTCCATATACACAAAGCCTAAAACTGGAGCAAATCTGGAGACTCCTCGAACATCTCTGATCTGCACCTCTTCCATACACCTGATTCAAACAGCCTAAAACTGGAGCAAATCTGGAGATTCCCGGAGGAGCTCTGATCTGCACCTGCTGCCTTATGCCATATTCCCAAAGCCTAAAACGTGAGCAAATCTGGAGATTCCTGGATCATCTCTGAAGTGCGCCTGATGCCTTATGCCATATACCCAAAGCCTAAAACTGGAGCAAATCAGGAGATTTCTTAAACATCTCTGACCTGCACCTCTTCCTTACACCTGACTCACAAAGCCTAAAACTGGAGCAAACCTGGAGATTCCTGGAGCATCTCTGATATGCACCTGCTGCCTTGTGCCATATATCCAAAGCCTAACACTGGAATAAATCTAGATATTCCTGGAGCATCTCTTATCTGCACCTGCTGCCTTATGCCATATATCCAAAGCCTAAAATTGGAGCAAATCTGGAGATTCCTGGACCATCTCTGATCTGTACCTGCTTCTTTATGCCATATACCCAAAGCCTAAAACGGAAATTCCTGGAGCATCTCTGATCTGCACCTGCTACTTTACATCTGATTCACGAAGCCTAAAATTGGAGCAAATCTGGAGACTCCTGGAGCATCTCTGATCTGTACCTGCTACTTTATGCCATATACCCCTAGCCTAAAACGGAAATTCCTGGAGCATATCTGATCTGCATCTGCTACTTTATACCTGATTCACAAAGCCTAAAACTGGAGCAAATCTGGAGACTCCTGGAGCATCTCAGATCTGCACCTGCTGCCTTATGCCATATACCCAAAGCCTAAAACTGGAGCAAATCTGGAGATTCCCAGAGGAGCTCTGATCTGCACCTGCTGCTAATGCCCTATACCCAAAGCCTAAAACTGGAGCAAATCTGGAGATTCCTGGATCATCTCTGATCTGCGCCTGATGCCTTATGCCATATTCCCAAAGCCTAAAACTGGAGCAAATCCGGAGATTCCTGCAGCATCTCTGATATGCACCTGCTGCCTTATTCCATATACCCAAAGCCTAAAACTGGAGCAAATCTGGAGATTCCTGGATCATCTCTGATCTGCGCCTGATGCCTTATGCCATATTTCCAAAGCCTAAAACTGGAGCAAATCCAGAGATTCCAGTAGCATCTCTGATCTGCACCTGATGCCTTATGCCATATAACCAAAGCCTAAAACTGGAGCAAATCTGGAGATTCCTTAAACATCTCTGACCTGCACCTCTTCCTTACACCTGATTCACAAAGCCTAAAACTGGAGCAAACCTGGAGATTCCTGGAGCACCTCTGATCAGCATCTTCTGCCTTATGCCATATATCCAAAGCCTAACACTGGAACAAATCTAGATATTGAACATCTCTTATCTGCACCTGCTGCCTTATGCCATATACCCAAAGCCTAAAAGTGAAGCAAATCTGGAGATTCCTGGATCATCTCTGATCTGCACCTGCTTCCTTTTGCTGTATTTCCAAACCCTAAACTGGAGCAAATCTGGAGATTCCTGGAGCATCTCTGATCTGCACTGCTCCCTTATGCCATGTACAAAAAGCCTAAAACTGGAGCAAATCTGGAGATTCCTGGAGCATCTCTGATATGCACCTGCTGCCGTATACCTGCTTCACAAAGCCTAAAACTGGAGCAAATCTGGAGATTCCTGGAGCATCTCTGATCTGTACCTGCTACTTTATGCCATATACCCAAAGCCTAAAACAGAAATTCCTGGAGCATCTCTGATCTGCACCTGCTACTTTATACCTGATTCACGAAGCCTAACATTGGAGCAAATCTGGAGACTCCTGGAGCATCTCAGATCTGCACCTGCTGCCTTATGTCATATATCCAAAGCATAAAACTGAAGCTCATGTGGGGATTCCTGGAACATCTCTGATATGCACCTGCTGCCTTATTCCATATACCCAAAGCCTAAAACTGGAGCAAATCTGGAGATTCCCAGAGGAGCTCTGATCTGCACCTGTTGGCTTATGCCATATACCCAAAGCCTAAAACTGGAGCAAATCTGGAGATTCCTGGATCATCTCTGATCTGCGCCTGATGCCTTATGCCATATTCCCAAAGCCTAAAACTGGAGCAAATCCAGAGATTCCTGGAGCATCTCTGATATGCACCTGCTGCCTTATTCCATATACACAAAGCCTAAAACTGGAGCAAATCTGGAGACTCCTCGAACATCTCTGATCTGCACCTCTTCCATACACCTGATTCAAACAGCCTAAAACTGGAGCAAATCTGGAGATTCCCGGGGGAGCTCTGATCTGCACCTGCTGCCTTATGCCATATTCCCAAAGCCTAAAACGTGAGCAAATCTGGAGATTCCTGGATCATCTCTGATGTGCGCCTGATGCCTTATGCCATATACCCAAAGCCTAAAACTGGAGCAAATCAGGAGATTTCTTAAACATCTCTGACCTGCACCTCTTCCTTACACCTGACTCACAAAGCCTAAAACTGGAGCAAACCTGGAGATTCCTGGAGCATCTCTGATCTGCACTGCTCCCTTATGCCATGTACAAAAGCCTAAAACTGGAGCAAATCTGGAGATTCTTGGAGCATCTCTGATCTGCACCTGCTTCCTTTTGCTGTATTTCCAAAACCTAAACTGGAGCAAATCTGGAGATTCCTGGAGCATCTCTGATCTGCACTGCTCCCTTATGCCATGTACAAAAGCCTAAAACTGGAGCAAATCTGGAGATTCTTGGAGCATCTCTGATATGCACCTGCTGCCGTATACCTGCTTCACAAAGCCTAAAACTGCAGCAAATCTGGAGATTCCTGGAGCATCTCTGATCTGTACCTGCTACTTTATGCCATATACCCAAAGCCTAAAACGGAAATTCCTGGAGCATATCTGATCTGCATCTGCTACTTTATACCTGATTCACAAAGCCTAAAACTGGAGCAAATCTGGAGACTCCTGGAGCATCTCAGATCTGCACCTGCTGCCTTATGCCATATACCCAAAGCCTAAAACTGGAGCTAATATGGAGATTCCCAGAGGAGCTCTGATCTGCACCTGCTGCTAATGCCATATACCCAAAGCCTAAAACTGGAGCAAATCTGGAGATTCCTGGATCATCTCTGATCTGCGCCTGATGCCTTATGTCATATTCCCAAAGCCTAAAACTGGAGCAACTCCGGAGATTCCTGGAGCATCTCTGATATGCACCTGATGCCTTATTCCATATACCCAAAGCCTAAAACTGGAGCAAATCCAGAGATTCCTGGAGCATCTCTGATCTGCACCTGATGCCTTATGCCATATACCCAAAGCCTAAAACTGGAGCAAATCTGGAGATTCCTTAAACATCTCTGACCTGTACCTCTTCCTTACACCTGATTCACAAAGCCTAAAACTGGAGCAAACCTGGAGATTACTGGAGCACCTCTGATCAGCATCTTCTGCCTTATGCCATATATCCAAAGCCTAACACTGGAACAAATCTAGATATTGAGCATCTCTCATCTGCACCCTCTGCCTTATGCCATATACCCAAAGCCTAAAAGTGAAGCAAATCTGGAGATTCCTGGATCATCTCTGATCTGCACCTGCTTCCTTTTGCTGTATTTCCAAACCCTAAAACTGGAGCAAATCTGGAGATTCCTGGAGCATCTCTGATCTGCACTGCTCCCTTATGCCATGTACAAAAGCCTAAAACTGGAGCAAATCTGGAGATTCCTGGAGCATCTCTGATATGCACCTGCTGCCGTATACCTGCTTCACAAAGCCTAAAACTGCAGCAAATCTGGAGATTCCTGGAGCATCTCTGATCTGTACCTGCTACTTTATTCCATATACCCAAAGCCTAAAACGGAAATTCCTGGAGCATATCTGATCTGCATCTGCTACTTTATACCTGATTCACAAAGCCTAAAACTGGAGCAAATCTGGAGACTCCTGGAGCATCTCAGATCTGCACCTGACGCCTTATGCCATATACCCAAAGCATAAAACTGAAGCAGATGTGGAGATTCCTGGAGCATCTCTGATATGCACCTTCTGCCTTATTCCATATACCCAAAGCCTAAAACTGGAGCAAATCTGGAGACTCTTCGAACATCTCTGATCAGCACCTCTTCCTTACACCTGATTCAAACAGCCTAAAACTGGAGCAAATCTGGAGATTCCTGGATCATCTCTGATCTGCACCTGCTTCCTTATGCTGTATTTCCAAACCCTAAAACTGGAGCAAATCTGGAGATTCCTGGAGCATCTCTGATCTGCACTGCTCCCTTATGCCATGTACAAAAAGCCTAAAACTGGAGCAAATTTGGAGATTCCTCGAGGATCTCTGATATGCACCTGCTGCCTTACAACTGATTCACAAAGCCTAAAAATGGGGCAAATCTGGATGTTCCTGCAACATCTCTGATCTGCACCTGCTGCCTTATGCCATATACCCAAAGCCGAAAACTGGAGAAAATCTGGAGATTCCTGGAGCAGATGTGATCTGTTCCCGCTGCCTTACACCGCATTCACAAAGCCTAAAACTGGAGCAAACCTGGAGATTCTTGGATCATCTCTGATCTGCGCCTGATGCCTTATGCCATATTCCCAAATCCTAAAACTGGAGCAAATCCGGAGATTCCTGGAGCATCTCTGATATGCACCTGCTGCCTTATTCCATATACCCAAAGCCTAAAACTGGAGCAAATCTGGAGACTCCTCGAACATCTCTGATCTGCACCTCTTCCTTACACCTGATTCAAACAACCTAAAACTGGAGCAAATCTGGATATTCCCAGAGGAGCTCTGATCTGCACCTGCTGCCTTATGCCATATTCCCAAAGCCTAAAACTGGAGCAAATCTGGAGATTCCTGGATCATCTCTGATCTGCGCCTGATGCCTTATGCCATATTCCCAAAGCCTAAAACTGGAGCAAATCCAGAGATTCCTGGAGCATCTCTGATCTGCACCTGATGCCTTATGCCATATACCCAAAGCCTAAAACTGGAGAAATTCTGGAGATTCCTTAAACATCTCTGACCTGCACCTCTTCCTTACACCTGATTCACAAAGCCTAAAACTGGAGCAAATCTGGAGATTCCTGGAGCATCTCTGATCTGCACCTGCTGCCTTATGCCATATATCCAAAGCCTAACACTGGAACAAATCTAGATATTCCTGGAGCATCTCTTATCTGCACCTGCTGCCTTATGCCATATACCCAAAGCCTAAAAGTGAAGCAAATCTGGAGATTCCTGGATCATCTCTGATCTGCACCTGCTTCCTTTTGCTGTATTTCCAAACCCTAAAACTGGAGCAAATCTGGAGATTCCTGGAGCATCTATGAACTGCACTGCTCCCTTATGCCATGTACAAAAAGCCTAAAACTGGAGCAAATCTGGAGATTCCCGGAGCATCTCTGATATGCACCTGCTGCCGTATATCTTCTTTACAAAGCGTAAAGCTGGAGCAAATCTGGAGATTCCTGAAGCATCTCTGATCTCTACCTGCTACTTTATACCTGATTCACAAAGCCTAAAACTGGAGCAAATCTGGAGACTACTGGAGCATCTCAGATCTGCACCTGCTTCCTTATTCCATATACCCAAAGCCTAAAACAGGTGCAAATCTGGAGACTCCTCAAACATCTCTGATCTGCACCTCTTCCTTACACCTGATTCAAACAGCCTAAAACTGGAGCAAATCTGGAGATTCCTGGATCATCTCTGATCTGCACCTGCTTCCTTATGCTGTATTTCCAAACCCTAAAACTGGAGCAAATCTGGAGATTCCTGGAGCATCTCTGATCTGCACTGCTCCCTTGTGCCATGTTCAAAAAGCCTAAAACTGGAGCAAATCTGGAGATTCCTGGAGGGTCTCTGATATGCACCTGCTGCTTTACACCTGATTCACAAAGCCTACAAATGGAGCAAATCAGGATGTTCCTGGAATATCTCTGATCTTCACCTGCTGTCTTATGCCATATACCCAAAGCCGAAAACTGGAGAAAATCTGGAGATTCCTCGAGCAGCTGTGATCTGTTCCCGCTGCCTTACACCTGATTCACAAAGCCTAAAACTGGAGCAAATCTGGAGATTTCTGGAGCATCTGTCAATTTCCTGTCTTTGTAAACTATAATCTCCTGATGAGAACTGTGCGTCAGTGTGCCAGGCCTGGACTGAATTCCAGGCGCCCTGTGTGTATATGTTACAGCAGGGTCTGAAATGCAAGCAGTGTGCACAGGCCAAGAGCAGGCTGCCTGCCCAGCGCCCTGCCTGTGGCCGCCCCTGGATGCACTCAGCTATTCCCAGCAGGTGAACTCATTATCTGAGTGTTTCTTAATCTTGCGTACAATGTGCAGTAATGAGCAAGTGGAGGCCACGTGGCCTGTCCATGCTTTAGTCTAGAGTATGGGAAAGGTTACCTTAACTGTTAACATCCATTTTCTTTTTACCACTGCCAGTCTCTTACAGCTTCAGATTTCTTTCAAAGGGGCGACGTTGTCCAAGTCATAATATAATAGCAACCTGCTTATGTAGTGCTTGCTTCTGCTATCCTGCAGCTTTCAAGCGCTGTAAAAGGCATGTGCTATTAGCAGTCGAACTTATTTTATTGACTTTAAAAAAATGATGGATACAAAGCTTCCCACGGGCCACACAGGCCACATTCGCCGCTGCCGGGGACCAGTTTATGCCATCTGGTCTCCTGCGCCGACTCTACTGTGCCATCGCATTGGCGTGGCACAGTACGCTGCTGCACCTGCTGCTGGGTTGTGCCCGGATCGAGGAGGCTTTCTGTGACCCACTCTACCATGATGTGCCTTCTATCACTAAGATTCGGTCGCGACTCAATCTTACACTGTGCCACTATGCCCAGAGTCACGATATTGCAGCGAAGCCTGGTGGTGGCACCTCAATTGCTGTGCGGCATTCATCCTCGTCCCTAAAAACAAGGAACAGGGTGCTTTTTTGAAGTGTAAAACACAGAGTCTGCCTCCTTGAAATACAAACAAAAGGGTTGCTTTTTTGTATACACAGGCTGGCACCTATCGAGAGCTTTTACATAGGGCGATGCAGGCCCCTCAATGTCCCCCAGGTCTGCTTCTTTGTAGCGTTATCTTTTATTACTGGGCTGGGGCTGACACAGGTGTGATGTGGCGAGTGCTAAGGGCCCCTTTCCCTGAAGAGTCACAGCTCACTGGGAAGGTGCCATCAGCACCCCCAAAGCCCCTCCTTCTGCGTACACTGCACAGTAAATGTCTGCACCACCTCAGCCTGACCTTTCTAGCTAGTCTGTGATGCATTTTATTTGTTGGCAAGTAAACAGTGTGGAAATAATGCATGCTCATTTCAGGCACAAGATGCTTGTGTGCGAGAATTCTGTGAGGCGAACACAAATAGTGCACGACACAGGTGTCTTAGTTGTCCTGTGCAGGTAAGATATTTGCAAGCATCAGGGTTTTGTAATTGTTTTACGGATTCCTTGATTTCGAGAAGAAGGGGTGTTTAAAATGAATGTTGAAAACAAGGGAAGGGGGTGTTTTAAAAAAATGGAGACGAGCATGGGTACAACTTCAGACCAAGGGCCTCATTAGGACCCTGGAGGTAGCCATGCCCTTATTAAGGGCACGGCTGCCGCCGGTAATTATTTTTTACCGGGTCCATGGAATGGGCAATTACTGGGTCATGCCGACCTTGGCGGACCCAGTAATTGCCCATTCCATGGACCAGTAAAAATCCCCATTCCCATTTGAGCCCAATAGGGCTCAAATGGGAATGGCGATGATGCTAACAACGGGCCCGTTAATAACGGGCCCGTTGTTAGCATGCTTGTCCCCTCGCGGGACCCGCAAAGGACGTCTGGTCTGCCCAGACATCCAGAGTGGATCCCGCAAGTGGACCTCGTAATAGGCGGTATGGGTTTAACGGCACCGGCAGCTCTACCGCCGCCATTAAACCCATTCCGCCTGGGTCATAATGAGGCTCCAAGAGTGCCACCACCAGGGACCGTAGACTATTGATTTGTACGATGCCAAAGACCCATGTGAAATGTTTACAACTGTAATCAGGGTCTAACATCTTGCTCCCACACTAACCAGCACCCACTCCACAATGGCATCCTCCACTGGCCTGAGGCAAATCAAGCACTCACTAGAGGCTCCAGCCTATCACCCTCTTATGCCACTGCACTACCTCCACACAAACCCTCGCGCAGGTAATAGGTTCTAACTTGGCGGACACCAACGCCCTGCAAACCGCTAATGCAGGCCACCACATGTGAAACGCAAGCAATCGGGCAACAAAAGAACAGCCTACCCTGCTGTGATCACCCAATAGCAGCCTATGCTCTGCTGCCACTAACCCGTCCATAATGGCAGCACTTAAGCTGCAGGATCGGACACACCAGTCAACCATGCAAGCAGCAAATCCTGTGCTATGACCCAGGACATAACTTAACTTGACATAACATAGAGCAGATACAAGGTCTTACTGAGCTATCTATCCAAACAGTGTTCTAAGCACACTGACAAGCCTCTGCCTAACCTTGCGGACCGACCGCGGGGAGGCCAAATGAGCTAGGGCGCCTTGAGCTTGTGGTTGCTGGAAACCGAGGAGGTATTTGGCGGATCGCCAGAACAAGCCTGTTGCATCCCCACAGTAAGGCAGTGGACAGTCACATTCGAAAGACAGAGCATGGGACTAACCTGGTTCATAGGTTAGGGCCTACTAGCAGCACGAGAGGGAGAAGACCAAGGGGGGGGAGGGTGAAGGGGCCTGAAGAGAGACCACCCAGGGGCCATAGAGGCTGAGCTCCAGTTCTGGGGGAAAGAGCTGTCCCAGGAGAGAACGTGGAAGAAAGCCCTCATGGAGTGAGAGCTCTGGTAATAGTGGAGTGTTAGGAGACGGCTGCGGGAGAGAAGACTTGTCTTCATGAGGAGCGAGAGCCATTACCACATGGGAGCATTGTGAGGATGATAGAGGGGACGAGTGTTGGGAGACGAGGAAGAAGATCAGTGTGCATGAACAAGGAGATGCTGATTGGCTAGATGGGAGATAGGGTTAGACCATCAAGAGTCAGCGCGAGGGGGACAGATACGCCTACCAGCCGGCGAGACCAGGGAGGTTCCAACGGACCACGATGATCTAGAGTCGGGAGGAGGAACGAGGCAGTGCTGCGTCCCCTAGGGACAGGGAGGTTCTGACAGAGACAGAGAGGAGGGCATTAACATTGCCACCACGATCTTAGTGCAGTGAGGCAGTCAGCTGCCAGGGATACCCCAAAGCTGAGTGCTTGGCTCCTGGAGCAGTTGGCCCTGAGGTGGAAGGTGCAGCCATTCTACACACCTGCTGAAACCCAGAGACATCTGCCAAGCTTGAGGGGTCCAGAAAAGGCCAAACTCACATTCTCATCTGTTTTTCACACTGTGAAAGAATAACCGGTTGGTAGGCACAAAGCCACGGGCACCGGTTATTTACAGTTCCCTTAATTCAGGAAGCTGGATAATGCTGGGAAGCCCTAAAGACTGGTAAAAAATGGGAAATCGCCTATCATGTCAATGGGCTTTGCCACTCTTACCTGTGACCTGCAGTCCACGTCTGTATCCTTGCCCTGGGAGTGTGGGTTTCGGCGGGGCCCCAAACATGGTTGTGGAAGCTCCCAGATGAGGGCCCTCAGGGGCCGTCGGCTGCAGCTCGGCAGATTGCAAATTCCTCCAGATATAAAATACATTACGACCCAGGTGGAGGACCATGGTGCTAATAGCACCATGGTCCATGCCGGTAACTCACCGACTCCGCCATGGAGAAAGGGGGAATTACCACCCCATTCCAAGGTTGGCGGGGTGGTAATTCCCCATTGAACCATGGCCCTTCCCCATTCCCATTTTTGCCCCATAGGGCTCAATGGGAATGGGGAAGGCGCTAAGTACGGTACCGCAAATTGCGGTACCGTACTTAGCACCAAGGTCCCTTTGCGGGTCCCTACTTTAACGGCTGGTAAAACCAGCCGTTAAGGTCGGGTCCCGCAAAGGGACCTCGTAATCAGGCGCTAAGTGTTTAACGGTGCCGCAGCCTTTTACGGCGTCGTTAAACACTTAGCGCCAGGGTCGTAATGAAGCCCACTGCGTGAGGCATTTACATGTCTTTGCACTGCGGCGTGCACACGATGGGCCTCATTAGGACCTTGGCGGGAAGGGGTTTACGCCAGCGTAAACTGGCCCGACCCCTTTCCGCCAATTACGAGTTCCCTTTCCGCCATGGGGATTTTAACGCCTGCTTTTTGCAGGCGTTAAAAACCATGGCGGTAAGGGAACTTGGTGTTAATTACGCCACCGTAATTTACGGTGGCGTAATTAACGCCTTCCCCACTCCCATTATGCCCTATGGGGCAAGAATGGGAATGGGGAAGGGTAAAATGGGGATTGGGGACTTACCGCCCCGCCAAGGTCGGAATGGGGCGGTAAGTCCACCAACCCCCATGGCGGAATTTTCGCATCTCCGCCAAGGACCATGGTGCTAATTGCACCATGGTCCTCCGCCAAGGTCCTAATGAGGCCCGATGTGCGTTAACCAACATTCACCAAATTGATCACGTATGTTGTGCACATGGTAGTGTAAACTACACAAGCAAAACAACGTGCACGCAAATGCACACACATTGGTGGTTCCCTCCATGAAATTGACGCTAAATTAAAACTGAGGGCCAGTCATTTCGTACGAGTCATCTTTCCGAACAGTGAGACCTGTCAAGTTGTCTGGAGTTTGCCTGGGAACTCTCTGCCCCGGGTGATTCGAGTGTAATTGATGGGAAGCGGGGCACCGCAGACCACCAGACACAGGCTGAGTGCTACTTGTTTACCCCTCCAACCAAGCCCTTAAGTTTAACTGTGAAGAGGGACCACCTCCCATGGGCCCTGCCGCCCAAGACATCCATAAAAAGCCCTGATGTCCTGATGAGGGCAGCAGGCTTGCCGAAACACGCTTAGAATGTTAAGAGGCTGGGGTTCCAGAGGGAGAGGATGTGACCGAGTGGCTGAACTGCTTACTGTGAAACCAGGAGACCTGAGTTCCAATCATGTGTTTCAGATTTGCAATGATGATGAAATCATATCTGCCTACACCTCAGGCCCTTGTCTATTTAAGTAGACCCATTAAATAGAGACTCTAAGTGAGCCAGGAGGGAAACAGCTTTATTTCCTAGACTGAAAAATAACGAACTGAAAAGGAGCAAAACACCCTTAAAACCCAAACATATACTCTGTTACTAAATACAAAATAGCAAAACACCATCACTGAAGCAGGATGGGTTATGGATGCGGGTGATAAAGTGGACGTCCAAAGGTGTGCAGGGGAGTGCACTTCCATAATAGCAGCCAATGGTTCATATTAAAAGCAGTCAAATTCGGTTCCAGGGAGATGTGCAGGGTACCACAGAGAGCGCACAGCTGCCCAGAAACCGCAGCCAGCGCCCCCTTTTGTCTATGCAGAGAAGAACATTTCTGAGCTCTGGGTACAATGGGCCTCATTTTAAATTTGGCGGTAAAGATGGCGCTAATTCTGCCAGACGGAATTACTGTCACCACAATGTCGTCCAGCAGGAGTCCAAATATCAGGTAATTCTGTTCAATGGAATTAGCGCCAACAACCTCTGCATCGGTATGCAATGCAGTGGTGGACCAGTGGGTCAAAGAGCTGAACATGGCTATATCTTCATGGGCAGAGAGCAGGCAAAGGACCCTGCTCCAGACATTGCAGCATGTTCGAGGGCAGGAGTCTGGAAGTTCGAATTCTGTCAGCCCATAGAACGCCTGCTGCATGGAAGCCCCCGCTGAATGCTCGGCGGCTTGGAGCGCAATCTGGCATGCTGAAATGGTCACGGAAAAGAGACTGCAGTGCGTGAGACACTCATGCGAAGAACAAGCGAGCTGGGGGAGGAAAGCTGTGGGGGTAAGGAAGGTAGAAGGGCAAGGGTGTTGGGGATAAGGGAGGTGGGGGCAAGGGTGTTTGGGTATAAGGGAGAGGGGAGTGCTAGGGTGTTGGGGATAAAGGAGGTGGAAGGGTAAGGGTGTTGGGGATAAGGGAGGTGGGGGGCAAGGGTGTTGGGGGTAAAGGAGGTGGGGGGCAAGGGTCTTGGGTATAAAGGATGTGGAGGGCAAGGATGTTGGGGATAAAGGAGGTTAAATGTAAGGGTGTTGGGGATAAGGGAGGGAGGTGGAAGGGTAAGGGTGTTGGGGATAAGGGAGATGGGAGGGTAAGGATGTTGGGGATAAGGGTGCGGGGGAGCAAGGGTGTTGGGGATGAAGGAGGTGGTAGGGTAAGGTGTTGGGGATAAGTGAGTTGGGAGGGTTAGGATGTTGGGGATAAGGGAGATGGGAGTGCTAGGGTGTTGGGGATAAGGGAGGTGGGAGTGCTGGTTTTGGTGATAAGGGAGATGGGAGCACTAGGGTGTTGAGGTTAAGGGAGATGGGAGTGCTAGGGGTTTGGGGATAAGGGAGGTGGGAGTGCTGGTTCTGGGGATTAGGGAGATGGGAGTACTAGGGTTTTGGGGATACAGGAGGTGGAAGAGTAAGGGTGTTGGGGATAAGGGAGATGGGAGTGCTAGGGTTTTGGGGATAAAAGAGGAAGGGGGAAGGGTAAGGGTGTTGGGGATAAGGGAGATGGGAGTGATAGGGTGTTGGGGATAAGGGAGATGGGAGGGTAAGGATGTTGGGGTAAGGGAGGTGGGGGAGCAAGGGTACTGTTTTGCATGCAGGTAAGGTCATATATAAATATGAAAAGGGGAGAGCACTGTGCTCTTTGAGTGGTCATGAAAGATTTACTTTGTGACTACAGTTAGGTGAGGTATACGTAATCCAATGCCCTTAAGAGAAAGTCTCAATCATTCCTTACTGCTTGAGACATCAGTCCCCGCCTTCATCATGGCCACTGCGGGGCAGTACGTGTTCCAAGGCATGTGTGTCATTATCCTCCTCTCGGGACGCCATGTCGACATCCACCGGTTGGCGACATGTGTGCGGATGTACGCGATGCGCAGCATGGCACGCGCCACAAACATTTCCCCCTCTTGTCTGCATTGAACATTTAGGGAGCCCCCTGACTTATGGAGATACCAGACCCATCCCTTCAGCAGGATAATGGGGCACTCTACGCAGAGGCTGGTTCATTGCACGCCACCCCCTGTGCTGTCCATGGGTTCCGGACAGGGGTCATCAGCCACGAGAACTGGGTATAGCCGAAGTGACCTGCAAAGGTAATGGGATGGGGCGGTTCCGTAACTATCAGCAAGTGCACCAAGTAGCCGTGGCATGATGGTCTAAATTTCAGGCAATGTACATATGGCTGAAATTATTTTTCCACCCTTTGTCTTTGTCCCTAAATGATGTCATGGAATCAGGGAGGACATGGTTCATCTCAATAGGATTTTTTTATGATGATTGTAATTACCCAGGATGCAGGTCCATTGCTCTCTGTGGATTTTCATATATGCTGGCAATGTACGGTTGTGCAGGACTATGGCATCAGGTACCTGGGTAGTGGGTCATGGTCAGGTGTGCATCACAGGTCACCTGTACATTTGGGGAATGTTGTTGTTTCATGTTCCGGAAAAACTTTTCCAGGGCTTGAGGGACACCAATATGGCATGCGCGATCCAACAAAGCTGTGCGAGTCTGGGACCTGCACACCCAAACAAGAGAACGAGAAGTAGAGGGTCTGGGACCCCGAGTGAGTAGCTTAGTTGGTAGGAGTGTGAACCAAGGGGATACAATGGAGCTGTGTAAGTCTGGGACCAGCACACCCAAACAAGAGAACGAGAATAACAGGTTCTGGGACCGTGAACAAGTTGTATACTTGGCAGGAGAGTGAAACAAGCTGATACAACACACCAGTGTGAGTCTGGGATTTGAATCCACATGAAGAAATGATGGTCTGGGACCTTGTGAGAGAGAGACATTCAACCAGGAAATACTGGCTTGGCAGGAGAGTGAACCAAGGCGTGTTCAGTGTTGCTAGTCTGGGACTCACACCCATATATGAAGTTGAGAGCTAGAGGGTTAAAGAACCCTGGAACTGACAAAAAGCAATCCTACGCTACGGTAGCGAACTGTGCCAAGACGCTAGGATGAAGAAAAACAATCACAAGACGCATCACCTGGTGAACTGCCCAGTGACATTTTACATAAGAGAAAAGGGGGCTTAGGGGCCCCAAAGGAATGTGCATAAGATTAGAAGAAGTCTAGGGGAAAGGAGCGCAACCATAACATTGGTGGCATCTGGTATTTATGGAACGTTGTTTTGCATCACTTTTTATTGCCAGAGAGACTGTGAACTTTTCTGTTCGCCGAGAACACAAAAAACACCCTTTCCTTTGAGAAGAGATGATTCTTGCACAGTTACTTCAGATTGTTAGTGTTAGGGACAGAAGTAGGTTTGAGACACGACACTGACAGACTTTTTAGTTTTGAACTTCCTGACAATTTTACTAGTTCTCTTTGAGGCAGGGAAACCCCTCTTAGCTTTAGGGACAGAGAGGCATTTTTCCAACCTTTTATCAGTAAATAAAAGGGTATACCCAAAAACATGCCACCATTGTGTCCGAGCCTTACTTCTGCACCCTAACAGCATATATTATTTTCGCATTTGTATTTGTGTTTTGCATGGTGTAACCGTAGCTCGGAATCAATGGAGCGCTGTACATACGTTAAGAAAACAAGATGGCTAAATTACCAAGACAATCCCACAGTGGTGGAAATGTGGGCACAGTGGTCCTAAGAGTAAGGGAGGCCTCCAAAACCTTTATTCAATTCTTGGGGTTTGGAAAAACTCCTACTCTGCCCTACAGCTATGATGGGAGTAGTCACTACAATCAAATAATAAAGAAAACACAGTCCTAGTCAGTCTTTGTCAAATCAAAATGGCCTATACTAACAAAACCTAATGCCTGCCCTTTCTCCTATACAAAAAGTGTGTAAAGGGAAATGTGTATGGAAAGGAAAATCAGTGTTATGACATAAACGATCAAAGTAGCTAAATCAGTTCTCCTCCCCACATTGGACAGCACGGAGTAAGGCGGCTCCCGCAAACAGGATGACACACTCTGGTTTAGCTTATAAAAAAAAAGGCAGTTCAAAACGTGGGTCGAGACCCACTTGGCCTTCCACATTAAAGTAACTTATTCCAGTTTTCAAAAAGTTCTTTCACAGTTCAACAAAAGTTCACGTAGGTCTCTCTCTGTCAGGCTCGGACCTTAGTACCTGATTCAACTTCACGTAGGTTGCCCTCAGTCTGGATCGGACCTCGCAATCACAGAACTTGCAGGGGTTCCCTTCCTCAAGCTTTATTCACATTTGTTAGGGGTTCCCTTCCCCTATCTTATTTCATATTCCAGGTCTCCCTCGATCATACTTGAACCATTCACTGATGTTGAAGACTTTCGAATGTGCAATGCTTTTTCCATAGACCTCCGCAGTACCACTTCAACTTTCACTTTATCTCTCCCTTATGGTATTTGCCGCAATTTCTCTTGGGCTTGGTAGTTCCATAACTCAATCAACAAAGTTCAAAGACATCCTTGTCTTAAAGCAATCACCTTTAAACTTTGATGGGATTCATCTTGACCATTGCGCAGTTCGTTCTCTTGCCGCTTTACAACAAGACATCAAACATTTCCTGGAGACTTTCGAGTGGGCTACTTCCTTTCGCCTGACCACTGCGCTACTCTGTATCACTGGCTTCACAGTTATCAGTAACTTTAGAGTATCTTTTGCGTCTCAGCATGCGTGCGACCTTCAATTGTGAGCTACACTATTGCAGCTTCAATCTTTCCTTGACACAAACTGGCCTGTCATGTCTTTTGCTAACTCACCAGGTGTGTGTATTTCATTTTTGTCTCTGCGGCTTTGATTCACGAGTCAAGGTTGATACCACAGGCTTGGCCTCGCCTTCTCAACCCAGGAGGGTCGCTGCCATCCTCCACACACAATGCAGGCTTCTTCCTGTCTGGGATTGGGCTTTCTCTGCATATCCTTCACGGTCTCCCGGAGGCAACAACCTCCTGCAGGGACCTTCAGGGTTTCCACACCCTTCACTCTGGTCCCTCGATCGATCGTCCTGCTCCAGTGGGTTTGCCTTCGCCCCAGAAGATCTGCTCCTTCTCTTGTCTCACCTTGCTCAGAGTGTGACTCTATGTTCTGACTTTTATCTGTGTGGGGTGAGCTGATGGGTATCAGATGTATGTGATTAAGGTCAAGTGCCTGATTTTGCCTGACGTGATTAACGGGACTTGTCCAAGGAGATGTGTAAGTGTTAGCCTCTTTATTCTCGGTCGCCTTCTTCCTCAACCCAGTGTTTGTGTAGAAAAGAGGGGAGGGAGTTGGGACGTTGGAGAATCCTATAAAATATGATGGGGTATGTGCACGGGAAAGGGGAGATACTGTGTCTCATCATTGGTTGTCTCATCCCCACTCCCACTCCCCGAAGATCCCTCACCCAGGTGATTCTCCATGGTCCACCCCCGGGGTCTGTATCCAAAGGCGATGGTCGTGCCCTGGCTATCTGAGCGAGAGAGATCCCTGAGGACTAGTAAATGAGCCACCCTTTGGTTTCTCACATAAGTCACATCTAGGAATTCTGTTAAAAGCAGGATCTTAACGTTATTTTCTGAACTCAGAAGCGTTGTAGTAGGCCTGATCTCAACTGATATGGTAATCCACTATGCTGGAGAATACGAGGAGGACTGTTTACTGCTCTTCTCCCTGTGCGCTAGTTTCACTTCAAGAATTGCAATGGTCTGGCTTCTAGAGGAGTGTGTACCTACCACCAGAGGTGGCACATTTGACAGCAAGGTAGGCTGGTGTTAGGACGGTGGCGGTCATGTATGTGATATCGGGAGTGAATGTAGGTTACGTTAAATGGGGGTTATATGGTCGAATTTCTTGATATCTATTATGCCACAGGACGATGGACCGCCTTGAGAAGGGACCAGTTGTACAGCGATAAGCCGAATGAGGCGGGCGTTTCCGCCATCAATATGTGCAATCATGAGGGTCCGTGCTGCAGTCCGGACGTCCTGTAGTGGCAGAAACGGCTTAAATCTGCAGAGCAGTGTGGGCTGATACCAAGCAGTCTGCACCCTTTTGTTCATACACTGCTGAAAAGAGATGTTAGTGGCTATGATAAACTCAAGGATTTTGACGGAGGGGACATGCTAAGGAGTGAACCCTCACAAGAGCATTTCATTCAGCCATCCTCAGATCTTTTTCTGTTTGGATGGGTGACTGAGGTGAACACATTCAGTGTCGGTTGGGTTGAGCTTTAGGTGTGTGCTTGGCATCGATATTTGAATGGCGGCAAGGCATTTCCTGAGGCATCATGGGAGCAGTTCATCCCAAGTGACTGCTGGTTATCATCTGTCTATTGGTGCATAGATACGTTCTGATCGTTGGGGAGTGGACCTGGGGAGAGTATTGAGCACCGAGGGTGGAGATCAGATATGAAGGTGCCCATTCGCACAGCTGAGTGTCAGTCTGATAAATAACCAATTGAGGATAGTAACTGAGAAGGCAGTTCTTTGTGCAAGGAGGCTGGTCAGAGTGTGGTGTCCGAGCATGATGAAGGCGGCAGATAGGTTCCAAAATAGCAGGCGTCAAGCTTCCCCGTTGCTCATAATCTGGAGAGCAGCGGTAATCACCTGGGTTGTAGCTGTTTCTGTTATGCATTTGGATGGATCCCAGCTTGGTGATCTCAGAGCATGATATGGCAGCTGATCTGATCATAGATTTGATTGGCTACCGCCTTCCCAATGGATTTACAGATAATAAGAGGCTAGCTATTGGCTGGGCTGGTAGATGAAAAGTTCCTCGGACTTCAGCGTGGGTTTTTGAAGACGCTGCTGGATCCGTGCTATTTTCACAGAGCTTGGGAAGATGTCTAGACTGAGCGAGGCCTTCATTATTTGGAGAAGAGCAGCAAGGGTGTAGCCTGTGATCTTTTCCAAAATGGACGAGGGAGGATTTTGGTACTGTGAGAGGTTGGCTTTAGTGAGGCGAGAGCCTTGGGATCGAGGGGTTGAAGGCAGTACGGGGTTGGGATGCGCGAGGTGACATTGCTACAGAGGGTGAAACCAATTTAGAGGCATCATTGTGCTGTCTAAGGGGCCGATTCTGAGCTCAGCTTAAAATCAGTGTAGAAAGCCGACATTACCCCCTCCAGTTTGCAGCGCCCCCATTCTGAGGTGGGTGGAAGGACTGGCGGGGAGAGGTCATTCCTTTCAGCTGTAAGAGCTGATTCTATCTCTCCTTGTGGGGGTGCGTGTGCAACACATTGTCTAACACTTTTCTAATTTACCAAGGTTTCCTTCAGCTTTCAAATCCTTTAGATTTATCTTAAGGTTTAACTACCTTTTCTCAGGTGAACTACAGTTCCCAAGAATAGTAAAGTGAAATTGACTTTATTTACCTTTTCTCTTTGTAGGTTAACTGGTGTTGCAGGCGGGAAAATCCCTTAATTAATAAGGAGACCTGCGTACAGTAGATGATAACGTCACCTTACCGGTGCCGTATTTTAACTAATGTTTTCTGTAATGCCAGGAAATTCCTCCTTACGCCCTGCCTCTCCCTCCCACTGCAGCCCCTACCGTGCATTCCTGATGGTTACCAGGGCCGTTGTCCGGCCGGATATCAATGCTTTCATGTCCCTGCACCACATTCTTTCTTTGTCAGAATACGGTGCATTTCAGAAATGTGATGTTCCTGCTTGTATTTGAATTTCTCCAGGGACTCTGGGGTTTCTGGGTCTGGTATGTGGTAGGATCAGTGTTTGACTGCGGCAAAGAGGGCCTTGCTCCTGTTTGAGACTGCTGCATCCATTGTGGAGTAATATGAGTGGCGGTTAACTCAAGAGAGATGTTGGGGCCGGAGAGAATTTTGCCAGCATTTTTCATGCACTTAGATGATGCGTTGGTTTTTGAACAGCTCCTGTGTGTACAACGGTTGGGGGGTTTAACTCAGGTACAACATAATGTTAAGAGGTAATTAGTAACATCCAGCTCCATTAAGGGTTTCCAGCAGGGTATAAAGGTAGAGGTTGGCAAGGTCTTAGAGGTTGATCAAATTGTTTTTGTGCCACCATCAGAAAGTCTTTAAAGGTGAGATGGGCAGACTTGGTGGGCTTGCCATATCTTGTTTGGGTGAGGAGGGTGAGGAGGGTCTCTGAGATCAGCAAAAAGAAAGAGGAAGGGTCCCTGGCGGGATGTGGGTCATAGGGAATACTGAGCACTGGTAGGAGGAGGTTGGACAGCATAGGACTGCAGAAAGCAAAGGACTTGTGGGGATGTGTAGTCCCTTGGACGTTTGACTTACTTGATTAAAACAAGTTTTTTTTTTTTAAATGAATGTTTAAAGGTTTTGAAAAGCTGTGATGAGCAGGAATAAACAACGTTAAAGCATAATACTTGCCTCTGTGTCTTTAATAGAATCAAGACTTCCCTGAGCTGTAAGCCTGGGTAATCTTCATTTCTTGGCTTTTAGAGTCGTTTTCTGTGGCAAATTACTTCCGGTAATTGACAAGGAACTGCTTATGTTAGATTGTGTTGAACTCATGTGAGCATGTATGTGCATAGTATTACTTTTTTTAAAGCACAAAACTTAAGTTTAAAAAAAACATTTTATTATATTTCTTGAACTGTTTTTCTGCTACACATTAGGAGCAACATTTTTACTCTTTTAAATCCAAACAGATCATATATTGCTTTTATGGATCAGCAAATGGAAGATCTCTTACATATTAAGAAAGTGGCCAGGTATTTAAAGGGAATGGCCGCGTATGGCCATGCATTATGAAGAACAAAAGACCCCCTACCATACATAAAAAGGTATAGCAAGTCACCTTGGACTTCCGTGACCTTATGAAGGAACTCAGCCTTCGGCCTCGTTCCTCTATCTGATCACGAAAATCCTCAGTGACTTGCAATATCCTTATAATGTATGGTAAGGGGTACATATCCCATATATAAAACAGAAAAATAATACTGAAACGCCAAAAGATTAAAAGCACCATATTGAAACAAAATTATGAGCATTTCCTTTCTTTAGAAAAATTAAGTAAAAGATAAATGCATTTTTTCTTCATTTTTTTTATTGTTACTATTTATATTATTTTCAGTGTAAGACCATTTTATTTTCAGTGTAAGATCATTTTAGTTTTAGCTCCTTATTTTCTGCGCAGGTTATTTTTCCCTGCCATTCATGGCCCATTTGAATATGTCTGAGTAGGAGTCAACACCATTTTGACAAACAATTTTGATTTCATGGTACTGCTTCAGAAAATCTATAGTTTGGGGTTTTGCCCCCTGACTTGTTTTGGGGGTGTGACGCCCATTCCCTCCGTTCCGCGTCATGCTTTAGAGAGGCTTCATGTAGTGGGAGCAACTTATGATCTGCTGGTGCACTTTGACTTCTTAATCTCACTGCGGAGGAAAATGTATTTAAATAAGTTGCCAAGTTCAACCCCTCATATAACTAAGATACTTTTCATTTTACTTTACAGCCCCAATGGCTGTTAATGTAAACACCTACTCCTGGTGTAGACCAAGGACTGCATGTTGCTTACTGATGTACACTACTACTTTTCAATAATCATGTTACTTTTGTCAAATAGGATTGTTACTTTTGTGCAAGTCGGCTAATGGGCTTTGTAGGCGGGACGGACTTCTGATATATGTGAATGTTAGGTGCATTTTGAGGCAAAAGTTGAAGGACGAGCACTTGAGGTGGCTGTGGGAAAGCCCGACACTGCATTAACCTTCAGAGTTCTGGCTGACACTTACGCTAGAGCCTTGCGGAAAGCAGGCTGTAGGTATCAACAGATAGATGTTGTGTTCAACAGGCATAGGGAAGAGACAATCAAGGGTACTACCATAAAATGGCATATTAGATCGACTCAACCAATTAGATGACTTATTGAGGGTTGTGATCTGCCTCTTCCCAAGAACTGGAACAATTCTGTCATCTGTCACTGACAATAAAGCTGATCCAGCAAATGCTTTGTCAAATGAATTGTGTTTTCCCAGCACCAGAGCACAAAGAGATTGCAGCTGCTGGAGGGTTGAGGGAGGAATACGAGGTCAGGTCATCAAAAGGGACAACTGATTTAAATGCGCTGAACTCAACACACAAAGAAGCTGACGCAAGGCTGGTGTTGCATGTTGTGCAGAGTCAGTGCAGGACAGTGGTTGTGTCATCTTGGGACACCGATGTTCTCCTGCTTTTGGTTTCCCACTTCGCGCGTGCACAATGCAGACATGTTTGGATGATGTAAGGTACATTAAAGAGACAGCGTTATGTATCAATCAATGCTGCTTTCGAGAATCCACAACACTGCTACCATTTGACGCTTTAACTGGATGTGACATCACCTCCATGAACTGCTCAAGAACCTGGGCATTGGTGCACTCACAGAGGAGACTATCAAATTTGCAGAAGTGTGTGTTTGCAGAATATATCATGTGCACAGAACAGACTCTGCTGATTAAGCATGACATATCGTGTTCTCCACAACTGGTAAACCAGAAGCAGTGCCACTGACAAGTGATGCTCCTCGTTTCCATTTGATGAGAGTACACTATCAAGCCATGGTGTGGTGAAATGCCCCACGCACCATGCGTGACCTTCCTGCGCCTGTGCAAATGTGGTGATTTAAAACTAGAGACTATTCTGATGTCACTGAGTGCCATTCCAGAAGGTTGCCTCGGAATGATTTCATGTGCATGCCAGAAGCAGTGTGCGAGTCAACGCTGCCAATATCGCAATTCAATGCCTTTCAGCAACAGAGCCATGATCAAGATCAGACCCCTTGAATGAATGCTATGTAGTTCGGCAAAACAGGTTGACATTGTGTGTAATATAATATTAATGAGCGTTTGTCATTCATAATTAATATTACATTTATCTTACTGACGTCAGTTCCCATTCTTTGGTGTCCGTTATTAAAAGGATTATCAGATTGAAGGTCTATCTTGATATGTCCCTAGTCATTAATCAGACTGCATGGCTATATGAGCAAAGCCATGCACATTCATTCTGGGTTAAAGTTGGGGTAAATGTATAATAGCTGTATGTATTTACACAATATAGAAAGGCTTGCTCAATGACATTAACCAAATATGGTAATTTGTCGGCCATTTTGTTTATGCTTAGTAAGAGGTCAAACGCTCGAAATCCGGCATGGGAATGGGTCAATCAAAATCAGCCACCTACCCTAAGTATGTTAAAACGTGAGGTTCCCAACTTTTACCTCAAAATGCGACTAGAAGGTAATGCGCCGTCTTTTTTCATAAATCCGTCGCCATTGAGCAATACTGTAAGAAACGCAATAACATACCTGCTGCCGCGCAGTGAACCCACACAGCCATTGAAGCCGATGGGCACCTGCACCATTCTGCACCACCCTTCCCCATTCTCCCTTGGCCCAACAAGCTGAGGAACCATTTGCTTCCCTACAACAGTCATACCTCAGGATTTAAAGACTAGCTCCTGATATTACTGCTACTGCACAAAACAGGGAGCCCCTAGACTGAGTACCCCCCCAATTGGAACTTTTGTACAGCAGTGCTAATGTAAGGTGACATATTTAATTACTGCGAAATTCATGTTGAACTAATGTAAGTAAAATGGAAAGAAACAGTTAAACACTGGGTGTTCCCTCTAAGGCCCAATGGTCTACTTCTGTGCACATCAAAAAAGGGCCTGTCAAGCTTGTGTTGCCTTGAAAGACCTAATCCCGCCTTCCTGCAACAAACGGACTCCCCTCTAAAATCCCCCAAAGGAGACCACCACTGGTGCAGCCATTAGCATATCAACACTAACCGAGCGACGACTAAGCTCTCCTCTTCATCCATGTCACACACTCCCACAGCAGCCGCGAATAGACCGAAAGTGCTGCAGCCTATCAGATCTTGGCCTCTTCCCTGTGGATAACATACGTCCAAGTTTCCTCGCTAAACCCATAGAAAGCAGATTGGCCCTCAGGAACCGGGTACGTTCGTCCTGCACTAATCGGCACCACAGGTTTCGCATCTGCCTCTTCCCCTGTTCCACTAATGAAACCAACCCCCTGTTCTCGTACAGAGCCAAGCACAGCGAGGCCGCCAATAGTGGCCGAAGGGCGGTGTGCAAGACCACTTAAATGACGTCACTTGACATTAGATAACATTAGATATGACCATAAACAACATGAAAGAGACAGAACTGTGGATTAGACCTGGGCAGATGCCAGTACCAGTGCATCAGCATCAGTACATCAAATGAACCAGTACATGCCTCTTGTATCCTCTACTCAGAGACTCACAGTGCTCTGAGGCTCTGAGGTCATATCACCACTGATGCCCTTGCTCAGAGCCTCACAGTGCTCTGAGGTGACATCACCACTAATGCCCTCGCTCAGAGACTCACAGTGCTCTGAGGTGACACCACCACTAATACCCTCACTCAGAGACTCACAGTGCTCTGAGGTCACACCGCCACTGATGCCCTCGCTCAGAGACTCACAGCGCTCTGAGGTCACACAACCACTAATGCCTTCGCTCAGAGACTCACAGTGCTCTGAGGTTGCACAACCACTCATCCCCTCGCTCAGAGTGCTTTGAGGTCACACCACCACTGATGCCCACCCTCAAAGACTCTCAGTGCTCTGAGGTCACACTACCACTGATGCCCTTGCTCAGAGACTCACAGTGCTCTGAGGTCACACCTCCTCTGATGCCCTCCCTCACAGTGCTCTGAGGTCGCACCACTACTAATGCCCTCGCTCAGAGAGTCACAGTGCTCTGAGGTCGCACCACCACTGATCCCCTCCCTCACAGTGCTCTGAGGTCACACCACCACTGATGCCCTCGCTCAGAGACTCACAGTGCTCTGAGGTTGCACAACCACTGATACCCTCCCTCACAGTGCTCTGAGCTCGCACCACCACTGACGCCCTCGCTCAGACACTCACAGTGCTCTGAGGTCACACCACCACTGATGCCCTCGCTCAGAAACTCACAGTGCTCTGAGGTCACACCACCATTGACGCCCTCGCTCGGAGACTCACAGTGCTCTGAGTTCGCACCACCACTAATGCCCGTGCTCAGAGAATCACAGAGCTCTGAGGTCGCACCACCACTAATGCCCTCACTCAGAGACTCACCATGCTCTGAGGTCGCACAACCACTGATCCCCTCCCTCACAGTGCTTTGAGGTCACACCACCACTGATGCCCACCCTCAGAGACTCACAGTGCTCTGAGGTCGCACTACCACTGATGCCCTCACTCAGAGACTCACAGTGCTCTGAGGTCACACCACCACTGATGGCCTCCCTCACAGTGCTCTGAGGTCGCACCACCACTAATTCACTCGCTCAGAGACTCACAGTGCTCTGAGGTCACACCACCACTGACGCCCTAGGTGAGAGACTCACAGTGCTCTGAGGTCACACCACCACTGACGCCCTCGCTCAGAGACTCACAGTGCTCTGAGGTCACACCACCATTGACGCCCTCTCACGGAGACTCACAGTGCTCTGAGTTCACACCACCACTAACGCGCTTGCTCAGAGAATCACAGAGCTCTGAGGTCGCACCACCACTAACACCCTCGCTCGGAGACTGACAGTGCTCTGAGGTTGCACCACCACTGATGTCCTAGCTCAGAGACTCACAGTGCTCTGAGGTTGCACCACCACTGACGCCCAAGCTCAGAGACTCACAGTGCTCTGAGGTCGCACCACCACTGACGCCCTCCCTCAGAGACTCACAGTGCTCTGAGGACACACCACCACTGATGTCCTAGCTCAGAGACTCACAGTGATCTGAGGTCGCACCACCACTAACGCCCTCGCTCAGACAATCACAGAGCTCTGAGGTCGCACCACCACTAACACCCTCGCTCGGAGACTCAAAGTGCTCTGAGGTTGCACCACCACTGATGTCCTAGCTCAGAGATTCACAGTGCTCTGAGGTCGCACCACCACTGACGCCCAAGCTCAGAGACTCACAGTGCTCTGATGTCGCACCACCACTGACGCCCTCCCTCAGAGACTCACAGTGTTCTAAGGACGCACCACCACTGATGTCCTAGCTCAGAGACTCACAGTGCTCTGAGGACATACCACCACTGACGCCCTTACTCAGAGACTCACAGTGCTCTGAGGTCGCACCACCACTGATGCCCTCGCTCAGAGACTCACAGTGCTCTGAGGTCACACCACCACTAACACCCTCGCTCAGAGACTCACAGTGCTCTGAGGTCACACCACCACTGATGCCCTCCCTCCGAGACTCACAGTGCTCTGAGGTCACACCACCACTGATGTCCAAGCTCAGAGACTCACAGTGCTCTGAGGTCGCAGCACCACTGACTCCCTCGTTCAGAGACTCACAGTGCTCTGAGGTCACACCACCACTGACGCCCAAGCTTAGAGACTGACAGTGCTCTGAGGTCGCACCACCACTGATGCCCTTGCTCAGAGACGCACAGTGCTCTGAGGTCGCACCTCCACTGATGCCCTCCCTCACAGTGCTCTGAGGTCGCACCACCACTAATGCCCTCGCTCAGAGACTCACAGTGCTCTGAGGTCACACCACCACTGACGCCCAAGCTTAGAGACTCACAGTGCTCTGAGGTCGTACCACCACTGATGCCCTTGCTCAGAGACGCACAGTGCTCTGAGTTCACACCACCACTAATGCCCTCCCTCTGAACACAGCTATAAAGGGTAAGACTATACACCTACTCAGGCACAGCTATTGCCAGAATAAGGATGTAGCCAATTATAAAGAGGACACTGGGGGCTTCTCCTTCCAGTGTGAGGAGCACTATTGCTTGTCCCATCAGGTTTTGCACAATTAACATCCATCTGTGCACTCCATCCGCAGGGGTAGAAGTGCTGCAGCACAAGCAGAACACAGTGCATATCTGTGCAAGGCAAAAACTACAACCTGTTCAGCAGAAGAGTGCTGCATCATTTGCTATGTCTCACATAGTGCACAAACCATGTGTATTTGCAGAGTGAAACTTCCCCCCAGGAGGGCATCCTGCCATGGATAACAAATCTTATTGTTGCCCAAATCACTGGTCCACATTTGATCAACTACCGAAGGGTAAACATTCCAAACAGCACTTTAAGATTAGCATCAACACCCTTGAGATAGATGGGGATGCAGAGTTGTACTCTTGCACCAAATTAATAATGACAACTCAATAGTTTGGCAAAGGGAGCGCTTAATGACAAGGACAAAAAACAGGGAGTTCAATGAATATCAGCAATCGCTCGATCTTCCTCAACTTCTCCAACTAATTTCAGAAACAACATAACATTTATACCAAAAACTCATCATCACTGACGTGTAACTCTTAAAATTTAGCATGCAACTTGATTGGTTCTAGGAAGGTAACTTTACTATAGGTACTATATCTGTATATAGTAACGGGGAGAGGGGATTGGATAAACAATGTCAGGTGGGGCAACTACGTTCTTCCTTCCAAATGGCTACTGTAAACGTCACTAAAAGTACAACATCTCATTGGTTCTACTAACTTAGGACACTAGATTACAAAGTCCAATATGATTGGGTTTGCATCAACACCACTCATACTTTTCCACTTGCGTTTAGCAGCATGCAGAATAGCCGGCCAGGTGCAGGGAGTTCGTCTGCACCCCAGCTTCCCTCCAATTATTGTTAATATCAATCATCACCTCAGTGGTCATGTGTCAATTATTTCTTTGTAGTTGGCCTCGAGTCTGCTTCTTGGTCTGGGTAAGTTAAGGAGTATGAGTATGGCAAAGGTCCATGTGTAGGTGTGAAAGTCTCATCCCTTTTTGCTTTCCTGGTCACGTGAATCGGAAACCGTGAAATCGGCCTTTCCTTCATGCAATTTCATGTATTCAATTTAATTCTGCCAGTCGTTTGCCATCTGTGGCTTATCTTAACCTTTCCGAACAGGATACTCTGTTCTTCTTTCTCTTTAATTGTATCCACTGTTGGTCTGTTCTAGCTGATACGACCATGGCTTCTTGGCATGATTACCTTCGGCTGAGTTTCTCTCCGTCTTTAATTCTCGATTTGTTTGCTGCAAAACTCTCCTCTTGGACCTTTAGTAACCTCTGGTTGATTCTGCTCTTGTGCGTATTGGAAGTATACTTATATAAAGTGCTCTTTGGGGTAGATATATGTATAGGTGGCACTTGCCGCAATCCATTTTACTACTAAGCATAAGCAAGCCTCACAAATTCTTTGCATCTTGCGGTTTTGTGCATCTGTACACGTTTAAACTAACTGAATATCTTCATCACGCATATGGCATATGTTTCTGACATCTTCACATCAACTGCTTCACGTTAGGCTCAGGATGTTGCTTATCCATGGTATTTTCATCTCTTTTGTCATCATTCTCAGGTCATTATATATTCTATATGTCAGTCAGGGTTCTTATGATGTCACCATTTGTCTTCCTTCAGTATCTTCTTGGCTTCTTCGGGTATTACATTCTGACAATTGTTATTCTGTCTCACTTGTCGATATGGTTTTCTCAATGGGTACCTTACTGTCCAGGTTTTCATAGGTGGCGGTACTTCAATAGGTGCTGTTATTCTGACAGGTGCTGGACAGAGCCCAACTGCGGCTCTCTGCTGGTTTATTTGCTCATAATACGTCGCATATTTTGGCGTGAATGTTCCTGGTACTTCAAAAGGGGTGGCTGGAGTGCGAATTGTGCTTGGCACTTTCTCTTTACTCCCCCCTCTGGGCGATTCATCGACCACTCTCACTTCTTCCTTTGTATCCACTTTTATTTCGTCCTCTGGATCCAGACATAGAGGTCTGAAGAAATGTCTCTTTGGGGTCCATATCTTTACAATTCCCTTCAAGCATCCAGCTGTTCTTACGTGCTCATCTTTGTTCCATGTCATTAATTGACATTCTCCACTTGTATTGCAATAGATCCATCTCCCCACATAATTTCTGTGTTTCCTTGGATGCTGAAACTTTGTTCCTTCTGGTGCATAAATGCTGGCTTTCACAAAGTCTTTTATTTCTTCATCAGTCAGGTCCTTGGGCTTCCATCCTGACTCGACATCAATCATGATCTTCATCCATATGGCATTTTATGCAGTTTTCTAGCACTGAGATATTATTATCTTGATAACACAGAATCCAAGCAATATCATCACTAGCAAGCTCCTAGGAATTTGAATGCATCTGCCATCCATTGCAGAACCCATGAGAACAGTGATCCAAACCAACTGTCATCATCAACTTCGTCAACTTCATCTATCATCTGATTCTGTAGTTTTGTCAGAATACCTATGGCTTCTATTAAAGTTCCATTTTCGTCATCGTGCGAAGGTATGAATGTGCAACATGATTCTCCAATTTTTGCACAAACACCTCCATCCATAGCTGTGATCATGTCAAGGACATATCTGTTCTGGAGAGTCATTTGTCTAATTGCTCTTAACTCTTCCTTGATTGTATTGAATCCTTTTATGGTCGTGTTGATGGTCTGCAGTAACTCCCCATCTGGTTATCTGCAACCATTTAGTATTTGCTCCAACCTGAATTCTTGGCATCAGAATTGTCGTGAACACTGATGAAGTCTGACTGAACAGACTATTTTCATATGGGATAGCATCGACAGCTTCTATGGATTTTGCAGAGAAGTAATTCTCTCTCTTCATTCGGCTCACCAGTTCCCCAGATCTCTTCTTTCTCAGGTGAGCATCTGCTTTCAGGAAACTGTCAATATTCAGATCACCTTTTGGAATCACCAATGAGGGAACATGGACATTCACTAGTGTACATATACCTCCCCAATTCTTTGGTAGTCTGATATATGCTTTGGATCCACACGCCCGTTAATGATCCATGATTACTGCTGTTCCATGCATCATTCCTGTAGCATCAAAGATGCATCCACAGTTCTGATTTTCTCCAATTTTTCTTGTACCATTGTTTCAGAAGCACAATTTGGAATTCTCCAATGGCACTATCTGTAGGGGTCCTCCTCTGTCTTCGACCCATTTTAGCAGTCTTGCAAGTCTCGGCCATAATGGCTTGCATATCCTCTGTGCATTTTCAATTGTTTCTTTGTAGACGTCAATGATCATCCATGCTCTGCAAACACTACTCCTTTCTCCCATCTGTCTGGAGAAATCACTGTTCCCCAAATTTGCATTTGGCCTCTTTCTTTCCATCTTCGAGCTTCTTCTGTAGTTTACCCTTGGATGTTCAGTCTTTTGTTTGTTTCTCTCCTGATCTCCACTCCTTAACTCCAGGCTTCAGATATCTGATCACAATGTTCTTTGTTTTTCCATTGTTTATCATCTTTATGTCCTGGACATAATTGTCTTCATTTGGATCAGTTGCTTCAGTTGCCCATTTGAGTGAAGCATCACTTCCCATAAACTGGCCTCTGGTCAGGCACATTGCTATGTGTGATAGACAGTGCGTTGCCTTGACATCTTTTTCCACAGCTACAAAGATTTTTGACTTCGCCATGCTGTTTGGTAAGTGTGCACAAACAAAGCATTCTTCCTCTGAAGACCGTCTTCCAACTTCTTTCATATGTTGGTACCATATGTTATTTCCCAAGTGTGCGGTGCTGTCCAGGTAGTTATTTAGTTTGTTATTGTCTTCTTGTGTGCTTCTTCTGATCCTTAAGGTTTTTCTGTAGTTTGTTATAACCATATCCTTAAACACATCCGCATAGGTTCTTCTTGCTGGAGGATTCTCAGGTATCGCCATCAATGATACAGGCATTTTCATCTGCGCCATGTGAGTAGGAGAAAGTCTAGCAATTCTTTCTTTGTCCTCTTGTATCTTTTTTGCTCTGCTGATGACTGTCCATATTGATTCTGCTATTGTCTAAGCATGTGGCTTTATTTTAGGGCTCAAGCTTGACCGTTTCATCGCTAGATGTAGATCAGGTGTGCTTGTCAATGCTGTCTCTGTTCATTTATTCTCTATCTCCTTTTGTCTCTTTAAAAGTTCAGCTTTCTCCATTTGTCTTTTGACTTCTTTTGGTGTGGAACTTCTCATTGTCGGTTGTCCAAACTTCCCCCATTCATTGGAATGTGGTGCTGCAGTTATTGACAGTAGAGCAGGTGTATATGCACTCATCATTTGCGTATGTGTATGTTTCATTAACCCCTTCTCGGTTTGACCATGCTGACCCTGTCTCCGGCGGTTCAATTCATTTGTTACCACAAGTGTGTGTGTGTTTGTGTGTGTGTCATTGGTAATCACATCCATCTCAAGTTCACTCACTCCTTCATCGGACCTTCTAGGGACTGGAATGACTATATAAGGTCATGCGTACATCATTAGGTGGGTGCACTGGAATTTTAACACTTTGTGCACCAATAAAAAATGCAGTTCGAATCGTCTGTGACAGTAATACAATAATGAATACTATACATAGGTAAATAATTTCTCTGTAGGTCAATTTACAGCACTTATTTCTGGGCCAATATGAGCGTCTCTCCTCCTGGGCGAGGACAAAATTACTATTTTGGCTGCCCATCTCGATCATCTAAGGAAATAAGACTAACTCTTTAATACATTCTAGGTAATATCGTTATATCCCGGTTCTGCTATTTCTGCTTGTAGGTTGCAGATATGGGAACAATTATCCTCTTTGCCTGAATAATAGATTGTCACTTGTTCTCAGAATCTGTAGGTTTGTCACTCACACTTTCCCTCCCACTAGCCCACTCCTCACCTGATGATTCTGTGTGGGTCTTTACGGATTCGTCTGATGAGCTTTCTGGCTTTTCCCTCCAGGCTGTCTTTGTCTTTGTCTTGACGATCTTATTCTTCTGTTTGACGAAATAGGAGCGAGCTCCCCCGGAGGCCACTTTGCCTATAAGCAATTAGCCCGGCAGCGGGGACTCCGTGGAGCCCACCCCAAACCAGGGAAAAGCCTTGCCGAAAAACCCTGGAAGATTGTGTAGCTGTAGTTGGCAGGAAGTTGTTGGCGTGTATCCGTACTTCAATAACCAGCATGCACTGGTAAGTGTTCTTTGTGAATAGGAAATAACAGTCCAGTGCGGAACAGCACAAACAGTACAGTACTTCAAATAACTTGGACAACGAAGTGTTCCCAGCAGAAAGCGTCCGATGGCAGATGAGACGCTGAAGCAGGTGTGAGTATTAGAAGGCAGCGCAGAGCGTGGCTAACAGCGGAAGCAGAAAACAAACAGGTAAGCGGAAATAACGAGAGGAGGAAACCGCGAACAGCGGTAACGGAAAGACACGGGCAGACGAACAGGGAAGGAAGGCACAGGAAACACAGAGAAACAACTGGAGGCAGAGCACAAGCGAGGTGTACTCACGTAGGCAGCAAGAAAGTTGCAACGCACAGGTGTTCTCCATTTTCCGGTACTTGTAGGCAGTACATCAGAAAGACTAGACCGCACCTTGCAGTGACTCGGAGTCTAGTCCTTTTTCCATAGCGCCCATCTGCTCCATACTTTCCATGGGCGATATATGACAGTATGACCCCTTCTCAGCGGTCCTCCTCCCGGTTTACCTGGGTGTAGCCGATGAAACCTTCGGATGAGTTGGGGTGCAGAGATGTGACTGACCGGTTCCCATGAACTTTCTGACCTTGGGTATCCTTTCCATAATACTAGATACTGTAAGGTGCCTTTCTTGTATATTGAATCCAATAATCTGGATACTTCATACTCCTTCAATGTTTCAATGGGTAGGTTACCGGTTCCTCTCTTCCTTCTTTTTCGAGGATCTTCCACATATTCCTTTAGTAAAGAGGTGTGAAACACTGGATGTATCCTTTGAAGCTTTGCAGGAAGAGCCAATCGAAAGGCAACTGGATTGATTTTGGCAGTAATCTTGAAAGGTCCGATAAAACGGGGAGAGAACTTTCCTTGATGTACCCATTTGGGCAAAAACTTGGTGGATAACCATACCTTGGTACCAATGTCCCATTGTGGATTGGGTCTTCTCTTAAGATCAGCCCACTTCTTGTTCTCTAGACGGGAGGTTTCAAGATTAGACTTGGTTCTTTTGTGAAGGGACTGAAGGGTGTCCAAAAGATGGTCCACAGAGGGAATGTTAGTAGACACCGGACCAAACAGAGGAATGTGTCTGGGATGAAAACCGTAGGTACAGAAAATGGGACTCATGCCTGTCGAGGAATGTCTTGTATTATTATAAGAGAATTCTGCCATAGGAAGTAGGTGAAACCAATCGTCTTTCTCCTGATTACAGAAGCACCTAATGTATTGTTCCAATGTTGCATTAAGACGTTCAGTTTGCCCATTGCTCTCAGGGTGGAATCCTGATGACAGTGATCTTTTTATACCCAAGGTTTTGCACAAGGCAGTCCAGAACTTTGAGGTGAATTGTGAGCCTCTATCCGAGACTATGGATTGCGGAAGACCATGTAACCTTACCACGTCTTTCAGAAACACCTCCGCAGTGATATTTGCTGTCGGTAGACCTTTCAATGGTGAAAAATGCGCTAGTTTACTGAATTAATCCACAGTGACCATTATGGCCGTATGTCCATTGGAAACTGGAAGGTCTACAATAAAGTCTGTGGAGATGTGTTGCCACGGCCCATCTGGTAGAACGTCCTGTTGAAGTAAACCTAATGGCTTACAGTAAGCATATTTATTCTGAGCACATATGGGACACGTAGCCACATATTCTTTGATGTCTTTTTTCATGGTAGGCCACCAAAACTGTCTAGACACCAGTTCCATGGTGGCAAGTTGACCTATGTGTCCTGCAGATGGGATGTCATGACACCAAGCCATGGCCTGTTCTTGTAGATCCTGAGTGGGTAAGAATAAACCATCTTTCATAAACGTCAGATTTCCTCTTTGGGTCATTTCATAGTCGTCTATCTTTCTGTTATTCTTTTGGGCTTTCTGTACTTGTTGAAGGAACGTATTAACCATATTGATGAACCTTTTCCCTGCTAGAAGAATTTCTGGACCTTGATATCCTCCACAGTCACTCCCTTGACTGCGGGAAAGGGCATCTGCTAATGAGTTATCCTTTCCTGGTAAATAGGTGATTACAAAATCAAATTGAGAAAAAAAATAAGCCCATCTGGCATGTCTGGAATTTCGGCATTCCATTTTCTGTAATACCTTTAAATTCTGGTGATCTGTACGAACTTGGAAATGACAAACAGCTCCTTGTAATAAGTGCCTCCACTCCTCACAGGCTTGTCTTATGGCCAGAAGTTCTCTTTCCAGCACTGAGTAATTTCGTTCACTGGGACTAAGGGTTCTGGAATAATAAGCTATAGGATGTTCCAACCCATCTTCTTTCTTTTGTAACAAAGCAGCTCCAATCGCTCCTCCTGAAGCATCGGTCTCCACAATAAATGGTAAGGATTGATCCGGTTGTCTCAGGATAGGCGCTGTCACAAATGCTTCCTTAAGCCTTTGGAATGCCTGATCCGTCTTCTGGTCCCAGAGAAACTTGACTCCTTTTTTAAGGAGATTTGTAATAGGAAGGATGATGTCTGAAAAGTTTGGTATAAACTTGCGATAAAAGTTTGCAAGTCCCAAAAACCTTTGTATATCCTTAACTGAATTGGGTGTGGACCACTGTGTTATAGCCTGAGTTTTGGCTGGATCCATCTGTACCCGATCTAGGGTACCGTAGTAACGGGTACCATCTGTACCCGATCTAGGGTACCGTAGTAACTTCAAAAACACATTTTTCAGGTTTGGCCAATAGACTATTGTCTCTTAACCTGTGGAGAACTTCTTTGACGTGTTGACGATGTTCAGTCAGAGTGTTTGAGAATATGAGAATGTCGTCCAAATAAACCACAACTGAGGAATACAACATATCTGCGAATATCTTGTCCATGAAGCGTTGAAACTGGGACGGTGCATTTACCAAACCAAAGGGCATAACCCTGTACTCGTAGTGTCCCAGGGGAGTCCTGAAAGCTGTCTTCCATTCGTCCCCTTCACGAATACAAAGTAGGTGATAGGCTCCTCGAAGATCTAATTTGGTAAAGAGGTGTGCCCCTTGGACTGCCTCAATAATGTCTTTCATTAAGGGCATAGGATACCTGTCTCGTATAGTCAGACTGTTCAAACCCCAGTAATCTATGCAAGGTCTTAGTTCCGTGGTTCCTTTTTTCGAGATAAAAAAAAGAGATGCCCCTGCTGACGATGAGGATTCCCGTATGAGGCCATTTTGTAGGTTGGTTGACAAGTATTCCCTCAATGCCTCCTTTTCAGGTAGAGATAAAGGGAACATCTTTCCAAAGGGTACTTCAGCCTCTGGGATTAGTTCGATCTTGCAGTCTTCTTTCCGATGAGGAGGAAGATTCCTCGGTTGGGTGTCTAAGAACACGTCCTCATATTCCAGGTACTGGATGGGAATTGTATTGACACTGAGGACGGTATTTTGTATTGTTGGAAGCACACAGGACACAGCGGGTTCATTAGTCAAACACTGTTGAGAGCAATACGTGGATCTGAACTCTACTGTGTTAAGTTGCCAGTCAATTGCCGGGTTGTGTTTTCTGAGCCATGGTATGCCTAATATGACTGGAAAATGAGCCGCTCGAATGAGATCGAAAGATAGGTACTCAGAATGATTTGACACTCTGACCCGTAATTCCTGTGTTTCCTGACAAATGGGTCCGGATGTCAAAGGTGTGCCATCCACGCCTTCTACTGGAATCGGTTTGATCTTAGGGCGTAGTGGCAGGTGGTGTTCATTAGCCCACTTATCATCTACAAAGTTGCCCGCAGCTCCACAGTCCAGCATAGCTAAACATTCAATGGGTTTGGTAGAGTGCCAGTCTAACGTAATCTTAACCACCATCAGTGTGTTATTGCTGATCAAAGCTGGCTGAGCATTAGCACAGGGATGCATAGATGTCTCCCCTTCCTTATCCCTGTTCAAGGTTGGGGTCTTTCGTTTCCCTGTTTTCTGGGAGGGACTTCTGGGCAATTTCGCAACAAATGTGTGTTGGACCCACAATACATGCAAAGTCCAAGATCCTTGCGTCTCTTCCGTTCGTTGGCTGTAAGTGGTCCTCTAGCAGTTCCTATCTGCATTGGTTCTTCGTGTTGAACCCTTTCAGGAACTGAAGGTGGGCTAGTGAAAGGTACTAAAGACCGGGGCTTCTTCTTCTCAGCTTTCCTTTCAGACATGCAGAATTCTATCTGTAATACCAATGACACGAGTTCCTGAAATGAAGCAGGTCTGGCTACTCTGGCCAGTTCGTCCTTTATATCTTCATGCAGACCTCGACGGAAAATTGCCTGCTGTGCCGTTTCTGGCCAACCTGCTTCACTTGCCACCTTCTGAAAACAGGTAACATATGTCTGTATGTCTGAGTTTCCTTGGCGTATGTCTAACAGGTTTTCAAAGGTGGAGAATAAGACTTCAGGTCTCTCGAATCTTTCTTTGAAACGTGTTACAAAGGCACCATAGTTATTTAACGCTGGGTCTGAGTTTGTCACTAGTGGGGTTGCCCAGGCTAGGGCATTACCAGCTAAGTTCGAAATTAGAAAACCCACTCTTGTTCGATCCAACTCGTATGTCTTGGGCCGAAAAGTATAGTGTATTGTGCAGGCATCCAGAAACTCCTTTAATTTCCTGGGGTTTCCCTCAAATTTACTGCAAGGTAAGGATAAAGGAGGTAGTTCTCCTCTGGAATCATCTCTCTGTTGCCTCAATGCGGCATTATCATTTTTTAGGGTTTGTACTTCAACCCTCAGAGCTTGTATGGCGTTAACCATCTCCTGGTACTGTTCAAGACTAGCCATCTTCTCTTGGCGTTGCAATCTCTCAGAATCTGTAGGTTTGTCACTCACACTTTCCCTCCCACTAGCCCACTCCTCACCTGATGATTCTGTGTGGGTCTTTACGGATTCGTCTGATGAGCTTTCCGGCTTTTCCCTCCAGGCTGTCTTTGTCTTTGTCTTGACGATCTTATTCTTCTGTTTGACGAAATAGGAGCGAGCTCCCCCGGAGGCCACTTTGCCTATAAGCAATTAGCCCGGCAGCGGGGACTCTGTGGAGCCCACCCCAAACCAGGGAAAAGCCTTGCCGAAAAACCCTGGAAGATTGTGTAGCTGTAGTTGGCAGGAAGTTGTTGGCGTGTATCCGTACTTCAATTACCAGCATGCACTGGTAAGTGTTCTTTGTGAATAGGAAATAACAGTCCAGTGCGGAACAGCACAAACAGTACAGTACTTCAAATAACTTGGACAACAAAGTGATCCCAGCAGAAAGCGTCCGATGGCAGATGAGACGCTGAAGCAGGTGTGAGTATTAGAAGGCAGTGCAGAGCGCGGATAACAGCGGAAGCAGAAAACAAACAGGTAAGCGGAAATAACGAGAGGAGGAAACCGCGAACAGCGGTAACGGAAAGACACGGGTAGACGAACAGGGAAGGAAGGCACAGGAAACACAGAGAAACAACTGGAGGCAGAGCACAAGCGAGGTGTACTCACGTAGGCAGTAAGAAAGTTGCAACGCACAGGTGTTCTCCATTTTCCGGTACTTGTAGGCAGTACATCAGAAAGACTAGACCGCACCTTGCAGTGACTCGGAGTCTAGTCCTTTTTCCATAGCGCCCATCTGCTCCATACTTTCCATGGGCGATATATGACACTTGTGTCTGGAAACAGTTCTTTTTCATTCACAAAATTCAAATGATGCAATAAATTCAGGGAGTCTTTAATTTGCTTGTTCAAAATAAACAAGCCCCAGTCGATGCCTCGTATTTGGTTTACTCTAGACGACATATCGTTTCTTCGTCAGCATAAACAGGAGTGAATGGCAATTCCATCAAGATCTGTCCCTCGCCGGAAAGTTTACAATCTTCTCTGGTAATTCTGATGATGATTAGAAAGTTCGACCTGCATTATAATACCATGCAGGAGCATGCTCATCAGTGTAGAGTTCGCTGGGTCTCTGATGAAAGTGAGGACATCAACACTGGCAGGTCTCCCAATAAGCTCTGGAAAGTTTCTATCAGGTGAAAAAACACATTACTCGCTAGTCTGCTATCTTCTTGTGACAGGGACATTTGTCTTGTCCTCTCTGTTCTCTGGAAGCAAAAGGAACTGCTCCGCAATTACTGTGAGTAGCCTCCTTATTGTCTTTTCGTTTTGAGGATCTTGAAGAAATTTGGTAATGTTAGTGAGCCTTCCCACTAGCGATGGGTACGACCTCAATACTAACTCAAAATAGCTTAAAACGTCCTTAGTGATGTCATTACTGCGTGACACCATAAGTGAGTCCAAATAAGGCTTCTGTGTCAAAAGAGTCAGGATACTGGATTGTCTTCCAATTTATGTATCCTCGATCAAAATTTGGCATATTTTTTCTTATCAAAGTCAACAATTTTCTTCTTCACCCTGAAACTAGGATGCACAGAGTGTCCGTGTTTTTATGTCCTTATCCCCATATTTTGCTCAGAGGAAATGTCCAATCCTAAGCCACAACTTTGCACAAAAGTTCTTTGCCTTTGTTTTGCTGGTCATGCGTCCTTCTTCCTCATCATAGATCTTGTCTGCATGTGCTGTGGTTTTTCCCCATTGTCTGAAGTCTCTACGTGGTGGGCTGATGGCAGAGGGTTGTCTCTGATGTATGGCTTGATGTCACCCAAAGAGATCCAAGCTCCTCTTCCCTGTAAGTTGACTGCAGAGGGAGTGACATCCTCCACTCTTTAGGGACTGTTATACATTGGCTCGTCCCCCTTTTTTCTTGTGTGATTTCTCACCAGGACCGTGTCCCCAGGGAACAATTGTGGTACACGTAAACCCTGAACTTGGTTTGTTGTAATATCTCCTTCTGTCTTCTGTGCTGCCCTGTACCCTTCTTGTCGTCACTGCAGCTGTCCTGAAATTACAGTAAGACAAGATGTCATGCATTCAAGTAATTTTGCATTTCTGATCATAACACTTCCCCTGTTAGCTGAGTCTCACATCTAGCTCTATCTTGGGGTGTTAATGATGTGTGCATCCTTCTGCAGGTCACGATTTCATGCGGTGTGAGATGGTGGTCAGAACCAGGCTGGTTTCTGAGTGCATACAGTGCCAATGGAAGACAGTGTAGCCATCCCTTCTTTAGAGTAAGCTTCAACTTGGCTATCATTTCCTTTAACAAGCCATTGAGCTTCTCACATATGCCGTTCCCTTGAGGATAATACGCCGAAGAAAACTTGTGCTTTATACCAAGCAACAAGCATATCTGTTCAAATACTGCATTAACAAAGTGAGGTCCATTGTCTGACCTCATGACATCACACACTCCCCATCTGGGAAATACCTCCCTCACCAGAAATTTGGCCGCACAAGTAGAGTCTGGGTGTGTACATGCACCTGCTTCTATCCACCTAGAGAATGGACACACCACAGCAATTGGATACCTGTAGCCATTACATGCTTGAATCATATCAGCATAATCAACATGCAAGTGCTTAAAAGGCCCATTGGGCCTTGGGATGACTCCTCTAATTACTCGTAGTGTATGCCCACCCGCGAACTGCTGACAGTTTATACAGTTCACCATAAAACATACAACATGTTCTGCCAAGTTCGGTATAAACCAGTCTTCTGCAATTGTCACTGCTAGATTCTCCTTTGTCATGTGTGCTGGATAGAAATTGATCCAGTGCTATTTTCAATAAGGCTACAGGCATCACCGATTTACCAGTGATGTTTTGTCACCACAAGCTCTCGGAGGGGTTTAAAAAACACCCTTGTTGCTTCCAGAGGTTTTTCTCTTCCTGTGGTGCCTCCTCTTCGAGCTCTATTAACTGGGTTTACTACAAACTTCAGGTTTACTTCGCACCACAATCATTCTCTCATGCACATCAGTTATTTCCACATTAATTATTATTTTGTCTTTGGTTGCCACATGCTTGGCTTCCGTGTCTGCTGCTTGATTTCCATGTGAGATAAAATCTGTCCCTTTCATGTGGGTGGCGCATTTCAAGACTGCTATGCCCACCGGGAGTTGTAGTGCCTTAATGAGCCTGTCCAATAAGGCTGCGTGCTGCACTGGTGTGCCGTCTGCTTAGAGGTAGCCCCTCCTTCTCCAGCGCGCCAGGCCTGCATGCACTGTCGATATCACATAGGCAGAGTCACTGTACACTGTCACTTACTGGTCTGCGTCCTGGTCTGCATGATTCTCGGGTTTGAGTATCAACGCCAATAATTCTGCAGCTTGTGCTGAATAATGGGATGGTAATCGTGCACTAATGAGTACTCGAAATTCTTTATTTGCTGTGTTTTTCATCACAGTGGCGCCTGAATATCTCTGCCACTCATTTTGATCGATTCTCGAAGAACCGTCAATGAAGACAATTTCTCCTCTGCCAATGCATTTTCTTTCACTCTGGGAATCTCAATCTGCTATAAACATAGCTGTGTTCACTATCTTACATCGAATTATTTCAATCAATGGATTTGATATGATCACTTCATAAGCCGAAGATCTCTGAGATGTCAATGTGCCTTTCAGTTTCTCTAGAATGGCAAATAATGTGTGCTCGACAGACAATGTCATTGAGCATCCCATCACAATGGTTGTAGCTTTCTCTATGGTGAACGCTGTGGCAGCTAAACTTTGTTTGCACAGGAAGTGACCTCTCATTACTGGGTCCAAATTCCCACTGTAGTATGCCAGGGGCTTGTACCCCAACGTGGTTCTCTGTGTGAGTACTGCTGTCATAACACTGCCTTTCGTGTGTTAAACAGGTAGAATTCCTCTGCATAATTGGGAATCCCTAAAACTGGTGGCGTGCAAATGGCCTTTTTTAGTTCAACAAACCCTTCTTCCATGGTCTCGGTCCACACAATTGTTTCTTTTGTCACCTGTGCTTTCCTTAGGGCTTGTAACAAGGGACTGGTACAAGAACTGTAGTCAAAGACCCATGCCCTAACATAAATGCATAATCCTAGAAAACTGCATTTGTTTTATCTTGTGTGGCTTGGCTGTGTTTAATATGGCTTCAGCCCTTTCATGGGTAACCCTTTTCCCCTCATGTGAGATTAGCTGCCCTATGTACAGCATTTTCTGTTGACAATATTGTAACTTCTCTTTGTCAACTTTATATCCTTTCTCAGCCAATACAGTCAATAGCTGAATAGAATCGTGTCTGCACATTTCCTCTGTCGTGCCGCAAATTAAGATGTCATCCACATATTGCAAGACAACACTTTCTAATGCAATATTGCTTAAGTCCATCTGCAGGACTCTGTTGAAAATCGAAGGAGACTCACAGTACCCCTGAGATAACCTTATACATTTGAGACACACTTGTCTGAATGTGAATGATGTCAAATCTTGTGAGTCTTTGTGCAATGGGACTGAGAAAAATGCATTTTTCAAGTCAATCACCGCGGAATATCTTGCCTCAAAGGGTATATTACGCAGGATTGTGGACGGGTTAGGGACTAAAGGGAACCCGGCCTCTACAATATTATTTACTGGGCGCAGATCTTGGATTAAACCCCAAGACCCTCCCTTTGATTTTTTTATCGGATAAACCGCAGTATTACATGATGACTCTGACGTCACTAAAATGCCCTGTTCCAACATGGCAGAAATTGTTTTGAAAATCCCTTCATCTGCTTCACGAGACATGGGATACTGTCTTGCTTTTGGTAAAATTGCTCCTGGTTTCAATTTAATCTTCACTTCTCCGACTCCTCTCAACAAGCCTACGTCATAAGGGACTGTAGTCCATACTGAGACAGGCACTTTTGCCATGCCGTCATCAAAATATTCGGGTCATTTTTGTGCCAGCATCTTTCTCTGGGGCATCTCTCTTTTAATAATTTTCACCCAATAAATGAGATTATCCTCAACTGTAGTTTAATCTACTCCTAGTTGCTCTTCAAACAGATCATCATCAGTGACGTCAGTCAATCTGTATCCTTCCCCAATTGTGCACCATTGTCTGCCTTCGTCATCATACCCATCGATCAACACCATTTTTCCTCGAACTTTGGCTGTTTGTATTACCAAGGGAAACACTTGTCCCTTTTCCTCATGCATAGGTATTCTTGGCCGCCTGAATAGAAACTCATCTGGGGTTTTCATTGGTTTGTCTGTAAGGCTTGGTAGCCATGACATTAATATACGCACTCCATAAGTGAATATTTCTGGTTCCAATGGAACAGCACTCATAGCCTTTGTCCTGCGTAGGCTCTAATCATTTCACATATGTTCAAATAATGCATTCCTGGAGTTGAACATACTATGCCCTTCTCCGTGAACGAGATTGTCATGTTTAACTTCATCATTAGGTCTCATCCCAATAAATTTACTGGGGTTTGCCTTGAATACAGCAGTGGCACATTCATGTCACATTCTCCTATGGAAATTGGAAGTTCATTTGTAAAAGGAACACGACTTGTTGCTCCTGTGAAGCCCTGAGTATTTATGACGAAGAAAACTTGCCTTCACGTATACGCGAGCGTGTTCCACCTGTGTCAACAAAGAAAGAATATTCTTTATCCCTATAACGATATCTACCCTTGGTTCCTCGTGAGGGTTTGGTGTCACTGATAGGATAGAACACATCAGGTTTCCCAGTGAGCTGTCCTAGTCCATATATAATTTGTCCCATGTTGAGTGAATGGACTCCCTCCATCACTAGTGTCATTTCTTATTCCAGAATTCAGTACCTGCCCTGTACTTGTTTGTAACAGTTGCATAGGCGACTGTTGAGACTTTCCTTGCGGAAAATTTGTCATATTCTGAGATTGCAAACTTTGCTATGCTCCCGGCGCTTGCTGCTGCAACGTGTGATTTTGTGCAACTCCATTTCCACCATGCTGTAAAAACCCAGGTAGATTTACCATTCCTACTCTTGTACCTTGGTTGTTTTGGACCATGCCTTGACTTCTGCATGTGCGTGCTAGATGCCCTGTCATCCCACACGTCCAACATATTGGCGGTGGTCTGATTCTTTGCCCATTTGACATATCCTGATTGCCATTTTCATGTTTTGAAAACCTCCCTGATTACCTTGAAAACCTCCCTGATTAATCTGCCATCCTCTTCCTCGAAAACCTCTTCCTCTTGGGTAAAACCTGTTATTGCCTTGATCAAACTGCCTTTGATTATTGACCTGCTGCATGTTTGATCCATCTGTGTTAGTTATCATTGCCCCTTCAATGGCATAAAGTGACAATTTCTTCTGCACTCATTTTGCCTCTTCACCTTTTCGTGCAGCATCTTTTTTGAGATTTTTCTCTTGCAGCAGCCTGCAATAGTGCACAATGGTCAACTGTATTTCAGACCACGGTTTGGCCTCAATTCCTACCAATTTCTTGAGCTGCTTCTGTACCTGTTCTGGCAGCCCTTGGCATAATATATGGTAAAACAATGGGTATAGATTTCCCCCAAGATTCATGAATTTCCAGCACCCAGTTGTCTTGGAAATTCTGAATTTAAAGTAAAGGATAATCTGTCTCCTTCATTTTACGTGTCATTATAGCTCCCATGTCTGAAGTATCCGGGTATAGCACTCATAGTGCTTTCCTTACCACGGTTCTGCAATTTTTAAATGGAGCTCCGTCATGCGCAGTATTAAGTAACTCCAGGGTAACCTGCATGTGTCCACACATCATCAGCTCTATCACCAAGTATGGCAATTAAAAGACCCTTCGTATCCCCGATAGCTAACGTGTTCCCTCTCGTCATTTTTTCTAAGTCATGTATCCATTTTCCAGCTCCCGATGTCAACATTGGAAGCTTATTTTTCAGATTTTCTTGATCCATGTGTGGCCACGCTATATTGTGTGGCCTAGTTCCTCCTTTTTCGAGTAATGGAAATTGTGGCACATGGCACTCGTTTTCCACTCTCATCATTTTCCTATCCACTGCAGGGGTAATATTACTGCATCACTGTCTACCTGGCAATGTCCTTAGTCTGCTCACATAGGGTGGTGGAGACACCCCCCTCTGACCGTAAGATACTCCTTCATGTCGATCTGATTGTGTGGCTGACTCTGATGTCTTGGGTGCAGATCCACTAGAATCTGACCATCTTATTCCCTTCCCTCCAGAGAAGTGTTTTTCACATTTTCTCTTGTCTTCTCTTTTTTCACATTCTTCTCTTTCTGCATCTGATATTGTCTGTGTCCAACTCGTGCAACTTCTCTCATATTCCTCATTCCTGGTGAGCGTCAACCTATCTAGGGACAGCTCTCTATTTCTGCTACTTCGGGAGACATCCTCAGTGTCATACAATTGAGTGCTCTCAAAACACTCGCCCTCTCCTTTCCCTTGGGGTACCTGTTCTAGCCCCATTTCATCATATATACTATCGATTTTTTCTCCGATGCTTCTGGTGTCGAAGTCATCTTCCATATTTGCCCTAGACCTGCCTGGTACCGAATCGTACTTGGGAAATAATTCTTCTATGTCTTCCCAGTCTACTATTGGATCGGGTTGTTTAACCTCTCTTTCCAGATATTCAAGATCCCATGCTCTCTGTCTATGCTTGTATTCTATGTTGTCCTCAAACTCTCTACGCTTCCTCGCTTCCTCTCTGACCCTATCTTCTATTTGTTTCCTCGCATAGCTTCGTTCATTTGCCCTTTGTATTTCCTCATCTCTTCTTCTTTTTATTCTCTTCTCCCGTATTTTTTGTTGTTCTTCTTCTATTCTCCTTTGTTCCAGCCTGTCCTGATCATCAGCTGTTCTCTGCTTATGATCGCATTTCCTTTCTTGCTCATCACCATATAACTGCTCTAGTTTCTGTCTATCCTTTTTCTTAGTTCCATCAACTCTCAATCGGTTTTCCTTTTTCTTCTCTTTTTCTTTTAATTCATCTTGCTCTTCCTGTTGTCTCATATCCTCAATGCCTTTAACATCGAGTTTCAATAAAATCTGACCTCCCAACCATTCGTTCTGTGTGAATGCCATCTCATCAGTCCTGTCCTCATCTCCGTTCCATCTATTTCCCTCTCTACCTGTATTTAGAGATGTACTTGCTCGTGCTTGATGTCCTTTCTCCTTTTCGCGTCTGTCCTTGTCCTTCAGGACTTTGGAGGCAACATCTCTTTCTCTGTTTTTCTCTTCGCTTTTGTCATTACTTTGCGTATGTGACCCATATGATGGGTTGCTATATCCCGTGGCTGCGTTAAGTTCCCTCAATGGATATAATCCTTCGTCTTTACTGACTTTGCTTTTTTGTTTCAGATGGGGCGGGTGACTCTGAAGCCGTTTCACCCCCCCTGTGTGCATATGTTAATTATCCAATCTACCGGCGGCTCCTCCTCCTTTTCCTCTTGGTAAATTTTCCAAAGCTGTAAACTAGCTAGGCGTTTGTCCAACCTTTTGCTAGTATACGTGGCGTGCAAATATGTTGTCATGTGTTGCAGGACCATTTTAGATAGCAAGCCACCTTGTGGTCCCTTTAATCCATTCTGCACTGTACTATTTCAGCTTGGGTGCATGTTTTGGCAACTGTTTGCACAAGTGTACCAATGGGGTAACGTCTTCCATGCTTAAACCTGTTTATCCTCTTCTTATATAACACTTTATTATATTTTACGTTTCACAAACAAGTTCAACAATATGAGCGAGCACCAATCATCGCAATCTCCAATCCCGTCTTTTCACAAAAGAATTTAAATTTATTTTCTCAAACAACAACCATCAATCCATGCCATACAACATTTTTTCTATTCAATCGCACAATTTTCATGCTAGTCTCCCCCAAAAATGTTCTTACCTTGTGAGGTCAGGAAAAAGAAAAACACAAAACAGACAAGACAGACTAAGGCAGCTACATAAATCTCATGCCTCTCTTCCTGTGTTTAGAGATGTACTTGCTCGTGCTTGATGTCCTTTCTCCTTTTCGCATCTCTCCTTGTCCTTCAGGACTTTGGAGGCAACATCTCTTTCTCTGTTTTTCTCTTTGCTTTTGTCATTACTTTGCATAGGTGACCCATATGACGGGTTGCTATATCCCGTGGCTGCTTTAAGCTCCCTCAATGGATATAATCCTTCATCTTTATTGACTTTGCTTTTTGTTTCAGATGGGGCGGGTGACTCAGAAGCCATTTCACCCGCCTCTGTGCATATGTTAATTATCCAATCTACCGGCGGCTCCTCCTCCTTTTCCTCTTGGTAAATTTTCCAAAGCTGTAAACTAGCTAGGCGTTTGTCTAACTTTTTGCCAGTATACGTGGCGTACAAATATGATGACATGTGTTGCAGGACCATTTTAGATAGCAAGCCACCTTGTGGTCCCTTTAATCCATTCTGCACTGTACTATTTCAGCTCGGGTGCATGTTTTGGCAACTGTTTGCACAAGTGTACCAATGGGGTAACGTCTTCCATGCTTAAACCTGTTTATCCTCTTCTTATATAACACTTTATTATATTTTACGTTTAACAAACAAGGTCAACAATATGAGCGAGCACCAATCGTCGCAATCTCCAATCCCGTCTTTTCACAAAAAAATTTACATTTATTTTCTCAAACAACAACCATCAATCCATGCCATACAACATTTTTTCTATTCAATCGCACAATTTTCATGCTATTGTCCCCCAAAAATGTTCTTACCTTGTGAGGTCAGAAAAAAGAAAAACACAAAATAGACAAGACAGACTAAGGCAGCTACATAAATCTCATGCCATCTGCTTCCTCAGATGCATTCTACCCCTATTGTTATTTCGACATGGAATGTAAGCCCATTTCTTTCAGAATGTCTTTAACCGATTTTGGTCTCCTATATCGTCCTATTAATTCAGGACCTTAAATTAAGGCTTCTTCTATCACTTTATTAAAACCTAGGTATCTGGGCGTATACTCCTCTCTCGGTTATTCTCCCGGTATCTCTCTCTATTGCTCGGCCACCCTCGAGTCAATATTTTCCCCTTAAATATACATTATACTGGTAGGCCATGAAGACCGCATATGGAAACTAAGGCACAATAACCATATACTAAAGCGACATGTCAGACACAAGCTTCATTTTCCAAACAAGTCTGGTTTATTTCAAAGTATTCTTAGTCGTCCGACTGGGTCTCACCGGCTCACGACGTGTGTTCCCAAAGACCGTGAGATGCGAGAGAGCGAACAGCGCTCAAGCTACAATATATATACATTAGACACAACCTTTGCTAAGGAAGTTCGACCTGCCCACATACATGTCATACAGGCTAGGGTTCAATGATTGACAATTATGAAAATTATGACACGTTATGACGAGTCTTCATTCAGCCTAAACATAGTTATTTTATCAAAGGCAGCAGAGACAGCTTTCTGTTATGAGGAACATGGAGCTCTGGCTCAGCAGGGATAATGGGTTCTTATCTTAGCAGTGAAACATTCCTTATTACGTTATCTGTGTGTTTCGGCTCATGAGCGAAGGGTCAGATAGTCCTGAAGCAGAAAATACCACTCTCCATGAAGGAGCACCGCTAGGAGAATATAATTCATGTTTAACTGCCTTTTAAAACAGAGCTTGCAAGACAACCCGGCACCTGGTCTGCTGATTAGATGCAGCTTCTGCTCGACTTCAAGTACTTAGTGAAAGAGAAAAATTATGTATTTCTGCACATTTTGACATTCCTGTCTGTATTAGTGTTTTAGCGTTCAAGCCGTGGCTTCGCACGGTGTGTGAGTCAAAAGCATAGAATACATTTTGCAAAGCGTTTTGACAGAAAAGAAAAAGCAAATGGCCGACATTTCACAAAATGGACGCCCTTTGGTTACATTGACGATTCTTTGATCGCGATGTTTGTCACATAATGCGATTGGCTTCTGGCCAACATATTATACGCATCATTCGACTATAGGGTCTGGTCTAACAAACCCTTCTTTTTGCCGTAAGCCAATAGCATCATCCATACATTGAGTCTTCATCGGACCACGTGTCCAATTCCGAACTACCGATGCTGCTATAATCGTCATCAGAAATATAAATTGCCATGAATTCTTTAATTATTTCATTTTCGTGTTGTGCACCTTCACTTAACCTGCGAGGAGGTTTTGTTCTAATTGCATGTACCCACTCATTTGTAATTTGGGAGCAGAGGACTGGCAGGCATTGTATGCAACAACAGCAGAACATGAGGATTCCAAATATCATAACCAGAATTGTAATTAGTTTCCATCCCCATGATCGCAGCAGTTCCCAAAACCATGAACTTATATTCAGAGTCCGACCACCTGTGGGAACATGTATTTCAGAGCTCAGGACATGTAATTTTTGTATTGCTTCAAATATCTTGGGGAAGGGGTCAGTTACGAATACACAGCATGCTGACCCCACCAATTTGCATACTTCATCATGATCAGCCAAAATTATATCAAGCACCATTCTATTCTGAAGTGCAATTAATCTGATTGCTTTTTGTTCCAATGTCATATTATAGAGTATATCTGTTGTCCCATTTATCAGTTTTTCTAACACCCTGGACAGTTTTCTTATATTCCATGAATGTATTGCTTGTCCCCAAAATGGTATAAATGATTTAGCTATATCCCCTATGATCTGTCCTGCGGTATCACCTCGTTGTGGCCGAGTTCTAGATAATTTTGCTATCTCAGAAGTTTTGGACAGAAATATACCAGGTAAAAGTATACTCAAATAACAGGTCCCTTCCCAAGTTCTAGGTAACCATGGGTAGGCCTGATCTCTGCATATAAAATACACATAACCTCCTATATATAATGGTTTTTCTTCATGCTCAATTACAGCAATGTTCATGTATCTAGTGAATGTTCCCACTGGGTGGGAACCCTTTTTCCGTAAGCAAAATGGGACAGAACGTGGACTATGATTAATAGTATAAGAGGGAGGCACAGCATCGTTATTTCCTACCGAGCCATTTTATAAGTGATTAGGGACATGTAAGGCCTAGAGAGCCTATCTACTGGACTCATTCTTGCCGGTTTTACTTTGCTTCTGCTTGTAAATACGGAACAACCGAACGGTTCCAATACCAATCTTCCAAATTCATTTATGTTTGTTCCATCAAACTGACCAGTGACACTATCATTCCATTTTCCGAAAAATATCGCTCTTACTGATGCATAACAGGTGGTATTAAGTGGCAAAGGATGTACATACCAACCCATTCCTCTTTCCCCTTGCTGAGGTAAATGGGAACAGACCCAACAATTGGACCTATTCAAGATAAGATGGGTCATATTCATAATCAATAGTGATGTATTATTGTCATACTCTTTTTTATGTTTCACTTCTTGTGAGGGGAGAGTATAAGAGAGCACATGTACTGGGCTGCTCATAGTAGGAGCATTGGTAGCAGTCAAGAGAGAGTTCAAAGGATGCACAGTTTCTAGATACCAGAATATTGGGACTAGTGTAATCAAAATGCAAAGCAGTATCATAATTATTAGTATATTATTCTTTCTGAACTAAGTCTTTCTTGGAGTAGGCTTAATCTCTATCTCTATATCATCAACAGCATCGGTGCAGGAGGGAGCAGGAGCGAATATAAGTATTGTCTGTAATGTTTATCTCAGGAAAAGTTTTTCAGTTTCCGTCAGGGAAGTTCTCCACAGCAATACACGTTAGCAACAAACGTTCAGGCCAGTCCAGGGTAGCCTGCTTATTGATGATAGCAAGCTGATGTGAATTTGAACAGAGCTCCAAAAAGGCAGTTGCAAGTATCAATTTTATAGTGTCGGTACCATATGTCCCCGCTTGTCGTGCTAGGTTGCAATGGTCCTTCACTTTCAATGGTAGCACCGGGAAACTGCGTGTCAGAGCTTTTCAACTTGATACAGCTCATACGCTCCTGATCCCTAGGCCTCCGTTCCCAACTTCATCCCTGAGCTAGGAACAAAGGCGAAACAAATAATTTCCAATTTTGTGAACATAGATTGTATCTCACAGCCCCAGGTACAGTATGGTCAATGAACAATGCACTCTCATTTCCATATGCAAGATCAGTGCCAGCTTCAGATGCACTGAGTGATGATGATGAGGCAGTAGTCAGACAAAGTTGAGGCACCTTTGGCCTTTCGATCTTTGTTGCAATCTCCCCAGGACCTTTCTCGGGCTTAGGAAGCACTTCTGACAGAGAACTGGTGATGATATCTTTGTGATCAAGTGCAGCTGTCTTTCTTTCAACGTCAGGATCATCAAGCTCTTTCTCATGTGGCAAAGAAAACGGAACTCTTTTCATGTGTGTTGCGTGGATCCAGTGCTTGCGGCCATTTACTCAGTCCACAGTCTGTGTAGCCAGTAGCACCTGGAAGGGTCCCGTCCAGCGTGGAGCAAGTGAAGATTTTCTTTCAAAATCTTTCACAAGAGTCCAGTCTCCCGGCTGCAGACAATGTCCTGTGCTGGTATATCTGACCGGAAGAGCCTCCTGCACCTGCTGATGAATCAAACGCAACTGTTGGCAGAAATCAAAAAGTAATGGGTACTCTATATCCCTCAACCGTTTCGGCTGAGGGACATTCCAAACATTCGGTGGTCTCCCCATCATGATCTCGTAAGGGGAGAGACCAGTCCTCGCCTGTACAGTTGTTTGCATGCAAAGTAAAGCTAGCGGTAGTGCATCGGGCCATTTCAAATTGCTCCCTGCGCATATTTTGCTTAACTTGTTTTTCAAGATACCGTTTTGAAGTTCTACCAAACGGCCACTCATCGGGTGTCTGGCCGAATGGAATCGCTTATCAATTTGGAGACCTGCACAAATTTGCAATATCACCGCCGCAATAAAGTGCGGGCCATTGTCTGACCATATGACACGGGGAAGCCCGAAACGGGGAAAGCATTCTTTTAGCATGGCTTTAGCTGTGGACATAGCTGTACAATCTTTCAGGGGATAGGCTTCTACCCATTTGCTGAATGCGCAGACCACCACGAGGACATACTTATAGTTTTGGCACATCTCCTTATCTATGAAATCAAAATGGAGGACTTTAAATGGCGTGGACGGTGGGCCAAAACTTCCTACTGGCGTCACTGTTCCCTTTCCAATGTTATGTTGTAAACAAGTCATGCAATTCTGAACCAATTTTTCAGCAGTTTTTCTAATGTGTGGATTCTGCCATACAGAATCCAGGTGTTGAATCATTTTTCTAGCACATATATGTATCGGACTGTGAGCCATAGTGACCATTGCCATCACATAGGCATTTGGTAACATCCATCGGTTATTTTTCTTGTCCACCCAATAACCTTCAGAATCTAATTCTGTTGGGCCCTCAGACCAGTTTTTTTTATTTTATCTATAATAGCTCTGCTTGCATTTCCTTCAGTGTTGCAATTCCATTTTGTATCGTGCAGGGTACTTCTTCCATTTTTTTGACATACATTTTTGCGTCTTAATCAGTGGCAGTTTGTTTCGCAATTTTGTTTGCAAATGCATTTCCCTTTCCAACATTGCATGTTTCTTTTTTATGTGCTTCACATTTCATTATCGCTAATCGCTTGGGAAGCGCAAGTGCTGACAACAGTTTCACTATCAAAGTGCCATGTTGGATTTTGGTTCCGTGTGATGTCAGGAAACCCCTTTCAGCCCATAAAATGGACCAAAATTGTGTACCACCCCAAAGGCATACTGACTGTCAGTATATATGTTTACATTGAGATTTGCAGAAATTTTACATGCTCTTGTCAACACCATTATTTCTGCAGCTTGTGCTGAGTTATATGGGATTCTTTTGCTTTCTATAATACTTTCAGTGTAGTGATGGCATAAGAAGCAATTGATGTGCCATCTGGTAATTTAAAACAAGAACCATCACAAAACAGTTCTCCATCTGGCTCTTTCTGTGGGGTGTCAGTTAGGTTAATTCTTCCTTTTGTCTCTTGGTCAGTAACCATTAAGCAATCATGGGGGAATTGTTTTTCACCCCCTTTCTCATTTGGAGGGGACATTAACTCGGCCGGATTTAACGCGCAACACCTCTTAATTTGGATATGCAGTGAAAATAGAACTATTTCATACCTTGTTAATCTGGCTGATGTAAGGTGTTGCGTCTGCGTTCTAATTAAAAGAATGTCCACTGAGTGAGGTACCATTACGGTTAAAGTGTGACCTAAAACTATTCCCTCGGTTTGTTTTACTGACCCAGCGGCTGCAGCAACAGCTCGCAAGCAGCACGGCAAAGCACATGCAACAGGATCCAACGTGGAAGAGAACTAACCGCATGGTCTACTCCCCCCCCCCCGTGTTCCTGGGTCAAAACAGCCAAAGCACATCCATTGTTTTTATGCACAAATAACTTAAAACTCTTGTCATAATTTGGCGTGCCCAAAACTGGAGCTGAACATAATGCAGCTTTGAGCAGGTCAAATGCTTCTTGACATTCCATGTTCCATGGCAAAGGTAAGGAAACATCCTTCCTTGTCAATGCCACTATTGCTTTCACAATCATTGAAAAGTTAGCGATCCACTGCCTGCAATATGAAGCCATGCCAATTAAAGCCCTGGCTTCTTTCTGCATATTTGGAATAGGCATATCAGAGATGCTTTCTATTCTTTCTGGTGTCAATCTTCTTCCCTCCTTCGAAAGGCGGTAGCCCAAGTAGGCCACTTCCTTTCGACAATACTCGAATTTCTTTAGCAAAGCTTTGTGTCCATGTGCTGCTAAATGTGTTAATAATGCAACTGTACTCTCTTTACAAATATCTTCTGTGTCTGCAGCTATCAACAAATCGTCTATTTACTGTAATAATACGCAGCCTGGTGGTAGTTCAAGCAAATCTAATTGTTCCTTCAATGCTCTACTGTAAATACTTGGACTCTCAGTGTAGCCCTGTGGAATTCGTGTGAATGTAAATGAACGTCCTCCTAGAGTAAAAGCAAATGAATATCTGCTATCTGGATGCACGGGGATAGTAAAAAATGCATTTTTTCAAATCAACTACACTAAAATATGATGCAGAGGCTGGAATCATAGTCAAAATTGTAGTTGCATCCGGGACTAATGGGAATTGGGTATCAACCACTTTATTTATTTCACGTAAATCAATTATAAAACGGTAAGGTATATCATTACCTCCTTTCTTGTAAACCAGAAGAATTGGACTATTGTAAGTACTACCAGAAATGTATTCAATTACATTTCTTTTAATTAAATCTGATATAATGCATTTCAACGCTTTTTCTCCCTCGGCCGAAATTTTATATTGCGGAACACGCGGCAATGTAATTCTTTCTTTCAAAACAATTTTTACTGCCTCTACTTTCAAACAACCAACATCATTGTCATTCACTGCCCATATACAAGCCGGTACTTTACTCACTTCACTCAGTAGTGGCTTAGATACAAATTGTGATACAGGAGTCTTTTGTGGTGAGATTGTCAAATACATTCCATCAGGAGAACAATAAATGTCCACATTCAATTTCTTCAATAAATTTAATACCAACAGATTTTCGCTGCAATTTTTCGTCAAAAGAAATGAGCAAGACTCTGCGAATGGACGTAGTGTTATAAGTACTGGTTGGAACCCTGGACTAATTACTGGTGTACCTGAGAACCCTACTGAGACATTCTTATGCCCTGATAGTGGTATTTCTGGAACCTGCTGATGGTCAATTAAACATTTTTGTGCACCTGTGTCCACTAAAATAATTTGCTCCCTATTCCGAACCTTTATTTCTACGTAGGAGCCTTTCTGGTCTACGGGAATAGATACTGGTTCCAACCCCTGTCTCGGGCTGTCCTAGTAGAACAGTACATCATCAGATGTAAAGTCGCCAGAGTAATATGCATTGGACTGATTGTCAAATACGTTCCCACCATTTGTATTGTTTCGTTGTTGATTCTGATTCTGATTCTGATTACCCTGATTTTCCTGAAATTGTGGTGCTCTTTGGTTTCTATTCTGTCCTTGTATTCCAGGGCGACCTCTATTCTGTCTTTTCGGAAAAGTCCCATTTCTATTATGTATATGCAGGCACTCTGCTCGCCAATGGCCTTCTTGTCTACAATAGGCACATTGATTAATCCCTATTGGACCCCCTTGCATATTGGAAGTTAATGCAAATTGGACTCTGGACGGTGGGTTCCCACCACCTCTAATATTGTTAGCTACTTGCTGTAACAATACTCTTGTTTTCAAATTCCCTTTGTCCCTTAGTTCCTTATCCTTTTCTGAATTTACTCTGCTCTCATAATACTGGGCCATATGTGATACTTCAGATGTCATTATTAAACTTTGAATTTTCGGTAATAACGTTCGCGCAAACTTATCAACAAACAATCTCTTCCTGGGTTCAGTGCTTAGATCTTGACCACTAAAACCTGCAAATAATTCTTCAAATCGATTAAAATAATCTGTCGCTCCTTCCTCTTTGCCCTGCAAACAAGCAGTCAATTTATCCCAAACTATTCTCTTTTTGGGCACCAAAGTTTTCAATTTCTCTACCATTCGCGATGGTAAAGCCAACATTCCCTGCAGTGGCTTCTCTCCAGCTTTTCTCTCACTATCAATTCTAGTCAAATTCTCCCATGTTTCGCCTAACATCGGCGCGTCACTTATATTTCTAACCTGGTTCCATATGTCTACAGGAAGAATCATGGGAAACAATAAATCAATGTCACTCAAGGTAAACACAGATGAATTCAAAACAAATTCAATTTCCTTATAGAATCCTGCTGGATTTTTCCTAATATCAGGGATCGTCTGCTTTATAGTATTTACTTCTTACCTAGAAAAAGGGACATGTACAAACTGTGTGATTTAATGAGCTTCTATCGTTCACGCTGGAGTTCCTCCTGAGGTTGCAACCTCTACTTTTGGGACAAACGTGGGAGGCACCTCCCTCATGGTTAATTGCAAACTAGGCGATTCTACATTTGTTTGTCTATTAAGGAGCAAAGCTAAATCAAGTAAAAAAACAGTAGTGCCAGTTTCAGTCGAAAATCTTCTTTTTTAAATTGTCATTAGATCAGCGGGACAACATACCTTATTCTTCATACATTCATCTTGTAAGTACTCTAACATAACCTGTAATACCTTTCTCTGCATTTCTGGTGTATACTGACTAAACGTATCATGTACTTCAATTGGGGAAATGGTGGCATATATAATCCATCTAAGCTCATCTCGCGTACAAATCTGCATCTCTTGACTAACAGGTTTCAACAATGGCAAAAACCATTGCTGGACATATGCCATATGCTGTTTATCTTTTTTAAATAATTCTTTATGCAATCGATCAAGTTCTCGCTTGTACACAAATATTCGGCCTACGTGTTCTCATACTTTCGTCGCATTATCTTGCAAATTCGAAAGAACAACCAAATCATGCAACTCTTGCGGTACCACTGTATCGGTCAAATCACCCCATATTTTCAGAAGATAATTCCCCATGCATTCTAACAATACCTGCGGTTCACCAAGGCCTCTATGATCAGATATGGAACTTTGCACAGCCACTTCATTGTCATCATCAATAAACATTTCGGCCCATTCTTTCAGTTCTTCTTTCCTTCCTTTGCTAATCGTGCTACGAGTCTGTCTAATGCTTCCTTGCGCAGGCCTCCTCTCTGTAGAACTGCCTGCTAAAGCGGCTAACTCATGCTCTGGCGGCAGTGGAGGAAATGATTTCACAGACACAAGGGGAGACGAACGGCTTACTGCTGGTGCAGATGGAATAACGGGAATGGGAGGTACATAAGGAGGAGGTGCAACTGGGTCAGTACTTTAATGTTCATTTCTTCGCTCATTTAATATTTTATTTATAAGTTCATCTGATGTATGCAAATCTTACAGAGGATATATTTTCTGTACATCTAATTGGAAAGCCCTGTCCATGTTCCTAATGGCTTCTGTCTGCTGATGTTGGACATGCTCTAGCGCTTTCTCTACACTTGTTTTACGTCTACGCACGCGTTTCTCCCTACTTCTCAAACAGAGATTAGCTTCCTTCCTCCAGTCTCTTACAACGTCGAATGCTGCGGGTCGGGCCTTTTTGCGTAGCAATACTGATTCTAGGTGTTCTAAACATGCTAAATCAAAGCTCCCATTATTAGGCCACTGAAGGTCTGATACACGTCTGGTCTGCCTATCCCAAATCGCATTAAACACTATTGCCCCTATACCGTACTTGATATACATTTCGTGTGCCGGTTAGCCTTCAGGTGGCACGACCTGGCCATTTTCCAAAGATTGTCTACCACAGTGAAAAAAACTCACTAAACAGGAAGACAATTTCCAAGGCATGGTTAATTCTTACCCTTTTCTTACCCTGGGCATTTGATCTTGAAAGAGCAACACTCAACCAATATCAGGACGTTTAAGAATCGGGGCACGACTCTCCTGATCAGCCAATTCGTCACTCAGGACGCAATTCGCCCGTATACAGACGCAACCAAGAATCGTCGTGACTGCGTGTCTGGCTCAATCTGCCTCGTTCCAGGACCCTAACCTTGATGCTCTCTGGGCGCTGCTCGTCGATCAGGGATCGGATGTGTACAGATCTGAGCCTTCCGATCCCGGCTCGACGGCTTCGTCCTCAACTTGTTTTTGCCTTCTTCAATTTCAACGTATACGATGCAGCATTAGTGGGAGGGTCCCTATTCGGGCGCCATAGCATAAAGACTGCATATGGAAACTAAGGCACAATAACCATATACTAAAACGACATGTCAGACATGATGGTTCGTTTTCCAAACAAGACTGGTTTATTTCAAAGCATTCTAAGTCGGCCGACTGGGTCTCACCGCCTCACGACGTGTGTTCCCAAACACTGTGAGATGCGAGAGAGCGAACAGCACTCAAGCAGCAATATATATACATTAGACATAGCCTTTGCTAAGGCAGTTCGACCCGCCCACATACATGTCATACAGGCTAGGGTTCAATGATTGACAATTATGACACGTTATGACAAGTCTTCATTCAGCCTAAACATAGTTATTTTAGCAAAGGCAGCAGAGACAGCTTTCTGTTATGAGGAACATGGAGCTCTGGCTCAGCAAGGATATCGTGCTCTTAGCAGAGAAACATTCCTTACAATGTTATCTCTGTGGACTATCTGACCATGAGCTAAAGGTCAGATAGTCCTGAAGCAGAATATACCACTCTCCACGAAGGCGCACCGCTTGGAGAATATAATTCATGTTTAACTGCCTTTTACAACAGCGTTTGCAAGACAAACCGGCACCTGGTCTGCTGATTAGATGCGGCTTCTGCTCGACTTCAAGGACTTAGTGAAAGAGAAAAACAATATATTTCTGCACAGTTTGACATTCCTGTCTGTGTTAGTGTTTTAGTGTTTCAGCGTTCAAGCCGTGGCCTCGCACGGTGTCTGAGTCAAAAGCATAGAATACATTTTGCAAAGCGTTTCGAAAGAAAAGAAATAGCAAATGGCCGACATTTCACAAAGTAGACACCCTTTGGTTACATTGACGATTCTTTGATCGCAATGTTTGTCACATGATGCGATTGGCTTCTGGCCAACATATTATACGTATCATTCGACTATAGGGTTACTTTTTCTGGTCTAACAATACTCTTACTCTGTCGTTATTTTAATCCCTCCTCCCTCCGTTACCTTCCCTTACTTGTTTTTATGTCATGCAACTTTTTGCCAAAGCATTTAGTCTTTTTCACTCACCGTTCAAATGTTTTTCTTCTCCGGACTCTCAGGATCACCACTTTCTCTACCGCCTCTCCGTTCTGCTCGTCCAATCGGCTGCTTGTAGAAGCGGGAAGGGATTCTTGGGTGAAACCTACGGTTCCTTCAGACCTAACCTGCAGGGTTTTTTACTTAGACTAACCACTATCTACAGGGAGCTTCTCGTTCTACTCAGCTGGATGGCAAAGGACTCCTGATATTGCTGAGGACCCGGAGTTACTTATGTCGACGGCCAAGGGTGTCTTATCTAATCGATTCTAATCAAAACCCTCAATCTCTGCTACCAAGTGTGCAGGATGGATCCCAGCCGGCCCATAGGACTGGGGGTTTCCAAACAGCACTTTAAGATGAGAAGCAGCACCCTTGAGATAGATGGGGATGCAGATTCATACTCTTGCACCAAATTAATAATGACAACTCAATAGTTTGGCAAAGGGAGTCCGTTTAATAACAAGTACAAAGAAACAGGGAGTTCAATGATTATCAGCAATCGCTTGATCTTTCTTCTTGCTTCAACTCTAACTAATTTCAGAAAAAACATAACATTTATACCAAAAACTCATCATCACTGACGTGTAACTCTTAAAACTTATCATGCAACTTGATTGGTTCTAGGAAGGTAACTTTACTATAGGTACTATATCTGTATATGGTAATGGGGAGAGGGGATTGGATAAACAATGTCAGATGGGGCAACTACGCCCTTCCTTCAAAATGGCTACTGTAAACATCACTAAAGGTACGACATCTCATTGGTTCTACTAACTATAGGACCCTAGATTACACGGTCCACTGTGATTGGCTTGGCATCAACCCCACTCATACATTTCTACTTGCGCTTAGCAGCTTACAGAATAGCCGGCCAGGTGCAGGGAGTTCGTCTGCACCCAAGCTTCCCTCCAATTATTGTTACAATCAATCATCACCTCAGTGGTCATGTGTCAATGAATTCTTTGTAGTTGGCCTCGAGTCTGCTTCGTGGTCTGGGAAAGCTAAGGAGTATGGGTATGGCAAAGGTCCATGCGTAGGTGTGAAAGTCTCATCCCTTTTTGCTTGTCTGGTCACATTATTCCGACACTGTGAAATCGGCCTTTCCTTCATGAAATGTGGTGTATTTGATTCAATTCTGCCAGTCGTCTGCCATCTGTGGCTTATCTTGACCTTTCCGAACAGGATACTCTGTTCTTCTTTCTCTTTAATTGTATCCGCTGCTGGTCTGTTCTAGCTGATACAACCTTGGCTTCTTGGCATGGTTACTTTCGGCTGAGTTTCTCTCCGTCTTTAATTCTCAATTTGTTTGCCGTGAAACTCTCCTCTTGAGACCTTTATTAACCTCTGGTTAATTCTGCTCTTGTGCTTATACTTATATAAAGTGCTCTTTGAGGTAGATATATGTGGCACTTGCCGCAATCTATTTTACTACGAAGTATAAGCAAGCCTGACAAATTCTTTGCTTCTTGCAATTTCGTGCATCTGTACAGGTTTAAACTAATTGAAAATCTTCATCGTGCATATGGCATATGTTTCTGACATCTTAACATCAACTGCTTCACTTTAGGCTCAGGATGTTGCTTATCCATGGTATTTCATCTCTTTTTTCATCATTTTCAGGTCATTATACCTTCTATATGTACGTCAGTCTGGGTTCTTATGACGTCACCATTCGTCTTCCTTCAGTATCTTCTTGGCTTCTTCGGGTATTACATTCTGACAATCATTAATCTGTCTCACTTGTCAATATGATTTTCTCAATGGGTACCTTACTGTCCAGATTTTCTTAGGTGACAGTACTTCAATAGGTGCTGTTTTTCTGATAGGTACTGGACAGAGCCCAACTGCGGCTCTCTGCTGGTTTATTTGCTCATCATACGTCACATATTTTGGTGTGAATGTTCCTGGTACTTCAAAAGGTGCGGCTGGAGTGCGAATCGTGCTTGGCACTTCCTCTTCAAGACTCAGGGCAGACCTCCGTGGAATAAATGCAAGGCCTTGAAAGTGCTGAGTAGAACAACAGATCGCCATCTTAATTACGTTTGTTTTGTGAATACTAACCTATTACATTAGTAGGACTGTCCTAGTCAAAGGCATTGCAGTGGGGAGGTACAGTATGGTTATGAGGGTTACGGAATCCCGGTTCAGATGCTTGTCACAGCCCCACTCCATGCAATGGCCTAGGTTAGCTTTCTATGCCATTTTCAGGATTTTAATGCATTCTCGGGTTCGTGGTATTTTACTTCATTTATTTAGGTCTATTGGACCGAAAATAAATTGACCTTTTCCAATTTGAGTGAATTGTTTTTGTTCGAAAATGCGGGAGGAGACCCCCGCTCCACCTCTCCTCTTCTCCCACCTTTGCCTATTTCCTTACACCACCCCAAATATATTTAATTTAAATTGACTCAAATCCCCCCAAAAAATGAGCACAAAAATTCAGCCATATTGAAAAGGTCAATTTGGTTTGCGATCAAGTATGCTATTACCATTTTATTTTCTTATTTTAACTTTCTTTATTCCCTTGCTACCCACGGGTCAGGGCCCTGGGCTCACTGACATAGACTCCTGGGGCTCGTTCCTGGTTCACACTCTTAGTCCCTTTTGTGTTTCTCTCCTCCACTCACGGCTCCTGCCTCAGTTCGCTTTATAGTTTCATTGAAGACTTGTCTGGATTGGACATTTACTGGCTCTTAAGCCACTGCCTCGATTCATTGCCGGATTTCTTTAAGAGAAGGTTGCAGTCACGGTGCTGCCATTGATCTGCCTCTTTATTTGATTTAATTTAATTGTACTTTTGCACATTTCAATTGTAAACTCAATGTAAACTAGGTTCACTTTCTGTGCTATTCATTGGCTTTTAATGCATTCTCAGGTACTTGTAATTTTATTTTCTTATTTTTACTTTCTTTTGTTCCTTGTACTGCCGCACTACTCAAGGGTGAGTGGACCTGGCCTCTCTGCATAGCTCTCAACCATTTGTGCTGTAAAGGCGGGTGAAATCACCCGATTTTGTTTTTGGCGCATGAGACGCCCATTGGAATGAATGGGCGTGCAGGAGGCTTGGCTGGTGAGTCAGCCCTTTACAAGGCGGGTGACACCCGCCAAAAGTGTGTGGGTTGAGAGCTATGCTCTCTGACACAGACTCCTGGGTCTCGTTCCTGGTTGATGCTTTTAGTCCTTCTTTGTTTCTCTCCTCCACTCACAGTTCCTGGCCCAGTCCGCTTTCGAGTTTCATTGGAGACAGGTCCAGATTGGACTATTGTGATACTTTTTGTAACAAGAATGACAGACCTCAGCGAACGCGCATCAGTCGTGCACAGCGGTCGCTCAACGAAGTCTTGCCAAAGTTAAGCCTGTCTGTGCCCCTCCGGGACCTGGTTGGACTGTGGGCTTTGCCTACTGCTGTCACAGCGTCGGCTGTGCCTATCTATCCTAGAGAGTCACTCTGTAGGCTGGCACCCCGTTTCGACTCAATGGTCTTTCAGGTGGAGAGTTTGTACTAGATCTCCTTCGGCGGCACCTCCAGTTTCCCAGCCTGCTCCATGCAGCCTTCTTTGCAATGCCCGCTCGCTTGCGTGACACAAGCAGGATATGCATGACCCATGTGTACGCGTGATCCTGGCTTTATCTGCGTGACCGAGACATGGCTTTCTGAATCCCCAGCCCCGGATCTCAGTCACGCTATGCCAGCACTGTATGCCATTTGACCTGTAGTCCGTAACTCTGACCCTCCGGCAGGAGTGGCACTCATATTTAAACGGCACTTGAAGTGTGCAGCTCTTTTGGCTCCCCACAATATAAGAATGGAATGCCTTCTGGCCTGGCTGTTCCTTTCTCCTACGATGACAGTCTACTTCATAATAATTCATCGCACACCCTCTTGTGATTCTTCTTTTCCCACAGTCTTTGCGTCCGTGCTACAATAGATATATTCACACGTAATTATTTTTGCCGATTTTCACCTTTGCCCTGACGATCCTTCGGCTACACATGCAGCCAACCTGCTGGCCTCAATTTTGGACCTTCAGTTGGTGCAGGTGGTCTCAGATACCCACGCAATCTCAGAATGACACTCTGCATTTGACTTTTGTCGAGTCTGATAGTGAGGGTGCTCCCCCAGCCCACCTTGTTGTGTGGTCTGATCATTACATTATTGCTTTCACTTCTTGTGCCCTGTTCGCTCAGACCTCTGCGAGTGTGACATTTTTCTCTTCTCGTACTTGGAACCAAGTTGAATCAGCTCCCTGTCAGCTTGTGTCCTTGGCCACTTGGATGTAGCGCTGGGGACTTCTCAGTTTGACCCCCCTTTCTTTCCTGCACCTGTCTTTTAGGACAGCCGCAGAATGATCTAACTCCTATTAGGCAAAGTAAGAAGCCACTCAGATTATCAGACCCTTGGTTTAATGAACAGCTAGGTACGGCGTTCATTCATCGCCCGTTATTTTTGTTGTTGCATTTTTTGCGGAAATGTTTTTTGTGTAAACAATCTTCGAAAAAAAATGGCGGGTTGTAAGGGCTTATAAGGTGTGGGTGGGTGGGGAATAGGGAATAAATAATAGGGGAGGAAGAAGTTTGGGGACCACTGAAATAAAAATAAAAATATTTGAAGATTTTCTTTCGGCCAAAAACATTTTGGAAATAATGCAGCGGAAAAAGAAACGGCAATGTAAGAACATAGAACCAACAGCTCCACTCCCTCAAACTACAATACAAGTAGGCAGAATGCAAGTGGTGTTGAGCTTATTCTGAGATAGAGAAAGTGCATTTTAAGGTATGCCGGCTTAGTTACCATCGAGCTATCAAGGAGGCAAAAATGACCTTTTGCTCCAGTTGTATTTTAGCAGCACAGAATCCATCCAAAGAACTCTTTGCAGTGGTTTCTAGAACTTTCCCACCCTGTCTCAGACATTTCTTCAGTCACTGCTTCGCAGGCCTTCTGAGATTCTTTTTCGGACTTCTTCTCTGAGAATAATCTTCTCTCAGAATAATCAGTGATAATATATCAGCCTCTACTGGGGCTCACTTGCTTTCCCCCATCATGTCCCATACTTCCTTTTTAGCCGTTCATCCGGCCACAGAGGACCAATTCCTTCGGTTAGTGAATTGGCTTAGATCAACCACTGAGCTTGACCCCATTCCCCTTAGGATTTTGAAAAAGATTGGTCCTGAGTTGGTACCAACTTTAACCACAGCATTGAATCAGTCTTTGGGGTCCGGATCTATTTTGTCGGCACTGAAAAATGCTTTGGTATCTCTTCTCCTGAAGAAGGGATCCCCTGATCCAATTATTCCTGCACATTTCCGACTAATTTCCCTACGCATGTTCTTGATGAAAGCCGTAGAAGCCATAGTGACCCCCTCTCCTCCCAGTTGAGAGATTTTTTATTCTCTTATTTAGACTCTTATTCTTGATGCATCCCGATCTGGCTTACGACCTTCGATGTGCACAGTCGGTTTTGGTCTCAGTTCTCAATGACCTCACCTTCATTCTTTACCAGAATAGAAGTTAAAGAGAGAAAGGCTCAACTAAGAAAAGAAGTCCGCAAATTAAAGAAGTCAAATTACAACATGCCTGAATTATGTTGTAAAATTAAGCATTGTAAACAAACCTATAAAAACTGGTTTCGGGCACGCCGTTCATGTATAGCCCAAAAGGATGGAGAAGCAATGCTTTTAGCCATAGAGAGTGGTAACACCAGGAATATATGGTCTATAATTAACGGTACTGAAATAACTCAACTGCAGCTTACAATGAACCCAATAGCTGAAAAGATAAGGGTGGATCACTTTGAGAATCTATATAAGTAGCCAGACACTCATTCGCCAGATTTATATTATAGCAATCAGGTGTGGTCCCTGAATATTTTGATCAAGAATATCTCTAGACATCTAAAGAAGGTCAAGGCATCAACTACTCCAGGCCCTAACAACCTTTCATATGTCACAATGAAACACAATGTAGCAATGTGGTGTGGCGTATTGTATTGTATGTTTAATGTCATCATGAGTGAAAAGAAAATCCCAAATTCATGGAAACTGTCTTATGTTATACTAATATTTAAAAAAGGTAATCGTTTAAATCCATTGAATTATCGACCAATTATGCTGACTGACGTTGAATCCAACATTTTTGCAGCAATTGTTCTAGAGGAACTGAATAAATGGATAAAAGCTAACAGCATATTGGACATAAGACAAATAGGTTTCAGACAGTTTATGGGTACGGATGTGGGTGGGTTAACTGTAGCTAATCTACAGAGTACCGCTACAGTGTAAGGTAAGCAACCTCTATACCTGGCCTCTATGGACCTATCCATGGCGTTCGACATGGTCGATAGGAACATCTTATGGAAAACGCTATTTGATCTGGGTATTGAAAAAGGTCTACTAGAATTGATAATATCGTTATATTTGAATACAGTAATGAGGGTGCGTCTTAACAACAGAGGTCTATTATCGGAACATATTTGGACTCACAATGGTTTAAGGCAGGGTTGTAGATTGGCTGCCACTTTGTTCAATCTTTATGTATCTAAAGCAGGAATGTTTTTGGATTGTAGTGGACTAGCATCACCAAAGCTAAGTAGGAATAATATAAAATGGATCGCGTATGCAGATGATTTTCTTTTATTTGATGGAACAAAGGTGGGCCTGCAAAGAACGATAGCAGCATTTGAAGATTTCATTAAAGACAGAAAATTGTTGATAAATCCTAAAAAAACAGTGGTATTTTATACGGGCTCAAAATCCATAAAACAAGATTCCTTTTCCCTGTCTTGTGGTGGTGTAAAATTTAAAAATCAATCTGTGTTGAAGTATTTGGGCTACACCTATACTAGCACACATACACTTGGCTTTATGAGAAATTATCTCAAGTCAATGGCTTCTGCTATTGCCAATTAGATGAAAATAGTAGAGAGAAGAGATGGGAGATTTACCTTAACTCCATGTATATTATTTTATCGTACTAAAGCAATTCCACGCTTGTCCTATGGCCTTGAGTTCTGCCCCGAGGAATTGGTACCATATTTGAAAATAATTGAATCTCAAGTGTGGCGCAAGGTTTTAAGTCTCATTCCGAAATGCATACCAATGGAAACGTTGCGTTATGAGTTGGGTCTGCCCTCCTTAAAGAGCATTATGTACTGGAAGATGTTATCGCTTTTACGTAAATGTCTTGTGTCCGATATAAATACGTTGTATTATTGTTTGGGGATAGATCTGGAAGGTGTATTCCTTTCTGATCTCAAAAATGTATGTGCCAAAATTTTACGTGATCTAGGGCTATCAATGAAGACTCTTATAAAGAATCCGGGTAAGGTCAAAGAATTGTTAAAAGCTTCAGATTGGCTCGAAAATAACATGGTGATTTTAAATTCTCATCTGTACTCACAAGTAGTCTCCTTTTGGAAATGGAAACCGGCTCCTGAGAAATACATAGAAAAATACCCATCCAGAGTCTTTAGAAACCTTACTATGAGATTCTGGTTTAACGTTCTAAACACTTTTGAAATTCAGAATATAAGAAATAGAAATATCGTGGAAACAAAATTCTGTAGGCACTGTAAGGTAAACGGGGTGAATGAATCGTTATTGCACCTGCTATTGATTTGTCTGAATCTTCTGAAACACAGAATAGAATATTGTTCAGAATTCGTAAATGACATATCCAATGTGGACAGAGTTATTCTGTGGTATGAAATGCTTCATGGCAACTCCATGGTTTTAAAAATACGTATTAATGAATTCTTGAGAGTAATATTTGATTTAGTATGAATATGTCTATGATATGTATAAGTGCTGTAAGGAAACATTTAAAAAACATTTAATTATATTTGATATGTGCTGTTTTGGCATCGATAACACTATCAAGAATGTGTCATCAAGTAATTTTATTTGTCATTAGTTGTCTTATCTGTCATTAGTAACTTGAGTTTTATTTGCTATGTGGAACTTAAGTGTTATAATGTGTAAATGTGTATGATTGTTTATTACTGCTTTTATATATTGCAATTTGTACTTTTGTAACTTTTTTACTGTACTTTTGATCGAAATTTTGTAATGGTTTTTCTATAAACCAAAAACAATAAAGATAATAATAATACCATTCTTGACTAGGGTGGAGTGGGCATACTTATACTGCTGGATCGCACCACAGTGTTTCACACAATCGATCATTCCATCTTGTGTCAACGCTTGGAGGAGATTGGAATTGGTGGGCCTGCACTTTGTGGGTTCAGGTCTTTTGTCTCTGACTGGACACAATCTCTGTTCCTTCCTTCCTTTATTATGCACATTTTCCTCTCACTGGCGGGGTCCCACAAGGTGTGTCCATTTCTCCCTTATTATTTGACATCTATGGGCTCCCTCTTGCCAAACTGATTAACTGGCCGCCATTTTTATTAATATGCAGAAGAGACATAGCTTATTCTTCGTATCGACCGTGAACAGAGGTTAGTAGCGCCCTGTTTCAGAAACTGCCTCACCGACATTGGGGACCTGGATGAATAAGAACTGGCTTAAGTTGAACGCAGAGAAAACTGAAATCCTAGTCCTCGGCTGAGCTGTTTTAGCACAATCACCTTGTTCCCAAAACTTCTGGCCCTCTTCCACAGGCCCTCTCTCAGTGGGCCTCATTACGACCCTGGCGGAAAGGGGTTTGCGGCAGCGTTAGCTGCGCCAACCCCTTTCCGCCAATTCCGAGTTCCCTTTCCGCCATGGCGGTATTTACACCTGCTTTTAGCAGGTGTAAATAACCATGGCGGTAAGGGAACTTGGTGTTAATTACGCCACCGTAATTTACGGTGGCGTAATTAACGCCTTCCCCACTCCCATTATGCCCTATGGGGCAAAAATGGGAATGGGGAAGGGTAAATGGGGATTGGGGACTTACCGCCCCGCCAAAGTCTGAATGGGGCGGTAAGTCCGCCAACCACCATGGCGTAAACGTAGTTTACGCCATGGTGGTAAAGTCACGGCCCTGGCGGTAACTTACCGCCAGGGTCGTAATGAGGCCCAGTGTCAGTTAGTGGGAGTGCAAATTGCTGTGTTACTCTGTGTAGAACCACAGATTAGTGCCAGATACAGTGCCGGTCACCTTAACATTAAGAGGCTAAGGAAGATCATTCCCATGTGTCCCTGTCGGTCTCCGGGGTATGGTGATCTCATTGACGATTTCCAGGACATTAGATTACTGCAATGCCACTATGCTTGCACAACCCAAACCTCAGATAGATCAACTACAAGGGGTTCAAAATTCGTCAGCTCGGCTGGCTGTGGGGCTACGAAGATATGCTCAAATCACTCCTGTGCTCCGAAGCCTGCATTGGCTCCAGATAGAAAGCAGAATGAAATGCAAGTCCCTCTGAATGATCCATCAGGCTTTCCATGGACTTGGAGCTCCCTACCTTTGTGAGTAGGTAATTGGATACATGTCCCTGAGAAGTCTTCGATCTGTCAACCTGTACTTGCTTCAGGTACCTCGATTCCGTAAAGCCCTGGCAGGAGGCAGAGCATTCTCAGTAGCTGTCTCATCCTTGTGGAATTCCTTTCCTCTCTCTCCCTCCGTGTTATTGAAGACCATTTTCTCTTTAGGAAAACTCTACGTTTCTCTTTCATTAGAAGATCGTTTGGCTTCTGTTGACCTTTTACTCTCCCGAGTATTGGGTCCCTCAAGCGCCAGGATACCTCTGGGTCACAGTTCCACCATACAAATTTCAGTAACACAACATAACAAATGACAATTGGAAGTACCTTTTTCACATGATCAATTTCCACACAGCAAATATCTTGAAATAATATTGCTTCCTAGAAATCATATATGCCATCCAACATCTCAGCCTTTTCCTTTGGTATCTGAACACATTTCATGTATCCCTTGGCCTGTACCCGGCCCATTTCATTTTTTTGTGTCCTGAGGTTAAATTGCTCTTTATTTAATGTCGGGCTCCTTGTTTATAACTCTGGTCTTGCCCCTACTTGTTATATGTCATTTGATCCCCACGAAAGGTTACCTCATAAAAAGACAGACAAAAAATAGTCAACGTGCGCAAAGATCAATAAGTAAAGAAATTAATGCATAAGGACATACATATCTATATTTAATGATAAACCGAACTTTAAGTGACTTATTGATAAACTGAACTTTAAGTGACATATACAAAAAGAATACAACACATGTCAACCAATTATAATTAATCTCAAACATAAAACTAGATCATAAGCTTTTTTTTAAAGTGCAAAATGTATAAAGAAAACAGACTCCAACTGGAAATATAAACTGAAAAAGTTAAACAGTATGGAAAACACATTGTAATCAGACTATTTACATGTAATTGAAAGATTCCAAAACACGCATTAACATTTTAATTGAAAGAGCTACAAATAGGACAAACATAATGAATAGTGGATAGCCCCAATTGCCCATAAGAACAAAAAATTGTTAAAAAAACACCATTCAAATCAAAACAATAAAAAATCTAACAGGTACACCCCAGGCATTATTCTACTTCTCAGGGAACACGGCCTGTAACTAATCTAGAAACAATGTAATCAAGGCAAGGAAACTATACAAAAGGAAAACAATAATAGCCAGCTGACATCCTCTGTTTTAATCTTCTGTCCAAAATAAAAACAATACACATGTAATTTCCAATGTTCTCCCAAATCAAATAATACAAATCCACCAAAATCGAAATCAACAATAGAACAGTGAATGATATTTACTAAGGAAAAAAAGATCAATAAAACATGAAAAATTACACACACAGAAACAAAATCAACGAATCACTGAAAGCAGTAAAAAAAAAAATTCAAAAAGCACTTTATAATAAAGAATAGCTTCCCAATGCCTAGGTACAGCTGGATTGATCCAAAGGCTGCTCCTAAAATGGCAGGGTCCATAGACAGGGACAAAAGACTAGCATAATCCTTCACAAAAGAAATCTGGGATTGACAAAATAACTTTTAAAAGCACATATTGAAACCGAACATTTAAAATGTTGACAAAATGTGCATAGCCTAAACGAACTAGAGAGGTTTTTACTGAAACCTTGAAAAATCAGGAAAAGGCAAGATTCAAACCGTGGTTTTGCCCTTCGGACTGCCCGTTGGAATGCTTTGGGCCATAGAATAACAAGGGAACAATGGAAAACACTTAACATTGTTTAAACATGTTTACGGGACCATTACTGCAAAACCGCAAGTGGCTTTCCAAATTCTGTAGAAGAAAAACCATTGGTATAATTGAAGTAAAAAATTGTATAAAAGACAACAAATGCATGACTTGCAGTGTGAAAAGGTTTACTGATGAACTTCCAAACGTGATTGAAGTAAATGTGAAGTAATTCTACTGTGTTATATAGTCCCCACTGTGGATCACCAGAGCAGTGACTCACAGGGCGAGTTGTCATTCGAAGCCAGTAGATGTTGTGTACGTGAGCGGTCGGCAGAGGATTCCCGGTCACATGTTCTGGCCCACGGGCCGCGGCATAAGGTAGGGAACAGTCACATTGCCTCACCATGGGACGGGCTCAGGAGTCCAGCCCCTTCCCACCTCAGAGGCGAGTTGTCGTTCAAAGCCAGTAGATGCTATGTACGTGAGCTGTCAACAGAGGATTCCCGGTCACTTATTCTGGCCAGCGGCACAAGGCAGTGGACAGTCACATTGCCTCACCATGGGACGGGTCTAGGGGTCCTGCCCCTTCCCACCGCACTTGCCCATCAGGCAGATTATCTCTATTGACATGAACACTGACCAAATAAATCCTTGTAATACTCCTCAGGCTAATTATGTGAGAGATCTGAAGCTTGCCCTAGCCAGACACAAATCTCCCATACTGAAATGAAGAGCTTTCCCTTTAAGGGAGACCCCGCCTATGTATTCAGCGTTAGCCCATGCAGTGCTAGTGTTGTCACTTTGCCATAAAGTCGTCGTAGCCGGACACAATCCTATATACTCGGAGGGTGTCCTTCATTTTTATTACGTATTTTCAAAGGCTGTGTACAATGCGAAATATGTTCTTCTGTTTCCTTAAGAGGCGCTTTAGGGATGGGTGAATTATGTCCTGTATATTCTTTCCCAAGTTTCTTATGATGCCCACGTAAAGTCTCCAGTACTCATGCCTTCTTTTTCCTGGCTGCTCGGTGGGAAGAAAAGAACAGCAGCAACATTTTGAAGTCTCTTTTTAAATACTCCCTTTCCTGGATTGGTTTGGTTGTCTTGTCCTGCACCCTTCTCTGCTCTCTCGCCTTTGGGATTGGACAAGAGACACTGCCGAGTCTCACCCAACTCCCGACTTCCCCTTGGCGAGTCATAACTAGTACTATGGTTGTAGGCAGGGCTTTAATGCTCCTCTCCAAGGCCTGATGGAATCCGTATTCCCCGAGAAGGCAAGAGCTTTTGGGATCTCTTTTCTAGCTTCTTTCATCCCCCTGTAGAGTTTTGGTATTCTCCAAACCTGGTAGTTCTATGATCGAATGGGCCAGAGGTTGGGAATCCATCGCCACAGCAACGTTAGTCGTTGTTGTTGGTTCTTGGACCGGTATGGCCTTGTCCGGGACCCTGAGCTCTAGCTTACTCTCACCCAGTTGTATGGGGTTTACGCTCAGGCCGCCTCGAGGTCTTCCGTCGGCTGCATCTCCATCTTCCGACGGGGCTCCCTGGTCCTGTTTCTCTTCCCCTGTGCCCTCAAGAATAGTGAAGTGGATTCCGTCCCTGGGATTGACGGGTCGCTGCCTGGCTTTCAAAGTGCTGCCCTTTGGGATTCCCCTACTATAGGTCTCCTTTCACATACACACAGTTCAACAGGCACATCAAAGGAGTTTTATTTGGAGGTCCACGGAACTTCTGATAGGGTGACCAGATGTCCCGGTTTTGACGAGACTGTCTGGGTATTTCCACCTCCGTCCCGTAGTCCAGATACTTTTTTAATTAGAAAAACCCTGTCCCCGGATTTAGGGATTGGGTGGATGCCATCCTGGTTTTTGGCCAGATATTATGATTTTTGACAAAATCCAGGATGGTATCCACCCGATCCCCAAACCCCAGACGGATTTTTTAAAACTTAAAATAACCTCAGGACCCTGGGGGCTGCATGATGACATGGGGCAGGCCACCCACATAGAAGTAGGACTACAGCTTCACCGCTGAAGCTGTAGTCCTACTTCTAGGTCAGTGGCCTGTCCCGGTTTTTTATTTTCAAAATCTAGTCACCCAATCTAATGACCACCGCAGTTCCACAGATAACATGTTTTTCTGAACATAGAAAAACTGACATGGGCTACAGAAGTATTCACCAGCTACAAACTGGTATGATCGAGGAAAAAAAGTATAATGCTCCTTGCTCCCACAATACTACCAATGAACATAAAAATGCAGAAAACCTACCGAGTATTGTTTTAGCTTATAATTCTCAGGTTGGAAAACCCATAGCAATCCGCTCAATGTAGACAACCTTGGGCAGGGGCAGAGGAGAAAATCTAAAATTCAAGATGGCGGTGAAGCCAGATAAACTCTTGGTCCAAACCTTTGAGCACAAAGTTGCCCCAGCTGCACTCAGGAGACTAACTAATACCAGCCATCACTCTATTACCACTCACAGGTGCAGATCCTCAGTGGAGTGGAGTTTTCACCCACAGGGAGGGGGAAACACAGTATAAAAGCTACTAGCATCAGTTGCTGAGTGTGGGTTGCTCCTTGGGGGAAGGCAGGTGACTGCAGAGCTGTAGAGGAAATGGTGGCTGGGGAGATGGAAGAGACAGGAGAGGTGGCAGCAGTGGAGAGCAGGAGATAGCGTTGAGTTGGGAAGGTCGAGGAGGCAGCAGTAACATCAACTGGGAGACTGCAATTACAGGCGATGGTAAAGAAGGTCAGGGAGGAGATAGGAACATCAGGGGGAGACTGGACTGGCAGAGGTGATGGTAAAGAAGGTCAGGGAGGAGATAGGAACATCAGGGGGAGACTGGACTGGCAGAGGTGATGGTAAAGAAGGTCAGGGAGGAGATAGGAACATCAGGGGGAGACTGGACTGGCAGAGGTGATGGTAAAGAAGGCCAGGGAGGAGATAGTAAAATCAGGGGGTGACTGGACTGGCAGAGGTGATGGTAAAGAAGGTCAGGGAGGAGATAGCAATATCAGGGGGAGACTGAACTGGCAGAAGTGATGGTAGACAAGGTCAGGGAGGAGATAGTAACATCTTTTTTTTATTTTTATTTTTTATTTTTTTTTAAATATGTTTTATTTGATTTAGTTGAAAATCAACTTTACAAATATATAAAAGAAAAGATCATCATTGTTACAGTGCAATCAGTCTTTTCACATCCTTTGCATTTAAAAAGAAAAGTTTAAAAAAAACACATGATAAGCAAGCTTATAAGTATGTAGAAGAAAAGGGGAAATATTATCTTGCAAAATCGTAAGATACCAGCAACATTACATTTTTAATTTCCACTTGACAGTTGTATTGTTTTTTTGTTCATAGAGAAATGCAGCATCAAGTATGCTAATGGTTGCAATTCTTACTGAAATCTTTTTTGTTCTGAAGATTTCAGCCCAAATTTCATTGACAGATCTTGTATTGAGCTTATATTGCATACATTTGGCCAATTTTACTCGGTTTACCACGAAGGCCTCACATTGTGTAACAATATGGCAAAGAGTTTCTGTGTGAAATACATTCTTACAAAATCGACAATATATTAGATCTTTTTTCACTATGCCTCTTCTGAACAAAATCTCATTTACCAGCCATAAATTTAGTCGAAATCTCAGAATTTTCTGTCTAAGGACAGAGGAAGGGCATTTCACAAGATAATCAGCCATCGTACGGAATGTGACCAAAGAGGTTCCTATCAAAATCTTTCAACTTCATGCATTTCTCTTGGGTGAATATCCAATCAAACTGATACAGTTTGATCTTAGCTCTGGATGGATTTGTCAGCAATAACTCAATTGAGATTTCTGCATTGGCCAGCACGTTCAACACATGATTTCGCCATTTAGATGGAAATATCTGGTTTGAGGTCAATAGGTGGTTCGCTAAGATGGCTAAGCTATTTTGGTTAGATATACCCAACAGACATTTTCTCAACAACGTACACATTTTCCAAGTAACTTGCGAGTGTATAGACAAAAGCCCTAATTCAAACCTTAATAACATGGTAGGAGTGCTTTTTGGTAAATTGAGTAAGGACTTCCAAAATATTGCCTCTATTTGATTCCAGAATAACTGGGTTCTGTGCAGCACAGATTCCATTCCATAAGTGATCACTAGTATAACCTTTTGTTGATAGTAGGTCATGATCGGGATGCATGTAAAATTACAAAATTTAGCCAAGATTATTTTTGCTTGGGATGTTAACATAGTAAGTTTTGTTGATATTGTTATTTCAACCGATTTATCCGATTTCAGATTGTTAAACATCATCCCCAAATATTTGTAGTCTGAGACTATCTGTAGTTTATGACCAGCAATTGATGACTGATGTTTGTTTGAGAAGGAAGATTTTGGTTTATTCAATATCATTATTTGGGTTTTGTCTTCATGCACCGTTAGATTGATGGAGCATACATAACGATCAAGTGTATCAAGGAGAGTTTGTAGTCCCGCTGGGGTTTGTGAAATTAGAACCAAATCATCCGTGTATAGCAGCCAAGATATGGTTTGGTTTTCTATCTTGGGTGCGTCTGAAGCGGCTAAGGCCAGGTCATCTGCAATGTCCAAAAGAAAGAGATTGAACAGTGTTGAAGCAAGAATACAGCCTTGCTTCAAGCCTCTGGCGCTGGAGATGATATTAGATAAGAAGCCTTCCATGTTCAACTTTATTTGTATGGATGTATTTGTGTGCTGAAGGTTCAACATTTTTATCAATGAATCTGGGCATTCATACTTCATCAGTTTTTTTACAAGAAGATTTCAGTCAACTGAATCAAATGCCATGCGGAAATCCACAAAGGCCATATATATGGGTTGTTTGCGTGTAATGCATAATGATTTGATGGTGTTAAGTAGTGTTAGGTTAATTGATGTGCCCAAGCCTGAAACAAAACCCGTTTGAAAAGGATCTCTACGATGATATGCCATAGACCAAGCATTCAAATCACGGAGAAGCAATCTACAAAAACCTTTTCCTGGCACATCTAAAAGTCCAATGGGCCAATAGCTCAAAGGGTTTTGACGATCTCCTTTTTTGTAGATCGGCACAATGATTGAGTGGGTCCAGGATTTAGGCAGTTCTTGGTTACGTATGATCAGTTTAAATAGAGTATACAAGATTGAGACCCATAAATCAACATTATTTTTCAATATTACGTTTGAAAGCCCATCGGGACCAGGGGCTCTAGACATGCTAGCCTTGTTAATATAATGACGAATATCATCTTCGTCAAATTTTAGATCGAAAATGGTTGGCTTAAGGCTTAGAGCATCCAGTTGCAGAGGCGCAGCATAGATGGCCGAGAAATGGTTTATCCAATCGTTTTCCTTTACACCATTTAGTTGTGATGTTAATGGTGGAGCCTTATTGGTGGTGTTGAGCAACTGCCAAATATGAGCGGTGTTCTTACTTTGAATGTGCATTAATATGCTCTCACCCTCTTTTTGTTGTATGAATCGTCTATATTCAATCATCCAATTTCTGTAGGCTGTTTTAATAGATTTCAAAGCTGCATCTCTAGAAACCGATGGTACAGTACGAGCTTGACGTTTCTGCTTCTTGAATAATGCTTTTCTGTTATCAGTAACGGGATGGATTTTTGGTTTAGAATTCTGACATGAAGCAGACAGCTGCATTAAGTCATAGGGCGCTACATTGTCTACAATTGTGGGGCTCGTACCTGCTTGATCAAATCTTTTTAGATGATTTCTATATTTACCAAGTGATTTTTCTGACCATTTTTATCGATTCAAGGAGTTATTTGTTTTCACTGCACCTTGTAGCCATAGGTCCTCATTACAACCCTGGCGTTAAGGGGTTAACGGCGCCGTAAAAGGCTGCGGCGCCGTTAAACCCTTAACGCCCGATTCACACTTTAACGCCTGCTTTTTGCAGGTGTTAAAGTCCAACCCGCTAAGGGACCTTGGTGCTAATTACGGCACCGTAATTTACGGTGCCGTAATTAGCGCCTTCCCCATTCCCATTGAGCCCTATGGGCCAAAAATGGGAATGGGGAAGGGGCCATGGTGAATGGGGATTTACCGCCCCGCCAACCTTGGAATGGGGCGGTAAATCCGCCATCCACCATGGCGGAATCCGGCATGGACCATGGTGCTATTAGCATGGTCCAACGCCAGGGTTGTAATGAGGCCTATTATCTTTGTAGACAGGGGGAGGATGACATGGTCAGTTTGAAGGTTAGCGGTCTATGATCGCCATATTCAGATAATATCACTGCAAATTCTGAAGTGTGATCAAATAGATTTCTAGTGACACAAATGTAGTCAATGATCGCGCTTTGGTTACGTCTGGACCAGGTTAGATTGGGAGGAGAGTCAGCCACGCTAGTTCCATTCAACATCACCAGATTCCATGCTTTGACAAAGGTGTTCCACGATTTAGCTCGGTCCTGCTTTCTAGATAGGTTCTTATTTACAAGATGAACGTTCAAATCACCTGCAGTAATGACATAATTAATGCTATTTTCCAGGATGATATGCTCCATGGAGGATGTCAAATTTTTAAAAAATAGATAGTAACATCAGGAGGGAGAATGGACTGGCAGAAGTGATGGTAAAGAAGGTCAGGGAGGAGATAGGAAAATCGGGGGGAGACTGCACTGAAAGAGGTGATGGTAAAAAAGATCAGGGAGGAGATAGGAAAATCAGGGGGGGAGACTGGACTGGCAGAGGTGATGGTGAAGAAGGTCAGGGAGGAGATAGGAAAATCAGGGAGAGACTGGACAGGCAGAGGTTATGGTAAAGAAGGTCAGGGAGGAGATAGTAATATCAGGGGGGAGACTGGACTGGCAGGGGTGATGGTAAAGAATATCAGGAAGGAGATAGTAACATCAGGAGGGAGTCTGGACTGACAGTGGTGATGGTAAAGAAGGTCAGGGAGGAGATAGTAACATCAGGAGGGAGACTGGGCTGGCAGAGGTGATGGTAAAGAAGGTCAGGGAGGAGATAGTAATATCAGGGGGGAGACTGGACAGGCAGAGGTGATGGTGAAGAAGGTCAGGGAGGGGATAGGAAAATCAGGGGGAGACTGGACTGGCAGAGGTGATGGTAAAGAAGGTCAGTGAGGAGATGGTAACACCAGGGGGGAGACTGGACTGGCAGAAGTGATGGTAAAGAAGGTCAGGGAGGAGATAGGAAAATCAGGGGGAGACTGCACTGAAAGAGGTGATGGTAAAAAAGATCAGGGAGGAGATAGGAAAATCGGGGGGGAGACTGGACTGGCAGAGGTGATGATGAAGAAGGTCAGGGAGGAGATAGGAAATTCAGGGGGGAGAGTGGACTGGCACAGGTGATGGTAAAGCAGGTCAGCGAGGAGAAAGGAAAATCGGGGGGAGACTGGACTGGCGGAGGTGATGGTAAAGAAGGTCAGGGAGGAGATAGGAAAATCAAGGGGGAGACTGGACTGGCAGAGGTGATGGTAAAGAAGGTCAGTGAGGAGATGGTAACACCAGGGGGGAGACTGGACTGGCAGAGGTGATGGTAAAGAAGATCAGGGAGGAGATAATAACATCAGGAGAAGACTGGACTGAAAAAGGTGATGGTAAAGAAGGTCAAGGAGGAGATAGTAACATCAGGAGGGGAGAGTGTAGAGAAGGAGTTGGAGATGAAGAAGGCACAGGAAAGGAGAATATACAAAAGTAGATGGTAGTAGAGAGGGTCCAGGAGGAGTTGGTGACATCTGGAGGCGAGAGTGGATCACAGAAGGTAGTGAGAGCAAGGAAAAGTGAAGGATGAGGCTGTAGTGCCAGAAGCGATGGTGAACATGAGGAAATGATGAGATAGAAGTAGCAGAAGGAGGCAGTGGTAAAACTAGAGCAAGACACGTGAACCAGAGAAGCCGGTGGGATTATTGGTGTGATTGAAGTGGCGACATCTGAAGGAGGTCATGCCCAGGAGAAGGAGATAACAGCAGGACCCAGACGTAGGAAGGGGGTGGAAGAAGAGAGTAGACTGGAGGTGGCTGTGGATCTAACAGCCATGGAAGACGTGTGGAGACCAGGACCAGGAATTGACACAGAAAGAGTCACATCCAAGGAAGAGAGAGTGATACGGGGGAGGTTGGAGGAAATAGAAGAAGGGCGGAGTAAAGAAGACTAAAGCATGGACAACAAGAGAGTAAGGATCCAGCATGCCAGGATTGCCCTGGGCAGGACCAATTGGTGGGAGGAAGTATAAAACGCGGACAGGGAGATTACTGTCAAATCAGAGAGGAAAGAGGAAGAGGCCATGGGGAGGCTCAGCTTGGCAGAGCCTTCCCACCTCTTCCTGCCTACCATGATCACAGATGCTTCTGCTCACAAGAGTTATTTTCAGAGTCAGCCGTGCTGTGTGGGACCCTGGAAAACTGTAGGGAAAGGCAAGTTATTTCTAAAGAGCTGTACGGTCTTGGAAACTGGCTCCAGGCAGCCACAGCCTAATTACCTGCATCCCACAGGAGAGCCATTCAGAAAAGAGCATTCTGATTATTATGTGGATATGGCAAATTTTTACATTTTATTTGGCTCTTCTTGTATATAATTTCCAAAAGTAAACATACTAAAACAACAAGCATTGTTCTTGGTGTCCTTCTTGACCCCTGGAATTCTTACATACTTGTATATATCATTAGGAATAACATGTCTTCAATGAAAATGCTGCTATGTACTGTAAGGATGGCATGGTATCAACAGTAAGACAGACACAAGGGACCACAGTTCAAGGGTGTTTATTGAACTTCAACAAGGGTGTGATAAAAGCCCATCTAATCCTAAATCTACAGATGGGAGCAAGCTACGACCATCAAATAATAAGAATGCAGTCCTAGTGGAGTCACGTTCAAAATAAAAGGGCCTATATTTTTAAAAAAGCAATTGCCAATCCTTAACGCTAATTACAAATAGTCTGGGGTAATGTTCATGAAAAAGAAAGAAGTGTTCACAAAATTATATGTCAGGATGTTGAGGCCATTGGCCTCCCTTCCCCATTTTTTCAGCACGGGACAAGGCGGTTCACTCGAGCAAAGCACACACTGTAGCTTCTTTAGCACGAGGATACCGTTCCATTACCAGCATCAGGGCGTTCTGTGGCCAAGTCTCTTTATTAATCAAAAGTCTCTTGATTCAGAGGGCCTGATGTACAAAAATAAAACACAAAGGTCCTTTCCTCTTATATTCATTTCCTCAATTCATGTGATTCACCCTGGATCCCCATCAGTGCTCAGATCTCTTATATATCATGATCATTACTGTGGATCACCCTCTTCCGGGCTCAGATCCCCCTTTTTACAATGTTCAGAGAATATTATTTCTCGGGTGCCTCACGGTTCACCCCAGATTCCCCTCAGCCGGGCTCAGATCCTTTGTGGCATTTATCTGTGCCAGGGTTGTAAGCAGGGAGATGTGCCAGGAAGCATGGTGCAGTAGTGCATCATGTACCTGCACAAGCACATGTGAATATGTGGGCTGGGACATGCTGTGCAGCATGACTATGGGGTGCGCGCAGGTGCCAGTGTCAAGGAAGTGTAGGACCGACACATTCTGCGGCAGCAGGGGTGAGGCAGTTCTGATATTGATCCTGCTCTGTATGTCATCATGGATCGGGGCGAGTAGGTCAACAATGGTCCCCCTGTTCAGCCGGTAGAGGGTGATCAGGTGGGTGTCAGTTAATGTCAAGGGTGAGGGCCTGACCCGGGTACGTGCACTTAGCTTGAATGGTGTCTCCTCCTCCTCCTATCTGCGTCCTGTGCTGCAGTTCCTGCCTCTGCAGCTCAAAGTGGAGCAGGAGCAGCTGCATGCCCCAGTTTGCAACCGTTGGTGGCAGCATTGTGTTGGAAAGTGTGTCAAGGTCAGGTATGGGCCTTATGTACTCCTCCTGAGTGGATTGGGTGCACATGTGGCTTGATTTCCATCACCTTTTAGGTGGAGGTTAATGGCACTGGGGGTCATTATGACTTGGGCACAAAGTGATACCGGGCACCGCTAATGACACAGGTGCCGGTAATCCCTTTGCACCCTATTCCGAGGTCCCTTTGCGGGTCCCTCCCTTAACGCCTGGTTTTACCAGGTGTTATGGATGGGACCCGCAAAGGGATACCGGGGTCAATAAAGGTACCACAATTTGCGGTATTGTTATTGACGCCTTCCCCCTTCCCATTGAGCCCTATGGGGGCTCAAATGGCAATGGGGAATGGCTTTTCAAATGGGGACGTATCAGTCCTGCAAAGGTCGGAATAGACCGGTAAGTCCCCATACCACCAAGTCGGTGGCAGTACCGGTATTGGTGCTAGTCATGGCGCTAATAGCGCCATGACTAGCACCAACCTCGGAATGAGGGCCACTGTGTTTTGGCCGAATTACTTCCCAATTCCGGCAGTATTTCAACTTGAAATACATCAGAAATACCGATTTGGAGCTAAGCGGTAATTCCGTGGTGGAATTAGTACTGCCGCTAATTCCACCAGTTACTGGTGGTAATTCTGCCGGGGCTAATTCCGCCAGTGGAATTAGCCCTGTCTCCCTATTTGACAGTGTGGTAAAAGTGGCAGTAATTCCGTTAACAGCCACTTTTACCATATACCACTGTGGTTCATTGAAGGACTCTTTCCCAGCCCCACTGACCTCTTAGAAGAGCCAGCCTTTCAGGAAAACATCCAGTTTCCCAGTAAGGTAGTATGGCTCATCCACCGCATTTTTGCGAAATCAGGTAAAATGCACCACATTTTTATGCAAATGTCCTGGGTTTACACCAATTGTTCATATTTCGTCTGCAGGCCGCCTGTCAGTTTTGGGAAAATCTGGACCGGTTTTTCCGACACCATGTTGGGGGCCGCTGCCAAATTATTGGGTTTTGTGGGAGTTTGATGGATGCACTGAGTCGAAATGTAATTATAATAAATAAATACATGGATGAATAATGTCTCCCATGAAACCCGGCAGCAAGTCAAGCTTTTCAAGGGCTGCTCTAAATGTGGCAGGAACACAAAGCCTGCTATGCCTGAAAACAACACTGAGTTCAGCAACTGGCTTCAGAGTTCTCCAAGGAATGTAGATATTAAACGATGTGAAGACAAGTTTGGGGTAGAAAAATAAGCTGCTGTAAAGGTTACACGTTGAAATTCTGCATCACTAGAACACTGTGGTGCTCTCAACACTTTTATTATTATTATGCTATTTATTGAACGCGGACCTAACGCAGAGAAGCAACTGAGCACTTTACAGCGGCATACATGAATACAAATACATAACAGAGCGCTTTACAGAGGTAAAAACAGAACAGATGCATAACAGAGCGCTTTACAGAGGTAACAACAGAACAGATATACAACGGGGGTAGGATACAGAGGGGTACAGCTGTACCGGGTGGTGGGGATGAGAGGGGTTGCGTGGCGTCTAGAGAGCCAGGTGGTGCGAGGGGTGACGTGATGGCCGAGGTGTTGAAGAGGAGAGACTCCTTGAAGAGGTGGGTTATCAGTTCTTTTCTGAATTGTAGGAGCGTGGGAGTGAGTCTGATGCCGACAGGGAGGAGGTTCCATAGTCTTGTAGCGTAGGCAGAGAAAGCTTGTTTTCTGGTTTTGGGGTCTGTTTAAAGCCTGGCACCTGTATAGAGTGCACGTAGAGTGTGAGTACATATAGCGAAACACAATGTACCATCACACAAACCAAAAAAAACTTCTAAATAGGACAATATACACAAGGCAAACACAATACCATTGTGTGTGTTGCAGAAAGTCTGAAGCATAGCTCCAGTTACACCGTGGATGGCACATAAAGAAAGGGAGAGTTCCGGCAGCAACATTTCTTGCATTTGTCTGCACGCAGGTGTGGGTGATCAATCCATATTCCTTCCCAATGACAATCTGTAGAGGAGCAGCCGCAAGCCTCTGCAGGAAAACCCTGCCCCCCTACCTCCCATATGTTGGAGACCTGAGATTGTGCCATGTTTGACACCAGCAGTTAGGCCAATACTGCAGCGTGTGTTCGAAAGAAGATACTCATTGAAACAACGCTACCGCATGTATCCCCAAAGTGATGACAACCTGAGGGAGGAACTCCCTGAAGGAATATGAAAAGGAGCAGAGAAAAGAAGCCAGTGACGTCACAAAAAGTACACACAACGTCTCAGGATACTTACTAAAGAGAATGCATGGATCCTAAAGAAACTAATGACGAATTAAGGAATTAAGTGAACTCTCAAATATAAAGGAAGAAGATTACATGTGCACGCAGTGTTGCAGAAAATCAACCGTCATCATAGACGCTGACTATATGTAGTGATTAGAATGCAAGCAAAGCCACCATTGTATAGAAACTGGACATCAATATCATGAATTTAGTAATCCAGGACCTATGTAGCGGGAAGGGAAAGCTGTGTCCCAGCAAGAATAAGTGGAATCGTGGAGCTGCAAAATGAGGTTGTCTGGCCTGGAGTCAAGACTGAAGCAGCCAAGATCAACTATCTATTCTGGAAATGGGCGAATGTGCGAAGGATGAATTATCCCTTGTTAAGGTGCAAAGAAAGAACACCAAGAGGGCCAAGTTTAATTCATTAAGGGCATTTCAAAGCTACAAAATGGACCAAAGCTTAGTCAACTGTCACGTGAGCTAAGGATGAAAATTGAGTTTGAACTTGGAGTCCCAGAACACGATAGAGAGTCCTCTCATTGTCATGTATTCTAAAGGACAAGGATACTTTGCAAGGCCAAGTTCAAAGACACTCTTCATGGCAGAAGGCATGGGTGATGAGAGATGCTGGGCTAATTGGGTGGGGAGGTAGTGTTATGCCCCATCTCCTTGCACCTGGGTCTGGGCTTACATGCTGCTAAGTGAACTGAATATTCCAGACCTGGCACAAGCGTGCCAACCAATTATAGTAGTCCATATAACGAAGGACCTTATAGTTTGAAAACCAATGAGAAACTGTTTATCTAATGTTTCTGAAGATGACATGTTTTAGAGGTAGGCATATGCTGCCCACCTCATAGTGGGCAGCCAATTACAATCCTAGTTCCTATAGAAAGCATACTTAGATGTTCCCCTTAAGCTAATCACAACCCTTAGTTTTTCATTATTGCCACATATTATGACATCCTCTCTGACATATTTTTGATATAAAAGCTATGTTTTGTGTGAAGATCACTGAGAGAAATTAAGCATAGGTCTGTTGATGTTTGTTGTATCTCCCAGTTTTAGATAATTGTTAATAAAACAGTACTTTGCCATCTTCCTGAGTTTGTTTGTTTTTTTGGACTTGAAATTTATGATCCCATCCATTACATATGCACATTCCTAAAGGGCCCTAAGCTCACGTGGTAGCAGTGTGGATGGTTTAAAGATCCAAACTAGTTCAGCTCCAGATTTCTGGACGATCAGGCATCCTCTGTTATTAGCTTGAAGATGCAAAGTTTCCTGTGGAGAGCGGCTGAATAGAAATGAACTTGCAAGAAGAACCGAGGCGGTGGGCAGGTCCCCGTTTGAAGTAATGCCGGCCTGGTTTCCACAGGCGCTCTGCGGACGATAGGTGAAGTGGTCAGATTGGAGGGGGAGTCAATACCGAAGGCCTCGAGGTGATTAAAGAATGGTGAGTAAACTAAGGGGGACAATGAAAGGGACAGATTGTAATAACTTTGAGTAACGGGAAATAACTGTGAAGATAAAGAGATCCCGCGTAGGAGTCCTAACTCAAGGGAATTTGAAGGAGACATTTCAACCTCCAACGGGGGTGGAGAGAAATATAAAACGCAGAGGTCAGGCCCGTGTAAGGTAATGTCTCAAACCCTGTACATGGCAAAACGTAAAGAAGAGAGAAGAGGTTATCACAGGGTTTTATAAAGTTTCATATGTGACTAGTCTAAATGTTGTTTGTTGAATAAAGTATCGAGGAGCAATAGAATTGTGAAGAAGTAACAGTGAATAAAGATAAGTATTGCGAAACGATTGACGCTAATCAAAATGATAGGCTATTGAAATAAGAGGATTGAGCAGTGATTGATGGTGCCTGCTCATATTTGCTGGTTTAAAATGTTAAAATTGGTGATTCAAGCTAAGGTAAAAGGTTTATTTAATGATCTGGTAAGTATTGATAGTCAATTGAGACTTGTCATTATGGGGGATACTCCTCTCTTGCAACTATGCAAGACACTGCCAAAACATATGCCCAAGCTCAAACAGTACAGTGCAGAATGGGTAAAGGGTACAGCAGATAAAATGTCCACAAGGGGTATCATTGTCAAGAGCGGTATTGCAACACATGACCACATACTTGCATGCTGCGTATACAGGAAAGAAATTAGAGAAAAGATTAGCAATTTTAGAGCTTTGGAAGATGTATCAAGAGAAAGAGAAGACCCGCCACCTAAGGAGTGGATGCCTAATCAGCATAAGGGGGAAGCAATGAGCCCTCAGCTCCCCTTAACTTGCCTGAAACAAAGAAGTTGTTACGGAAGAGATAGGAGTATATCCTTTAAAGGAATTGAAATCAGCGACGCGGTATAGTAATCCGATATATGAACCCCCCGCTTATAGTAGTGCTGATAGTTCGGAAGAGAATAAGAGAAAGGAAGATATTTTTAAATTCATACAAGACAAGGAAGAAAGAAGTGATCAGCTGAAATTGTTGACAGATATAGACAGAGAAATCAAGAGATGAAAGGAGAATAAAATAAGGCTGACATGGTAGTGCTCCTACAAAACAAATGGATTGGAGGACAAATATTACTCAAGATAGATGGGAAAAGTATCAAGGAAGTTAGGCAAAGAGCTGATAAGGACAAACAAGAGTGGAAGGACAAGGCACAAGAGAAGAGATTAAAGGAAGATGAACAAAGAAGTAAAAGCAGGAAGCGTAAAGAACACATATAACAGGAGGAAAACAGGCAGAGTAACAAAGAAAGTATGACAATAGACAAAGAGTAATAGAAGAGGGGGACAGGAAAGCAAGAAAGAGAGGAGGAAGAAGCACAATGATTAAGGGACAAAGGATTACAGAGACAAAGGGAAGAAGAGGAAAGAAGGGAAGGAGTAAGAAGGGAAGAACGAAGGGAGGAGGAAGAAACAGTTGGAAGAGATGCAAGAAAGCGAAGGGAACTAGATGAAGAAATAGAACGAAAAAGGAGACTGCAAGGTTTCGATGTCAGTCTCTTTCGTAAAGAACAAATGAGGTTGAACGTAGAAATATGATGGGACAGAGTGAAAGAGATTCTTCCGATAAAGGAAGTAACACCAGCAGTATCTAGAGTAGCGCTAGAAGTTAAAAGAGATGGTGCGGAAAGCATTGGAGAAAGGATTGATATGGTCTGTCAGCAATTAAGACAAGGTCATGAGTATGGAGCTCGAAGGAACGATCGATCCCGAGTATCTCAATCATGAAGTGAGGAAGGAACCCTGTTTAGTGATGAACATCGAGCATTGTTTTTAAGCAGATTGAATTTGGACAGCGGGGAGGAGGATGTTAGCCATACTAGTTGGGGCTTAGACATATCGGATGAGGAAAGAGATTCCGGTTTTGTGGCAGAAGGAGGAAACATGCGTGCCCCTATACGAAGCCTGCAAATTGATAAGGAAGTGAGATGGTCAGATCTGGAACAGCCTAAAGATAGAACACTAGATCCCATAGCATATCCTGAGCATCCCAGAGGACGATCGTGTAGCGAGAAGGGAGAGTCTCCACCATATGTAAGTAGGTTAAGGTCATTAGCCACGAGGCGACAGACAGGATCGACTAATAGTGGGATCTGATTGTGGGATGGGGTTCACGCGGTTCCCCTTGAAGGAAGGGAGAGGTAAGACCGCCATATATTCCATGGCCACAGATGGATAAGGATAACTTAAAATGTAAGCTCCTTAGTTTGACTTTGGGAGCTGGTAAATTGATATACGGATTAGGGAAAATGACAGGAGGAATCACGCTGGCCATAGGGGACATAAAAGGTCTCCTGACAGCTATTCTTGGAGGGAGGGCTGACGATATATGCAGGCGAGAGGGATATTCAAGTGTGACTGCACAGAACACAGCACATTATGGAGCGCCATTCAATATTTGTTTGGAGGGCTCTCAGGGTACAGTATCCCGACACATCAGATATGGGTGCAATTATGACACAGGAAATTAAAGAAGATAAAGACCCTAATGCTTATATTCAAGATATTCAGGAGAAATGGCAGCTTGAAACTCACGAGCTGTAGGAATAGACAGTGGCATTATTTTGCCACATTTTATGTCAGGGGTTTCCTGAGCCCGGAAAGAGGCAGATGAAAAAACAAGTAGGGATCGAAGCAAAGCCATGGGATGAGATGCAGTTGACATTAATAGACCACAGCCCTTTATTACAAGAGACGAAAAAAATATAGATGAAAAAAGAAAAATTGAGGAAGCCAGGTTGGTTCAGAAAAAGTTGTCAAAATTTGCCATAGAAGGGGCTGTATGGATTAGCAGAGAAGGAAGGGAATGCAGGAAGCTATGGGTACATCACAGGCAAATAATCTGCGCCCGATGGACCAAGGTGGGTACGAGTTTACACTACGAGGCAGCGGTATGGGTTATAGGAGAAGAGGAGGTGGATTTCAGAATTACAAGGTGGGTTTCAAAACACAGAGAACCAGAACCAGAGTGCTCAGGGAGGATATAATCAAGAGGGATTGTCAGAAGGGTCCACCAGTATGTTGGAATTGTGCAATGACAGGAAATATTGCCCGCATATGTGAGAGCCGAGGGAATGTACAAAATGGGCAGTTTTCCAGAGGGGGAGACAGCTTATCCTCCGCCATACAGCACACAGACCAGGGAGGGCTTTGCCCAAGATCTCACATCTTATCAGATACAAGTGCCACAGGTACAGAAGGTGCCACAGCCGGGACAAGCACAAATGAATCCACCACAGGGACAGTCACACCAAGCCCCTATGCAGACACAGCAGTATGAGAATACAGGATAAGTATTGGCACCAAGAATAGGAGGTGTCACTGTGGTGGGAGGAAATCCTTTTACACAGAAGGTGATGAGTGTGTACCCACAATACGACAGCTCACAGAGTGACTTTATGTGTTCAGTACTATCCATGACACCAGACCCCCAAGAGGAACCAAGGGTCACTGTGACGATGAGTGGAAAATCCTTTTCTTTTCTTGTAGACACTGGAACAACTTGTTCGTGTATACGAGAGGGAACATATCCAATATCAGGTATTGCCATGAATGCTCAAGGGTTCTGTGGACCTATGAGTCAACTTCCTTTTACTGACAAATTACCAGTTTCTATAGGAGAATGTGACATGTCTGTTCCTTTGTTATATTCAAGGCAGACACCAGTTAACATTTTAGGAAGAGATCTAATGACGAGACTTAATATGATGATTTCATTTACTGATCAAGGAATGTGTGCTCCACTCCAGGAATAGAGTATTTAAGCGTGAAAGAGTTCATACTTGGGTTTATAGGGCAAGTGGCCCTGCAAGGCATTCCGGGAGATTTTTCTTTATGGAGTAAGCATTTTACTGACAGGGCTACCTGGCCTGGTAGGGAAGATTGTAAGGATACCTGATGAGGTTTTGTTTAGACCACAAATACCTATGGATGGGGAAGGTAGACAGACTATTCCTCTAGAGTTGGAAGCAGCTATAGTACGAAGAGAGACATCACTGCTCGCAGGGATAGACAATGAGGGCAGACCATGGAGAACAGTGATAGCTCTTGAGGAGGGGTACAGACAGACTGACATTACTGATGACAATATGTTCAGGGGAGATCAAAGTGATGACAAAGCAGTGTTCTACATGAGCATTACATACTGGATAAAGATAGACAAAAGGGAGGTCCCACAAAGAATGGCGATAATGCAGCAAGGACCAGCATTATTTCAGGAAAGTCTTGAAAAGGTGCTGAGTGCCCTATGGACCACAGGCCCCTATGATGTAGGTTTATTAAAGGGGTTAGGGGAGGTTAAAATAAAGCTTAAACCAGGAACAATTTGACCTCGAGTGAAACGGTACCCTAAATCTTGAGAGGCTGATGAAGGTATATTTCAAACTATTTCAGCACTGATGAATCAAGGGCTTCGAGTCCCTTCAGAATCATCGTGTAATACCATGTTGTATCTAATAAAAAAATCTAAAGGAGGTTTGTGGAGATTTATCCCGGATTTTAGACCTCTTAACCAGATTGTAGATGCTCAGTTTCCCTTAGTTCCTAATCCTGTGACAATATTGTGTAGTGTCCCATTAGGAGCTTAGTATTTCACGGTGATTGATTTAAAAAATGTGTTTTTCTCGATCCCGTTGCATAAGGACTCCCAAGACTTGACTTCATTTACGTTTAGCCAAAAGAGACTAAAACATAATCGTTTGGCTCAAGGGTAATGTGAATCCCCATCGATCTTTAACAGATCCTACAGATGGATAGGGGTAGTATTGATTTTAAAGGTGCAGTGATATAATATGTAGATGACCTACTGATTTGCAGTAAAACAGAGGATGAGTGTAGACAGGACTCTATCCAACTAATGACTAGTTTAGCAGGCAAAGGATATAAGATGGACAAGGAGAAGTTACAGTGCTGTCAAGAAGAGGTTCTATATAGGTCAGTTAATTTTGCATGAAGGAAAGAAAATGATACCTGAGAGAGCTGAGGCAATCATGAAAACATCAAAACTGAACACAGTGAGACAGATGCAACTGTTTCTGGGTTTTTGCAATTTTGATTATAGCACATTTTGGGTTTTTGATTATAGCACATACACAAGGCCACTTCTGCAAGCATTAAAGAAAGCACAAGTTGTTACAAGCTGGTAAAAAAAACTAGAATAGACCGAAGAAATTGAGGAAAGATTTTAGGAATTAAAAAGGGCAGTTTGTACAGCTTCAGTTTTAGGGATTCCCAATTATGGTGAGAATTTTTATTTGTTCTCACACAAAAATGGGTCAGTAATGACAGCAGTGCTTACACAAAGGACATCATTGTGGTACAAACCGTTAGCATATTACAGTGGGTTTCTAGGCCCAGTTATGAGAGGACAGTTCCCTTGCAAACAATCTTTGGCAGCTGCCGTGTTTGCAAATGAGAAGTCCACAAGTACTGTCATGCTCTGCTCTATGACCCTTTACATGGAGAATGCTCTATTTGCCATTCTTAGAAACCTAATGGCACATTGACATCCCAAAGAGCTTCAGTTTATGAGGTAATGATTTCTAATCAAACGATTAAAATTGTATGATGTAAAATAGTGAAACCAGCCACATTCATAGTTGAACCCGTACAAGAAGGTGATCATGTGCATGACTGTGCCAATTATGTTGAATTTTATGATGATATACCCTGTGTCAAAGAGAATGCGTTGGTGGGAAGGGAGATTCTCTTTATTGATGGCTCTTCGAAAATGTATCTGACTAGTGGGGAAATACATCCAGGCGCTGCAGTAGTGAGACAAAGATTGAATGGAGAATTTGAAGTATTTGCAAGTGTAAGTCTACGTCCCACTTTTCAGCACAAGCAGCATAATTAGTAGCGCTTATTGTCGCACTTGAGAAACATGAAAGACAGGAAGTGACAGTGTACAGTGACTCTGCCTATGTGACATCAAGCGTACACGCACGGATGTCATGTTGGAAAAGGAGGGCCTATCTCCCGCAGACAGATCTCCAGTGCAGCATGCGTATTTATTGGATAGGCTTATTAAGGCACTACAACTCCCAGTGGCTATGGCGGTCCTAAAATGTGCAGCAAATACTAAACAAACAGAATTATCTCTTGCGGGAACAAAGCCGCAGATATAGAAGCCAAAAGGGTTGCATATTCTCCTGAAATTATCGAGTTTTAAAACCGAAGATATTAAGGAAAAGTCAGCTACAACTATGTTAGTGAAGGAGGGTTTAATATGTTGTCAATAACCCAATTAATAGAGTTTCAGGGAAGTGCACCACAGGAAGAGCAAGAACTATAGAAATGAAGGGGGTGTTCTCTATCCCCCACGGAAGCTTTATGGTGACAGGACAGCACTGGAAAGCCAGTGATGCCAGTAAATATATTGAAAGTTGCGCTTAATGTGACCTGTCAGCAAGATAATGCTGTGGTTGCAATTTGGTTTATACAGCGAGTGTTCCTGCTTTTTCCTAACAATGCAGCAAATCAAACACTTATTTACACATCAGCAAAGTTTATTAATTCATGGGACATGGAAACACCATTAAGAAACATTGGAATACAATTCAAGTATTTCTTCATTCTTTACAGTACGTATTGAGTAAACATGAGACAAAGTGCAAAAAGTGCTCCTATGCGAGGCAAAAACCTCTAAAGGGCCAGTGCTTCTGTACCAAACAGATACCTGTACCTAAAGTGAATAAACACCAGAAATTGAGTTTTAAACAATATTTTCACAATCTATTATAGTCACTCCAGCATAGTCCATTCAAGGCTCTGAATTCCCTAAACAATTAGTGGAATGTACGGTTCACGTCTCAGTGACGTTTTGGCATTGCTTCTTTTTTATGCCTTTCTCAGGATCCTTCTAAATATATTATTCATATACATTTAATCTATGAACAAATGTGGAAGTCTTCTACAAGTTTTGTTCACTCATACATTCGTTACCTCAATTGAAGAGGTAACAACCACATCAATATGGACTGTTCCATATAAGCATGTCCATCCTAACTGAGCTTCATCGTTGTAGGTCTCTTAATGTTTTAAAGGTGGTTTTGAGTTTTAGCAGAATTGTGGTGTACTGGCAACGCAAATTCATGACAAATGCAGAAAGTACCCGGTTCTGCCTACACTCCTCCTGGTTCCCGGGCAGCAAGCAGCAGTGGTTGTGATTTGGTGCATGGTATTGCTGTGGTTATGATGTGGTGTATGATAATGCTATAGTTGTGATGTGGTGCAGGGTTGGCTTTGTCAGTGGGGGGTTAATGGTTCACATCCAGCTGAATGTGTACCATAATCCCATGTGAGCCTCAGTGGTGCTAGCTATAGTTGGAGTGTGTTTGAGGAGTCAGTGAAAAGTCAGAAGGAAGGTCCCAGACTAGAAACTATGGCCGCCGAATTTGTGCCATCGCATAATGTCACTTGACATAGCTGCACTAACATCACATTATATGGCATAACAAGACCTAAAAACTGGATAAAGAATGTTTTGCAGGGATATAAACAAATGAATGTGAACGACTGCAAGGTTTCCAACGTGAAACTGGTTGTCCCCAGTTTTTACTGGGTGGTGTGTTGGAGAAGGTAGGGAAGCAATAGATATGGAAATAATAGCTGCCGCGAAATAATTGTACCTCTCATACGAACCGAGAACACATCTTGACACATAGCTATAGCAGGGTTACACAGTGCAACGTACACCACCCTAAGGTATGTGTCTATTCAGAATTTTCCTAAAATCCACATGAAACCAACACAGATAGACCAACGCAACTCTCTATGCTCCTCAATATAAAGGCATCAGTGACAACCACACTCATTACATCTCATTAGATACTACAGACAACCACACCAACCAAATGGCAATAAGCTCCCGCTGTGATGGCTTCACCGGCCAGTAACAGCCTGGGGCCCAGGTTATAGGGTGAAGGGTCGTATGTGGTTGGTGGCAGGCTTTGTGTTAGTCGGGTTGGTGGTGGAAGCTCCGGAGACTGAGGCAGCCATTTTTAAATGGCTTTGGATGAAGTACCCGATCACTGCAGGCACAGGGGAAGCGGGGGCGCTGAGGGTCCATCAGGGTGTTGCTTCTCTCCAAGGCAGGGGGAACCTGCACAGGGCAATGCAGGCTCAAGTTTACAAGCAAGTACATCTATGTGTCATCCTCATATAAATAATCGTATAACCTTTTTTTTTTATAGATTAGGACAGATTTTGCAGCAATACAGGAGGCATGGAGCCTCATTACACAGAAGGCGGTAAGGGTTTACCGGTACTGGTAAGGGCACCGGTACCGGTAAACCCTTACCGCCTTACTACGAGGTCTCTTTGCGGGACCCGACCTTAACGGCAATTTGCGGTACAGTAATTAGCCCCTTCCCCATTCCCATTGAGCCCTATGGGGCAAAAATGGGAATGGGGAAGGGCCATGGAGAAAGGGGGAATTACCGCCCCGCCAACCTTGGAATGGGGTGGTAATTCCCCTTTCCTCCATGGTGGTACCGGTTTGGTACCGGCGGCTAATAGCACCATGGTTTACTGCATTCCGTGTAATGAGGCCCATGGTCTTTATTTTTTTGCCACAATTTGGGCCTCATTATGGAACCGGCGGTAACCCTGCCGGTACTACCGGCGGGTTGCCGCCAGACCACAAAACATTACTGCCACCTGACTTTCCGGTGCCACCGGGCTAATCCAAATCCGGCGGCCAGGAAGTCAGGTGGCGGTCATTTCGTTCGTCCCCATTCCCATACTCTATGGGAATGGGGACACGGGAGCACCAGCACCGTTGCTAACAGTGTCTGTGCTCCTGTGAAAACTCTGCGTCGGGTGCCGTCCCGCTCGGCAGGTCTGATCAGCCGGGCGGGAGGGCACCCGGGAGGGCACCCAGGGAGGGCACCCACCCGCAGAGTTGTAGTGTGCCAGTCCGGAAACTACACTACAACTCTGGGTCTGTGTGTTGGCTCGTGCCTAGATATCCCTGGAAAATGCCCCCCCCGACCCCCGAGCTCTACTATGGTTCCCACAACCTAATTTTGGCTGAAAGGTTGTTTTGCTTTAACACTGCTTCGTCCTTGACTTTGGTATATAATCTTTCAATAAATGGCCGTAGAGGAGGCCATACAATGTTAACAGTTTCATGGGGTATGTTCTTTGATGGATGTACCTGTCAAGTGACTCTCAGCAAGGCATGTAGTTAGCACCTAATGGAGCTTTCTACCCGTGCACACTCATTTCGCTTGGAAGAGCCACTTGGTATTTTCATTGGGTGATTGTGCTTCCTGGTGCCCCACAAACATTGTTGCCCTGCTGCCTTGTATCGCTGCTACCATCACAGTGTGACTTTCCCCCTATGACTGATAAAGTGTTCTGTTGCCTCCCGAAGTTGTATCCCCCCCTCAATAAATACTCTACAAATAAGAATATTAATAACAATAAATGTGATTTTCCGCCCTGGTGTGCCACAGTAATTTGTTCTACTCATATTTTGCTTCCTGGTGTCCCACAGTATTTGTTGTGCCACTGTGATTTTGCTCCCTGGTGTCCCACCGTAATTGCAGTCCCACTGTTATTTTCCTCTCTGTTGTTGCACAGTAATTTTTGTCCCACTGTGATTTCCTCCATGGTGTGCCACAGTAATTGTTGTCCCACTGTGATTTCCTCCATGGTGTGCCACAGTAATTGTTGTCCCACCGTGAATTGGCTCCTGGGTGTCTGCTATACTGTTATGTGGATGCTGCATCCATCACAAAATAAACCACATTACAAGATGGCGCTCTTCTTATTGAAGATACCACTTCCGGTTTGGGCACAAGGAAACATGTACAAATGGACAAGGGACTAAGTCACATCATTAGCAATGCTCATGTTGCCAACAGCTGGTGGTTTTTAAGATCCTCACACCTGACGTCCATGCACATGCATTGTATTTCCCTTATTCAGTTTGTGGCTCTCGTCACGCTGCATTATGTGACTTGGGCATCGGACCGGTCTCCTAATTTGGACTTCTTGTTTCACCTCGTTTGCTACCTCAAGCTCCTGTTGTTGCCTCTACCACCTACTGTGATTCAGTCACTGAACACCATCCACTGGCAGAGACGCCAGCCTACACCAGGGTCGTTCAGGACATCCCCTCACAAGTACCTTACCCAAATTGCGCTACCACCAACATGTTATCCAAGAGGCATCCTCACCAACACGTTGTGACTAACACATCAAGGAGATATTTTAAGTTGCCCACAGGGCCATCCGCTAGCTCCTCGCTCTTATACTCAAACACTGTTTAATATATACATTATGTCCCTTCTTGCACTTCTCGATGACCTGGGTGTCCAGTTTACAACTATGCTGATGCCCCAAGGTCATAATTGAGCTGTCCGGCTTTCACACCGAGGATACCTCACATCAGTAAATGCCACCCATTAAGCTATTCACGAGTGGATGGTAATTAACACTCTAGCATTGAATGCCGATAAGATGGATCTTTTAATCATTGCACCAGGCAATAAAATAAAAAAACTCAGCTCTGATTATGAATGTTTTATTATTGCCGGTAACATAATCAAAGTTTCCAAGTCCGTCAAGACACTAGGCGTCATTTTTGATGCTGAGTTGTCTATGAACCCAGATGTGGCCGGTGACCAGTAATAAAATCGGGGCAAAAAAGTCATCTGTAAAAAATATTGCGGTAACGGTGTACCAATTATACCATTTAAGGGGAGCAGGAGTTGCAGGGGTGTTCCCTGCTCCCCTAAAATGGTATAATGGGTCCTGGAGTTGCAAGGGTGTCCCCCACATTCATTACATGGATTGCAGTGGCTAAACCACTGCCTTTTTGCCGTGGTTTTTTTTTGTTGTAAATTGCCATTTTTGCCACGATTATAACATATTTAACCATGTGACACAAGTACCAGCAGCCTGTGGATATACCACTAAATTGTTGAACCAAATTCCCACCTTGATTACGGCAACAGTCTCCAAGCAGGAACCTCTAAATCTAATCTCCACATGCTCCAAGTCGCCCAAAATCATGCTGTCTGAGCTGTCTTTGGTCTCTTTAAAAGAGATCACATAACTGAGGCCAGACAGGAGCATCATTGGCCCAGTTCAACATTGGGTCACTCATTAGATCCTGCCGCTGACCTATAAATGTTGGAATAATACGTATGTGATTTGCTCACCCCCTTTCATCCAGTCGCTCTCTTCGTACATATGCTCCCACTAAACTTACACAGCTAAGATTCAAGCTTACTAAATTTGGTGGCTACACATTTAATGTTCAAGCACCAGTGGCCTGGAACAAGTACCCCCTCATGTTAGGCAGGCACATTCACTCACGACCTTTAAGAAGGGTGTTAAGACGCTTTACTTTAACCCCTGATCAAGTCACATATTGGTCCAGCTTTTCCCTGCTCTATCTAATTCCATCTGTGTTACTTGTTGTTTGTTACTATGTGCACTTTGAATCCTAGGGGCGAGTTAGCGCGTTATAGACATTATATACATACATACAAACACAACACAGAAAAAGGGGGCCACCGTTTTTGTCTTCAATTATTTAGTCTGGGACATAGGGCCTCATTACACGGACGGCGGTGGACCAAGGTGCTATTAGCACCTTGGTCCAAGCTATTAGCACCTTGGTCCATGCCGGTAAAATACCAGTACCGCCTTGGTGGAAAGGGGAATTACCTCCCTATTCCAAGGTTGGTGGGCGGTAATTCCCCCTTCCCCCATTGCCCTTCCCCATTCCCATTTTTGCCCCATAGGGCATAATGGGAATGGGGAAGGTGCTAATTACGGCACCGCAAACTGCGGTACCGTAATTAGCTCCCTGGTCCCTTTGCGGGTTGGTTTTTAACACCTGCAAAAAGCAGGCGTTAAATTCTCCAACCCGCAAAGGGACCTCGTAGTAAGGCGGTAAGGGTTTACCGGTATCAGTAAACTACCGGTACCGGTAAACCCTTACCGCCTACCGTGTAATGAGGCCCATAGTCTTCAAAGTAACATGTGGAACACAACTTGGTACTCATTGTGTAATTTATTTAATAAAACATGACGTGAAATCAAAGGAGTAACGTATTCAAAGTACCTTCATACATTCACACATGGGGGACAAAACACTTCATTGATTAGTTATAACGATTTAGTTATTCCAGCCCCTTCCCTAGCAGGATCTGAACATTGGTCTGTTGAGAGTTATTACATCCAAACACCGTTCACCCTTCCACACTCACATGCATGCTAATACACTTGACATAGAAAAAACAACTATAATTTATATAAACAACACAATATCAGGAAACAAATTGGTTAATCGGAAGACTGGACAAATCAAATCAGCTCCGGTTCATCTGGTGTACAATTCCAGCAAGCGCCGGTAATAATGAACATTCTACAGCAATTCTCTGTAACACAAGGCGTGTGAATGAATACAATACCTACGTTTCTGTAGTTGTAAAAAAATAAAGCAATGCTCATACACTCAAAGGAACCCTAATATGTAGGATCAAGGCTAGTTGACTGGTGCAAAAAGCACATGGTTGCAATCAATGGCACTCCTGACATCGGGGAATCCACCCAGCGACAAAGAAATGTAGTAAAGGTCAGAGTTGTACAAATGGTGGTTTGGCAGCTTTCTTGGCTGGAGGTGGTCACATATACTTTTCTGCTGTATATTTTGTAGATAGATTTTGTGTCAAAATGTTCATGAGCTTCCTTTCAATGAGACAGTCTTACATCCGATAGACCTGTGGACCCATACTCTTCCTGGCTTCTGCTTGTCTCAAAATTATGCTGAACTGATTTGAGCTTAGGGCCCTTTAGAAACATGCATATGTAATGGATGGGATCACACAGATACATTCTGAGTCCAAATAACTGACCCATCTCAGGAAGATGGCAAGGTACTGTTTTATTAACAATTATCTAAAACAGGGAGTTACAACGAACATCAACAGACATACGCTTGATTTCTCTTAACGATCTTCACACAAAACATAGCTTTTATATTAAAAATACGTTACAAGTGACGTCATTCTACGTGGCAATAATGAAAAACCTACTAAGGGTCAGGATTGGCTTAAAGAGAACATCTAAGTAAGCTTTCTATAGGAACTAGGATTTTAATTGGCTGCCCACTGTCAGGTGGACAACATATGCCTACCTCTAAAACATGTCATCTTCAGAAACATTAGATACACAGTTTCTCATTGGTTTTCAAACTATAAGGTCCTTTGTTATATGGATTACTGTAATTGGTTGTCACGCTTGTGCCAGGTCTGGCACATTTTCTTCACTTAGCAGCATGTCATCCAGACCCAGGTGCAAGGAGATGGGGCATGACACCACCTCCCCACCCAACTAGCCCAGCATCTCTCATTGACCCATTCCTTCTCCCATGAAGATTGTCTTTGAACCTGGCCTTGCAAAGTATCCTTGTCTTTTAGAATACATGGGAGTGAGAGCACTCACTATCGTGTTCTGGTAGTCCAAGTTCAAACTCTATTTTCATCCTTGGCTCATGTGACAAGAGACCACGATTTAGTGCATTTTGTAGCTTTTAAATGTTTTAAATAAATTAAACTTGGCATTCTTAGTGTTCTTTCTTTGCACCTTAACAAGGGATGATTCATCCTTTGCTTGTTCACCCATTTCCAGAATAGATAGTTGACCTTGGCTGCTTCAATTTTGACTCCAGGCCAGACAACCTTGTCTTGCAGCTCCACTGTTCCACTTATTCTTGCTGCAACACAGCTTTCCCTTGCCGCTTCATGGGTTCTCGCTTACTAAATTCATGACACTGATGTCCAGTTTCTATGCAATGGCGGCTTCACCTGTGTTCTAATAACTAGAAATAGCCAGTTTCTAGAATGACTTGGTCTACCTTGCGTGGTTCGGCGTCTGTACATTTATTGAACAGCTGATTTTCTGCAACACTTAGTGCACGTGTAATCTTCTTCCTTTATATTTGAATGTTCACTCAATTCCTTACTTCATCATTAGTTTCTTTAGGATGCATACATTCTCTTCAGTCAGTATCCAGAGATGTTGTGGGTACTTTTTGTGACATCACTGGCCTCTTTTTTCTGCTCCTTCTCATATTCTTTCAGGAAGTTCCACTGTCAAGTTGTCATCCCTTCGGGGGTACATTCGGTAGAGTTGTCTCAATGGATATCTTATTTTGAACACACGCTGCGGTATTGGCACAACTGCTGGTGTCAAACACGGCACAATCTCAGATCTCTAAAATATGGGAGGAAGGTGGGCAGGGTTTCCTGCATAGGCATGCATTTGCTCCTCTACATTCTCCCCTCTAGTCAAGTCCTCGACCACCTCCTTAATCATTTCCACATCCTAGTATTTTCTCTTGAAGAAGTGTTTCTTTGGTGTCCATATCTTCATCACCAGCCTCAGGGTGCCTGCTGATCTGACATGTTCATCTACACTCCAGGTCATGTAGTTCCATTGTCCAGTCAGGGTACAATAGACCCATCGTGCCATGTATTTCTTATGATCCTTTGGATACAGAAACTTGGTTCCTTCAGGTGCTACGATGCTAGCATCTATGTATTTTCTAACAGCATCATCAGTCAGCTCCTTGGCGTTTGGTTCAGGTTTGACATGATCTTCATCACCACCACCTTCTTTGCAATTTTCTTGCATTGGGCAATCACAGTCCCGACTACACAGAATCCAAACATTACTTGCACCAGTATTACTCTAAGAACCTTGAATATATTCACCAACCACTGTGGAATTCATGAAAACAAAGAGGCATACCAACTGTCATCTCCAATGTCATCTGTTTCGTCTGTCATCTTCGCATGCAGGTCTGTCAACAACGTTATGGTCTCTGTCAAGTTTCCATTCTGGTCATCGTAATAAGGTATAAATGTGCAACATGATGTCACGATTTTGGTGCAAACTCCTCCTTCCATCGCTGTGATCATATCAAGGACATATCTATTCTGGAAGTTCATCAGTCGAATGGCCCTCAACTCTTCTATGATGACGTTGAATCCCTTTATGGTAGCCTTGATTGTCTGCAAATGCTCCCATCTGGTAATTTTGCAACCACTTGGCATTCGCCACTGTTTGGATTCCAGGCATGAATATAGCTGTCATTATCATAGCAGTCTTGCTGAACAACTTGTGCTCTTCAGGAATGGTATCAAACGCTGTTATCGACTTGGCTGAGAAATAATTTCCTCTTTTCGTCCGTCGGAGGTGTTCAAGCAATCTTCTTTTTCTCAAATGGTCATCCACTTTTGGAAATTCACCAATGTTTAGATCACTCTGAGGAATCACTAATGCTGGAACATGGATGAGCACCAGGGAACACACTCCACCCCAATCCTTGGGCAACTTGATATAGGCTCTAGATCCACACACCCACTATCGATCCATAAGGACCTCTGTCCCTTCTCTCATTTCAGGAACGTCAATGGTGGCTTTGCATTCTTTGTTACATCCCACATGGTTATTTCAATGATTTCAGAAACACAGTGTCGCATTAACCAATAGGACTACGACTACTGGCCCTGATTCATTTTCTACCCATGTCAACAATTTAGAGTGCTTGGCCCATGTCTTTAAGCATCCATCATTCACTTTCTGCACTTCTTGCACGTAGTCCGTCTTCAGCAGATGAGCTGCACAAGACAACATTCCTTCTTCCCATCCCTTTTTGGTATGCACTCGTCCAAAGATCAACATCTGAGTTTGTTCCCAACATTCAGATGATTCTGCTATTTCTGTCACAACAGGACAATTCATTCTCTTCATTTCTTCAATGATCACCTCATCCTGTCCTGCAGCAGGATATACAAGCATTTTGCTTTTCCATCCAGGCTCCTTCTCCATTTGTATGGTTTTGATATAGTCATCGTGGTATGGAAATTACCATTTTGAACTCCATTGCAAGGTGGTCCAACTTCCATGAAACTGTCCTCGAGTAGTACATGCTGCCAGATTGCTGAGGCACTTTGCATCATGTTCTGATACCTCCTTCGAAATGCAAGTTCCTACTGTATTCATGGCATAGGGGATGAGATAGCAGACATAGCAACTCTCATCAAATGTTTTTCCCCACATTTTTCATGTGTTGGTACCACATGTTATTTCCCAGGTGAGCTGTATTATCTAGAAGGGTATTTATCCCTTCATTATCTTCCTCTGCATCTATTATATGTCTCCAAATATGCTTTAGAGATCAAGGAGCTTGTAATTATTTGTTTTCATAGTGGGGAGAATCATAGGCACTCTTTCTTCAGCAGACACATTAAGATGATAGAGACTGTGAAAGATAAGGAACACAAAACAACAAGAACAATCAAGCAAATATCAATTTTTTGTGGTATCCTACTGTTTGCTGAACTCATGTTCTTTCTATAATCGTAATCATTTCTAATAACATCATCAGCCTTCTTTTATGTCTGCAACTATACAATGTGTTTAATTATAGAAATGAGGAGTCTTGTTATCACTGGACCATTTTTAGGATCCTGTAAAAAAGTATGAATATTAACATCTCTAATGACAAGAGCAGGATAGGATTGACGTAACAACACAAAGACAGCAAGCACAAGCCGATGAACATCCCATTCAGCAGGTATCATGTGTTTTATTCACCTAAAACAAATATTCTCCACAAAATAAATCTGGATATTGAGCTCTTTTGCAATTTCTGATCAGAACTGACATTTAGGCATAATTCTGATGCATTATTGTCTGCTTCAATATATTTCTAAAGGTTCATTTAAAAAACTCCTGGAATTCTCTGCATGTCTTTGCACTCTCTGTATATATATATATATATATATATATATATATATATATATATGGAGTGTCCAAATAAAGTATGCGTTAATCACTTGTTGCTTTATCATCCTTCTTCTTACTCATCGATCGGGTCTGCACACGCAGCAATTCGTATTCTTGTCTTCTAAATCTGCAATGGTGGGATGAAGGGTCTCACATTTATAAACCTTTTTATGCACCCAAGCGCTTCTTCCCTGAACCTTAACTGCTGAAGGGGACACTTCTTCAACACAGAATTGGCCATTACAGTGAGGCTCATGCCACCTCCGGGTAAAGTTCTTGATCAGGATCAGGTCCCAATCATATAACTTAGGTGGTATGATATGATATGATATGGCATTTGTAACGCGCCTATACAAAATTGGTGGTAATAGTTCACTTGGATTGGTTGCCGAACTATCTTCTTTCATGCTCCTAGACCGTCCTCCCGATGTTTGACTTGATCTGAAATGAAAGAAATACTGGTAGTCACACATGTCAAATAATCGTGCATCTGATCACCTAGAGTTTTGGCTAAACTTTGAGCACCACTCCGAATTCTAGACAGAGGTGTAAGGGGAGTTCTCATTCAATGCCCTGTTACTAGCTAATGTGGAGTGAGGTGGCGGTCCGACCCTGGGTGATTCCAAAAAGGCATGTAAGGCCAGAGATAGGCAATACAGCCATCCCTTTTTCAAAGTCAATTTAATCTTGGAGATCCTCTATTTGAGGAGGCTGTTGAATCTCTCACATGTCCCGTTTGATTGCGGGTGATACACAGAAGAGAACCTGTGCTTTATACTTAATAAAAGCCCTATTTGTTCGAATAGCTCATTGACAAAATGTGGCCCATTATCGGATCTTAGTACTTCACACACACTCCACTTCAGGAAAAACTTGTGCACTAAAAACTTCACTGCACAAGTGGAATCAGGATGTACACATGGACCAGCTTTGATCCGACTGGAAAAGGGGCACACCACCACTAATAGATACCTATATCCATTACATGTCTGCAGCATATCAGTAGGTAGTAGGTAAATACTGAAATGGAAATTTCAGTCAAGGTGTTTCTCCTCTAATCATCCTCAGTGTATGCTCAGCAGTAAACCACTGACACACAATACAAATCACCATGCACAGTGCAACGTGTTCCAATAAACTAGGATTGAACCAGTCTTCTGCAATATTAGCAGCAAGACTTTCCCTAGTTACATGTGCAGGGTAATGCAGCCGAACATGAAGGGATCCCCTACAAGTTCTTTTGCCCCGCCCACACGAAATCTACCTGTCAGGGCACAGGCCCTGGGGTTATATAGAAAGGGTCCTGGTATGGCCCTCAGACATGGTCCAGCAACAGACACCAAAAAGAAAAACACACGAAACAGAATCCAGCCTTATAAGAGGCTTTTGTGTCCCTTATACAGGAAAAGGAGCCTGCAAACTACATTACCCAGTGGACCCCGGGCCAAGAACTACAAATCCCTGCCCACGTTGGGTGGGGCACGCACGTGTATGCGCATGCAAGCAGAAGCACAGGGCTTGTGCTCGAACATCCGACTGAAGCAGACGGTGTCTACCGGAGCTCTGAGCAAGAGGAAGCGCACGAGGGGCCACGCCCCAGACAACCTTCCTCCAGGCCCCTTGCATGCCTAAGATAAGTACCGCCAGTGCAGGGGAACCTAGACAAGTGTGGGGAATGACGCGCATGCCACAACGAAGCCGTGTTAAGGAGCGAACAAGCAGGGAGCCTACTACGTGAACAGGGGCACATGCAGGGGGCGTCGCCCATACTCTCAAGTCCCCCCTGCTCTAGAGAAGCTAATTCTATCACGCAGTAGCATTTCTAGGCTAAACTCAATACCGCGCAAAGGGGCATCCCGGGGCGTAGCAACCCCTCAAGCAGTGCATATAATTTGCATGCATAATTAGCCATGTGCGCTATCTAAAGAAACCGCAACCAGTCAAGCGCGACTTGTACCGAAGTCGTATCTCGCCACGTGCGGCTAGCTGCACATCAAGAACCCATTCTACGTGTGATTTCTTAACACGTGAATCAGCATTCACTGCGGAGCCACGTGCGTCTTTCTGTCCACATAAACAAAGTTTAACCCATCATAGGGGGCATGCAAACTAACATAAACAAAACCTAAGACGAGTGGGTCTGCATGGGGAGTTGTCACTAATCCTCTGCATGTACCGTTTTGTGTGTGTGAGGAAACACCCACCGAGTAATAACTCATGCTCTCTTTGCAGCATTGAACTGTTCCGGATACCGGACCTGAGAGCGCGCAGGCAGGAGGCCAGCACTCACCCCAGAGATAAGTCTCTCTTTGACTCACTTTTGAGATGGGTTGTATCATGTGTATGTATTATGTGTATTATGCGGAGTGAGTGAGTTTATTTGTTAGTGTTGTGTTTGTCCTATGTTCCCCCTGCCTGTCCACCTCCCCTCTCCTGACCCTCTTTCCGGTTACCCTAAAATTCAGTTCCTGTCCAACCAAAGGTTCCCTAACCCTCTTTCCCCGCTGGGGTCTCGGAGGTCTATGTAAGCTGTGACTTGCAGACGCCCAGACCGCGGAGGGGGTGGTTGGTTTGTGCAACTCCTGCGCCTGGAGACCGGAGCTGTGACACTCCCAAGGTAGCTAGTCCCCCACCTTTTGAAGTGTTAACCCCACCCTTCTCTCCACCAACGTAGTTGCTGTGTAGTTGCAGCCCTCTACCAATTCCCTTCTAGTATAAGCACTCAATAAGAGGAGTTTCCCAAGCAGGACTAAAAAAGGCTTGAATCTTGTAACACATCAGTGATATTTTTCAATGGTTTAGCATCCTTAAAGCTGAATTTAAATGGTTCCATGTGTGAGAAACCAGAAGGTGTCTCACCCGCTAGTCCCTGAGTCTCTCTCTCAGGTGGCCAGGGCATGGCCATCGCCTTTGGATCCAGACCCTGGGGGTGTACCAGTGCAGGAAGGTCACCTGGGTGAGGGGTCCTTGGGGAGTGGGAGTGGGACATCGGATGGCGAGACACGGTATCCTTCCCCCTCTAACACCTTCACCCCATCCTACCAGATAGGATAAATGGGAACTTTACCCCCAGCCCCCTTTTCCCTTCACAAACCCTTTCACACAGACAGCCCGCTCTGGGAGAAAAACAGACTCTACCCGAGCAGTGTACCTTACATGTCACGCTACTATGGTCAGGCGAAGTCAGACAATTACTGATAATCACTCACACCTGACTTCCATTAAATTTCCCCACATGGATAAAAGGCACAGCACGAGAGCACACTCTGAGTGAGGCAAAGCACACAAAGACATAGCAGTTTAGAGTTGGCAGCTTAAGGAGGGGAGAAAGACAGCAAACAAAGAAGGGTTCACAAAGAGGGAACTACCCCCGACCTTTTTGACAAGATACTATTACTTTAAAGAAAGCTTTGAGTCAGAAAGCGTAGGTGCAGGAAACCAACCAAGGCAGGGAGGAGCAGCAGCCACTGTGGTATCATCCTTGGCTCCAAGAACAAAGAAGCGCGAGATCAACACAGCCGGCGAATTGGGGAGACCGATGCAAGACCGGTATGTGTTGAAATCAAGGTTTCAAGTGGTAACATAGTATAACGAGCGCTGTAATGAACATTGTTAAACGTGTGTGATGAAAGAGGCGAGTAAAGCTGATCTGCCGATGAATGTTTGAACTTGAGAAGTAAAGATACAATACCGTTGACAGAGTGGTCCAGCACCGTGAATGGAAGGTCACTGTAAGGTATCCTGCCAAGTTGTGCCAGAAACAAAAGTAGAAGATTGATCAGAACATTGTGTGAAGTGAATTAAAGTGGTCCTGCGATGGTTTAAGCAAAACCCATCGCACATTCGAAAGCCTTCGATTTTTAGATAAATGCTAGAAAGTGAGATTTCATGGTCCGAGCCCAAACGATGGAGACCAAATGTGAATACTGTGTTAAAGGATCCGAGCTCGAACGAGGGAGATCCTGATAAAAATGGAACTTTGATATTGGCTTCTTACGAAAGGCCCTCTGCAGTAAGAGACTGTTATTGGAAGAGAGGCTTTAGCAAAATGACCTGCTTTGAACTGTATCCTTGTGGCAGAGAAGCCAGCGTATGTGTGTGAAGCACGAACGTGCCGACTTGCCCTGTGTCAGGGCTGGAGACCAGAGTGTGCATATAGAGAGTGTGCAAGGTCGGTGTGACGTGAGTATTGTGGGGAATGAAGGCTCAAGAGGCCAACCACCAAAACCAAAAAGACAAACAAACCAGAGACAAAAGTGTTACAAAACTAGCAAGCCTTATCAAAGGCTTCACTGCCCTCATTGCAGGACAAAAGCATACAAAACCACACTTCCCAGAAGCCTCACGGCCGAAGACTACAAGATACAAGCCACGTTGGGAGTGACACATTGGCGCGTATGCACAGGGCTTCTGCTCGAGATTCCGCCCAGGCAAGATGCACGCAGAGCGGCTTCAGCCATGGGTATACACGCGATGGGCCACACCCACAAGATCACAAGTTCAGCACTCGCAAAACTAAGATAAGTGCTGCAGCGCTCTCAGAGACAGTGGGGAACCGGGGGATATGTGTAGGGAGCCCAGCCCCACATGAAAGCAGGCCCCTGCTCCCCATTAAGCTAAGTACTGTGCTGGCAGCTGCATGCTTCAGGCAACCCCGCATTAACCTGCGCGCCTAACCCAGCCCACATGGGCAGCGCAAGCAACACTAGGATGGTGTACTGGCTGTCATGATCGAACAACCTCAGCCTGACACGCTGAGGACTACAGGCTCACGGACCTCTTAGCCACATGCAAATTAGCCACGTTAGGCTCCTAATGAACGCTGTATGCCAATCATCCACCTGCAGCTTTTAACGAGCGACGCTCCATCCAAAAGCCACATACTGCCCCTGCATGCTCCTGCATGTCACTAGTACCTCTGTGCTTCTGACTTAGAGCCCATAGCCTTCCCACAGTTGAACATACACACGCAGTGAGCAACGTGCGGCCATAATTCGTGTGAACTGATATTGGCTCTCTTTGCAGCATTTGAATTGCTCCTGATGTCCAGACCAGAGAGCATGCAGGAGAGGAGTCAACAAGGGACACTCCAGCAGCCAGGAACCATCCCCAGAGCTCAGTGGTTCTTCTGTTTAGTACTGGTACATGTCAGTGCCCATTGTTATTCACTGCATTGTTTCTGGGGGCATGTATGTATGTACGGATGAGAGTGTGTTCTTAGGAGTTAATACCGTGTACACAGTACTTACCTACCCTATGTCCCCCTACCCATCCAGAACCTCTTCCTAAACCTCTTCCTCGTTATCCTCATACCCCATACCTAGCCAGCCATCGTTTCCCTAGCCCTCCTTCCCTTCTGGGCTTGCCGAGGCCTGCATAAGCCTAGTCTTGCAGGCACCAAAACAACAGTGGGGTTGGTTGGTTTGCGCCACTTCCGCTCCTCGGAGCTGTGGACCCTGTCACCCAGCGCTGAAAATGTGGGGAAGGGAAGTCAACTGCTCAACCCTCCTGACATATTATTTCTTGAACACTTTTTCTTTTCTGCATACACTACTGTCCCACGCCATTTTGTATTTAGAGGTAAGGACTGGCAATAGGTTTATAAGTATAGGCCCTTTTATTTGACAGAAACTCCACTAGGACTGCATTATTATTATTTGATGGTCGTAGCTTGCTCCCATCCTTAGATTTAGGATTAGAAAGGCGTTCACCCAACCCATTGAAGTTTAATAAACACCCTGGAAGGGTGATCACTTGTGTCTGTCTTCACTGTTTGATAGCATGCATTCCTTACACACGACACGTGACAGGCACGACACGTGACACGTTTCAGAGATGTGCACCTTTTTAGAAATGTTAAATGGACGTGCAATAGTCAATACACACTACTTAATCCTGACGAGTTCTTTGCCAAGAATTGCAACAATAACTCAGGTTATTCAAGAAAATCTATTGCTTCGTTTTACGTGTTGACGACCGTGCGTTTTTAAATTCCCATTGGGGAATGGGGGAGAGGGGGAGTCTGCAGTTTATTTAATCCAAACACATTGAGCCATTATTTTCGCTGGTTCCAGCAGAGGCTGTTCCTGGCGGCGCGCTGAGAGGCCCCAGCCCTGCGGCCATGTCAGCACCACGCAGTCCAATCACTTTACTGCTGCTTGAAGCAAAGTCCTTGGGTGGGAAGGTTATGCAGGGAACTGCATGCAGATGTAGCGCCGGCACGCCTGCCAAGGACCACCAGGCGCCTTCGGGTCTTAATGGGTTGGGGCTTAGAAGTTGGAACCTGAGTCATGTTAGTCGCTAGTTGGGCACTTCACTAACGCCCCACAGATAGCAGAAAGGCCATGTTCTATTTGACCTCTTGATGACATCACAGGAAGAGGCCCCTCCGGGGAAAGGACCCCCATCACTCTACACTCAGTAACACCGCACAGCTTTTCATCAAATCTGATGAGGTCACAGGAAGTGGATGAACAATACTAGGGCATGCGTGAAACCAAAAACGTGAACATGTTAAAAACTACACAAATGGCAAGCCCAAGTCACGTTATGCACAATTGGTACAGCTCCTAAACACAATTAGTATGGCCTTAAGGCGCGGAGGCAGTCTGGATCGAAATTGCATTACAAAATCAAGCAGATCTTTACAGATTATGCAGACTGCACTTTGGCATTAAGAATTGTGCATTATATGCCTGGTTGTAATGAGCAGTGCATTCCCCATGTGTAGGTATGTCGTTTGGTAGAGTGAAGAGTCTCAAATGAGCATGACTCATTAAGGCAAATTAAGAATAGGAATGAAGGCGCCTGCTCAATTCGTATCGCATCGAGCTTTCTCAGTGCAACTGACTGCAGCTGTGGCCTCTGCATAATAGGGACATGCATTTTAGTTCATTCAAAAGATTTCCAAATAACGTTTTGCATTTTGGGATTTCCGAGGAGTCCCTGAGAGCGGGCAGACCTCTGTGTTTTTAGTGGAGAAAGAAAGCGGACAGTTATTTAAATGGCTGCATATCCCAAAATGCAACATTTGCCTCCAACCAGCCAACAGAAGCTAACCTCCTTTTCATTTCAAGGTGCCACGTCCTTTCTTTAAGGAGAGCAACTGGGAGGCCAGTTTGCAGTCCTAAGGTGTGGAGGCCAAACTGTTGACCAGTTCTGAGGTTGGCCAGTTCAACATGTTGAGAGGAAAGGGGAAGAAGGGAGACAGTGATGGGGGGACATGCTGTTATGATGGCTACTTGGGGTGCTCCTCAGTCTGTTTAAAAAAACACAGAAGTTGAAGGGGAGGTACTGGAGTAGGAATAGAGGAACATGAAAAAGACTCCTAAATAACAGACACCCTAGCATCTGTTGCTGCTGACTCCCGCAGAGGGTTATTGATGCGCAAAGGCGCCTTGACTCAGAAGGGCAGTGCATCTGGGAGCTGATATACTCGGGAGTAGAGGGGTTTTAAGGGAATCCATAGGGGTCACAGTGACAGTTTCCGGTGACATTTAAATGAAATCAATGTATGGTTGGTCCTTTTAAGGAGTTCCTGAGATGTTCCTGCCCATGGGAGAGTCTCGCCTCACTGCACTGCACTAATGTGTCCCTGATTGTTAGAGCAGGCTCATGCCACTGTAAGAGACACTGTTTCTATTGTCTGTGAATGAATAGGCTTATGGTTAAGGTTCAGCCCTATTATGATAAACCCCACCAGTTCCGACCGCCTGTGAGTGCATGAGATGGCAGGATAGGTTCAGACCCACTGTGATAGACCCCACCAGTTCCTACCGCCTGTGAGTGCATGAGATGGCAGGATAGGTTCAGACCCACTGTGATAGACTCCACCAGTTCCTACCGCCTGTGAGTGCATGGGATGGCTGGATAGGTTCAGTCCCACTGTGATAGATCCCACCAGTTCCTACCGCCTGTGAGTGCATGGGATGGCTGGATAGGTTCAGTCCCACTGTGATAGACCCCACCAGTTCCTACTGCCTGTGAGTGCATGAGGTGGCAGGATAGGTTCAGCCTCATTGTGATAGACCCCACCTTCCACACCGCCTGTGAGTGCATGAGATGGCAGGATAGGTTCAGCCTCATTGTGATAGACCCCACCTTCCACACCACCTGTGAGTGCATGAGATGGGGGGATAGGTTCAGCCTCATTGTGATAGACCCCACCATTCCATACCGCCTGTGAGTGCATGAGATGGCAGGATAGGTTCAGCCTCATTGTGATAGACCTCACCTTCCACACCGCTTGTGAGTGCATGAGATGGGGGGATAGGTTCAGACTACCGCCTGTGAGTGCATGAGATGGCAGGATAGGTTCAGCCTCATTGTGATAGACCCCGTCAGTTCCTAACACCTGAGTGTATGCAATGGTAGGATAGGTTCAGCCTCATTGTGATAGACCCCACCATTCCATACCACCTGTGAGTGCATGAGATGGCAGGATAGGTTCAGCCTCATTGTGATAGACCCCACCATCCACACCGCCTGTGTGTGCATGAGATGGTGGGATAGGTTCAGCCCTCTTGTGATACACCCCGCCAGTTCCTAACGCCTGTGAGTGCATGAGATGGCGGGATAGGTTCAGACCCACTGTGATAGACCCCATAGGTTCAGACCCACTGGGATAGACCCCACCAGTTCCTACCGCCTGTGAGTGCATGAGATGGCGGGATAGGTTCAGACCCACTGTGATAGACCCCACCATTTCTTACCGCCTGTGAGTGCATGAAATGGCGGGATAGGTTCAGACCCACTGTGATAGACCCCACCAGTTCCTACCGCCTGTGAGTGCATGAGATGGCGGGATAGGTTCAGACCCACTGTGATAGACCCCACCATTTCTTACCGCCTGTGAGTGCATGAGATGGCGGGATAGGTTCAGACCCATTGTGATAGACCCCACCAGTTCCTACCGCCTGTGAGTGCATGAGATGGCGGGATAGGTTCAGACCCACTGTGATAGACCCCACCAGTTCCTACCGCCTGTGAGTGCAAGAGATGGTGGGATAGGTTCAGACCCACTGTGATAGACCCCACCAGTTCCTACCGCCTGTGAGTGCATGAGATGGCAGGATAGGTTCAGACCCACTGTGATAGACCCCACCAGTTCCTACCGCCTGTGAGTTCATGAGATGGCAGGATAGGTTCAGACCCACTGTGATAGACCCCACCAGTTCCTACCGCCTGTGAGTGCATGAGATGGCTGGATAGGTTCAGACCCACTGTGATAGACCCCACCAGTTCCTACCGCAAGTGAGTGCATGAGATGGCAGGATAGGTTCAGACCCACTGTGATAGACCCCACCAGTTCCTACCGCCTGTGAGTGCATGAGATGGCAGGATAGGTTCAGATCCACTGTGATAGACCCCACCAGTTCCTACCGCCTGTGAGTGCATGAGATGGCAGGATAGGTTCAGACCCACCAGTTCCTACCGCCTGTGAGTGCATGAGATGGCAGGATAGGTTCAGACCCACTGTGATAGACCCCACCAGTTCCTACCGCCTGTGAGTGCATCAGATGGTAGGATAGTTTGAGACCCACTGTGATAGACCCCACCAGTTCCTACCGCCTGTGAGTGCATGAGATGGCAGGATAGGTTCAGACCCACTGTGATAGACCCCACCAGTTCCTACTGCCTGTGAGTGCTTGCGATGGCAGGTATGATAGACCCCACCTTCCACACCGCCTGTGAGTGCATGAGATGGCAGGATAGGTTCAGACCCACTGTGATAGACCCCACCTTCCACACCGCCTGTGAGTGCATGAGATGGCAGGATAGGTTCAGACCCACTATGATAGACCCCACCAGTTCCTACTGCCTGTGAGTGCATGAGATGGCAGGATAGGTTCAGCCTCATTGTGATAGACCCCACCACTTTCTACTGCATGTGAATGCATGTGATGGCAGGATAGGTTCATCGCATTGTAATAGACCCCACCAGTTCCTACTGCCTGTGAGTGCATGAGATGGCAGGATAGGTTCAGACCCACTGTGATAGACCCCACCAGTTCCTACCGCCTGTGAGTGCATGAGATGGCAGGATAGGTTCAGACCCACTGTGATAGACCCCACCAGTTCCTACCGCCTGTGAGTGCATGAGATGGCAGGATAGGTTCAGACCCACTGTGATAGACCCCACCAGTTCCTACCGCCTGTGAGTGCATGAGATGGCAGGATAGGTTCAGACCCACTGTGATAGACCCCACCAGTTCCTACCGCCTGTGAGTGCATGAGATGGCGGGATAGGTTCAGACCCACTGTGATAGACCCCACCAGTTCCTACCGCCTGTGAGTGCAAGAGATGGCGGGATAGGTTCAGACCCACTGTGATAGACCCCACCAGTTCCTACCGCCTGTGAGTGCATGTGATGGCAGGATAGGTTCAGACCCACTGTGATAGACCCCACCAGTTCCTACCGCCTGTGAGTGCATGAGATGGCAGGATAGGTTCAGACCCACTGTGATAGACCCCACCAGTTCCTACCGCCTGTGAGTGCATGAGATGGCTGGATAGGTTCAGACCCACTGTGATAGACCCCACCAGTTCCTACCGCCTGTGAGTGCATGAGATGGCAGGATAGGTTCTTCGCATTGTAATAGACCCCACCAGTTCCTACTGCCTGTGAGTGCATGAGATGGTGGGATAGGTTCAGACCCACTGTGATAGACCCCACCAGTTCCTACTGCCTGTGAGTGCATGAGATGGCAGGAAAGGTTCAGACCCACTGTGATAGACCCCACCAGTTCCTACCGCCTGTGAGTGCATGAGATGGCAGGATAGGTTCAGACCCACTGTGATAGACCCCACCAGTTCCTACTGCCTGTGAGTGCATGAGATGGCAGGATAGGTTCAGACCCACTGTGATAGACCCCACCAGTTCCTACCGCCTGTGAGTGCATGAGATGGCAGGATAGGTTCAGACCCACTGTGATAGACCCCACCAGTTCCTACCACCTGTGAGTGCATGGGATGGCTGGATAGGTTCAGTCCCACTGTGATAGACCCCACCAGTTCCTACCGCCTGTGAGTGCATGGGATGGCTTGATAGGTTCAGTCCCACTGTGATAGACCCCACCAGTTCCTACTGCCTGTGAGTGCATGAGGTGGCAGGATAGGTTCAGCCTCATTGTGATAGACCCCACCTTCCACACCGCCTGTGAGTGCATGAGATGGCAGGATAGGTTCAGCCTCATTGTGATAGACCCCACCTTCCACACCGCCTGTGAGTGCATGAGATGGGGGGATAGGTTCAGCCTCATTGTGATAGACCCCACCATTCCATACCGCCTGTGAGTGCATGAGATGGCAGGATAGGTTCAGCCTCATTGTGATAGACCTCACCTTCCACACCGCCTGTGAGTGCATGAGATGGGGGGATAGGTTCAGACTACCGCCTGTGAGTGCATGAGATGGCAGGATAGGTTCAGCCTCATTGTGATAGACCCCGTCAGTTCCTAACACCTGAGTGTATGCAATGGTAGGATAGGTTCAGCCTCATTGTGATAGACCCCACCATTCCATACCACCTGTGAGTGCATGAGATGGCAGGATAGGTTCAGCCTCATTGTGATAGACCCCACCATCCACACCGCCTGTGTGTGCATGAGATGGTGGGATAGGTTCAGCCCTCTTGTGATACACCCCGCCAGTTCCTAACGCCTGTGAGTGCATGAGATGGCGGGATAGGTTCAGACCCACTGTGATAGACCCCATAGGTTCAGACCCACTGGGATAGACCCCACCAGTTCCTACCGCCTGTGAGTGCATGAGATGGCGGGATAGGTTCAGACCCACTGTGATAGACCCCACCATTTCTTACCGCCTGTGAGTGCATGAAATGGCGAGATAGGTTCAGACCCACTGTGATAGACCCCACCAGTTCCTACCGCCTGTGAGTGCATGAGATGGCGGGATAGGTTCAGACCCACTGTGATAGACCCCACCATTTCTTACCGCCTGTGAGTGCATGAGATGGCGGGATAGGTTCAGACCCATTGTGATAGACCCCACCAGTTCCTACCGCCTGTGAGTGCATGAGATGGCGGGATAGGTTCAGACCCACTGTGATAGACCCCACCAGTTCCTACCGCCTGTGAGTGCAAGAGATGGCGGGATAGGTTCAGACCCACTGTGATAGACCCCACCAGTTCCTACCGCCTGTGAGTGCATGAGATGGCAGGATAGGTTCAGACCCACTGTGATAGACCCCACCAGTTCCTACCGCCTGTGAGTTCATGAGATGGCAGGATAGGTTCAGACCCACTGTGATAGACCCCACCAGTTCCTACCGCCTGTGAGTGCATGAGATGGCTGGATAGGTTCAGACCCACTGTGATAGACCCCACCAGTTCCTACCGTCTGTGAGTGCATGAGATGGCAGGATAGGTTCAGACCCACTGTGATAGACCCCACCAGTTCCTACCGCCTGTGAGTGCATGAGATGGCAGGATAGGTTCAGACCCACTGTGATAGACCCCACCAGTTCCTACCGCCTGTGAGTGCATGAGATGGCAGGATAGGTTCAGACCCACTGTGATAGACCCCACCAGTTCCTACCGCCTGTGAGTGCATGAGATGGCAGGATAGGTTCAGACCCACTGTGATAGACCCCACCAGTTCCTACCGCCTGTGAGTGCATGAGATGGCAGGATAGGTTCAGACCCACTGTGATAGACCCCACCAGTTCCTACCGCCTGTGAGTGCATCAAATGGTAGGATAGTTTGAGACCCACTGTGATAGACCCCACCAGTTCCTACCGCCTGTGAGTGCATGAGATGGCAGGATAGGTTCAGACCCACTGTGATAGACCCCACCAGTTCCTACTGCCTGTGAGTGCTTGCGATGGCAGGTATGATAGACCCCACCTTCCACACCGCCTGTGAGTGCATGAGATGGCAGGATAGGTTCAGACCCACTGTGATAGACCCCACCTTCCACACCGCCTGTGAGTGCATGAGATGGCAGGATAGGTTCAGACCCACTGTGATAGACCCCACCAGTTCCTACTGCCTGTGAGTGCATGAGATGGCAGGATAGGTTCAGCCTCATTGTGATAGACCCCACCACTTTCTACTGCATGTGATGGCAGGATAGGTTCATCGCATTGTAATAGACCCCACCAGTTCCTACTGCCTGTGAGTGCATGAGATGGTGGGATAGGTTCAGACCCACTGTGATAGACCCCATAGGTTCAGACCCACTGGGATAGACCCCACCAGTTCCTAGCGCCTGTGAGTGCATGAGATGGCGGGATAGGTTCAGACCCACTGTGATAGACCCCACCATTTCTTACCGCCTGTGAGTGCATGAAATGGCGAGATAGGTTCAGACCCACTGTGATAGACCCCACCAGTTCCTACCGCCTGTGAGTGCATGAGATGGCGGGATAGGTTCAGACCCACTGTGATAGACCCCACCATTTCTTACCGCCTGTGAGTGCATGAGATGGCGGGATAGGTTCAGACCCATTGTGATAGACCCCACCAGTTCCTACCGCCTGTGAGTGCATGAGATGGCGGGATAGGTTCAGACCCACTGTGATAGACCCCACCAGTTCCTACCACCTGTGAGTGCAAGAGATGGCGGGATAGGTTCAGACCCACTGTGATAGACCCCACCAGTTCCTACCGCCTGTGAGTGCATGAGATGGCAGGATAGGTTCAGACCCACTGTGATAGACCCCACCAGTTCCTACCGCCTGTGAGTTCATGAGATGGCAGGATAGGTTCAGACCCACTGTGATAGACCCCACCAGTTCCTACCGCCTGTGAGTGCATGAGATGGCTGGATAGGTTCAGACCCACTGTGATAGACCCCACCAGTTCCTACCGTCTGTGAGTGCATGAGATGGCAGGATAGGTTCAGACCCACTGTGATAGACCCCACCAGTTCCTACCGCCTGTGAGTGCATGAGATGGCAGGATAGGTTCAGACCCACTGTGATAGACCCCACCAGTTCCTACCGCCTGTGAGTGCATGAGATGGCAGGATAGGTTCAGACCCACTGTGATAGACCCCACCAGTTCCTACCGCCTGTGAGTGCATGAGATGGCAGGATAGGTTCAGACCCACTGTGATAGACCCCACCAGTTCCTACCGCCTGTGAGTGCATGAGATGGCAGGATAGGTTCAGACCCACTGTGATAGACCCCACCAGTTCCTACCGCCTGTGAGTGCATCAAATGGTAGGATAGTTTGAGACCCACTGTGATAGACCCCACCAGTTCCTACCGCCTGTGAGTGCATGAGATGGCAGGATAGGTTCAGACCCACTGTGATAGACCCCACCAGTTCCTACTGCCTGTGAGTGCTTGCGATGGCAGGTATGATAGACCCCACCTTCCACACCGCCTGTGAGTGCATGAGATGGCAGGATAGGTTCAGACCCACTGTGATAGACCCCACCTTCCACACCGCCTGTGAGTGCATGAGATGGCAGGATAGGTTCAGACCCACTGTGATAGACCCCACCAGTTCCTACTGCCTGTGAGTGCATGAGATGGCAGGATAGGTTCAGCCTCATTGTGATAGACCCCACCACTTTCTACTGCATGTGAATGCATGTGATGGCAGGATAGGTTCATCGCATTGTAATAGACCCCACCAGTTCCTACTGCCTGTGAGTGCATGAGATGGTGGGATAGGTTCAGACCCACTGTGATAGACCCCACCAGTTCCTACTGCCTGTGAGTGCATGAGATGGCAGGATAGGTTCAGACCCACTGTGATAGACCCCACCAGTTCCTACCGCCTGTGAGTGCATGAGATGGCAGGATAGGTTCAGACCCACTGTGATAGACCCCACCAGTTCCTACCGCCTGTGAGTGCATGAGATGGCAGGATAGGTTCAGACCCACTGTGATAGACCCAACCACTTTCTACTGCATGTGAATGCATGTGATGGCAGGATAGGTTCATCGCATTGTAATGGACCCCACCAGTTCCTACCGCCTGTGAGTGCATGAGATGGCAGGATAGGTTCAGACCCACTGTGATAGACCCCACCAGTTCCTACCGCCTGTGAGTGCATGAGATGGCAGGATAGGTTCAGACCCACTGTGATAGACCCCACCAGTTCCTACCGCCTGTGAGTGCATGAGATGGCGGGATAGGTTCAGACCCACTGTGATAGGCCCCACCAGTTCCTACCGCCTGTGAGTGCAAGAGATGGCGGGATAGGTTCAGACCCACTGTGATAGACCCCACCAGTTCCTACCGCCTGTGAGTGCATGTGATGGCAGGATAGGTTCAGACCCACTGTGATAGACCCCACCAGTTCCTACCGCCTGTGAGTGCATGAGATGGCAGGATAGGTTCAGACCCACTGTGATAGACCCCAGCAGTTCCTACCGCCTGTGAGTGCATGAGATGGCTGGATAGGTTCAGACCCACTATGATAGACCCCACCAGTTCCTACTGCCTGTGAGTGCATGAGATGGCAGGATAGGTTCAGACCCACTGTGATAGACCCCACCAGTTCCTACCGCCTGTGAGTGCATGAGATGGCAGGATAGGTTCAGACCCACTGTGATAGACCCCACCAGTTCCTACCGCCTGTGAGTGCATGAGATGGCAGGATAGGTTCAGACCCACTGTGATAGACCCCACCAGTTCCTACCGCCTGTGAGTGCCTGTGATGGCAGGATAGGTTCAGACCCACTGTGATAGACCCCACCAGTTCCTACCGCCTGTGAGTGCATCAGATGGTAGGATAGTTTCAGACCCACTGTGATAGACCCCACCAGTTCCTACCGCCTGTGAATGCATGAGATGGCAGGATAGGTTCAGACCCACTGTGATAGACCCCACCAGTTCCTACCGCCTGTGAGTGCATGAGATGGCAGGATAGGTTCAGACCCACTGTGATAGACCCCACCAGTTCCTACTGCCTGTGAGTGCATGCGATGGCAGGATAGGTTCAGACCCACTGTGATAGACCCCACCTTCCACACCGCCTGTGAGTGCATGAGATGGCAGGATAGGTTCAGACTCACTGTGATAGACCCCACCTTCCACACCGCTTGTGAGTGCATGAGATGGCAGGATAGGTTCAGACCCACTGAGATAGACCCCACCAGTTCCTACTGCCTGTGAGTGCATGAGATGGCAGGATAGGTTCAGACCCACTGTGATAGACCCCACCAGTTCCTACCGCCTGTGAGTGCATGAGATGGAAGGATAGGTTCAGCCTCATTGTGATAGACCCCACCACTTTCTACTGCATGTGAATGCATGTGATGGCAGGATAGGTTCATCGCATTGTAATAGACCCCACCAGTTCCTACTGCCTGTGAGTGCATGAGATGGCAGGATAGGTTCAGACCCACTGTGATAGACCCCACCAGTTCCTACTGCCTGTGAGTGCATGAGATGGCAGGATAGGTTCAGCCTCATTGTGATAGACCCCACCACTTTCTACTGCATGTGAATGCATGTGATGGCAGGATAGGTTCATCGCATTGTAATAGACCCCACCAGTTCCTACTGCCTGTGAGTGCATGAGATGGCAGGATAGGTTCAGACCCACCAGTGATAGACCCCACCAGTTCCTACCGCCTGTGAGTGCATGAGATGGCAGGATAGGTTCAGACCCACTGTGATAGACCCCACCAGTTCCTACCGCCTGTGAGTGCATGAGATGGCGGGATAGGTTCAGACCCACTGTGATAGACCCCACCAGTTCCTACCGCCTGTGAGTGCATGAGATGGCGGGATAGGTTCAGACCCACTGTGATAGACCCCACCAGTTCCTACTGCCTGTGAGTGCATGAGATGGCAGGATAGGTTCAGACCCACTGTGATACACCCCGCCAGTTCCTACCGCCTGTGAGTGCATGAGATGGCAGGATAGGTTCAGACCCACTGTGATAGGCCCCACCAGTTCCTACTGCCTGTGAGTGCATGAGATGGCAGGATAGGTTCAGACCCACTGTGATAGACCCCACCAGTTCTTCCTGCCTGTGAGTGCATGAGATGGCAGGATAGGTTCAGACCCACTGTGATAGACCAAACCAGTTCCTACCGCCTGTGAGTGCATGAGATGGCAGGATAGGTTCAGACCCACTGTGATAGACCCCGCCAGTTCCTATCACCTGTGAGTGCATGTGATAGTGGGATGGGTACTGCCTCATTGTAATAGACCCCAGGAGTTTCCACTGCCAGTGTGTGCATGAGATGGTGGGATAGGTTCAACTCCATTATAAGAGATGACTCCAGTTCCTACAGCCAATGATTGCTTGTGTGGAGAGGATAGGTTCATTTCTATTGTAAGGGAACCTTCCAGGTCACGCTGCCTCTTTGGTCATGAGATGATAGAATAGGAACAGCCCCATTGTAAAAGACCTCACCTGTTTCAAATTCCTTGTCTGAGCATGAGATGTTGAGGCAGGTTCAGTCCCATTGTGAGGGACCCAACCAGTTCCTGCTGCCTGTGGCTCCCCATGAAAGGGACTCTGCCTGTTCCAAATGTCTGTGCATACATGAGGTGGTAAGGCAGGTTCTGCACTGTTGTAATGTACGCCGCCATTTGCTGGTGACTGCAACTGCACAAGGTGGCAAGCAAGATCCAGCCCCATACTACAGGCCCCACCAGAGGCCCATACCTATGCATGCCTCAGATGGAGTTCTGTGAGTGCATGCGAGGCCATGATAGGGCCAACCCCATTGTAAGGGACCCCACCAGTTCAGCGTATGAAAGGACAGGTTAGATTCAACCCCATTTCTAGGAGTCTCCGCCAGTTCCTGTTGCTTTGAGTGCATATGACAATTTGCCATCTGTTGAGGGTGAGATACACAGAGCTTATTTATTTTTAGTTAATACATTGATGCATGCTATTCTGTAACTGAAATCAAGGTCTGCTTATCACAACCACCTTTCTTAAATGCTGCATGGCAACATAATAGTGCACACTTGTGCCTCCACTGAGATAACCTGCTGGTGCCCTGAGGGCCGTGCTCGAAGTGGGCAGGAGCGGTTGGGAGCGATTGGGTGCGGTTGGGAGCGGTGGTCCTCTACTTTTAAAAAATGTTTTACTGTTGCTATACTTTTATTTTAAAAAGAAACCATTCCAGAATGATTTTGCTTGCAAATAAAAGTTTAGGAAGAAGTTGAACCTTGCTCTTCAGTGCACTGCCCTGAGGATTCCCTTAAACAGCAGGTGTGTTTGTTTGGGGGTTTGGATTGCACATGGGAGGGGGCATGGCAATGGGGTTTGTCGGGAGCGGGGGCAGGTCAGCAGGGAACATAGTTCCACTACGTTTTTTTTCATACACTTCGACCACTGCCTCAGAGCCAGCCCTGCAGAGCACAGGGAAGGTTCAAAGGTCATATGTGCATTCCTGACAGATGTTGAAACACAAAGGTCCTGCAGGCAGAGGTGCGTTTTTAACTGTCTGCAGCTCAGATCTAAATTATATTACTTGTGTAACCTAGTCAGTGTTGTGGCATATCAAATTGTAAACATATAGGCATGCCCAGTTGTTGCAAGGTGGCTACTAGGATCACACAATTATTCAGCCATAGCACTTTCACATCGCACTGGTGTCAGCTCAGTGAGCGTGGTTTAGCAATGACAAGACGGATATGTATTTGTGTTTGGCCTGACCGTCTTCACAGCTACCAGGTTGGACAATGACCAGTCTGCTGCCTTTTAATCCCCCTGTAGGAAGGGTAACATGATCATCACAGAGCACAGGAAACCTCACCAGGAGATCTACGTGGAGTCAATGCTTCAAGGCCAGCACTCACATAACAAATCCACACCCACCCCAGGGTGCTAAGCACTGGAGACATTTTGGAGTCAGTAGCCATGGGAAGGGGGTGGAGTTAGAGTAGACAGAAGGGTGAGGTCTGCTCAGAGAGGGGGTTCCGCCATCTTGGTTTATATTAGAGCTCTCTACCACTTGCTGTCACCCCACAATTTCCTGCAGGCAAGGCACTCTGGGTGATGTCAGAAGTCAATGGGCAATTGTTACAACAGCCTGAATTGGACCCCTTACATCACGCTTGCTTTGATACAATTCCCTGTGGCATTTTGCCTTTAAAAGGAGAGGTGCCCCCCCCCTGCCCTCAGCCTTTGATTAATTTTTGGACTCTTGTGGCAAGAAGGATTCACTGCACCTCTTTTGGGAGTACAGTAATGCTACGTAAACAAAGAAACAAGAATCTTCACCATGGCCAGCTGCAGGCTGTGGCAGCACATAAACGAAACTACAAGAGGACATGATGTATCTTGGGGTGGCATGAATCATCAGGCAGAACACAGGAGCCACTCCAGAGCCAGGTATGTACGAAAAGGTAAGCCTGCTTTATTGTTCCATTAACAGGGAGGAAGGTAAGGAAGGAGAGCAGGTAACACTCTTCTACTCTGTCTGGCTATCCCTCTCTTTTCCCCTAATCGTCAACCCTTGAACCTCAGTGAACCCTAGGATCCAGGCACCTCACCACATTCCAAGCTCCACCTCACCCACACCCGCACAGCTCATCCTGCCAGGTGCTAGGTCACTACAGGCCACAAATGTATCAAAACAAATAAAGCTTTCTTACTTGCTTCTTTGATGGTGCCTGGGTGAACTGTGCTGTCCTTCACGTCTATCCACCTGGAATGCAGAAGAGCACGAGGCCAGCACAGAGGCAGAGATCACAGGCTTCAGAAGCTTGCGAGAGGACAGTGAAGCAGAGGGCAAACTACTCTCTCTATTGAATGTAGAGGGCTGTTCTCTTTTTACTCTCTGCACCACACAAGGAGCTCCGAGGCGAGCTGGGCCCCTGGACTCTTGTGGAACCATGCTAGACGTGCGCTGTGCCGGAGTACCATTTCTTCCAGGGAACCAGGCGAGACCCGGCTCTCTCTTCTTTCGATGCCTCTGCGTTAAAGTGTTCTTTTGTTTCCTGATTTCCCCATGATGCAGATATCAGTGCTGCGGCTCACTTATTGGATCCCCATAAGGGCGGGAGGCTTCATCCTCTGCCTGGGGTCTATTTCTTTTCTTCCTGTTTTTTACCCAGAGATGCTCTGAACTAAGATGTGCGCTCACAGGGCGAGCTAAAGGCTTGTTTCTTCCTTTTTAGTTTTGGCTATTAGGTGGCACTTCAGAGCAACCTTCACTTAAAATTATTGAAATGAACAGCAGGAGTGAGTAGGCCTAGGAGGACTGCCACACAACTTGTGGGGATTTTTGGATTTTTACACACCTATTCACCACTGATTGCCATGCTAATCCCATTGGTCATTTCTATCCATTACGTCCCCTCCCCGCCCAAAACATACTCTCTTCAGATCTCTTTGGGCCAAGTCAAACACGCAGCAATATCAAGATGTTGTGCTGTATAGGGCCAACCACTGTTATTTCAAAGAGTGTTCGAAGTTTGCTTCAGCCACTTCCTTAATAAGCAATATGTTCGCCTTGCCTTGCCCCGATGTTCTGTTAAAAACAGCAGTTTTGGCTTGTGCATAGGTATTAGATAGCGGGTGACATCATATGCAAAGGTACTCACATCATTTTCCAGCTGCTGCCCTCGTATGGCCAGGTTTAGCCATTATGGCAAAGCCTTGTAAATGCCTATCACAGGCCTACACAAAAGCCAAAACTGTTGGCTTATCCAATGAGTGCTCCTAGGTCTGTGGCTTATGTTCAGTCCAGAGTACGAGCAGCTTCTCTGGGCTCAGAAGAGTAGAAACAGCCTATGACAGGTGTAGGCTCCTGACAGCACCGCGCAGGGTGAAGTCCTTTAACTTTACATCACCACCTCTGCTCTCCTCAGTTCCACCCCACCAAATGTGGCACCAACATTGGTTTACAACCCTTATTCAGGCATGCCCTGTCCCCATAGCGGTCTGGATTACAAGTAGTGCTGCTGTGGTTAGTCCCCATTGGGGATTTTGGCAGCATTACTGCGGCGGAATTACCACTACTGTAATTCCACCAATATTTGCCGATTTGTTGGCAGAAAGTGGGAGGATTTACCTCTAGCATGATGCTGGAGGTAAATCCCCCACTCCAGGGTCAAAATTGTAGTACGGCTGAGCGGGAAAAGTGGCAGTAATTCTGTTACTGCCCCTTTTTCCCGCACCACCATACTCGTAATGAGGCTGTTTGACACATACCTTTCCTTTAACATTTCTGCACATGTCTTGCATTCAAATATTTTCCCCATGAGTGTGTCTGTGTTTCTGTTTGTTAAATGGAACCCCACTATTGTGTGTGATGATTACGTGATGGGATTGAGTTGTGCTCAAGCAGACCCTTGGAGTGTGGAAGCCAGTTAAAATGTGGGATTGTTTGCAGTAGTCCAGATCCAAAGGCCACGCTGTTAAAAACTGGGACCAAGTCGAGAGGTGACAGTGCGTACAGATGAAATGACAGGGTTGTCAGGATGGAGAAGGGGAGCTGCAAGGGTCATTGCCCCAAATCTGGTTGGCAAACTAAGAAGTATGACCTGGTGAATGACCCAAGGATAGAAAAAGAATTAATAAGTGGAGAGGGGTACAGGGTACAGGGAACCACACATCATGAGAGTCTTATGAGCGTTTATAGCCTGGCAAAGTATTGCTATAGGGCAGGAGTCTGCAACCTGCAGTTTACCAGATGTTTTGTACTTCGACTCCCATGATCCCTCACCATTAACTCTGCTAGCTGGGGCTGATGGTAGTTGTAGTCCATAACATCTGAGGAGCCAGTGATTGAAGACCACTGCTGTAGGGGATGAAGGGCTGCATGCTTCGGGCAAGATGGAATGGAGGGGCTTCTGTAGGCATATGCATTCTTGATTTAGAGACATAAAGAGTCCACTGGACAAGACCGGCCCGTTCCACACGTGAAATGACATCACAGTGTTGGCATGACGAACCTAACAAAACAGGGCTGCAGACTGTTATTAAAAGGGGGCACAGCATCAACTTGGGTCCTGCAGGACTGTGGACGAGAAGAGAAAGTGATAGATTTGAACAAAATGCTGTACAGCAAACAGATGTCACTTTTCATATGTGAATGGAAGTGGTGGTGTGTAGTATAATGTGCAGAGGTCAGGATGACTTTTCAGTTCAGTATCCTTGTCCGAAAGGGCTGTCGCTGATCAGCTCAGGTATCCGGCAGACCAGAGCCTGGTATTGGTGGATGGTGAATTCAGGGTGGTGGGGATGAAGAGGGGCTCTGAACAGGTGCTCAAAGCTTGTCTTTGTGGCTAGTCTGTGCTGAGGTAGGCTGTGAGGTGAGGCGTGCATGTGCTTGCCAGTTCAATTCGGGGCTGGAGCTCTGGTAGTGGGTTTCCTGTATTCCCAGAGAGGGGTGGGCATTGTCTGTCCAACAGATTCCAGCCTGAGTGCAGCAGTAAGGGTTGGAGTGACCAGTGTTTTGGCGTGTCTGCAGGTTGTGTGTGCTGGGGCTGATGGCGAAGCTGTGTTGCTACTGAAGTTTGTCACAATGGAGTTGCAGAGTTCTTGGCATGGTGTTGATGCAGGGTTGAAAGCTGTAGAGGCTCTGAATTTGTTGATGATTTTGAAGACTTACTTTTGACATTTGTGCGCAGACTATATTCGGTGTGTGTAAAGTGCTTTTGTTGATTTTATTTGTTTCCACTCTGTAGATCCGAAGCTGTCAATAGCAGGCCAACTTGTCTATTGGAAGGCAAATTCCTATCCACATTTTCTTGCCCCTTCAGTTTAGTTTTGTGAGGACATTAAGGCTGTCAGTGAAGTATTCCTTTATGGGAATTTGAAGGGTTTTTATGGCCCATGTTGACAAGTGTCAATGTTATCCATTTATGGATGTTGTTAATGTTCTCATATGGTTTTTGATTCTGGGACGGAGTTTGTAGGCATCACATTTTTCCAGGAGGATGTCCTCTTTCTTTGGTGTCTTTCCAGGTTCTGATTAAAATTGGCAGAGGTTTGAATGATTTGGCAAGAAATGGCGCTTGGGTGAAGTGGGATGGAGAGGTGGCCTCTCCAGGGTAAGAGGACTGGGGAGGAAACAGTGGTGAGAGTTAAATTGCAGAAGATGCCATCCAGTGGGTGACAAGCTGCTTGAGTGGGTCCTCAAACCAAATGTCTGTGGGATAATGATCCAAGGTTTGCAGAGAGTGACTTTGTAGCTTTGTTGGCCATTTCTAGCCAGACATTGAAGTCGCACAGTGTGGTGAGGTGCTGGTGGTCTAATGGAAGGTCAGCAACAGCATCAGTCAAGCAGTCTGCAAGAGATGGGTTGCAAGCAGTTTCTCTGTAGGTGAAGAGGAAGGATAGTGTCGATGTGCATGGGATGGGGCATTTTAGGAGAAGTGATTTGCAGTCTGTGATGTTGTCAAAAGGTGACATTTTAATGTCGATAGAATCTTTATAAATAATAATAATAATAATAATAATTTGGCATTTATATAGCGCTACGAACCCTCAGGTATCTGAGCGCTGCTTATTATTACCCACGGTGTGTGGTGCTCATTTATCGACCTCGGAAGGATGAAAGGCTGAGTTTGGCCTTGCCGGGATTCGAACCTGCGTCAGCAGGCTCTGCACAGATGTCACAGCGAGCGCTCTACTCGCTGTGCCACTTGACCGGCTTGTTTATGAACAAGTGCAGTTCCTTCCCCCCATTTGGACTGCCGATTGGCAAACGTGTTCTTGTAGCCTGTGGGGGTGGCTTACTAAAGCAATAGAACCGTTTCTCCACTCGAGTAAAAATACTATAAGTTGTACCAGGGTACTAATGTAAAAGCAAGGAAATATCGAGGCTGAGTACCACAAAAGGAAATACACCAAACATGGGCTATAAAGATTCACAGATCTTTATTCTACTGTACAGTTACAAAGAAACAGAAATACAGATAGCTATCTGGCCCTCAATACATCACACTGAGTACCAGCCCGTCAGAGTGGGGAGAGAGAGGCACTGGACATCTAGACATTCGGCTTTTTATGCATTTCAGTAATATTGTCCAGCCCCTCTACAGGTTAATAATCTGCGGTCTAGAGTTCGTGCCGAGTTCACATATAGCTCATACAATAATATGCACATGGATTACATTGGTTTGCATTTCCAACACGTTACAATGGCAAAATGTATTCCTGGATTTAGCAGTAAGCCTTAGCACATATACCTTCACAATGCAGTTCTGCCAGTGTCCACGCTCGACATTTACATTACATTGTCCTTAATGTGTGTTTGTGGATGAGTCTTGTTAGTGCAGACAATCCTTAGACCACAAGTCATGTTCGGGACAAGGTCTTATTACCTAGTCTAAACATTCGGCCCTCGGACAGTCTAACCATTAACTAGGCACAAAGGTCAGGAAGGCTTGGTTACAAGTTGGAAACAAAGACCACCATTTTAGAACGCAGAATCACATATGAAAAGAAATCAAAATGGCGGATGATCCTAAAATGGAGGCAAAGTCGATCCAAAATCGGAACTTTGCAACGCGGTTTTCTTCACAGAGCGACTAGGCCTAGGCCAATATACATCAGAAGGAGGCACAATATGATTTCGAATTTAACAAACCCTCCTTTTGGCCTAAGCCAAGTGCTAAACTGCTTTTAGTCACTTTACAAGTTGCTCCACGTCTCAATGTCCATACACCCTGAATCACACTCATCAGAGATATCGATCGCCATAAGGTCTGTGACAGAAATTTCCTTCCGCACAAATTCATTGGTCATTCTTTCTGGTGCGCGTACCTTTAGTCCTAATGTTACCATAGCCTGAGCACAACATCCTCCTAACACTGAACATATGACAGGAAGACATTGTATAAAGCAACAGCAGAACAACAGAATACCCAGAATAATCAATAAGACCGAAAGTAGCTTCCATCCCCAAGATCGTAAGAAGTCCCAGAACCAAGCGCTAAGATCCCAATTGCCCTCGGGAACGTGCACTTCTGAACTAAGGACGTGCAGATTTTGTATAGCCTTAAAGATGGTTGGGGAGGAATCTGGTACGAAAACGCAACAAGCGGACCCCACTAATTTACATACTCCACCACGCTCAGCCAGGATGACGTCTAATGCCATCCGGTTCTGTAGTGCCACTAACCTTATCGCTTTCTGTTCTAGAGTCATGTTGTAGAGTATGTCAGTGGTCCGGTTGATAGTTTTCTCCAGTACTCTCGCTAGTCTTCTGATATCCTCAGAGTTTAGTATTTGTCCCCAGAAAGGTACAAAGGATTTCGCTACATCACCCAGAACTTGTGATGAAGTATCGCCATTCTCATCCTGCCTTGGATGAGCCTTAGAGATTTCTATAGTACTTGCCATGAATACCCCTGGTAACAGAATTCCGAAATAACAGGTTCCCTGCCAATCCCTAGGTAACCATGGGAAAGCTTAATTACCGCAACGAAGTAGACAGGTTCGCCTACATACAAAGGTCTGTCCTCACTGGTCAAGTTCGCAACATTGGTGCAACCCTTGAAATCACCCATTGACTGAGTACCATTCCTCTGTATGTGGAAAGAAACTGAGTCGGGACTGTGGTTAACAGTGTAGGAAGGTGGCGTGGCATCCCTATTGCCTATAGGAGCCATCTTGAAAGAGATCAGAGATTGAAAAGGTCGAGACAATCTATCAGAAGGCCTAATAGAAGTAACATTAAGCTTGCTCCTATTTGCGAAAAGTGAGCATCCCTGGGGCGTTAAAACTCATTTTTTAAATTCATTCAAATTTGTTCCATCAAAATTCCCCGAGATACTATCATTCCATCGGCCAGAGAATAGTGCCCTTAGAGAAGCATAACATGCAGTAGTCAGAGGCAAAGGATGAATATACCAGCCCAACCCCTGTCTCCATGTTGCAGTAAATGAGAGCAGACCCAGCAATTAGACTTGTTCAAAATGGCATGTGGTGCATTCATTATAAGCAGTAGTGTGTTATTATGGTAAGTCTGTCTGTGCTGAGAGTCTCTAGGAGATAGAGTGTGCAGATGCACGAAAGGTGTAGATACAGTGGGTACATTTTCAGTGGGCAAAAGAATTTCAAGATGACGTACTTCCTCCATGTACCAAAATCCCAAAGCAAGTACTATTGTGAAACTGGTTAACATGATTACAAGAAAACAATACGTTTTAAGAGACCATGTATTCGATCGTCCATTGTCCATACTGACCACACTATCACTTGTTTGTTCCCTACCGGTGGAGGCGGTAGCAGGCATTGTTTCTTCAAAACGAAAAGCTCTGGAGTCCATTTGCGGCGATCTCCTGATCGCGTGTTTTCCTAGTCCTTCCCTATCCCTAGCCAACAATTATTCTTTGTATGCAAAAGATAGGGCCAAATGACAAGCCCTACGATGATTTTCCTGGTGGCACAACCGAACCGTGCAGTAAGTCTAGCTCCCTGGACACAGATTGTACCTTGTGACTCCTGGTACGATATGATCTGCGAACAACGTGTCGTTGCTTCCCGATGGAAGTGGTGATTCACAACAGAACCTAACAGTGGTGAAAAAGGATCTGTAGGAGAGTGTGGAGATGAAGTGGCTGTTTCCCCAGGCCCCACAGGCTCAGGGAGTGTCTCTGAAGCACGCTAAGTACTGCTCAATGCTGCGTGATCGTTGGGAGCAGAGCAGGTAAGATTTTCCGTATCTTCAGTATCGTGTGGCAAAGGGAAGGGAATCCTCTTGACATGCGACAGATAAATCCAGTGCCTTTGCCCTTCCACCCTGATTGCAGTCTTTGTGGCCAGAAGAACCTGGTGTGGGCCTCTCCAGCGGAGTGCGAGACAGGATGCTCGTTCAAATGCTTTCACGAGCACCCACTGCCTGGTTGGATGCTGTGACCTGGCCCCTCGTACTTTACTGGAAGGGCTTCTCGCACCTGTTGGAAAATCAAATACAGATTTTTAGTTTACCGGTCACAGTTGCCAGAAAGAAGTACATGTTCAATATCCCTCAAGGCCTGGGGCTTGGGAACATTCAAAATGTTAGCTGGCCTACCCATAACCACCTCATAGGGGGAGAGCCTAGTCTTAGGTACCCTTACCACCCCTAGTCTGTGGGGTGGTACGCATAGACAACAACACTATCGGTAAGGCATCCGGCCATTTCAATTTGGTGCCTGCACACGTCTTAGCGAGCTTGTTCTTCAAAATTCCATTATGTCTTTGTACCAATCCAGCACTCTGAGCATGTCTAGCCGAATGGAACTGTTTATCGATCTGTAATCCCGCACATATCTGCCCAATTACAACAGCGATAAAATGTTGACCATTGTCTGACCAGATGACCCTTGGCAAACCAAACCTAGGAAAATATTCCTTAAGCATGGTTTTCGCTGTTGTCATTGCTGTAGCGTCTTTCACAGGAAAGGCTTCAACCCATTTACTAAAAGCATAAATAACAACTAAGACGTACTTGAGATTATTACATCACTCCATTTCAATGAAATCAAAGTGGATGACTTTGAAGGGGACAGAAGGTGGACCAAAACTACCCCTTTGTGTCGATGTACCCTTTCCCATATTATGCTGTAGACAGATCATGCAACTTTGGACAAAATGCTCAGCTGTTTTTGAGATTTTATCGTTCACCCAGACATTTTCTAACATTTTGCACACTTTCCTTGCACAGATGTGGGTGGGCCCATGAGCCATTGCGACCATCATTGTAATGTACGCGTCTGGCAGCCTCCATTTTCCCTCTAACTTATCCACCCAACACCCGTCATCATCCAACCTCGCCAAACCCTCAGCCCATTGCTTAGTTTCTTCTAGGCATCGGCTTGGATATTCTTTGCAGAGTCAATACCTTCATCTATGCTACAAATATTTGTGGCTTCGCTTGCAGTGTACATTTCTGAATAGAGAAAAGTGGCAGTCTGTTTGGCTATCTGGTCAGCGAAAGCATTCCCTTCTCCTACATCATTTATGATTTTCTGATGCTCTGTGCATTTCATGATCGCTAACTGAGTGGGGAGTGCAAGCACTGAAAGTAACCGCACTATCAAGGAGCCATATGGGATCTTTGTTCCATGTGAGGTCAAGAAACCTCGTTCTGCCCAAAGTCTACCGAAATTGTGAACTACCCCAAAAGCATACTGACTATCAGTATATATGTTCACTCTAAGCCCTTCGGAAAGTTCACAAGCTCGAGTCAATGCAATAATCTCTGAGGCCTGCGCAGAGTTATGCGTGATTCTCTTGGTTTCCACAATCGTGCTCAATGTGGTGATGGCATAAGCAGCCGTGGATGTACCATCCGGAAGTTTGAAACAGGAGCCATCGCAAAACAGCTCCCGTTGTGGGTCGTTCAAAGGAGTATCTTTCAGGTTATTCCTGCCTTTAGTCTCTTGCTCTGTGGTGTAAAGGCAGTCATGTGACACTTCGTCACTGCAAGCGGTATCTTACGGGAAAGGTAAAAGTTCAGCCGGATTCAATACACAACACCTCTGAATTTTAATGTGCGGTGCGAACAAGATCAATTCGTATCTCGTTAATCGTGCGGAGGTGAGGTGTTGCGTTTGTGTTCTGTTTATTAGAACATCTACAGAGTGAGGTACCAACAAGGTTAAAGCATGGCCTGGGACCATACACTCGCTCTGTTTTACAGACGCAGCAGCAGCGACAGCTCTCAAACATCTTGGCAAAGCGCATACAACAGGATCAAGGGCGGAAGAAAAGTAGCCGCACAAATTATTCTTCCCTCCATGTTCCTGCGTTAATACAGCCAAAGCACATCCATCACGTTCATGCACATACAACTCGAAGGCCTTTTCATAATTTGGTGTGCCCAAAACTGGTGCTGAACACAGTGCAGTCTTGAGCAGATTAAACGCTTGCTGGTGTTCCAAGTTCCACGGCAATGGCAAAGAAATGTCCTTCTTTGTCAGAGCCAACATTGGTTTAATCACTAAGGAAAAGTTTGAGATCCACTGCCTACAGCAAGAAGCCATTCCTATCAAGGCTCTGACTTCCTTCTGTGTATTTGGGACAGACATGCTAGAAATGATTTTAATCCGTTCAGGCATCAACCTTCTTCCCTCCTTTGACAGAAGATAGCCTAAATAGGCGACCTCCTGTCGACAATATTGAAACTTTTTGAGTGAAGCTTTATGTCCATATTTGGCTAAGTGAATAAGCAACAAACCGGTGCCCTCCTTACAGGCACTTTCTGAGTCAGCAGCTAAAAGAAGATCATCTACGTATTGAAGCAATGTACAAGTGGTAGGCAATCCGAGTGTATCAAGCTGCTCTTTCAAAGCCTTACTATAAATGCTCAGACTTTCCATGTACCCCTGTGGCGCACGGGTGAATGTAAACGACCGTCCCCCTAGGTTGAACGCGAACAGATATCTGCTATCCTTGTGTATAGGAATGCTAAAGAAAGCATTCTTAAGATCTACAACACTAAAATGAGTAGCAGAAGCTGGGATCATAGTTAGTATCGTTGTTACATCAGGCACAAAGGAAAATTGTGGAGCAACAATCTTATTGATAGCGCGTAAATCAATGATGAAACGAAAAGGAATTGCATTATCGCCTTTCTTATACACAGCCAAATTCTGACTATTGCACAAACTACCTGCAATTTCCTCAATTACCCCGCGGTGTACAAAATCAGAGACTATACACTTCAAAGCTTGCTCACCATCAACCGAAATCTTATACTGAGCAATACGTGACAACTGTACTCCGTGTTTCAAATTGATCTTAACAGGCTCAATTTGTAGAACACCAAGATCATTGTTAAACGGGATATCATATCGTGCCTCCTTTATTGTTTATATTGGCCTAAGCCCAGTCGCTCTGCGAAGAAATCCACGTTGCAAGTTTCCGACCATAGATCGACCTAGCCGCCATTTTAGGTCCACACGCCATTTTGATTTTTGTTTCAAAGTCACTCTGTGTTCTAAAATGGTGGACAGTGTTTTCCCGCTTGTAACCTAGCCGTCCTGACCTTCGTGCAAAGTTAATGTCTAAACTGCCCGTAGGCCAAATGTTAGGGTTGTGTAATGAGACCTTGTACTACATTTGACCTGTAGATCAAGGATTACCCCCGCCAACAAGTCCGATCTACAGACATACATCAAATACAATGTTGTTTAAATACTAAACATGAACACTTGTTGAACTACATTGTATAGGACGTGTACTAAGGCTTAATGTTAAATTCGAAGATACACTGTTGCCATTGTGACTTGTTGTTGTACAAACTGGAAATAATCCACGTGCATATAGTTGGATAAACTAGAGGTGAACTCGGCACAAACCCTAGACCGAGAATTATTAACCTGCAGAGGGGCTGGACATTACGATTGGAAAATGTATAAAAGATGTAATGTTTAGAGGTGCAGTAGCTCTCACTTCTCACACCGAAAGGGCTGGTATTCGCTGTGATGTACTGAGGGCCAAATAGATATCACATACTTTGTTTCTTTATGAACTGTACAGTTGTTTGAATAAAGATCTATGAATCTTTATAAGCCCCATGTTTGGTGTATTTCCTTTTGGGGTACTCAGCCTCAATATTTCCTCTTGCTTTTACATCATTGTCATCAATCGCTCATAAACACTCCTGAACATCACTAAATTCTGGCGGCAAAGGTTTAGTCAGGAGCTGTGGTGAAATCGTCAAACGCACTCCGTCCGAAGAACAATGAATTACCGCATTTCATTCGTTCAACAGATGCAACCCCAACAAATTCTCTCCAGTTTGTTGTCAAAAGAAATGGACAGTGATCCGTGAATGGACCCAGTGTAATCGGTAAATGCGAAGAAACTGGACAAACTACTGGGGTACCAGAAAACCCTACAGAAACCTTGGTTTGCCCTGACAGTGGAATTTTTGGAACCCGTGAATGGTCAATGGAACACTTCTGTGCTCCTGTATCTATCAAGAATAGATGTTTCCTATTTCCCACTATCATTTCAACATAGGGACCTTTCTGATTAACGGGAATAGGCGTCGGTTCCAAACCCTGCTTCGAGCAATCCTAGCGAAACAAAATGTCATCAAAAGGTAGGTCTTCAGAGAGATATGCAGTAGAAGGATGATCAAAAATGTTTCTATTATCCACACTCGGTGACTGATTGTCCTGTGAAAAAGACTTTACATTTTGAGAAAACTGGCTTCTACCAGGACTCCTGCCCCAGGGCGGCCTCTGGATCGTCTACCCATGGTACCAAATGTGTTATTCGACCTCTGCTGGAGGATCGGGCATTGTGCTTGCCAATAACCCTCTTGTCTGCAATAAGCACATTGGTTCACGTGCACAGGACCCAACGGCACATTACCCTGTGGAGCATACTGTCCCTGAAACTGTGTATTACCCCCTCTAGGACCTCTAACAATCTGTTGTAATAGAACTTTAGTTTTCAGGTCTCCTTTTGTCTTTTCAATTCTTTCTTTTTCATTATTGACTCGTTTTTCTATAGTACTGAGCCATATGCAATACTTCAGACTGAGACTTAGCCTGCCAAGCGCTCTCAGAAGTCATAATTTGCGACTGCATGTCAGGGATAAATCCACGCACAAATTTGTCTACAAATAGTTGTTTTCCAGACTCTGTGCTCAAGTCTTGTCCACTGAAATCTGAAAACACTTGTTCAAACTGATTAAAGAACTCAGTAGCACCCTCAGACTTCCCTTGGACACAAGCAGTAAGTTTGTCCCAAACAATCCTTCTCTCAGGAATTATGGCTTTTAGTTTCGTCACAATTTTATCAGGCAAAGTCAGTATTACTTGTGATGGTCTCTCGCCAGCTGGTCTATCTCTATCTTCTCTAACCATATTGTCCCATGTGTCCCCTAACCCTGGTATATCGTCTACAGTCCTAATCTGTTTCCACAAATCAATGGGTAGGAGCACGAGAAATAACAAATCTATATCACTCAGAGTAAATACTGATGACTGCAGTTCAGATTCTATCTCTTTATATAACCCTGTCGGATTCTTCCTAATATCTGGGATGGATTGTCTGATGGTGTTCACTTCCTGTCTTGAGAACGGGACGTGAACAAACTGTGATACATAATGTGCAGGAATGTCATAAGCAGCTGTACCTACTGCGGCATTAGCTGGAACCTCAACTTTTGGGACAAATGTCGGCGGAACCTCTCTCATAGGCAACTGAGAGATAGGAAACTCTGAACGCGTACTGAGCAACAGAGCTAAATCAAGCGCTAAGGCAGCTGAAGGAGTATCAGACGAAAAAGCTCTCTTACAGATATTCAATAATTATGCGGGACAACAAATCTTTCTTTTTATACATTCATCCTGCAGGTATTCTACCCTAACCTGTATCACTTTCCTCTGCATTTCTGGCGTTTACTGACTATACGTGTCATATACTTCTAAGGGAGATATCGACATGTCTGAAATACATCTAATCACATCTTTTGTGCAAACTTGTGTTTCCTCACTCATCGACTTAAAACAAGGAAGGAACCGTTTCTGTATGAAAATAGCATTCAAACTATCACCATCAATTTCTTCATTCCGTAACCTTCCAACTCCCTTCTATACTCTAAAACCATCTCGATGTGCTCATATACTTTCTCCGCAGTATCGCTTGAATATGCTAAAACATTCAGATCCCTCAATCCTTGTGAGAGATCTACATCATCCAGTCTGTTCCACATTACAGATAAATGAATTCCCATCCTTGCGATAAAAACATTTTTCTCAGGAAAACTTTCTAAATTAGAGAGTGTGGCAAAAACATCAGATTGTTCACCCTTCTCCATGCACTGTCTAGCCCAGGCTGTCAAATCGCACTTTCTCTCTTCAGACACAGTATTACGAGTTACAATTTTTTGATTCTGGTCCCTTATCACCACAAGTGGGCCACAATCACTCGGAAAAAGGAAGAGTAGACACATCTTGTACAATCGGTAACAAAGGTGCAATCACTGGTGCAGAAGACAAATCTACCTGAGGAGGAACAACAGCAGGAAGAGGTAAAACAACAGGAATAGGTACATACACAGGTGGCGCAGTGGCACCAGGCCTTCGTTCATTTAGAAGTTTGTCAATTAATTCATCAGACACATGAAAATCTTTAAATGGATATATTTTCTGAATACCAAGTTGAAAAGCCCTATCCATATTTCCAACTGACTCGGATTGTTTACTTTGATCATACAACAACGCTTTTTCGGCGTTGGACATATGATGGCGCGCATGTTTCTCTCTACTTTTAAATTGCTGCATAGCTTCTTTCTTCCAATTTTGTAATACATCAAATGCTGCACGTCTAGCTTTTTTCTTTAACAATATAGACTCTAAATATTCTATACAAGGAATCTCAAAGCTACCATTGATTGCCACTGAAGTTCGGAAGTATGTCTAGTTTGTCTGTGCCAAATATCATTAAACACTATTCTACCAATGCCATGCTTACAGTACATAGTACAAGCTGGCGACCCCTCCTGTGGCGCCGGATGGCTAAATTCCAAATATTGTCTATCACTGCAGAATAATGCCCTAAAGCCGGCAGACAATTTCTCAGGCATATCAGATTCCTGGTATTACCTGGTCAACAATTGTGCTCGCAAGTACAATACGCCAAAACAAATTATCAGTATACTTAAGAATCGGGTCATGACTCACCTGATCAAAGAACTAAAGGAGATCCGATCGGATAACTAGGGACAACTAAGGACCCTCGTGGTTGGTGATTTCGGCAAAACTGCCCACCTCGATATATGGACCCTCGTGAAGATGCCGTCTCGGACCGCGGGCTCACCATCCAGGGATCGGGTCGCGCAGTACTGTTGAGGTATCGCGTCTCATCCAAGAAAGGGCCCCCCTTTTTCACCGTCCGATCCCGGTCCGATAGCCGCATCAACCTTCAATTAGATGGCATCAATCTTGAGGGTCCCTATTCGGGTGCCATCTGTAAAAGCAAGGAAATGTCGAGGCTGAGTACCACAAAAGGAAATACACCAAACACGGGATATTAAGATTCACAGATCTTTATTCTACTGTACAGTTACAAAGAAACAGAAATACAGATAGCTATCTGGCCCTCAATACATCACAATGAGTACCAGCCCGTCAGAGTGAGGAGAGAGAGGTACTGGACATCTAGACATCCGGCTTTTTATACATTTCAGTAATATTGTCCAGCCCCTCTACAGGTTAATAATCTGCGGTCTAGAGTTTGTGCCGAGTTCACATATAGTTCATAAAATAATATGCACATGGATTACATTGGTTTGCATTTCCAACAAGTTACAATGGCAAAGTGTATTCCTGGATTTAGGAGTAAGCCTTAGCACATATCCCTTCACAATGCAGTTCTGCCAGTGTCCACGCTCGACATTTACATTACATTGTCCTTAATGTGTGTTCGTGGATGAGGCTTGTTAGTGCAGACAATCCTTAGACCACAAGTCATGTTCGGGACAAGGTCTCATTACCTAGTCTAAACATTCGGCACTCGGACAGTCTAACCATTAACTAGGCACAAAGGTCGGGAAAGCATGGTTACAAGTTGGAAACACAGTCCACCATTTTAGAACGCAGAATGACATATGAACAGATATCAAAATGGCGGATGATCCTAAAATGGCGGCGAAGTCTAAATCTAAAATCAGAACTTTGCAACGCGGTTTTCTTCGCAGAGCTAGTAAAAATATTAATAGTAATTTAACCCCAGGGGGGGGTCGCTTAGGCCAATATACAGCAGAAGGAGGCACAATATTATTTCCCGTTTAACACTAATAGTAATATAACCTGAGGAGGAGGGACATTACTGGTTGGGTAATGACCCCGGGGAGAGAGCTACAAGTCCAAGCGACCCCCCCCCCGGGTTAAATTACTATTAATATTTTTACTCAAGTGGAGAAACGGTGTGGAAACAGTTTCTCAACTCGAGCATAAAAAATGCAAATAAAATGGCCGTCATGGTTCGGGGAGAAGGGACTACACGTAGTCCCTTTTCCCTTTCCATGGCAGCCAAACGTAGAAAGAGATGGAACTTTGAGGGACACGTAACTCCGAACCATACAGGCAAATCTTTCTCTGGCGACTTTCGAGTCAGCGATGGCCAATCAGATTGATTTTTACTATCTGATTGTCCCTTGCCCGGTACTAATGTATAACCATGCATAGCCCTCTGAAAGCCAGGCTTCTGTGATGAATAGCAATTGTATTATGTACTCACAGGCGAGATCATAGGTGCCAAAACAATGTTTGGCAATAGAGAGGGCATTGATGAGGAGGTATCTGATTCCCTCATTTGCTTTCAGAATGCTTTGTGTTGAAAGCAATTGGAAAGGGTATTCCTTCCTTTGGGATGGAGTTACAAAGGTTTGGGGTTGTTGAATCTGTCATCAAAAAGGCTGGGCTGGTTCTTTTTGGGGTCTTGTTGGTTGACTTAGGTCGCGTGAAGATTGGTGGTTGGGTGCAGCTTCGTGATGAAAGGTGTCATATGTTTTGACTCCTGTAGTGAGAAGTTTCTGTTGGTTTGTCTATTTGGTGGTGAAGGTCCAGTGCTCAAAGATGAGGGTGTTTGATAGTGTTTTGTGCCAGTCCCCTCTCTGTTGACTTGCTGCCTTGTGATGGGGCTCGGTGAGCTGCTGCCGCTGCAGGACCTTATTTGATAAGGTATCTTAAGATGAAGTGTGTCTTTTGGGGGAGTTTTCAGGACTAGCACTGCTGTCTCCCATATATTAATTTAGAGGTGCCTTGAAGGAAGAACCCTTAACTCTCCGGTTTCCCCCTTATGCTAGAATTCTGCTCTATCTATTCATTCTTTGGACACAATGTGGTCTTGTTGTGTAGTGGGGGCGGAAAAAATACGTATATCCTGTAAAACAAATTGTTGTGATGGTACAGGAGCCAGAGTTTCTTTAAGGGTTTGATCTACACTACTGGGCCTTGTGATCGCAACACACGTGAATCATGTTAGGTAGCCATGCATCCGTTGATTCACAGCGAGTGCAACCATTAATGTGGGGGGTCACGCAGGAAGGCCTACAAATTCATCTGAGAGAGGTCCCATGCAGTCCTATCAACAGGGACAACACCATGGAGCAAAATACAGTGGAAGTGCCCTGGGGGTGCACTGTTTGGCTGGCTGCTCTAGCCCTCTGCCCTAACCCCTGGCTGCTGCCCAATCCCCTTGCTGGAGGATAAGAGAATTATTCTCTCTCGCTTGGAACTGTGTTTACTTGTTGGTGCCAGTGACAGTGCTGAACACGGACCTTGTTTTTCATCTTTTGACTCTCTAGCTTTTTAAAGAGAAAACTGCTGTTTTTATTTCAATTGGGCCTTAAACTCCGCCCAGACTTGAAGATCTGAATTTAAGCCCCTGGCGGCACGCGCACTCATGAGAGTGCACTGAGAGTGCACTGTGTTGGCTGGCTGGCCTAATCCCTTGCTGGAGGCTTTGAGAATTATCCTCTCCGTTCTTGGATCTGCGTTTACGCGTTGGTGCCAGTGACAGTGCTCAGCACAGACCTTGCATTTCATCTTGTGACATTCTAGCTTTTCAAAAGAGAAAACTGCTGTTTCTATTTCAATTGGGACTTAATCTCCACCCAGAGTTAAAGATCTGCATTTCATCTCCTGGCCGCACACACCCAGGTGTTGCGCAGTCGTGAGAGTGCACTGGGAGTGCACTGTTTGGCAGAGTGGCAGGTTTAGGGCCTTGGAAGAATATCGCCTGTGAGGGGCTAGCTTGTTTGGCTTAATAAGACGCTTAGGGGTACGTCTGTTTACCTGTTGTACATTTAATAAATCCCTCATGTTGTATGCTTATACCCCGGAAACAGTCATGCCGGTGCGGAAAGAAGGAGGGGGTTTAGTACAAAAGGTCTTAAGACAGACTGTTTATGCCACACGTGAACAGCCTATTCAAGCCTCATTAACCAACTATAACTATTAACCTATATAAAAACTAAATACATACATACATACATACATACAACTGTGACCATGGCGGCGCCACAACTCAACCAAGACATTGGGTCATAAATGTAAAGGAGGCGGTAGTGTAAAATAAGGCGGTAGAGATTGTACAGTCGCCAAGTACCGCCCACTCCCCTCCCGCTTATATTGATTGTCTGGTGGATCAACTAATATCCTTCTTGGATATTTCGGACACTGCCTTGGTGGTGGGGGCCAAGCTCAAAGAAGCAATGAAAATGCGAGAGAGGGGTTGTTCTAGATTATTTAATCCCTTGTAATCGGTGATATCGCCAAAACCGCCCCCTCTAAAGGAAATTACTAACTCTTATATTTCAACCCAGACTGTTAATCCTCATACGATTGCAATGGCTCAGGTACATTTTGCGTAGAACAATCTCACATTGCATTCACACCCACATGCAATACGATTGAGTAGATTAACAGGATTTAACATAGAAGACGACATCATTGATCGCCAATTCATAAATATAAAATAAGAATTAGGTCTACAAACCAGAGCATTGAATTCCCTGCCAAAGAATTTATGGCGCTTTCCACGTGAATAAATTAGAAGAGGCTTTTTAAAACTTTGACTAAACTTGTAGCTAACAAGGGAAATAAGTGGAACGAGGCTGAAAGGAACAGAGGAATCAAAGTCCTGTTATGTTTGTGAAACAGAGGAGGAAACACTAAGGCATTTTACTACAACCTGCTCGAAATTCAGTGCACCAAGGCAATTATATTTGAAAACATATTTTGAGAATTTTAATGAGGTATCAGAGGAAAAGTCCTGGGCGATGATTTTTAGTGGGGAACATGGCATATTGGTTTTAGCATCTATTAGATGTTCAGAAGCAATTGAGATAGCGAGTATCTAAATTAAATTAACCCATGAACTCTACAAGCAACTAAGGTTGGAATTGGGTTTAAGGATGTGGCGATAGTCTCGTAGTTTATGTAATGATTAAGAGAGCATTTTAAATTGTTTTATTGTATTGAAGTCAAAATGTTTTATTATGGTGCTAAGACAAATGTTGTAAATGTATTTTAATCATGTTGAAAGATTGAAATTCAGCCAAAACTATATATATATATTCAGTGAAAAAAACTTTGTTAAAGGGACGTGAGGGTTAAGTTGCGCTACTAAAAACCTATGAAATTCAGTGAAAAAAACTTTGTTACAGGGACGTTATGGTTCCAAGTAAAACCGAAAAAACCCTTAAATTCACCAGTTATGGTAAGTTAAGCAACCATAACTCGCGCCACCACCCTGCACTGCTAAGGCTAACACCTAGGACATCATAGGTTTTTAGTAGCACAACTTAACCATAACGTTCCTATAGCAACATTTTTTTACTGAAAATAGATATATAGATAATGTAAATTTGATAAATGTTTACTAGGATGCCCTTAGTTTATATACATATAACATACAACATACTGAACCCCCTCCCTGCGCTAGTGGGTCTGATGTCTGGGGACCATGCGCCTTTTCGCGGAGGGACTCGGACAACATCAACACTATCCAAAAACTCAAGGGGTATTTTACATTGTTATATCAACCAAAAAAACGCTCAACATTTCCAAAAAGCAGCACATAAATAAATTACATTCAATAATAAATAAGAACTGAAACTGTCTATATAAGACAGTAACAGTCCAATTACATAGAATATGCAACATAGTGGAATGTACCAAAACACATTAAATATGCCACCAACAGAATTACCTCACAGAAATTCCACAGCACAAATCAACAGGACACCTACGCAGCAGTAACAACAAAACTTATTAAGAAACTATGGAGTACACTACATTTATTGTATATATTTATAAACTTTCTGTATTAGGTACACTAAAACTAATATTTCTTTTTTTTACACAGAAATGTCTAGTACTTTGGAATGGCTGGAAGTAAATGTTCCTCGGGAGGCAATGAGTGAAGACAGTGATACTAATGGTAGACACTACACTTCTCTATAAAAGCCAATTAATGGTCTATAACCATCCCTTTATTTGTACTTAACACATTTTTTTTAAACAGACCATACAGACAATCAAAATAATATAACAACAGAGATGTTAGAAAATCCTCTGCAGCGAATGGAGCGAACAATGAACCTGTTAATGAAAATTTTGATTGTTTTAAAAAACTGTGTGGAGGACCATATAAGAGAAAAAATTAAATATCACGGTCCCACATGTACCTGTACCCCCTCTCCATGTCCCACTCAACAATCCCCAAAAACTCCCCAGCAACAAAAATGTTACAATGAGACTTCACTCCCTTCCTCCCCTACCATCCATCATGTGCAAACCCCTAATTCCCCTGTATTTGTATCCGTTTCTACTTCCCCTTCTTTTTCTTAATTTTTATAGTTTATACAATAATAAAATATTAAGTGTGTTGTTAGTATATTCCTCTGTGTCTTATTTTTTTTAAAAAGGCAGTTAAGGTGTACGCGGACAGCGCAGCTTTACGGGATGTCCTCAACTAACCAAAATGGGGGTGTCCTAAGGACACTATACCTGTTCCTATTGTTGGCAATCAAAATGGAAGTGTCCTTAGGACACACAAGATGTCCACCTGTCTGTAACTAACCAAAATGGGGGTGTCCTAAGGACACTATACCTGATTGCACTGTCCTCAATGAAGATGGAAGTATCCTTAGGACACACAAGATGTCCGCCTGTCCGTAATTAACCAAAATGGGGGTGTTCTAAGGACACTATACCTGTTTGAATATGCCGTAGTGAAAATGGGGGGTGTCTGCAGAACACTAAAGACATCTGTATGTTCGTAGCTATGCAAAATAAAGTGTCCTAAGAACATTTCCCCTCTTCGCATTGTCCGTAACCAGGAAGAATATGGGCCTCATTACGACCCTGGCGGTAAGTTACCGCCAGGGCCGTGACTTTACCGCCATGGCGTAAACTACGTTTACGCCATGGCGGTAAGGGGATTTACCGCCCCATTCCGACCTTGGCGGGGCGGTAAATCCCCAATCCCCATTTACCCTTCCCCATTCCCATTTTTGCCCCATAGGGCATAATGGGAGTGGGGAAGGCGTTAATTACGCCACCGTAAATTACGGTGGCGTAATTAACGCCAAGGTCCGTTTCCGCCATGGTTTTTTACACCTGCTAAAAGCAGGTGTAAAATCCGCCATGGCGGAAAGGGAACTCGGAATTGGCGGAAAGGGGTTGGCGCAGCTAACGCTGCCGCAAACCCCTTTCCGCCAGGGTCGTAATGAGGCCCTATGTCCGTAGAACACGTAGGCCGTCCGCCTGTCTGCAAAGTTGTGACGCACATTTATTTTGGTCGGTAACCTGAACACTGTCCGTAGAACACCCATGTGCATGCGTAGCACACCCTTGCCCCTACGAACATCGTGCCTTTCCGCAACTGTCCTCCACACGTGTGTCGCACTTTTAATTATTCGAGGACTGGAACACTGTCCGTAGAACACCCGCACGCATCCGTAGACCTGACCCCGGGCATTTGGTGTCCTACGGACAGCCGCCCCATTCGCCAATGTGTCCTCGACGTCATCATGTGACCGCACCCGTGCTAAGTGTACCGGACACTGTCTGGGCCCCTGGACACCTAAAAAGTGTCTTTTTCAGCACTCCAAGGTATTCTCATGGGAGAGTTCACCCTTGCACATCTCCCACAATACGTCACTGGCGATCTGCATTCTTTTTGGAATTTTATGAGCAATTTCTTGGTGTTCGTAGTGTCCTAGGCCAGTGTGGGTGTCCGTGAAGCACGTCCCAGTACCCCTATAAAAGGCCACACCCCAAAGCTTCTCCTTATTCTATTTTTGGGCTTCCAGGACAGAGACTGCTCCTTGTTGCATTGGATTGCTCTTGCTCTTTGAAACAGCTGTCCTGATGGCATCCATGGCTGCTGCTGGTGCTACTGCTGTCTCAGCAGCACCCCTATCCCCTCCACCACCAACACCTCCCTGAGGGCCTGCAGAGGGGAACAAGCGCAAGGATACAGAGGAGAGTGATGAAGAGGATGAAGAGGATGAGGTAGTGGAAGTCCCTACTACTAGTTCTCACCGTGAAACTTGGATGTGGAGGTTATTTACCACTGTTGAGGGAGTACCAAAAGCATGTGCACAGAAGGTGACCTACAATCAGTGCAAGACGGTGCTGAGTTGTGGGAAACCGGATTTCTACAGCTATGCTACTACCTCAATGAAGCAACACCTAAAATTGTTCCATGGTGGGGCTATTCGTAAGGTTGTACCTTGCGATAAACGTAGCAGGTTGAGTTCTCCTACAACATCCTCTGTTTCTGCTCCTGTGGGGCAGCACATCCCTCCAGCTGCCTTGCAGGCCATACATGATGCTGTTGATCCTTACCTTTCGAAGGTCACAATATTGTACATGTACTGCGACGCAGTGTTGTACAGGGGGGAGAAGCTTCAAAGTGCTTTCGAGACTGTGGTCAAGGAGCATCAGAAGAACTGCTACCTACCTGAATAAGGCCCACCGTACATCTTCCTCTCTCCACCTGCCCTTTCTTATCCCCGTGGTTGGTGTCCCTTCCTTACCCTCCTTTCCCTTCCTTTCCTTGTTTGTCGTGTGTTTAAAAAATCCCAAAAAATATAAAACAACAAAAACCCCCCAAAAAAGCTCTTTTCAGAGCCGCCTTTCACAGTACAACAAGAGAAGTATCAATGAAATGCGCAGGGCCCTGTGCATTTTTAGAAGTCCACGGACAGTCCACGGACATCTAAAATCTGTGCAGTGCTGCCCTGCCACAACCATTGCACTTTTCTCTGGGAGGAAGTGGTGGCTCTGAAAAGAGTCTTTTTTTGGTGTTTTTTTTGTGTTTTGAAAACTTCAAACGGTCAACACCTACTGCACAATGGATTACTCTAATTCCAAAAAAGGTCGCAATGCATTTTGTATATTTCACAGGAAAATCTGATTGTTGGCATAAGTAAGATGTACTCCATATCTGCGAAAAATGTGTGTACTACGAAACATAATGTTTTCATTGTGAAAAAAGAACATACCAACATCTCGGAAAAAGGCACAGTCAGCCTTGTTAACATTGTGCCCTGCTTTCTCCATTTGTGGACCAAATGAAGAAGAACACAGCTATATTTGTCTCTGCGCAATACGGGAAAAAAATTACTCTGGAGTTTGGATACATGTCCATGACTTTTCCAAGTCCTTCTTTCATTGCAAATTGCAAAGAGATTCCAGACACATTCCTAAACTGTTCCGTCCGCAATGAATAATAAAAATGGCTGGATGACACTGTGTCAATAAAGTAGCACAGAGAGGTACCAAATCCAGCCAGTTCATTCCACGCACTCCATGCCAGTGCACTTCCACATGAGGGATTCCAAGATGTACAGCCACTCCGCAGCGATCTGCATGCACCTCCAACCAATTTATCCACAAATCTCCCAAAATCCAGACAATCTGCTTTCTGAAACACACAACCATAGCTATCTCCTCTCTTCACAGGAAAAAGACTTTCTAACAAACTCTCTGCTCACACACCACACCCAGTAAACCCTATTGACCAATCCCTTTCTGTCCTACATCTCATTTGCATCCCTCTCAACCTCAAAATCCCTGTATGTAATTCACGCTGCCCGCACACAACCACGCTGTCCGTGGATACATCGAAAAATCTGACGGTGGGGAATGAAAATTTAAACAGTGTGCCCCACTTCCCCTTTGAGGTTGGCTCTGAAAAGAGCCTTTTTTGTTTGTTTTTTATTTTTGCAGATTTTTTCAGGCTTCTTTTTAGGCTTTTTTCAGATTTTATCTGTTACATGACTTCACAACAACTTCCTGATTGAGATCTGCATATTACCAAGAAATTTTGCATGACCAAAATCTGTGAAAGTCATTCCATTACAAGAAAAAATTGCACCATCTTCCGAAAGGTTCTCATTTTGGAATGATGACATGCCCACAGAATACATAAAACAAGATATTCCTTCATTAACAAGACATCTTGCTATGTCTTGTTGAGGATTACATACATGACAAGGCATCCATGCAGTCCTAGGTGGAATTTGCAAAAAAAATATCTTAGCAGATGGAAACAGGTGCATCATTTCCTTTAGCAACTGCTTCAGTGCACCCAGCAAACTTGTTGCACTCAGTTAGCCCAAATACATTGCTCCACAATTTACCACCAGAATATCAGGAGTGTTAAAATAAGAAAATGTCTACAGAGTGTATAAACACCCTGCACGTGTTTCCCTGGCACATCACACCAGGTAGCCTCCAATCCCTGCATTGCAACATTGTCTGAAATGCCACACTTGTTTGCATACCACTGCAGATTAGTAATATAATGATCTCCCACTATCCACACACTCTAACTCTGTCCATCTCAGCAATTCCTGATTGGCTAATCCCCCTAGTCTTATTTTCATGCCAGATATGCACAGAAGCCCCGGATGTGGCGTGTCCTGTCTGCGAACAGACGCGCTGTCGTGGAGCACTTAACACTGGAGCAGCCCTTCTACCTTTTCCACTTCACTCTCTGCACCATTCCCTCATTGGCTACTATTAACAAGTCACACAACCATTCACCAATCACATCCAAGAACTCTACATCTAACTCCGTCACCACAGTTCAGCACTTTAGATGTACTGTTGATTACTCTGGGTACAATTGTGCTGTGATTGCAAAGCACCTACATCAACAACTACTATAAAACTCTCCAATACTTCTGTTTGCAGATTCATGCACATCCACATGCATGAACACAAACTACAGGTATGAATACTTTCTGCACAGTACATGTACAGCTCTTGTGTAAATGCATAAAAACAGTGTAACATCCACTTACCCAGTATAACCTATAAAAAAGCTTACTGTCATTTCTCCCATCTGCTATGATCAAGTGTCACTTGCAAGACTGTCTGCTCTCCAACTTATTGTTTACCCATATTACTAACTGTAATGTGGAAACTGTTATTCCCTTCATTCATTCTGTCATTTGTGTAACCACTGCCACCTAGTTATCCACATTTGAACCATAATAGCATGTAATGCATTATAGTGCATTGCATGTACATACAATTTCCTTTCTATACATTCTGGATATTTTACATACAATCTATCATTTGAACTTCCTTTCAGAATGATTATGATAGTAATCAGACACAACACACACAGCTATCTAACAAAGTGTCATTTCATGTTAAGAGATGGGAGAAATAACAGTATAATTATAGAAAAAGGCTTTCTAGTGTGTTATGAAATAACACACCGCCAAGATGAGTACATGCATCTTTATTTATGCACACAGATAGCCAATATCATTTCAAAGGCTCCCAGCTGAAATAACACCATTGTCTCCACAACTGTTCTTCCCATGTACACAGCTCTCTCATTCCAGCTGGTAGCCCATTCCGTTCTAGATTTCACAACAGCATTCAACTAGGCACAGGTGCAGCCATATCTATCACCTCATCTTCAACTATGTACAGTGTTGTAAAGCAAAACATACAACATCTCCCCCCTTCCCTTCAGTCTGCAACACAAGCACCAGGTCCCTCCTTGCAACCCTTACTTTATTTCAGACACTCCCATCTCCAACCATCACAGAATCACCCAGTAATTGGTAATCACCTACTGAGTAATAAGCTGGTGACCCCATCAAATCCTTTGCATTTATTTCCCCTAAGCAGCCCACATACCACAATCAAAATGTTTGGTCGGCCATGCACCCAAGACTCTAGGCCCTGGCCACAACCACCGCAGCATAACACACCCATAGAAACAAACACCTACCAAATGACCACAACCCAAAAACACAATACATCTACCTCAAAACTATGTACATCAATTAACATTCTAAGTAGTGCGCCCAGTGTTTAGTATGTCCGCTGACAACTGCGGTGACCGCGGACACCACAAACACATCACGGCCTTCTCCCACCTAAACAAACACAGCATTTGACCCATCTCTTACTCCCCCACCCTCTCCAAGCACTCATACACACCAACACACTCCCCAGAATTGGATTTATGATCACTTCCAGCGCATGTTTGCGCATCCAAAATGGCACAATTTGACACACCTCGCTCCTCATCCCAGCCAATCAGAGAAGATGACGCATGTCCGCGGACACAACACAAGTCGATTATCCAATTGGTGTCCTGTTCGCAAAGCAAACAGCGAAGTGAGTCAGCGGAGCAGACATAGATATTACAGATTTTTTTGCCTTACATTTTGGTCGTTTAAATAAAAACGATTGGACGATTTACACCAAATTCGGGACAAAGCCACCCCTCCTGCCCCAAATTTGGTGAAAATCCGTCCAGCGGTTTGGGCTGTAGGCATGACAGAAATTTTTCCCATTACGTCTATGGGAAAAAAATACATTTTGGGACCCCCCCCCCCCCTATAACTTTGCAAAAAAATTCAGAGCGGGCCATATACTTTTTTTGCAAAGTTCGGTGAGGATTCGTCCAGGGGCTGCGAAGTTATAAGCTGCCCAAAAAGTGCTCTTCCTATGGGTTTAGCAACTGCAGGAACCAGAGTCACAAATGTAACAAAATGCTTTTATTCGTGCATCCAAGACAGTTTTAAATCCATAAGCATATGGAGTTCTCACAAGCAATCGCATCCGAAGGTTCGGCAGCATTATGCATTTTGCGACTTAAATGTCGCTTGATCACGTATCATATATAGTGGGGCCACAATTAATAGCGGAAACCAGGGAGCAAAATACAATTGATCTGGGGGAACCAAGGAGATAAATAATGTGGGCCATCAATTAATCTAGGCAAAACCGGGCACTACAGTGGGAGGCAATTCATCTAGTAGGTATGATAGCAAAATGCAGTGTGGCAACAATTAACACAAGACAATCTGGGGGCCAGATACAGAGGGTTAACACAACATCTTGAAAAAAACAGGGTGCAAAATAAGTGGGGCAATCGGGGAGAAGACTACAGTGGGGCGACAATCAATCAAGGCAACCTGGGAGCAACTGACAAACAATGAAGGGCAACTAGACAGCAAAATACCCTGGGGCAACAATTAATACAACTGGCAACAATGTATCTAGAAGAACCAGGGAGCAAAACACAGAGAGGGGAATATACATGTAGGACAACCATGAAGGAAATTAGAGTGGGGCACCAATTTATTTCATTGGCATCAATTTAGCTATGTGAAAAAGGGAGTGGGGTACAATTCATCCAGGACAAACAACATGTGAAATAGAGTGGGGCGACAATTTAACCAGATGACAAAAATTGATGTGGTAGGCAAGGTACCGTTTGCAACAATATATTCGGGAAATGCAGTGAGCAACGTACAGTGGGGCAACAAGTAATAAGGTTGGCAAAAATTGATCTGAGAGAAACAGGGAGCAAAATGCAGCAGGGAAGCAATTAATTTTGCAATGCAAGTATCATTCCAGTGCTCCATCCATTCATCTGGGGCAAGAAGTAGTCAAATGCAGTTGGATAATAAATGAATTAGTGATGCCAAAACTAAGTCTGAGACAATGCAATTATTTGAGGGCAATACGGGGCAAGGTTCATTTGAACAAAAATGTAATGGGTGGTTCAACAATTAAACTGGGGCTACCAAGCAGCCAAGTTTAGAGGGGCAACAATTAATCCAGTGGTGCAACAATTAGCAATGCAATGATGAATCTGGGGAAACCAAGGAGTGAAGTACTGCACAGCAACTATTAATCTAGAGGTGGAGCGGTTGATCCAATAGTTCAGTAAATAATCTTGGGATGCAAGAATGAATCTTTTGATAGGAGTACATCCAGTGGTGTAGGAGTGACGTACAGTGGGGCAACATTTAATCTACTGGTTCAAGATTCTAGTGATGCACAAATTCATCTAGCAATGCAACAATGAAGCTGGGGAAACCAAGGAGTGAAGTACTGCACAGCAACTATTAATCTAGTGGTGGAGTGGTTGATCCAATAGTTCATTGAATAATCTAGGGATGCCAGAATGAATCTTTTGATAGGAGTTCATCTAGTGGTGTAGGAGTGAAGTACAGTAGGGCAACATTTAATCTACTGGTTCAAGATTCTAGTGATGCACAAATTCATCTAGCAATGAAACAATGAATCTGGGGAAACCAAGGAGTGGAGTACTGCACAGCAACTATTAATCTAGTGGCGGAGTGGTTGATCCAATAGTTCATTGAATAATCTAGGGATGCAAGAATGAATCTTTTGATAGGAATCAAAATTAATCTTTTGATAGGAGTTCATCTAGTGGTGTAGGAGTGAAGTACAGTGGGGCAACATTTAATCTACTGGTTCAAGATTCTAGTGATGCTGAATTATTCTAGGAATTAAACAATTCTTTCGGGGACTACAAAGAGTGAATGAAGTGCAGTGTGGCCACAATTAGCTCACTGGTGCAAGAAATACAATAAATACTGTAGACAAACCGACCAAGATATTGTGGAATGAAATCGAACAATTTTGTGGAATTAAAAAAAACTATTTTTTTGCACAACATTGCACTTATTACAGTATTTTTGTGGCACAGTTTATATTGACAGGAAGATGTGAGAAAGTCACGTTGTAAGAGAGCCAGTTTTTGAGAAAGAGCCAGTGGGTGTATGTGTTTGTATGCACGCATGCGCTAGTGTGCATGGGTGTGAGGTTGCAAAAGAGCCAGGTTGTCATTATTTGCACTTTTTGCATGTTTTTTCTGCGATCAGTTTAATATAGAAAGAGTCCCAGATGTACCACGCTTGGAATAACTGTTGTAAGCAGGAGTCAGCAGGAATGCTGGACATGTAGAGAAGGCCTCGGGTCTAGGATGATTAATATCTTGACACCGGGACCTTGGGCCTCATGATACAACAATCAGAGACCTTCCTCCATGGTAATGAACGAGAAGATTGAACCTAAAATGCTGAATGCACGTTTAGTGTGCGTTCGGCATAGTAGATTAGATCGAAGCCCATAATACCGAACAGCGAGCAGTGGTTGCGGGGGCGTTCCCAGCCCCCCCCCCAGTTTGGTATTATGGGCTGCATGGGTTGTGGGGGTGTCCCCTGCATACATTAAAGGCAGTGCGAGGAACAAACAGGCAAAATCCCGAAAGATCAAATTACAGAATACGGGCAAGTGGGCTCCTTGATTTAGAAATTCGATCTTTTGGGGTACGTTTCGTTAACATACATCTGCCTCCATGGATGGGATAGACACCAACTTTAGCGGAGTCGTCTGTCATATGGGACTAATGAGGATCGTTTGCACCAACACTGAATATGTTTTGGTGCATGGAAGAACCTTTGAAATCATGATGAAGATATGTTATATATTCATGTTCGATATATACCTGAAGAAGGCTGGGTCCTCTCCAATAACTTAACCCGGTAGCTGAAACTCGAGTAGGCCCTGTACTATTTTGGAGTTACCATGTGTTTTTCAAACAAGGGGCCTCATTAGGACTCCGGCGCTAAACCATGGTGCTATTAGCACCATGGTCCATGCTGGAGTCCGCCATGGCGGAATGGTGAATTACCACCCCATTCCGAGGTTGGCGGGGCGGTAATTCCCCATGCCGCCATGGCCCTTCCCCATTCCCATTTTTGCCCATAGGGCTCAATGGGAATGGGGAAGGTGGCAATTACTGTACCGCAAATTGCTGTACCGTAATTGCCATCAAGGTCCCTTTGTGGGTCCCTAGTTTAACGGCTGGTCTAGACCAGCCGTTAAACTAGGGACCCGCAAAGGGACCTCGTAATTAGGCGCTAAGTGTTTAACGGCGCCGCAGCCTTTTTACGGCGCCGTTAAACACTTAGCGCCTGGGTCGTAATGAATGTAAACAGACCTAGACGCTAAGCCTTTTCGTCGAGGGGTGTTGTAAAATAGAGGCACATAGGTTATGCTATAGTAGTGCCACAATGTATCCTATACCAGTTTGTGTTTTGCTCATTTGCACACGAAGTTGTCTTTTGCACAATATCTGTTTTAGATATATGTTTTCTATTTGTGGTGTTAGTCTTGTCTCGTATAGTTAATGCGAATATCAATATGTTTGCGATCGCCGGTTTAGTCATGATTTAATCGTTTATAATGTTGCACACTTATGACGGCTCTAGACATAATCTTTGATTAAAAAAAATAACAAATGTTTGAATTGTTTTCAGTGATTATGGGAACTTGATCCATCTAATTCATTTATTGCAAATGCGAACTAATGTTACGTGTAGTTGTGGACATACGATCCCCCCTTTTGATGTGGTTTTGGATTTCCACTGTTCCTATTGTCTGGGATGCACCAAGTGGAGGACCTCGTGTGTATAGTTTTATTCTGGTGTCAATGGCTACTTCACATTATTAAATGTATTGCTCATTATCACATGTAATCGTGCAATTATTACACTTCTATGTCATCCAATTCCCCAAAGCTCCCACACTCCTCCCACCCACCAATTCTCCATCACAACTTAACTCCATCTGGGGTCCCAACTTGCATCTTATGCTCTCCAGTAACTCTTGTGGTCTCTAGTCCCTCACCCTTTCTCAGTATCTCTCTGCCCTGGGTTTCTCCTTTCTCCTACAATTCCTCACTCCTCCTGCATCTGCCGTCCTTTCACCCAGGTCTCTTCCCCCATTTTTTCACCGAATCTGCTGCTCACTCCCTCGTTACCTCAGCCGCTCCCTCTTTACCCTGATTGCTCCGTCTTTACCCCGATTGCCTCCTCTTTACTCCCTCTCTGCCATCCCTGTCCTCCCACTATTGACCCGTTACTCGCTGCTCCCTCTTTACTCCCCCCAGGCAGCACTCTCTTTTTACCCCCGAAGAGGGGATCCCTCTTTATGCAACATGCAACTGCTCCCTCTTCACCACCCCCACTCCCCAGGTGCTGCTCCCTCTTTAACTCCCCTAGCCCTGCTCCCTCTTTAACCCCTCAGGTGTTGTTCCCTCTTTAACCCCTCATCCCCAAGTGCTACTCTCTCTTAAATCCCTTCAAACTCCTTGGTGCTGCTCTCTCTTAAACTGCTCCTAAAACCTCAGAGCTGCTCCTTCTAAAATCCCTTCTAACTCCTCGGTGCTGCTCCCTCTTAAACCCCTCCTAACTCCTCAGTGTTGTTCCCTCTTAAACCCCTCCTGACAACTCAGTGCTGCTCCCTCTTAAACCCCTCCTAACTCATAGTGCTTCTCCCTCTTAAACCCCTGCTAACCCCTCAGTGCTGCTCCCCCTCAAATCCCTCCTAACTCCTCAGTGCTGCTCCCTCTTTAACCCCTCATCGCCAGATGCTACTCCCTCTTAAACCCCTCCTAACTCCACGGTGCTGCTCCCTCTTTAACCCCTCATCGACCGGTGCTACTCCCTCTTAAACTCCTCCTAACACCTCAGTGCTGCTCCCACTTAAATCCCTTCTAACTCCTCTGTGCTGCTCCCTCTTAAATCCCTCCGAATACCACAATGCTGTTCCCTCTTAAACCCCTCCTATCCTAACACCTCGGTGCTGTTCCATCTTAAACCTCTCCTAATACCTCAGTGCTGCTCCCTCTTAAACCCCTCCTAAATCCTCAGTGCTAGTCCCTCTTAATCCCGTCCTACACCATCTGTGCTGCTCCCCCTTAAGCCTCTCCTAACACCTCGTTGCTGCTCCATCTTAAACCCTTCCTAAGACCTTGGTGCTGCTCCCTCTTCGTCCCCTCCTAACTCCTCAGTGCTGCTCCCTCTTAAATCCCTTCTAACACCCCAGTGCTGCTCCCTCAAAAATCCCTTCTAACTCCTTGGTGCTGCTACCTCTTAAACCCCTCCTGCCCCATCTGTGCTGCTCCCCCTTAAGCCCCTACTAACACCTCGTTGCTGCTCCATCTTAGACCCTTCCTAAGACCTTGGTGGTGCTCCCTCTTCCTCCCCTCCTAACTCCTCAGTGCTGCTCCCTCTTAAATCCCTTCTAATACCCCAGTGCTGCTCCCTCAAAAATCCCTTCTAACTCCTTGGTGCTGCTCCCTCTTAAACCCCTCCTAACACCTCCGTGCTGCTCCCTCTTCAATCCCTTCTAACTCCTCTGTGCTGCTCCCTCTTAAATCCCTCCGAACACCTCGGTGCTGTTCCCTCCTAAACCACTCCTATCCTAACACCTAGGTGCTGTTCCCTCTTAAACCCCTCCTAATAGCTCAGTGCTGCTCCCTCTTAAAACCCTCCTAAATCCTCAGTGCTGCTCCCTCTTAATCTCTTCCTAACCCCATCTGTGCTGCTCCCCCTTAAGCCCCTCCTAACACCCCGTTGCTGCTCACTCTTAAACCCTTCCTAAAACCTTGGTCCTGCTCCCTCTTCGTCCCCTCCTAACTCCTCAGTGCTGCTCCATCTAAAATCCCTTCTAATACCTCGGTGCTGCTCCCTCAAAAATCCCTTTTAACTCCTCGCTGCTGCTCCCTCTTAAACCCATCCTAACACCTTGGTGCTGCTCCCTCTTAAACCCATTCTAACTCCTCAGTGGTGCTGCCTCTTAAACCCCTCCTAACTCCTCAGTGCTGCTCCTCCTCTAACCCCTCCTAACTCCTCGGTGCTGCTCCCTCTTTAACCCTTCATCCCCAGGTGCTACTCTCTCTTAAACCCCTCCTAACACATCTGTGCTGCTCCCTCTTAAACCCCTCCCAACTCATCAGTACTGCTCCTTCTTAAACCCCTCCTAACTCCTTGGTGCTGCTCCCCCTCAAACCCTCCTAACTCCCCAGTGCTGCTCCCTCTTTAACCTCTCATCCCCAGGTGCTACTCCCTCTTAAACCCCTCCTAACTCCACAGTGCTGCTCTCTCTTTAACCCCTCATCCCCAGGTGCTACTCCCTCTTAAACCCCTCCTAACACCTCAGTGCTGCTCCCTCTTAAATCCCTTCTAACTCCTTGGTGCTGCTCTCTCTTAAACCCCTCCTAACACATCTGTGCTGCTCCCTCGTAAACCCCTCCCAACTCATCAGTACTGCTCCCTCTTAAACCCCTCCTAACTCCTTGGTGCTGCTCCCCCTCAAACCCTCCTAACTCCCCAGTGCTGCTCCCTCTTTAACCTCTCATCCCCAGGTGCTACTCCCTCTTAAACCCCTCCTAACCCCACAGTGCTGCTCTCTCTTTAACCCCTCATCCCCAGGTGCTACTCCCTCTTAAACCCCTCCTAAAACCTCAGTGCTGCTCCCTCTTAAATCCCTTCTAACTCCTTGGTGCTGCTCACTCTTAAATCCCTCCGAACACCTTGATGCTGTTCCCTCTTTAACTCCTCCTAACACCTCGCTGCTGTTCCCTCTTAATCCCCTCCTAATCCCATCTGTGCTGCTCCCCCTTAAAACCCTCCTAACACCTCAGTGCTGCTCCCTCTTAAACCCTTCCTAAGACCTCTGTGCTGCTCCCTCAAAAATCCCTTCTAACTCCTTGGTGCTGCTCCCTCTCAAAACCATCCTAACTCCTCTGTGCTGTTCCCTCTTAAACTCCAGCTAACTCCTTGGTGCTGCTCCCTTTCAAACCCCTCCTAACTCCTTGGTGCTACTCCCTCTTTAACCCCTCATCCCCAGGTGCTACTCCCACTTAAACTCCTCTTACCTCCTCGGTGCTGCTCCCTCTTTAACCCCTCATCTCCAGGTGCTACTCCCTCTTAAACCCCTCCTAACACCTCTGTGCTGCTCCCTCTTAAATCCATCCTAACACCCCACTCGCTGCTCCCTCTCAAACCACTCCTAGCTTCTCAGTGCTGTTCCGTCTTAAACCCCTCCTAACACCTCAGTGCAGCTCCCTCTTAAACCCCTCCTTACTCCTCAGTGTTGCTCCCTCTTTAAAGCCTCCTAACTCCTCAGTGCTGCTCCCTCATAAACTCGTCCAAACTCCTCGGTGCTGCTCCCTCTCATACACCTCCTAACTCATCGGTGCTGCTCCCTCTTTAACCCTTCATGCCCAGGTCCTAGTCCCTCTTAAATCCCTCCAAACACCTCGGTGCTGTTCCCTCTTAAACCTCTTCTAACACCTCGGTGCTGTTCCCTCTTAAACCCCTCCTGAATCCTCAGTGCTGCTCCCTCTAAATCCCCTCCTAACCCCATCGGTGCTGCTCCTCCTTAAACTCCTCCTAACATCTCAGTGCTGCTCCCTCTTAACCCCTTCCTAAGACCTCGGTGCTGCCCACTCTTAATCCCCTCCTAACTTCTCGGTGGTGCTCCCTCTTTAATAGCACTTTTCCCAGCTGCTACTCCCTCTTTGACCTCTTACCCCCAAGTGATCCCTCTTTAACCCCACATACATCCCCCACCCCCCAGGTGCTGCTCCCTCTTTAACCCCGGGACCCCAGCCTGAAATGAAGAAAAACAGGGATGAAAGAAAAAGCAGGAATGGGATGGGACATGCACATTTGTGCAAATTCCATCCTTCCATGGCCCCCGTCACACATGCTCAATGTGACGGGGCCAGGCTTAGGGTCAGTGGGAGTGGCTGGCCCAGGAAATAGACACCCTGGTAGGACGCTCTCTATCCCACTCCAGAGAGGGTGCTTCCAGGGTGTTTGAATCCAGTCGCAAGAATGAAACGAGACCGGTATTGTATGAGGTAAAGAGGGGAACCCTGGGGTTGTTGTGGAAAGGTTGGGGCGTCTTTTGGGTTGTCTTTGCTTTAGGTGGGGAAGCCCTGTGGTTGTTTTTGGAGCAGGTGGGGGGTCCTGGAGTTATTCGTTGATGCAATGGGTTGGGGGGAGCCCAGGGACAATGTTGGGATGGGGGTAGAGAGGAGCAGGGCGGAGGGAGCCCTGGGCAAGGGTGGTGGGTTCGTCTTTAATGGGCAAGGGGGGGCTACGACCCAGCGGCCGCCTCACCCATTATGTAGAGGCCGAGAAGCCAGCCCAGTGAAACATTGACCACTCCCTCAGCTGCTTTTTCCAGCTGTGGGAGTGCTCCTGGGCTGGCTGAACTGTCTGTTTCCCTTTGACAGTTCAGTTCCGCAGCCACACATGCCCAATGATCCATGCAATGCTGGGGGCATTTTTATCCACCAGCTTTGTATAGCTCACTGGAAAGGCCTTTGTGCACAACCCACGTGCCAAAGTGGGCTTTCCTTCTGAGGTGCAGTGGGTCCCATGGGAATGGATGGTATCTTCTGACTGGACATCTATCATAGATGTCCAGTGAACAAAATATCATGCCTGCCCCCTGGTCCCCCCATCACCAATCATTTGGCTTATTTTCCTAATTTTTTTAATAATTATGCTCTAAAATGCAACATTTTACCCCTTTATTTTAAAAAATTACCCGGGGGAGAACCTCCTTGATTGGTTCGGGCTCCCTCGAAGAATAATTAGGTGTGTTGTTTGTGTTCCCTGCGCAGCGTGATCTTGTTCACCAGCCTTGACAATAGATGCGTGGACAGGAAAAGAAAACATTAGGCACTCATCTCCTGCAGAAAGACAGACATGTCATGCCTTCTTGGTCTGTGTTGGTGGGTGAGGAGAAGAGATCCCGCTTTTGGCCAGTGTCACGTGTGTGGAGGTGCTTGCTATGTGGAGGGTTGCCCCCTCCTCCCTCTTGCGCCTTTCCCTTCTCTGTTACATAGTAGCACCATGGACAGCGAAAGGAGCGACACCTTCCTATACAATGAAGTGAACTCACGTGACATAAAACTACGTCACTTCCGAGCCAGTCAATAGGCCAATCAAATTCTCTCTCCAGATGGCCCTCTGAGAGTTGCCAAAGTGTTGCCTGGATGTTCTGGGTGAGCAATGCCCGCGTGCCCCATCCCGGATGCCCGCAGGCATTGGCAAAGGGATACTGGGTAAGGCCCCCGTCGGGTTGCAGAGCAGGGCTCCTGAGCATGTAAGGTTTCCCTGCGCTGAGCCAGGAGGGGCGCTGATACACGCAGCAGACGTGCAGGTGGGGCCTTTTAATCTCACTGCCAGACTCTCCCCACTCTTTGATCCTTCCCTGGGCTTTCAAGATGTGCCAGACAGCAGGATGTTGAGGCAGACAGAGGCCGAGGGACCCACGGGGCTGTGTTTGTTCTGGACGTGGTTCCCATGGAAACGCGGTCGAAGTATTTGGGGTTCTGTTTCTGGCAGTGATTGAGCGAGATTTCTATCCCCATTTGACTTGCAGAACCTATATATTTCATAAAGTGCTCTAATGCGATTTCAGTTAGAATTAATAACAAAATGCACTTATTGAAGGTACTGTAAAGCGGTCTTGTGTTGCTCCCCTCTGCCTTGTTGGTGGACTCAATGTGTGTGGCTCTGGAAGATGAGTGGGGGACTATGGTATTAGTGGGATACAGGGGAGGCAGGTGCAAATGATGGGTGCAGGCTGGGAGTAACCGAGTCTAGCGTGCCGGTATGATTCTATAGGGGTTCATTACGAGTTGGGTGGTATTTATGCGGTAAATCCACCAGAATCTGCCAGAATACTGCCCAATGGAAATTCTCTTACTGCCTCTAGCTCCTGCGGAATTACTGCCAGATTGCAAGTGGTGGTGGCGGCGTTAATCCCCATTTTTTGAGAGTCCATTGGACTCTATGGGCATTTTTGGCAGAATTACCGCCGGCGGAATTACCGCTGCGGTAATTCTGCTGATTTTCTTGCAGAAAGTGAGATGATTTACCTCCAGGAAAGTCTCCAGGGCCATACTCGTAGTATGGCGGTGGGGGAAAAGGAATTACCACCAATGAGTGGCGGTCTTTGTCTTCTTGCCCTCCATTGGATACTGGGTTCTTGCAGCACCAGGTTCCGTTTCAAGGTAAACGCAGGGGAGGCTGCCCCAACTGAGCCTCGTTTCCTGATCTGCAGGCATATGGCATGTGTTGGTGAGCCTAATGGCAAACACGAGGTGCCACATCCACTCTTGTTATCCAGGGTCACCCGGGCAGAGGAAAGTTGCTGAGATGTCCCTCGCCTGGAAGATCATTATGGTGTGTGAGTGCATGCAGGCCCCCCTAAAAGCACTCTCTTGCTTCTTCCTCTTCCACATAGTGTGATGTACAAAGTAGTTCCTTTGTGTCCCCACCTAACGTTTAAGTGGGGCTTCTTTAAGTGTGCATTCAAGTGATCATACCCGCACTCAGATGGGTACTTACAGTGTTAGGTGATTATCTCTTTTTATTTAATTTGACTGCTCAGATAGGTCTTTCTAAAGCGACCTGTCACGCCCCTGCGTGCACACAAGTGTGTACAGGGGATGACCGGCGAAGCCGACCCGGAAGAGGGAAGGCATTGGCCCCCAAGGAAAGTGTATTGTTCTGTTTTGTTGTGTGTGTGTGTGTGTAGGGGAGCAGGGGAAATGCTTGTGACAGGGACGAAAGAGGGAGGGGGTGGGTGAGCGGAGGTAGAGTAAGAGTGTCCCCCTCCTCAGGGGCATCCTCCCTTTCCCCACTTTCCCCCAGAACCTCAATGTCTCCAGAGCTCTGGAACTCTCCAGGCTCGACTACTCAGCCTCTTCCTTAACCTACCCTCTTCTTCTTTTCGCCCCCTCCAGCTAATCCATTGCAGAGCTGCAAGATTTATCCTTGGCCTTAAGACCAGGGACTGTATCTCTCCAGACCACAAACCTCTCCACTGGCTCCCGGTTGCTACAAGGATCAAGTTTAAATGCCTGTGCACCATCCATACGGCTGTCTTGGGCCTGGGAACACGCTATCTGCAACTTGCTCTCACCAAATACTCTCCTTCAAGATCCCACTTATCCTCTGGCTCCAACTCTCTGCTTGTCAAGTGCTTCTCTAAGCAACATGCAGGTGGCCATTCTCTCTCCTTGGCTGGCTCCCTCCTCTGGAACAGCCTCCCCCTTTCTCCCGTCTTGAGCCGAACCTCCTCAAGTTCCACAAGTACATCAAGACATTCCTCTGCTCCTCCTCCTTCCCTCTCTCCCTCCCATGCTAAACCTCACAGCTTCTGCAATTGGTGGCCAGGGCCCTTATGTGTCCTTTTGGGACCTGGCCTTCTGCCCAATCGACTGCAGCATCCGCCCTCCTTCTAGAGAGGTCCACTAGGGGTTCACTGACTCTCGGAAGCCCCAACACCTTCCACAGGACAAACGGAGGACTCCGTTCAAACTTCTCAATTTCTCAACTTTGCCTGGCTGGCAGGCCCGTTTTCTACCCGAATGATGTCAGAGTGATGTTACAACCTGGGCACTTCTCCAGAAAACCTATCAGACCACTGGTTTGGCTGTCAGGAGCCTAAAAACCTATATGGTTGCCTATATGTGTTATTCTACTGGCTCTCGCATGTCAGGTGGCTGGCCTGGTAGATCCACAAGCCACTATCTATAACAATGTTTCAGTGTGAGGGTCTTGCCATTGGTTCTTGCCCAGTGCTACCCACTCCTCGGATACTAAACGGTAATTGGCTAGAGCTGACGTCCCCAGGCCTGGGATCTGCAAAACATTCTTAGCTCTTGGTGTACCTTTTCAAGGTAATAAGAACAACTATGTGTCTACATTGTAACTTGTTTGTACCACATTAGGCTATGAGCGTGCTTGTTCGCTCTGTGCAACACTTGTCTCACATTGTAACATCTTTGTTGCGGTCTTCTGTCTGGTAGCGTGAGATCTGCTCTCTTTCCTAGCGCTGGTTGCTGTCCATTGTCTGCATCGGCTGGGTCACGTGTGACCATGATTTGGAGCTGTGCAGTTCTGAAATATGAGGAATAATTTGTATTTATTGCAGCTGGTGCTACTGTCGTTCATGGGATGGAATGTCACCCATATCTTGTGGCCTTGGCAGTGGGTCCTGTCCCACACGTTTGCTCTCTGTTCAGCCTGAATTTAACTCAGTTTAGAGGCCTATGGCCTGCTGAAGTATTCCTAAACCATAATGTGGCGTCTACAGTGTTCGTGCTATTCTATATTCTCCATAGGTTAGTCACACTTGGTGCTGTCAGGTCCCATAGGTGCTCCTGCAGTTCCATAAGGTTATTTGCATGTAAGCATCTGCAAGCTTTACTCAGAATCTCTTGCTTTTTGCGGTTTCTGCATTGGTGCAAATAGTTAATGGCAAAATAATTAAAGCAATGACAGTAATGTATATGTACCTGTCCTCTTTCTACAGAACCGTACGCTCGTGTTCTTCGTGTATTCAAGTGCGTGTTTGTCTCCCAATGTGTGGATGGCACGTGCGCTTCATGTCTAACGCTGCTAAGTCGTGGTGTCTCCAATGACGTCAGCAACATGGCTTCTTGGCACTTTAATTGATACTGTTGATTGAGGTGTGTTTGGTTGAAGACTGGGGCTCCTCGTTTACTCTGTGATAGATTTGTACCATGCCTGGCCTGTAGGGCTGGCTGAGGGGGTAACTTTCGACATATTTGTCAACCATAGGTCCGATGGGAATCCGTCTGAAATAGGATGGATGATTGCGATGGTTGATGGTCTTCGTCCGTGTCATGTATTTCGTAGGAGGGGGTAGACTTCCCCATCCCTCTTCAAGCTAAAGCTGTGCCAGGCGTCTACTGCAGAACATGCTTAAGCCGGTCTCCTCCAGTCCATTCCTAGCTTCACGTGCGCCCCCCCACCCTGATAACCCTTTATCGAGACAGGGTATGCTTGCAGCCTTTGAAGAAAATAAAATCAGAACATTGGATGCAATTTTTTTAAATCCATCACTGAGTGACTGTGTATAGCGAGGGAGCCCAAACCAACCCAAGGGTAGGGGTACAGGGGAGGTCTCCCCTGAAAATCGTTTTAAAATAATGGGATAAAATGGTGCATTTTAAAGCACATTTTGACAAGAATATTGTCTACAAAATAACTGGTGTAGAGAGCATTCTAATGGGCAGTTCATTAATTCACGCACAGTACCTTAGAAGCATTCTACCCTTGCAACAGCAAAGCATTCACGAGGTTTGCCTATAATAAGCCTCGATGCCATCATAAATACTATGCCAGGAGAAATACTGACCCTCTGGAATATTGTGACAGGAAAATACTGACCAAGGTTACTGTATCATGGTACCTCAATATATGCAAGTATATTGCACTTGTATGGCCACTTTAGATGACAACCTTTCATATATATATACCTGTTTCTGTACCCCAATTGAAAATGGGTACTCCTTTTATCGACCTCTGAAAGATGAAAGGCTGTCCTTATGAGATTCGAACCTGGTGACTGGTTGATTTCAAAAGGCAAGATAGAGAAGGTTTGATTCCGCGTGCACCCTTATCATTTCATTTAAGGCACTCCTGTGGGTGCTGCCCAGCCTGATTCTGAATGCCTACGGTAAGTTTAAAAAAACAAAAGAAGGTTTTGTAAGTGTGCATGTTGTGAGAGCGAGTGTTTGAGTGTGCATGCATACATGAGCATGATTTTGTGTACTGATTCCAGGAGTTTGCAACCTCTGGCTCTTCAGATGTTTTAGACTACACACCCCATCAGCCCTAACCAGAAGAGTCAATGTTTGATGATCATGGGAGCAGCACTAGCAGCCCAAAACGAGGGCCCCAGCATATGAAAATCCGCATGGGATTGCAGAAAACACCAGCGAACAATCTGTTTGAAAGCCATTCAATGTTGTGATATAAATTCAATTGGTTGACAAAGCCAGCCGATCGAAAGGTTTCAGCAGTGGACGAGTAACCCACTGAGCTATGCTACATCACCTGCCTTAGGGAAGACCCACCTGCCAAGCATTAGGAAAGTACCATGAAAGTAGGCTTAAACAGAGCAATCGACAGCCTTCTGAGAGGTGATGGAAAGCAGGCTCCTTTCCCCTATCCAAGGGTGTACACCCAGCGGTTCTCCAGATATTTTGGACTACAACTCCCATGATCCCTCACTATTCATCAGGCGGGGCAGCACTCAGAGAAGTGCTTTAAATTAGATGGCAATGGTGCAATCACAATCATATCTGCTGTCTGGTAGGGCATGGGCACAGCAAGCACCAGCAGATCCACATGTAGCAGTAAGACCAGGAGAGATGCAGATTCAGCACGTGGGCGTGGGATATCAGCCTGGTTGCCAAGAAGCCACAGTGCAAATGGATCTGACCTTCTACTTCCGGGAACATTTACAGTACCGCGTAGGGTTCACTTCAGTACTGTCTTGAGAAATCTATGATGGATGGCAACACTAAATGAGAGGAAGTTGTCCCAGGGGTGTTACTAGGTCTGGAAAAGATCAGGGGCTAAGCTAATGTCGGGACTGGCGGGACACGGGGCTAGCTATAGCCTTTTGGTTGTAGTCCTTGAGTTTCTATCCGGAGCTACAACCAAAAGACCCGGGGCTATAGCCCCCTCAGACACCCCCTAGCAACGCCTCTGAGTTGTCCCATGGGCCCATGAGGAACGGTTTTCCGAAGGATAAGGGGACCCATGGATCTCTGACCACGGTTGTCCGTGGAACACAGAATCCCAATGTAGAAAGATGGTTTATTGAGAGATGGAAGTCTGCGTGAGTTGTTTGCAGGTATCAAGCAGCCAAAGTCTTATCCAGTTGGGAGGGGCATGGGAGCCTGGTGCTGGCAGGCAGCAGAGACTGCCACAATCCAGACAGAAAATTCAAAATGGCGGCCAAAAGTGAAATAGCTTCTGCTGGCAGAGAAATAGCACAGTCCACCAACGACTAGTTTCTATGCTCAGCTCCCAATCACGACGCACACTATGCACACTTGAGAGTGCTGGAGCAATAAGGTGTCCAGAGGCCCATGCCGCACAGGGATAAAAAGGGGCAAGAGGAAGGGGGGAGGGGTGGGAGGCAGGGGTACGGAGAATGCAGAGGGGACTGGTGTGTGGTGGTGTGGTGTGGCAAGTAGAAAAGGCAGCGAGAGAGGTGGGAGCAGGTTAAGGAGGGGAAAAGGATAGAGGAGGAGACAGAGAGAAGATCAAGGGAGAAGGTGAGGTGATAAATCCAGAGGTGAAGTGAAAGGGGGAGGAGAGGCGAGAAAGTTAAGGCAGAAGTGGGGGAAGCAAAAGGAGATCCCAGATGGAGGAAGAGTCAAGGGCAGAGGCGAGGGTGAGTGAAAACCAAAGGAAGGGGAAGAAGGAGTGTCAGGGTTAGAGGAGAGAGAGAACAAAAAACATTTTCCTATTTTCTTTTCATACCATGCTTCATGCCAGCGACCATCCTCTAAGCACAGCACCGAGATTCGAACCACTGACGTTCTGTGTTGCGTTGTCTTCCTTCCAAGACAAATGCCTTGCCCTTGTGCTATCCTCCCGGAAAAAGTAGGAGACGGAGCCCAGAGCATGACTGAGTTTCGAGGAGGGAAGGAAGAGAGTGAAGAAGGAATGTCCTCCTAATGAAAGGGAGGGGCAAAGACCAGGGATGTTCTAACTAGCCCAGAGAGGGGGGGGCTAGGGCATAATAACCCAGTGCATGTGTTAGAGTGTGATGCCTGATCCACAACCAGGAGACCCACGGCACCAGGGGTGGTGGTACCAGATGTTATAGAAATCGAGGTGGACCATTCCGACATCTTTATGAAAGACGAGAAAGATTCTACACAAGGGCAGCGAGGAAGGATGTGAGGACCACAGTCTCAGGAGTAGCCTGGCCAGTCCCTTCCTTTCACCACAGTGACACTTAATCCCATGTTTTCTGTTGCCTGTTTCTGTTGATGTTACCATAAAAACTTTAACTTTAGGACTTGACTTCAATTGTTGGTTGATCTCCCTGCTGGGACACCAACAGAACTGGGCATGTGCTCCCACAGTGAAGATCCTGGAAGTTATTCAGTACAAGAAATTTACCAGGGGACCTGAAATTGATTCAGTTGTCAAAAGAGTTTTTTATACCTCGAGACTCCTGAGACAAATGTTCCATTTACTCGGCTTGCCTAGTAGAGTCCAAAACAATATGGCCATGGTGCTATCCATTCTGGACTACTCCAATAGTGCCTACCATGGTTTGACCAAATACCTAATGTATCCCCTATAGAAACTTTAGAATGCTGCTGCCCGCTTATTACTCCAGCTGCCTAGGATTGACCTGAACACTGTCACAGATGGCCTTACAAATTCCCAGACTCCAAAGTGTGGTTCAAGGGTTGTCCCTTTCTTCACATGGTCTCTCCCAGTCCTTTCCTACGCTCTACCGTCCGCCCCCCAGCTAATCTCTAAGTCCACCTCCTGTCCTCCTAGCCTCACCCAAACACCACTCACTTTGTTGTTTTGGAGTGGTCTTTACCCCCCTCTATTCCTGTTTCTATCCTTCCTCCTCTCCTCCATATGGCTGTACCTGAGCTGACCCTAAAGGCCACTCAACGGCTGTTCTTTCCCCTGGGAGGATTTCTCGCCTTTGCAAATCTTTATAAGCCCCTTTAAGACCCACACCCTTTTCTTGCTCAGCATGCGAATCCGGGATAATGAGGTGTTCTCTCTACGCTGTCTTCTGTAGCCCCTATTTTCTGGCTCAGGGGCAAGAGGCGGTCCCCATGGGAATGATTGGAGCATTGGGGCATGTTTAGTAACCACAAGACTATCATACTATACTATGCTGATGATACCTAATAAGGGTGGAACCAGGCATGTAGTTGTCTGTCAGTATTGAGAAATATATAGATCGGGTTGATTAAGCTATGTTCAAAAAAGAACTGCCCTGTAAGACAAAGGCAGTTTTATGGAACAAAAGGCTTGCATTTGCGCTCATTTGCATACCCACAGTGCATTGCTGATGTGGCACTGAACTGGAGTGAACTTTCAGCGATGGTTACTAGCTGGCGCTGTGAAATGTGTGACGTGGCTCAAATGGAATCTTCCACTTTCACATTTCAGTTGAAAGGATTTTTCCAAGCCTTTTTAAACCCACCATAACTTTACTGGTGTTTTTTAAATGTGCCCAAACGCTCCAACCACAAGACTCTTCAGACATTATTACACTGATGATCCCTAATATGGGTGAAACCAGGTATTCAGATGTCTGTCAGCCTTGAGAAATGTCTGTGTTGGGGACTCTGATTTGGCACATTCCCACAGAACAGGTTATCATGCCCTGTTCTTTCTTGAAGAGAGTTGCCCTGAACACTTTTTGGCTGATTAAACTATGTATAAGTAGCACTGCCTATTCAAGTAGATTATTCTACATATTTATTGATTACAAGATTGTAAAGAACATATTTTGTTAGATGCCATTGATAGCCATAATGGTTTAAAAAGAAAGCTTGCAAAGTTAACCCTAGCCTGATCCCTGAGGCTCTGCAGAGCTATAAGAATGAACGCCCCATCTTTATTGACTGAATACTTAGGGCCTGATTCATGGAAGTGTTTTATAATGGCGTAATCCCATAGGAAAATGCTCCATGAATGAGACCCTTACTGTCCAGTCTGCAGTATTCAGGAGAGAGGCTCAGGCCATTGTGATATCTTCTCTCTTGGAAGTCTCTTACCCTGAAGTGGTGTTTGGGCTCCCTGAACTCAGTCTGGGTTTTACCCACTAAGGGGACTGGAGATGGAGTGTTTGCAGCCAGTCCATTCCCAGGTCATTGGGTAAGTCATTCATTCATAAGCACGGCCCCTTAGCGGTGCCTGGGAATGGCACAGTACTAGAAAAGATGAAAAGAGCCTTGATCCTTGCCTGCAAAATGTACTGGTGGACAAGACTAAAAACACAGCTAAGTAGATCAGCACAAACAGCTGAATTACTCTGTGCTTCTCTAATGAGTCCATGTGCCATCACAATAAATATAATAGTTTGTGTGATTAGTATTAAAAACAATAACAATAATAATAGTAAAAGTCATAGTAATGTTATAGAACTTTGGATAATATAATTGTTGGAATTGGGGTTTTATGTAATAATGGCAGACCAGAATGCTGCCATTAAAAACATTGTTATTGGCATTTTCCTTTTCTGTCTTTTATTTACACAGTGTGACATTCATGTGTGCCCCCTAACCCTGACGTAGCAGGGAGGTAAAAGGCAGTTCTACCGCTAGTGTTTTGTCTGGCGCCAGTGTTTTTAACACTGGCACTTTAACAGAAGCATGGTTGCCTAATCTCATTATCATTTTTGTTAATGGTGTTGTTGTTCATGTTCATGTGTTAAGTCTCGATGTTTTTAGTTTTTTTTCTTATCTGGTTGTCATTCTTCTTACTGTTCTTGTAGTAGTTAGTTTTGGTTTTGTTGGTCATAATATTGTTCTTGTAGCTCTTTTACTAGTTCTTCTTTTTGTTGCTTTGAGAATTGGTTCTTTCCAATTTTCTTCCTGTTATCTTTCTGCTTTTCTAATTTTTCTTCTTGTTTTTGTAGTTCTTGTTTAGTTTTTGTTTTACGTGTTCTTGGTTTATTTTTGCTGTTGCTGTCATGTTTGTTGTAATCATTCTAGTTCTCTTTGCTGTGATTACTGCTGTGCTTCTAATTCTTTTTTACGTTGCTATTCGTACTATTGTTCTTTTCATTATTCTTAGTTTTCTGTTTTGGGTTGTTCTTGTTGTTAGTCTTTCTGTTATGGTTCTTCTAGTTCTTGCTCTTTTGTTCTTCTTGCTATTATTGGTGGTCTTGTTCTCTTTCATGTTGCTATTCTTACTATTGTTCTTTTTGTTATTCTTAGTTTTCAGTGTGGTGTTGCTCTTGTTGTTAGTCTTGCTGTTATTGTTCTTCTTCTAGTTCTTGCTCTTTTGTTTTTATTGCTACTATTGGTGGTCTTGTTCTCTTTCATGTTGCTATCCTTACTATTGTTCTTTTTGTTATTCTTATTTTTCAGTTTTGTTTTGTTCTTGTCGTTAGTCTTGCTGTTATTGTTCTTTTTCAAGTTCTTGCTCTTTTGTTCTTCTTTCTATTATTGGTGGTCTTGTTCTCTTTCATGTTGCTATTCTTACTATTGTTCTTTTGTTATTCTTAGTTTTCTGTTTTGTGTTGTTCTTGCTGTTAATCTTTCTGTTATTGTTCTTGTTCTAGTTCTTGCTCTTTTGGTCTTCTTTCTATTATTGGTCGTCTTGTTCCCTTTCATGTTGCTATTCTTACTATTGTTCTTTTTGTCATTCTTAGTTTTCTGTTTTGTGTTGCTCTTGTTGTTAGTCTTGCTGTTATTGTTCATCTTCTAGTTCTTGCTCTTTTGTTCTTCTTGCTATTATTGGTGGTCTTGTTCTCTTTCATGTTGCTGTGGTTCTCATTATTAGTGTCCGCTCTTTCAGTTCTTGTTGAAGGTGCTCTGGTTCTTGCTCTTGTTATTGTTGCTGTTGTTGTTATTACTATGTGATTGGTGGTACCAGGTGCCATGCCCAGTGACCACTTAAGTTATTTTACTGTGTTGGTAGTAACTGGAGTTCCAATTGTTTGCATACTGTACTATTTGAAAGTTGGTAACCATGACTCTTTTAAACTTTTTATAATCTATATTTTTGTTGAAAAAGTGCTAGTTAAGCAGATATTATGTGTATGTTTTTCTTTTAAAAAGGTCCTTAGACATTTAGTGAAAATCTTAATTGAAACAGATGTTATGGGTTCAGTGTCGCACAACAAACCCCAGAAATACACCAGTAATGGTAAAAAACGAACCATAGCTCATCCTCTGAGCCAGAACTGGAGAGTTTGTAGTGCTTTGATGTTTTTAACTGCAACCATAATGTCCTTTCACCCAATATTAACTTCCCTGAATTTTAAAGGTTTTTTTAAGATAAGCCAATGAGTCCCTTTCACCAAAGATGTTTTAATCTCTGGAATGTTTGGGTTTGTAAATTATATATGCTAATATACTTCAATGAATTGGAAATCATTCAACTCATTATAGACCATGACATAAAGTTGTTGAAATTCGACACTTGGATCTCTGATTCCACAAATGATATTTTTAGGGAGCATGATCCCATCTGGTGTTAGGCTTCTGTGAGCCAGCCAGTAGGAAAATAGGGGAGGGGGTGTTGCACTTAAATATGTTTATTTTTTTTATTGGTGTTTTTTCTTAGAGAAGAGCAAGTCATTCCAAAGCACAGACAGGAAAACAGATGGGTAATGGGTTTCAGGATTGAATAAGGGTAGAAAGGGGTAACAGGGTTTGCAGTCAAATACATATATGATGGTTCAAGTATGCCAAAGTCCCAGTTAACCAAATAGAATCATAATCCTCATGGTGGGGGCAAATGCTGAACTAGACACTTATTCCTATCTGTGATAAAGACTATTATGAGTCGGAAGGAACACAGTGCAGGTCATGCTTCTAGCCTATAACGCAGAGTGAGGGATGGTCGAACCCAGATGATCAGCTAATTAATTCTTCCTACGTTATCCCTTTCTTAGGGTGATGTGGATAGTGTTTAGTTGTTTCAGTGCCTCAACAATTTATTTATTTTATTGTATTTTAATTTATTGTTAAAGCGGAGGTCTAGCTCGAGAGCAGCAGAGTGCTGTACAGAGTGTGAGGAGCGGGACATTTTTTGGGCCAGCATCTTTAACAGTAGATCAGTACTGTGAGGTCTGTGCGTCAGTATGTGCGTCCATTGGAATTAGTCCTTGGCCAGGTGTTATTTAAAGAGTCATGTTTTGAGAGATTTGTGAAGTTTGAGAATTATGAGGGCAATCCAAACCAACACCGGTATCGAGTTCCAGAGGGTGTGTGCATGACAAGAGAAGGATTATTTGCGGGTCCTCTCTTAGCCAACGAGTTGTGATTCAAGGCGTTTAGCCGATTTGCTGCGCAAGGGTCATGTGACACCAGATATGTGGAGCTTAGCTGCCGGGTATGCTGGTGTGCTACTCATGACTGCTTTGTAGATGATAATGCAGTTTGAAACAGTATCCTGACTTGGAGTAGAAGTACATTTTGTTCACATAGGATAGGGGTAATTCGATCAAATATCTATGCTCCCGTAATAAGACATGCTGCATTATGGTGGACTGCTTTTAGGGGAGCCAAGTGGTAGGTTAGAGCCCGGTCAGGCATGCATTTCCCCCATCGATATGCAAGACCACAAGGGCCTACACTATGGTCCGGAGGTCCTGCGGAGGGATGAAGGGGTTGATTTCTCAAAGGATAGAGGTTCTGAGCCAGGCTATGTGGGCCTTCTTGGCTGTTTGTTTCTGGAAGGACAGGCTGCTTTCAATATTGAAGCCTAAGGATGTTCCTGAGTCTGAGAGTTGTGGATCAAATCCTTCTAGGCACGTATCATTGAGCCATTGTTGTACTAGTTGTTTTTTAGTGGGTGGACCGATGAGGATGAATTCAGTCTTGGATGGGTTTAGTTTGAGGGAGGCAGTTGACATATAGGACTGGCTATGGAATCGTGGAGACCAATGATGTCCTGTGCGATATTTACCCTCATGTACAACTGAGTAATGTTTGCGCATTGGTGGATGGCTATATTGGGATCTTTCGGGAGCATGCCCAGAGGCTCCATGTAAAGGTTAAAAAGGATTGGTGAGAGGATGGGGCCTTGTGGGAGACCTGGAGTCGCAACAACTTCATCTGGACGGCCTGGTTTCTGCCTGAGAGGTAGGAGGTAAACCAATTCAGGACAGTGCCAGAGAATCCCATCCTGTCAGCACGGAGGGAGAGAATGGTGTGGTGGTTGACGGTGTTGAATGCAGCCGAGAGGTCAAGGAGAAGGAGGAGGCATGAGTCGCCCTTATCCATGATTTGGAGAACATCAGCCATCACCTGGATACTGGCTGTCTCGATGCTACACTTTGGGCGGAACCCTGACTGATAGTCATTTAGGAGATGGAGTTGTCACTTTGCACCTGTTTCCTTGATCTACCCTCGTTTTTGAGCGTAATCTGCTGCATGCCCTAGTAATATTAAAAATGTCCAGAGTAACCATTATAACGATGTACTTGTCTGTAACCTGTAATGTATCTGCCTAAGTTAATTTTGTTGTTAAGATGTTGTCTCCCTCTATGGGATGCTTGCTCTCATGTGTGTAACCATTTCCTATATGTAACCACTTCCTTGCAAATATGAGCCCTGATACCCCAGGGCAGGGTGTGCAATACAAATAAACAAATACAAATACAAACCTCGTGATGAAACCCTAAGTCTAGGGTGTTGCCTTTGTTGTGCGTGGGGAGAACACAATTTCCTTAAGGTCCATGCAAGCGGTCTGTGTCAGACTGTGACTCAGGAATGTTAAAATCCCAGAGAAAGACATTATTTGAATGTGCTAATTTTGAGAGTAAGTTGGAGATGTCTGCAATGAAGAAGTCACTCCTGTGAGGTGGTCTGTATATGAGGTTGAAGGTGATGGATTACTTGTGTGATAGAGGGCACCGGCAGGCGAGTGATTCCAGTGAGCTTGTTCTGGGATTGAGGATGATAGAGCATGACCTATCGCTCCTGCAAATGATTGCTACTCCGCCTCCTGCACTTCCTGGGCTGTTGTCATGTTGTATGCAGTAGCCTTGGAGTAGGAGAATGCTGAAAACATGGGCGTAGGATGGGGTAAACCATGTTTCAGTGATGAAAAGGTCATCAAGGTTGGTGTACGAGATGAGGTCAGCGATCTCTGCAGCGTGAGCGACTGCTGTGCGAGCACTGATCGACATGAGAGGGTGTGTGCATGTGCTCTGTGGGTTTTGGATGGAGCAGTGGCAATATTGATGAGGTTCGCTAGGGTAGCTTGCTGGGGCTGCCCAGGGCACTTGGCCATTCAAACCCTAGTGAGAGTGTGTATGGGCTGTGGAGGAAGGAGGCACGTGATGATGTCTTTTGGTGGGTAGTAGTTGTAGTGATTAGTTTGTAGATGAAATGCAAGATAGCGGGTCAGGCCACCAACAGGTGAAGTACTTGTCTTCGTACATCCTTTGCGGAGGACGCAGGCAATGAGGATGTTTAAGGAGGACTGATTAAATAGGTGATGGGTGGAGCAACGCCTACAGTCCTTAAGTAGAGTCTTGGAAGGTGTGAAAACTGGAGGTGGGCGGAGCAACTGAGTGGCAGGGCCTGGTCACGTGACCAGTAGCCTACTCAATGCTTTTTTCCTGGAGCTTGCCTACAGTCCTTAAGTAGAGGTTTTGGAAGGCGTGAAAACTGGAGGTGGGTGGAGCAACTGAGTGGCAGGTCCTGGTCATGTGACCAGCAGCCTCCTCAATGCTACTCAATGCTGCAATCGTGCAATCTGAGGATCTGAGAGTCTGTTCCTAAGATGTCCTCCTACACCTTCTCTGTGAGGATGTAGCTCTGAGGATAAATGTCTCTGATCAAAGCAGTCTCCGTTTTCCTGGTGTTTTACTGTCCAGCAGATCGGGAAAGGGTGTTAATGTCCCTTCCGGTTGAATTCATTACTTGCTCTCAATTCCCCATTATTTTAAGGGATTTCAATATATGGGTGGACATGCAGGGGGCACTATGGCCATGGAGTTCGTGGATCAGTTTCATGCATTTAATCTGATCAGGTTATCCAGGAACCTAATCATACAGGCGGCTGCACTCTTGCCCGCCATTTCTTATTTAAGGATGTCTTTCCTTGAAGCATCAAGCCGTACGTCCGGCAGAAGTGGACACTATGGGGACGCCCATCAGTGGTGGGCACGCACTCCACAGTGTGGTTGTTGCAGGGTGAAAAGTGGCGTCTGAGTCTCCTCTTGGGTTCGGTCAGGTAGGACGCAAGAAGAGGCGGAGAAGAGGTTGAGGCAGAGAGCTGAGCGCAGGGAAATTAATCATCAGGCACCATTTAGATTAGTCAGGAGGCAGGCCACACTATCTACTGAAATCAAACATCAGGCACAGTCAAGATTATTCATCTGTGTGTTTTCCCACAGTTAAGCCTGGTTTACAGTGTGCAATGTTCTTAAAAGTGAGTGTGCTGTGAGTGGTGCATCTCTCAGGATTTTCTTGTGTCTCTTGCTTCAGGTTTCTCAATGAGAATGCCTCTTACAAGGTCAAACCATTTAAAGGAGACAACTACATGTGCAACCACCCAAGTGAAAGAAAGTGAAAATTTGCACAGCATGACCAACATGACTAATGCAGAAGTAACTTTTGAATTTAAGTCAAGTCAAGTCTACACTGCAGCCTAAGATTATGTTTATTTTCATTCAGGGAAGTCATTCTCGCGATTTTAGTTCAACCAGCAATTCCCTTCTGAGTCTATCGCTGCACCTAACTCGAGATTTTAGGTCAGTCAGCAATCCCCTGTCTGAGTCTATCACCACACCTAACTCTAGATTTTAGGTCAGTCAGCAATTCCCTGTCTGAATCTATCGCCGCACCTAACTCAAGATTTTCAGTCAGTCAGCAATCCCCTGTCTGAGTCTATCGCCGCACCTAACTCGAGATTTTAGATCACCCAGCAATCCCCTGTCTGAGTCTATCGCCGCACCTAACTCGAGATTTTAGGTCAATCAGCAATTCCCTGTCTGAGTCTATCGCTGCACCTAACTTGAGATTTTAGGTCAAACAGCAATTCCCTGTCTGAGTCTATAGCTGCGCCTAACTCGAGATTTTAGATCACCCAGCAATCCCCTGTCTGAGTCTATCGCTGCACCTAACTCGAGATTTTAGATCACCCAGCAATCCGCTCTCTGAGTCTATCACCACACCTAACTCAAGATTTTAGGTCAGTCAGCAATCCCCTGTCTGAGTCATCAGTGCACTTAACTCTTCACCTAATTAGCCGGTCAAGTGGCACAGCGAGTAGAGCGCTCGCTTTGACAACCGTGCAGAGCCTGTTAACGCAGGTTCGAATCCCAGCAGGGCCAAACTGTCAAGTTTCCCTGCCGTCCTGGTAATGTAGCAGGGAAGGTGCGAGCAGTTGCGAAATACAAGTGTAGGCACGCCTGTAATCGCATAACTTTCTGCTTACCTGGAATGCAGCCTGGCGCTTGGAAGGTCGCTTGGCAACGCTGGCGTCCTCTACACCGCAGGTTGGCCCGCCCTGCGCTGACGGCAGCACGCAATGCAGTCACATGATTCATCTTTCTTAAACCCTTCCCCCTGAAGTTGCCGGCGCTTCTGAACAACCTTCGGTGGCGTTACGAACCTTGCTGTTTGGTTTTTTGTAACCTTTTCTTCTTGCCTTCCTCGAATTGACCACGGACCGCTATTGGTTTTGCTTATCTGGATTCTGATTCTGCCTTTTTGTCGCCTGCACCCTGCCTGACCACGGACCGCTGCTGTTTTGCCTTTGGATTACGACTCAACTCTTCATTGCCTGCATCCTGCCTGATCACGGACCGCTTTTGGGTTAATCTTTGGACACGTTTAAGTACCTTGCCGCCTGCACGCTGCCTGACCTGGAAAACTCAAAGGATTGTCTTCTGATTTCTTCTTCCTTACCTTGCTCTCCTTGCTTCACGGAACTTTGATCAGTGCCTGGAAAATAGATTGTATTTGGGGACTAAGTACACGGACTAGAGACTTCTGGGTGTACGTTTTGCCATCAAGGAACTTGCCACGCATGTCAGTTGCTCTTGAACTTCGTTTTGGCCGTCGGACAGGAGTCCAATACGGTAAGACTGTTATTCTGCTAATTTGACTCTTTCATGTTTCTGCTCTAGCCAATTCCTAATTCTGGTTCCCCTCTCTGTGAATTCACTTGGCTGCTTATTATTTATTGGTTACCTTGTGTTTCCTGGTTATACGATATTGACTATTGCCTTGTCTTCAGCTGGGGGTGTGTACTTCAACCTACCTTGTGTCCAGTTCCACGACGCCAGTGGTGTGTACTCCTGCCTACCTTGTATCCAGTTCCACGACACCAGTGTCATCGGTCTCCTGTCTTTCCATTAATAGACCATTCTGGTTGTGAATTCTAACAATCAGACAGGTACATTATTTGGAAGACTTCTTCGTCTACACTACGAGGCAACTCGCTCCATATCAAGTATTCAGTGGTTCTGACAGATTCAGAAGCCCTATACATTATGGAAGCGAACGAGACCTTAGCTGCTATATTTCAATTAGTGGCCGATCTACGTAATGACATGACGACTGCTCATTCCGCTACACAACGGCGGATTGATGAGCTACAAGTGGGTCTTCAACCTCCTGGCGTACAGGTACCACCCCCTGACATGGCATCTGGGTCGGGCTTAGGACCGGCAGTATCCGGTACAGGGCCGGTGTACATGACTGCCCAGTTTCCCTTGGCCCGACCAGAACGATTCAATGGGGATCCTAAGACATATCGGACCTTTTTGAATCAATGTAGGCTACATTTTCTTTGTAGGCCTGCTTCCTTCCCGGACTCTACAACAAAGACTGCCTTTTTACTGTCCCATTTAGGAGGTACTGCGGCCGCTTGGGCCAACCCCTTGTTAGAGGATGGCAGCCATTTGCTCTATAATTGCGACGCCTTAATAGAGGCGATGAGCCGGGTGTTTGATACACGTTACGCGACCCAGGCAACTGATTTAGAGTTGCTCAGACTCAAACAAGGGGACCTATCCCTTCTTGCATACTTGGCCAAATTTAACCAGCTTGTGGCAGAGACTGGATGGCCTGAGGACAAAAAGGCTTCATTATTTTACAAAGGTCTATCTGAATCCTTGAAAGACACCTTGGCTACTGTTCCAATACTTCCGAATACCTTTCCTGAACTCCTTGATATAGTCTTACAGATTGATTCCAGACGTGCGTAAAGGAAAGGGGAAAGACGAACAATCCCTCCTACGGCCGTCACTTCTCCCATACAAGCCTCAGGATCTTCTGAACCTATGCAGATAGGTGTTGTACGAGGTCCCCTGTCTGCTGAAACAAGAGAACACAGAAGAAAGAATGGGTTGTGTTTCTATTGCGGGGCCTCAGACCATCTTTTGTGTGCTTGTACTAAGAAACCGGCTAAGAAACAGGGAAACGCCAAGCTCGGCAGTAGAAGGGGTCCAGCTGCCGGGCATTTCCACTATGGGATCCAAGATCTCCGTTCCATATCGTTTGTCTGTTACCCTAGCCTCAGAAAAGATTGGTTTAAGAGAAGTGTTGGTCGTCCTAGACTCAGGAGCCACTGGGAACTACGTGGATGGAACCTATGCTCGAGAGTTAGGATTACCTATTGTACCCAAGTCTTGTCCAGAAACTGTTAATGCGGTTGATGGCTCCTCGCTGGTTTCAGGTCCTGTAACAGAGTGCACTGCCACTTTGGTTATGACGACAGGTTGTGGACATAAGGAGGAGATTACCTTTGATCTCATTGCCGCTCCGCAGTTCAGGTGCATCCTGGGACTACCCTGGTTGCAGTTACACAATCCTGTCGTTGATTGGCAAACAGGGGAGGTGATGTTCCTTTCTGATCATTGTGAAACTAATTGCGTGGAGGACAGCCTGGATTCATCGAATCCCAGTTATGCCTTGCTTGACTCAGCTCCCATTGTGGGGGCGGTTGCCAACGTGGTTTTGCCACATGAATATCAAGGGTACAAGGATGTGTTTGATGTAGGGGGAGCCGATCTACTGCCACCTCATAGAAGCGACGATTGCCCTATAGAATTAGTACCTGGGGCAAAAATACCATTGGGGCGTATCTACTCTTTAACCCCTAAAGAAGATTTAATACTAAAAGAGTACATTGATAAGTCATTAAAAACTGGCTTCATCCGCCCATCAAAATCCCCCGCAGCATCTCCATTGTTCTTTGTTCCCAAGAGAGAGGGGGACCTACGCCCTTGCATTGACTATCGGGCATTGAACGCTGTTACCATCAGGAATCAATATCCACTGCCTCTGATCTCAGTCCTGTTGGACCAACTAGGCACCTCTGTCGTATTCACCAAATTAGATTTGTGGGGGGCGTACAATCTGGTCAGAATACGCAAGGGAGACGAATGGAAGACCGCATTCAAAACGAAATATGGTCTCTTCGAATACTGTGTAATGCCTTTTGGGCTGTGCAATGCACCAGCAACCTTCCAGTATTTCATCAATGAGGTTTTCCACGACATGTTGGACCGGTTCCTAGTGGTCTATCTAGATGACATTCTTATCTACTCTCCTGATCTTGCAACCCATGTTACCCATGTAACAAGTGTATTACAACGCTTGAGGGAAAATCATTTGTATGCCAAGTTGGAAAAATGTACGTTTCACGTTCATGAGGTTGAATTCCTGGGCTATAGGATCACCGATCATGGGGTGCAAATGAGTCCTTCCAAAGTATCTGCAGTATTGCAATGGCCGATCCCTCTGAATTTGAAAGAACTACAATCCTTTTTAGGGTTCTCTAATTTCTACCGGCGTTTTATCAAGGACTTCTCAGCCATCGCCTCCCCCCTTACTGCTTTGACCAGTTCTAAGAGGGCATTTCGGTGGAATGAGGACGCTCAGAATGCTTTTGAGACCCTTAAAATCGCTTTCACTTCTGCCCCGATACTCCAACATCCTGATCCGACGCGGCCATACATTGTGGAGGCGGATGCATCTAATATGGCCCTTGGGGCTATATTATCCCAACAATGCCTGGAGACTAGCAACCTCCACCCTGTTGCTTATCATTCCAGAAAGCTCACATCATACGAAAGAAATTATACGATCACAGAACGTGAGTTATTGGCAGTGAGAGATGCCTTCATGGTATGGAGACATCACCTGCTGGGTACCCCAGAGCCTGTCCAAGTATTCACTGACCACAGGAACCTGCTTGCACTTCAATCCGTCAAATGTACCACAGCACGTCATGCCCGATGGCATGAGTTTTTCTCTATGTTCAACTTTGTGATCACCTATCGCCCCGGGGCTCTCCATTCTAAAGCTGATGCACTCTCTCGTACCCATGGAAATCCCGGACCCAATAGCATGGATGGGGTTCTGCTTTTGCCTAATCAAGTGGTTTGTGGGTGTACTCTCCAACCTTCTCTCAAGGAGACGATACGTGATTGGGTCAGAACGTCTCCCACTGAGATCACCACTCTTGGTTTAGAGGTAGTGCAATCTCTACCCTATAAACAAGGGAAAATCTACCTACCCGATAATTCTACGAGACTTCAAGCAATGCAATGGTGCCACGACTCTTCTGTTGCCGCCCACCCAGGAATCCGGAAGACTCTGGATCTCCTGAAACGTTGGTGTTGGTGGCCCTGCATGGAGAAGGATGTCAAAGACCATTTGGCAACCTGCGCGGTTTGCGCTCAGTGTAAGAATCCGCATGGCAAGCCCGTGGGATTGCTAAGACTCATGCCCGTACCCGAGTTACCCTGGACAATGATTTCTATGGACTTTGTTGTGGAATTACCCCTGGTGGAAGGATATGACACTAGCTGGGTTGTCATAGATTATTTTACGAAAATGGCATTGTTCATTCCTTGTCGGGGTATTCCCACTGCTCCTGTCTTGGCTGGCTTGTTTTTGAATAAGGTGTTCAGATGTTTTGGTCTTCCTCAGATCATTATTACGGACCGTGGTTCGCAGTTTACCTCCCTTTTCTGGCAAGCGCTTACTTCTGCCCTGGGTATAGACACCAGATATTCCAGCGCCTATCACCCACAGACGGATGGGCAGACCGAACGTCTGAACGCCATTATGGAACAATATCTACGTTGTCTCATCAATCAGCGGCAGAACACTTGGGTTTCTCTTTTGGCATTCGCAGAGTATGCGTACAACGATTCGTTGCATACTGCAACTGGTGTTTCCCCGTTCTATGCCATGTATGGCATGAATCCACGTTCCCTTCCAATTCACTTCGACCCACCGCTGGATACTCCTGCGGCGCTTGCTTGTGTGAGAGACTTATTTGGAACACGCAGGGTGGTTAAGCAACACCTGCTTCAAGTCCAAGCGAAGGTGAAGGAGTCTGCGGACGTACATAGATCTCCGGCACCTCTATATGAGAAGGGTATGAAGGTTTGGCTGTCCACACGCAATCTGCGAATACCAGGTCGCAGAGCGTTGCTGCCACGATTTGTGGGGCCATATCGAATTATAGAGGTGATAAATCCGGTGGCTGTACGACTGGAACTCCCGTCAGCCTGGAGGATCCATCCAGTCTTTCATGTTTCGCTAGTGAAACCCTGCCATCCTTCTGCTAGACTTCCATCTCGCCCGCCCCCGATTAGAGTTCGCGGTTCTGATGAATATGAAGTGAGCGCTATTCTGGGGACACGGATACGTAAGGGCAGACGGTTTTATTTGGTGGACTGGAGGGGTTATGGTTCGGAAGATCGTACTTGGGAACCTGCAAGTAACATACATGCCCCTGATCTCCTGTCCCGGTTCTGGTCTGCCCGCAGGGTGAAGGCCTCTTTGAGGGAGGATACTGTCAAGTTTCCCTGCCGTCCTGGTAATGTAGCAGGGAAGGTGCGAGCAGTTGCGAAATACAAGTGTAGGCACGCCCGTAATCGCATAACTTTCTGCTTACCCAGAACGCAGCCTGGCGCTTGGAAGATCGCTTGGCAACGCTGGCGTCCTATACACTGCAGGTTGGCCCGCCCTGCGCTGACGGCAGCACGCAATGCAGTCACATGATTCATCTTTCTTAAACCCTTCCCCCTGAAGTTGCCGGCGCTTCTGAACAACCTTCGGTGGCGTTACGAACCTTGCTGTTTGGTTTTTTGTAACCTTTTCTTCTTGCCTTCCTCGAATTGACCACGGACCGCTATTGGTTTTGCTTATCTGGATTCTGATTCTGCCTTTTTGTCACCTGCACCCTGCCTGACCACGGACCGCTGCTGTTTTGCCTTTGGATTACGACTCAACTCTTCATTGCCTGCCTCCTGCCTGATCACGGACCGCTTTTGGGTTAATCTTTGGACACGATTAAGTACCTTGCCGCCTGCACGCTGCCTGACCTGGAAAACTCAAAGGATTGTCTTCTGATTTCTTCTTCCTTACCTTGCTCTCCTTGCTTCACGGAACTTTGATCAGTGCCTGGAAAATAGATTGTATTTGGGGACTAAGTACACGGACTAGAGACTTCTGGGTGTAAGTTTTGCCATCAAGGAACTTGCCACGCATGTCAGTTGCTCTTGAACTTCGTTTTGGCCGTCGGACAGGAGTCCAATACGGTAAGACTGTTATTCTGCTAATTTGACTCTTTCATGTTTCTGCTCTAGCCAATTCCTAATTCTGGTTCCCCTCTCTGTGAATTCACTTGGCTGCTTATTATTTATTGGTTACCTTGTGTTTCCTGGTTATACGATATTGACTATTGCCTTGTCTTCAGCTCGGGGTGTGTACTTCAACCTACCTTGTGTCCAGTTCCACAACGCCAGTGGTGTGTACTCCTGCCTACCTTGTATCCAGTTCCACGACACCAGTGTCATCGGTCTCCTGTCTTTCCATTAATAGACCATTCTGGGTTGAATTCTAACAATCAGACAGGTACATTATTTGGAAGACTTCTTCGTCTACACTACGAGGCAACTCGCTCCATATGAAGTATTCAGTGGTTCTGACACAAACTCAGCCTTTCATCCTTCCGAGGTCGATAAATGAGCACCACACACCGTGGGTAATAAATAATAAGCAGCGCTCAGATACCTGACGGTTCGAAGCGCTATATAAATGCCTAATTATTATTATTATTCCCCATCGCCAGATTTGAGTTGACTCTCGGAAGTCCTGGCGAGGAGAGCAAGAAGAATGCAGAGGCCAAGGGAGGTGAGAGTTCTGGCGGAAGCTGGGGTATCCCATAACCTTAAATTTTTTTCAGAAATTCCACTATGGAGTTGACACAGAACATAACTACCATTAAAGTAGTCATCAAGCTTTTCAGAAATATGAAACCCGAGGAATTTGGTGAAACTATCAGCAGTTTGGCATTGCAAAAGAGTCCTTCAGCAGCTATTTCGCAAACAGAGACCGTTCTGCCACAGCACACAATGACACCGATCAAAAGGCCCTCACCAGATGTCAGAACATTAACCAAGAACCCCTTGCCACATCCTCTAGCTGAAATATTCTTACCACAGACTCACCTGCTCCACCCGCTCCACACGTGTCAAATTAGCCCAAGAGGGGAAAAGCCAGAGGAGCCAAAAGACTATACAGACTGACAAGTGAACTCCCTCGCCTCCTCAACCACCTACACGTGTAAACTCATCCGTGCCGCCAGACCCTTCCTGTTTAGTGCCAGCTGCCTCACCCTGGCCAATGCCCTTGTCATGTCCAGACTGGACTATTGCAACGCCTTATACTCAGGTGCCATCAAGTCGGTCACTGACAAACTCCAGAGATTACAAAATAACGCTCTTAGAGCAGCTTTGAACATCCCACGCAGAGAACATATCTCCAAACACCGGACAGAAGCCCATTGGCTAAAGATAAAGGACAGAATCTTACTTAAAACTATTTCCCTCACTTCTAAATGCCTCAACAATCAAGCACCCCCCTACCTAGCAGAAAGAATCAACTGGAGACCCTCTAACCGACTGACGAGATCTGCCAACACCTTCCTACTGGAAGTCCCCAGATTCAAACTTACCACAGCGGGCGGTGCAAGCTCCCCAGTTAGAGCTGCACAATCATGGAACACACTCCCATCTGACCTTAGATGCCCTTTACCCTACACAAGATTCAGATCCTACGCTCTCAAATGGCTGCACAACAACGACATGCAACGACCCTCACTCTAGCGGAAACGGTACAACCTGTTAAAATGTTACTCTTATGCGCTTAACCCTTGTTATTTTATATGCATTGTATCACCTACTGTAAGCGACCACTGTTTTTCTGTAATAGCCTGTGTCAGGCATTGTAACTAAGTTTCGAGTCCTCTTGTACTGCTGCGCCCAGATGCCCACGGGCACGGAGCGCATTACCAAATAAATAAACAAACAAACAACAAACAACAAACAAAAATGGTTGCATTACAGCTAACCTCAACCAATTGGATAACCTAAAAGATTGTAGGCAATGGCATGAAACTGTTAAGCAGAGGGTGGATGAGTTACCCCATATAATAGCAGAACAATACTGTCAAACTACCTTAACAGCAATGAGGAGTAGAGATGAGGCAGTAGGTGAAACTGGAAGGGATGGGCAAGGCAAAGGTGCTCTATGAATTCAGGCTTTCTCCTTAGTAACCCAGCCAAGTCTGGTAGGTCTTCCACGTGGTTGTGCACAGCACCTTCCAGACCCAGTTAAAATCACCAGCTTGAAAGAAAAAAATGTACACTTCAACTTACACGCCAAGAAATCTTCATTTAAGGAAAAGTCAAATGGATTGCAAACAAAAAAATATGTGAAATAATTCACGACACGAGAAACATCATCATTACTAATGTAGAGAAGGCTGAAAGGAGCGAGCCAGGAGAAGCTTTGAGAAACAAAGTTCTAGCCTGGCTACGTCACTAAGTCAGGCACGTGTGCATAATATCGTACAACCCGAATACTGTCCTTAGGATCCAGATTGATGAATGGAGTCCCTCTAGAAACAGTGATTGTATTGTCGAAGATTGCAGCAAAAGCAATCTCCCTCAGCTTCTGACTATCTGTGAGAGCTTGACAAATGTGTCATTGGATTCCAATTTGACAATCGTGTTGAACTAAATTCTGTTGGCCAAACTCAGTCAAGGATGGGGTCAATTTTGTAAAAATCTGGGTAACCACGTATTGGGCAATTTATTCCTAAAAGGGTTAGTGAGGAAGACCATCCATCCTAACCAATTTTCCTTTCACATTTAAGCGACCGTGCTCCCCTTGTATTACATATATGCTTTGTAATGTTTTTGTTTTGTTTTTTGGTCCAGAACTGTCACTGCCCTAGTTCTTATTGTAGATTGAGCATAAATACTGTAAGAGAAACAATGATTCTTGTTCCCACAGAGGGCATCCCAGGAAATCAGAAGGAGTTGACAGATTAATGTATTCCACACCCAGCTAAGTGTGAAGGGAAGACGCAAGAAGCGACTAAAGAAAAAACAACTAAAATGCTGCGATGAAATCTTAGCAGGATGACTCACAAAATAATTATTCATAAATCTGTCAAGAGCAGGATGGCGATTACGGATTGCGAACAAGGCCTTGAGCTTGGCATTCGTAGCATGGGAGGTAAACATGGGCTATTTGATTTAATTAAAATAAGGTGATGCACTTGTCTCTCTCGCTCTCTCACCTTCACAAATGTGTCATCATGCAGCCAGTTCATGGATAGTGTGACTGCATTGCACCCGATTAGCACATGTCTTTTTTCACTGCAATAGTAATTTAGGGCCTACCAATTAATTTCCAGATGTGATGAGGTACCACTTTTAGGGGAAGGTCCATGGGTGGGATTTTAGATAACGATTGTTCAATCCCTAGCTGTGCACATATAGGTTCCATACATAGTTTAGTAGAGGGAGCCAATGATTAGGAGTGGTAGGTTTTCATAACCGTGGCATCACAATGACTCATTGATGTTATATAAACTCCTGTTTTCAGTTTAAATGATGGAGAATTCTGGAGTGATAGCTTGGCTTTTAATCTTGATTTTTTTCCCAGTATATTGAAATAAACTGGTTTACCTTGCATTCAGCATACCACACTCTGTGTTGTCTCTTTTTTGACAAATGCTGGTTACAGGGCAATTTGGCCTTTTCTGACCCTCTTATCAATACTCATTCCTTTTCCCCAAGCAGGAGCCACCCCCTCTGAGGCTAGGCAGGTGAGCCCACTCTGCAAGTCCCTCCCTAGGGGTCTGGGTAAGTGGGACCAAACTGGGAGTGACTCCCTCTTAAGGGACAAGGAATCAAATTTTCCTAGGGGAACTCCCTTTGTAAGACACTTTAACTGCATACACACGGGACTGCTCTACATTAAAAACACTGTGTCGTCCTTCTGTTTGGGTGTAGACAATGTTGACTCAAGCAAGCTGTGTAAATGAGAATGAAATACCTCTTTAAAAAAATGTTGGTATGAAAGTGAGATGAGGAGGCCCGAAAAGAGAGAACGGTATGCAGGGGAACACCCTTTGCGTCAGAGTGCATTAGAGAGGTGGAGTCAAGAAGGGTTGCGGAACCCGCAACACTCCAAGAAGTACAGGACAGCCATCAGGGATGCTGATGGTCTGGTAAAACAGCCAACGGGGAAACCATTGTGAGGACGGGCTGGAACACACCATCCAAAGAGGTGGCGTGACCACAGACATATCGTGGTGGGCCAGGCGCCAGCACAACTACGCTGAGACCAGGAACACAGGGAGTGGAGTAAGCTCCCAACTGTCACTGTGCATTGAATGTGGCAAGCGAGAAGGATGCAGAGTGAGTGGTGATTGAGAAATGGGGGAAGAAACTGGAAGCCGAATGAGAAACCCGAGCCAGTGCCGGCTCCTGCAAGCTCAACCCTGACAAGAAAAGGTATCAGGTTATGCTGGAGTGGAGGGAGGCCGCCAGGAGTATACTCGTAATGCAGAGCAGAGATGATAATTGGCATAAGTGTGATCGCGGAAGAGAAACGCAAGATATGGAGATAAACGAATGAAGACGAGTGGGGAGACCACCTCAGGAAGAGTACTAATACATTATGCGAATTAAGAGTGTCAAGTTAAATAAACAAAGACAGAAAGAATACACTAATGAGTTCCCAAGACTGGGTAAATCTCAAAGCCCATAATTATAATTATTAGGTATTTAAAACACACTTAATGCCCGGAGGTTTCTAAGCCCAGACCCTGGGACCGAATCTGTGTTGCTCTTTATCGTCTTCCTCGCCCCTTAGCTATCCTCCCAAGACTCCATAAATCCACTGACCCCTATGATGTACAAGGAAGAGGATTGGAAGCTGGTGTCAAAGACTATAATGATGAGGATCATGTAAGTTGGGGGCCAAAGTATATGAACAGTTGGAAAGAGTTACAAGAACTTGTGAATTAAGCCTGTCAGTCTTATCTAAAGAGATTATCCTAAAGAGACACTTACATTTGGAAAAGTTGCATTAACTGAAGAAACCCAGAGAACAAGCCACAAGACTAAAAGGCTAAGGGGACACCATTCGAACATAGGCGTTATTTTGGCCCATTTTAGTTATTGGTGGTAGGGATAGGTAGATGTAGGTTTGGATTGAGGACATTTTTCATTTATCGGCTTCCTGATGACAGACGAGCCACCTTAAGTTTAGTTGGTTAGGCAGGGAAATACCCAAGACTGATAGGGTGAGACAGGCTTTTCTTTATTTCATAAATAAAAAAAGTTCAAAGGTCCATCTTGTGTCCAACACTTTTTTTCTGGCCCACCACGGTGGCAAGCACTTTTGATTCAGAGAAAGGGCTCCTTGAAGTGTGGGGCCTCAGTCAACCATTTTGCCTCGCTTAGCATGCTGGGTGGCAGGCTGCGAGAGGCCTCAAAGCTCACTCTACCATGCTCAGGTGCTGCGCCAAGTGGCCTGCTGGGAATTCTGCCTGTCATGCGCTAACCTTGGCATTTACCCATTTTACATTTTCTTACAGGACCCCTCCTTGTGCCCTCATGTGTTTCCCCCCCCCACTAAGTTGATTGCCCACTAATTCTAATTCCCCTCCCCTATCTCCTCCTAGACCCCCAACCGCTGGTGGGGTCACACTATGTTGTTTCGGGGCAGGACTCAAGTCGAGAGTACACACGAGGGTATGGAGTCCCCCCTCTTCATTCAAAGGGTGGACACAGTCCCCCCCACCACAGCTAAAATGAGAAACATTGAATGTCCTCTTTGAATTTATGAATGAAAGCCGACCTCAGTCGTCAGGTTTGCAGGCCGGACACTTCACCTCTGCACTTTATAACCTGATGAAAAATAACAAACAACTAAAGGTGAAATGTCCCATTTCGGTACTGCAAGTCCCAGGGAAAACATTTGTATTGGTTCTTGGAGTTTAAAACATACACACCTTTTAAAGTTTTCAAAAACACTATCAGAAGAAAATATGCTCTCTTGGTTTTGTGTGTTTGTTGGTTTTATGAAAGGTAGATGCAATTCCTCCTGTGCAATTTGGGTGGTTAATAAAGCCAATTTCATGAAATGTGCATAGTTCACCGTGATATGCTAACTTCTGGTGACGTCACTTCCCATTGAGTTTGTTGATGACTCCCACACTTTCATTTTTAGGACTTGACCCCTGCTTCTGGGGTAAGGTCAGGCGCCGTAAGAGCATTACGGTGGTATGGGTGCAGTATAAACACTGCATAACATAACATTTAGTAACTCTTTCCAAAAAAATGTTTTTCAACATAAATACATATTGTATAATATATATTGTGAAACACCAACATACTGTTATATTGCTTATTTAGGACTTTTGCAGGCATAAACTAGGAGACCTGGTAGGTTGAGTGCTTTCTATTGCTCGTGCCATCGTGGACAAATTGTGTGACCCTGGGCAAGTGAGACCTTGCTCTATGGCAGTGGTATTCAAACTGTGGGTCGCGACCCCCTAGGGGTCCGCGGGTGCATCCCAGGGGGGCCCTGAGAGCTCACCATGAATAATAAATAAAAAAAAGATTTTTTTTTTTTTTTTTTTTTTTTTTTTTTAGTTTGGAAGAAATGGGCAGGGGTGGCCCGCATGGGCGGGCTGAAGCATGAAACTGTGTCAGGCAACAATGAAAAAGTGGCCCACAGTTGTAAATGGATATTCATTCTTTTAGTCACAGACTGGGCCTCATTACTACTATGGCGGTACAGTAACAACGGTGCCGGTAAGCTACCGGCACCGTTGCTACCGTTCCGCCATAGTAAGAGTTGTGCGCGCGGGTGCTTGACAGCCCCCGCCAGGTCTGACCTCAGCTTGTCGGATGCACCGGCACCGTTATTAACTGTGCCGGTGCATCCGAGCTCCCCATTCCCATTTGAGCCCTATGGGGCTCAAATGGGAATGGGGATCTACCGGTACCGGCACCCGCAAAAGGGCAATTATCATGTCCGCCTAACTCGGCATGACCTGGTAATTGCCCATTCGCGGGTGCCAGACCCGGTTGCAACTCCAGCGGCAGCCGTGCCGGTTTTACCGGCACAGCTACCGCCAGAGTAGTTATGAAGCCCACTATTTCAATAGTACCCAAAGGGGTGCTTTGTGTTAAAATGTAAGTAAATTGTGATATATTCAGCAACAATGGTCAACATTACTAACTGCATAGTTAAGTAACTCATCAAAATGGTCCACATTGGCCAAAATGGTGGCCCATTTTGATTGGCCCAAACTAGCATTTTTCATTTTTGGTACAGGCTTTGCCCTATAGGCCTGTCCGAGCCTGGCGGCTCATCCATAATGGCAAGAGGCGCCCACCCAGTGGCCCCTCACCCATTATGGAGGAGCTAAGGAGCCAGCCCAGTGAAACAGTGAGCACTCCCTCAGCTGCTTTTTCCAGCTAATGGAGTGCTCCTGGGCTGGCTGAACTGTCAAAGGGAAACACTGTTTCCCTTTGACAGTTCAGTTTAGTTCCCCAGCCGCACATGCTCACTGAGCCATGCAAGTGCTGGGGCGTTTTGCTTCGCCAGCATTGCATAGCTCATTGGAAATGCTGGCTGGGGCACTACATGTCTGTATGTCTGAGGGGGAGCGCCTGCGCCTCCTCGCACATACGGACAGAGCAGCTGGAGCAGGCCGTTTCAGCACCCACACGCAGGCCAATGCAGAAGGTACGTTTATGTTCATTGTTTTTATTTAAACATGTGTATGGATGCGTTATGAGTGAGTGTATGGTGATGGATGCTCATGTGAATGATAGAGTGATTGCTGTATGAATGTGCAGCGCCTTGCAAACACACATAATCATGTTCATTGTGTTAGGACCAGTGGGGCCCAGGGGACAGGGATGGTATCTTTTTACCAGACATCTATCATTCAAAACCCTCTGCCTTGTCCACAAGACTTTCTGGGGCCTGGGTCCAAAATACCTTCAGCTATTCCTCCGCAAATACCTCCCCTCTCGAGCTCTTCACTCCTCTACCTCCAACTCCCTCAGGGTCAGTCGTTTATCAAAGAAACGGGCTGGGGGTAGATCTCTGTCTTCGGCTGGGGTCTCCCTCTGGAACAGCGCCCTGCCACTCTAAAACTTGAGGAGAACCATCTTTCTTCCTGCACTTATCAGACCTACCCTGTCTGCTGCCTTAAACCTAGCACTTGCAAATTGCTGGCTGCACTACCACTGTTTGTTGCCTTTATTATTTATTTATTGGTATTTATCTGTTTCTCCTCTGCTTCGCACTTTCCACTTCTACCCCCTTCCATGCACTTTTCCCCTCACACTTGAGCATTCTCAATGTCACTGGGCCTAGTAAGATCGCTGTTTTATTCTCCTCTGTTCCCCTCCCTTGCCTTGTCACGCTCTGAAACACTTGTGTACGAGCGCGATAGAAATAAAATATCAATATAAATATCAATGCCTGCCCCCTGGACTCCCAGCAACAATTGCAAACTGTTTGGCTATTTACCCATTTTTTGTTAAAAGTATGCTCTACAATGCAACATTTTAACCTATTATTTAAAAAAAATTCACAGGGGGAAACCCCCCCGAACCTCCCCTTAATGCCCCTCCACTTAAAAAAGAATCACCAGCCGCCACTGGCCCTCAGACTGTGTTGGGAACGGGATGGGGGAACCGAGGGACTATGGTGGGAGCACAATGGGCGGGAACCATGGGATAGTGATGGGAGCAGAGTGGGGAGAGCCCTGGGTGTGTGATGGGGTGGGGAGAGACCAGCGACTGGGTAGGAGTGGGATGAGGGAGCCCAGCGACTTTGATGGGAGCAGGTGACGGCGCGCAATATATACTGTCCATTTGGCATTTCTGGGGGGTCCCGACCTGCCCAAATTTTGCTCAGGGGGGCCCTGGCCAAAAAAGTTTGAAGACCACTGCTCTATGGAGTCGAGTGGCGAGAAGGAAACATTTTTTCAAAAAAGCCAGCGGGGAAACATGTTGGGGGGCCAGGTTTGACGGTATGATCTGGTGGCGCCCTCTAACGAACTAAACGTCAAATGTGAAACTGACCTAGGAGGAACCAGAGGGTCAGTTTGGGGGCAACCACCTCACCCCGCTCCCCCCACCAAGATCTCGGAACAAGACATTCCATCGAGCCCTGAGGTCTCGTCATCGCTTCGCAAAGGAGAGGGACTGGACGGATTCCGCGAAACACGGTCGGCATCTGTAAATAGCACTGGGAAACGGTCCAAGAGCAGAGGGGGGTATTAATGGGAGGGACCGGCCCTCGCCAGGGAACTAACAATGCACACGGCCCCCTGCGGCTGTCAGCCGACCCACGTGGGCCGGGGATAGAGGAAGCTGTCGAGGGCTTATAACTGGAAGGCGGGCAGAATGCCGCAGGGCTTTTAGCTGGACCGCTTGCAGGCGCTGTACACCGGCACTGCGCGGCGCTAGAGTGAGCGCAGCGCAAGAATGCGCCTGTAGAAAGGAGAGCGCACATTGCGGAGCAATTCTAAACACACCTTTACTGAATTCTGCGTAAAGCCACCGACTCACGTCTCTGAACCGGACTGCCCGACCATTAATTTATCCATTCATCGGCTCCCTCCCCTGGCTATCAGGATAAACTCATTTCTGCAGCTCACTCTGGGCGATTGGAAACGATGATGGCCCTGCCGGACTTGATCCTGATTGGATGGCTCTCCGCGTCGCTGGTCCCCGCAGGCTGGGGTGCGAGCGCCCCCGAGAGGCCTCGGCACCAGGTGCAGCACGGACCCTGCAGCTACACTTTCCTGCTGCCCGAGCTGGAGGAGTGCCGGGCCCCCGCTGCCGCTGCCGGCCTTTCAGCCCCGGACTTCCAGGTCACCAACTCGCTGCAGCGGGACGCCCCGCCGCCGCCTGCAGGGGGCGCCCAGCCCACCTGGCCGAGCCAGCGGCTCCAGCAGCTGGAGGACATCATGGAGAATAACACGCAGTGGCTGCAGAAGGTGAGCCTGCGCCTGCACTGGGGGTGCTACGCTACTCTGCGTTATGCTACGTTAGGTTCTCCTACGTTAAGAACGTTGCAATATCTTACCGTGCTTACAGTCGGTTAAATCCAAGTAGATATATTCTGCCAAAGTATGTTTCCCTGAGTTAGGTTGTCTACTTTGCTTACAATACAGTTTCACGTTGCATAACCAAACCCTAATTTATGATACGTTAAATTGCCCTGTGCCAAACCCAAATTTATGATACGTTAAATTGCACTGTGCAAACCATAATTTATGATATGTTAAATTGCACTGTGCTAAACCTTAATTTAAGATATGTTAAGTTGCACTGTGCCAAACTCTAATTTATGAAACGTTAAATTGCACTGTGCCAAACCCTAATTTATGAAACGTTAAGTTGCCCTGTGCCAAACCCAAATTTATGATAGATTAATTTGCACTGTGCCAAACTCTAATTTATAAAACGTTAAGTTGCACTGTGCCAAACCCTAAATTAGGATACGTTAAATTGCACTGTGCCAAACCCCAATTTATGATACGTTAAGTTGCACTGTGCCAACTCCCGATTTATGATACGTTAAATTGTAATGTGCCAAACCCTAACTCATGATACGTTAAGTTGCACTGTGCCAACCCCCAATTTATAATATGTTAAGTTGCACTGTGGCAATGCCCGATTTATGATGCGTTAAGTTGCACTGTGCCAACCCCCAATTTATAATATGTTAAGTTGCACTGTGGCAATGCCCGATTTATGATACGTTAAATTGCACTATGCTAAACCCTAATTTATGATACGTTAAGTTGCACTGTGCCAAACCCCAATTTATGATACGTTAAGTTGCACTATGCCAAACCCTAATTTATGATACGTTAAGTTGCACTGTGCCAAACCCCAATTTATGATACGTTAAGTTGCACTATGCCAAACCCTAATTTATGATACCTTAAGTTGCACTGTGCTTCGTTGTGTTGACACAGGGTGTATGGTCACATGTTATGCTTTCCCCTGTTGCAGCATGTCATTACTGTCCTCTGTGATGTTACGCTCTGTTATGTTACAGTATACTGTGCTATTTTAAGTGCTATATGCTGCATTGTGGTATGTTATTGTGGTATTGTATGCTATGCTAACTTATGTAGTCCCTTTGAAATACCATTCCATAGTCTGCTAAGTGGTGCTGTATTATGTTATACTATTTCATGTAAAGGGATGGTATGCTATACAGTGCATTATTGAGCCTGGTGTGGTTGCATAGCGCCAAATCCTCCATAGGGTCATTTAGGGCCAAATTGTGCAATTCGCATAAGAAAATCATGCACAAAGGCAGATTTTCAGAGATTCCGAAGCTGCATTCGTGTTCGGCCTGTGTGGCACTATGTAGTGCACACAATGAGAACCGAATTGCTTCTAGGCGCGTGTGTGAATCTATGCAGTGACTCTAATTCCAGTGAAAGTGGACACTTGAAACATTATGCCCTGCAGTGTTCCACACAACTCTACGCTTCTGCACTGCCAGCCTGTGCGCCCACACCCTGTCAACAGAGGGCATTTAAACGCCATGGCCATTCTGCCTGTTGCCATCCTGGGGCCAGATTACAGAAACGTTGCACTGGTGCAAGTGCAAAGTTTGCACGGTATTAGCACTAGTGCAAAGTTTGCCCTATTTTTAAAAACACTGTGCCACATTAAAACACCATTGCACCCTGACAAGTGCAGTTGGGCATATTTATTAAAAGCACCAGGGCAAAAATTGCCCTAGTGCAAAAAAGATGCATTTTCACTACATTTTTGCTCCAGGGCAAAGTTTGCCCTAGTGCTAATACCGTGCAAACTTTGCACTTGCACCGGTGCAACGTTTCAGTAATCTGCACTTTTTAATAATCATTTTTAGAACCTAAATTGTTATCTGTGTTCTTTCCTTCATATCCATCCCTAAATTAGTTTGGGGAACTTATCTTGCACTGATTAGCTGTGTGGGGCCTACATTTAACGTTCTAATTCTTTTACTGTTTGTTTTTACCGTGACTTGCTTTCGTGATGCCTCGCATCCGCGCTGCGCGCAAGGCACACTAGACTACATTACCCAGCATTCATAGGGTATTTAGGACCCGGAGGGCAGGCGCACGCGTGAGTGCAGGGAGTGCCGACGCGCAAGCATGGTTTGTGATGGCTCGTGTCCGAACGCGTTGGGAGCATTTTTTCATGCTCTGATTCTGCTGTAACCACTTTTAGAAAGGTGAGTTGCCTTTTTTTTCGACCTGTGATTATTGTAATCTTGAACTGCTTCTTGAAAAAAAATTGATTTATCACGAAATATGCTGCAACTAGATGAGTTCATGGCTACTGCATTGGAAACCAATTGGCGCGAATGACAGGAATTGGTGGCATGTTACTTAGCCATAGACTTCGACGCCAACGACAGGAATTGGTGGCACGCTAGTTAGCCATGGACTTCGGGGTGAAGAGCAATGCCAGTGGCTAAGATTCAGTCTAAACCTTCCAGCCATCACCTCTTTGTTTTTGCTTTGTCACCCCGAGAGGGACGGGTATGCCCAGCCGTGGGTCCCGTGCCTGCTGGGCCTAGAGACCCAAGCTACTCCTCACTGATGAGGCTCAACAAGGCCGAAACATGTTTGGGGATGCTTGTGGTCTCGTACAGAAGGGATGTGACCTAGCAGCTCGGGATGGACTGCCCCCTTTGAGGTGGGACCAAGCCTGATTTGCATATGGTCTTTTTCTCCTTCTGTAATGGCTTGGCAGGCGAAGAACGATGGTCTGGAAGTTTGCCCAGAGCAATACCAGTGGTTAAGATTCAGTCTAAACCTTCCAGCTATCACCTCTTTGTTTTTTCTTCGGGGTGAATGACAGGAATTCGTGGCACGCTACTTAGCCATGGACTTCGGGGTGAAGGACAGGAATTGGTCATGGATTGGGCAAAACTCTTTAGTTCTTAACAACGAGAAGACTGAGTTGCTGAACATTGGGACTGGTGCACGGCTACAAAAAATGGATCCTCAATACAGTCATTTCCTGATTGCTGGTAATATTATTCCTGTTGCCAAGCATGTTAACACGTTGGGAGTCTACCTAGACTCTCATATAATATCAAACAAGCATGTTGCACATGTGAGCTCATCATGCTCATGTATGAATACATTGCTGTGGTAGATACAACCTCATCCATCTGAGCAGGACAGTGGAGTAGCGGCATCTGCGAAGCATGACTACTAGTTTGCTGGTTGGCACTTCAAAGGCTAACATTAAGAAACTGCAAACGGTACAGAATTGAGAGGTTCGTGCGGTATGTGAGCTCGGGAAATGAGCGCATGTGTCGGAGGATCATCGGAAGCTACACTGGCTCCTTTTGGAGCAAAGAGCACAGCATAAGGCAAACCCCCTTGTTTACAAGTGCTTGTCGGGTGATGCCCCTTTTCATGTCTACTCACGCATTCAAAAGACACCCATAAGACGAAACTTGCGGTCTAATAAGGATGCACTCTTGGTCTGTCCACGCTTCCATCTCAAAAAGCTTGGAGTTACTAGCTTTGAGGTCTGGGCTCCATTGGTGTGGAATGCACTAACCTATACCATCCTTATCTCTTTTCAAGAAAGGACTGAAGACCTTCCTTTTCGTTAAAGGTAAAGATTAGGAAGGCTGCCGTCCTAACAGCTTAGATCCCATGTATGTTTTATGTTCCTGTCGGTCTTGTCAGAGCTCTGAAGCCTACGGCTGAGTGGCGCCATACCAAACATATATGGATAGATAAATAACACGCAACGGTCAATGTGAAAAGTGTTTCAGGCTTGATTGTTACTGAAGTAGAAAGTAGCCAAATGCTGTATTTCAGATTGCAAAGAGATTGCCTGACAAGTGATGTTATCACACATGTATACCAGGCAAGATAGTTTCATGACATCCCAAAATGGATCCATGTCAAATGTGAGACGCTCAGCCAGTCCTGGCTTTTAGGCTGCCGTCACACTGCATCCTAGTGCTTGTAGGCATGTGTATATAGAGGGCACCATGAAACTAGAAATGCAACACCACATAATGAGGGGAGCTAAAAAGTCAGTGTTTGAAAAACCTCTCTATTCCTACAGAGGACGACTTGAGCACTTTGTTTTGTCATACTTTCTGATAAAATGTGTGTAATTGTGCGATCTTTCAACAGGTTAGTCTTTTGTTTTGTAGGGTAGATGCTATGTTTCCCATTCCCACCCCCTCACCACCCTCATATTGGAACAATCAGAAAAGAGCCATAAGGGGGCCCCCTGCATTGTTCCCATACCGCATTGAGTGTATGAGAGACGCTATGCACTCAGACAGCCATGCAGAATGTACCCTCGCACTGAACGTGTGGAAGGATGCTACATGGAAGGATGTCAGCACGCACATAGGGGCGTCATGGAACGTTAAGTGAAATCTGACGAGGGCAGAGTGATGTCATGAAGATATATAAACCTATGCTGAAACGATATGGCAATACTTAAGAGTAACAATGTAAGAGAAGCAAGTACCTGAAGCTAAAGTAATCACTGATCTAAAGAAGATGAAGTAACTCACTGACCAATAACTGTAAATATGCAGTAGCACAAGCTAGAAAAGGCATAGAGAAGCTTTGTATATTATACAAAGGTATATATAACGTGGCTAGGACGGCCATAATGCAAAAATGGATGCTGGATCACGTTGAATTTAACCAAGCTACTTCAGAGACAGGCCGAGGCTGTAGAATCAGGAAACGCAGAAAAACAGCTCTGTGTGCAGAGCCGACGATGAGTCAAAGTTGGCCTCGAGTTAAGGATACTATTTCGAGGGATAAGCAGAGAGCAGAAAGGGAGTACATGGATAGGCTCTAAATGCGGGCCATTCTTCATAGATGAAGGAAGAAGAAAACATCTGTGAGAGCTAAACTGCTGGTCAATGAAAAGTATGCAAAGTTCATGTGAGAAAGAGTGGGCAAGTCTCTAGAGGCCACGATGAGCAACAGCACCCTGAATAATTGAATCAAATAGCAGTAAATAGAAAGTTGAAATGGACAAATTTGTGTTCTCTTCACACGTGACTCAGATGTGGAAAACAAAGGCTATTCATTAGAGCCTTAAGCTACGATAGTGGTAGGCTCCCATTCCCTTAAATGTTCCACTACAGGGAATAGGCAACAAGGTCAACTACAAATGGAAGTCTTTGACTTATGGCCTACCGATGAGACTAATTGGGAAGACGTTGAGTAGTCTGGTGGGATTCAAACACCTAGGTTTCGTTTCACGTACATGCTGTTAAACAGCCAAAAGTCCAAGGTTGGGATAGTATGCCAACCAATCATTTGGGTTGGGGACAACCTAACATACAATGTCACATAGACCAATCCACTGTTGTTTTGTCCGCTTTAATCAGTACTATCCATATTTAGAGGCGTGCCCTACAGATAAGGGGTAGCCAATGATGTACTAATCCTTATATGTTCTATAAGTAGATATGCTCCCTTAACCAATCCCTTTCCTTGATAGGTTTTGTATTTTGCCACATAGAATGATGTCAAAGATGACGCATATTGGGGTATAAGACCTCCATGCAATCAATTTGCAATGCGAGAGTGCATGCAGTGTCCCGTCCAAGTTTAAGAAAAATATTTTCGAAATACAATAGTTTCGAAACAAAAGCATCGAAAAAAAAATTCAAATGCATTTTTTTTAATGTAAATGTATTTTTTAGTTGCGTATAGTAAAATTAGTAGTTTTCCCCCCAAAAAATGGGTTTTGGGGGACACCCCCCAAAAGAAAACAAAAAAAACATGCATTCGAATTTTTTTTCCCATGCTTACGAGTCGAAACTGTTGTATTTCGACACTATGAATGTCGAAACAATAACTATAAACCTGTGCATGCATCAGTCCGATGTCTGTGAGATCTCCCTACCTTATTAAATTGACAATAAAGTAGTGCTTTGCCATATTCTTTGAGTCTGTATGATAATTTGGTTTGAGATCATTACTGTAATAGCACAAATAGATGCTTCAAGGTGGTAGAGCACATTTGGTAGCAGTGCTGATGGTTGCGGTCTAGTCCACCTAGGCCAAGTCCAGTCCCTGGATGCTTGGCTACTCCTGCCATTAGCCAGAAGACCACAGAGCTTCCTGTGGAGATCGGCGCACAGAGTCACATGCAAGAAAATTTGATTGACAGGTCCCCTTTGACGAAATTTCGGTCCGGTCCCCTCAGGTGCCCCGTGGATAGAAGGCGAACTGATCGGTTGAGGGAGAGTCGATGCCGGAGGACTCAAGCTGAGTCACGGATGTAAGTAGAACGAAAGTGGCAAAACTAGGGGGATGGATTGTGTTGTGAATAATAAGTGTAAAAAGTAACGATTTTTTTGGGAGATTATGAATAGAAATAGATACCTCGATTCCTGGTTAAGGGACAGAAGGGTACGCACTAAAATAAAGGGTGTTAAGGATTCCTGAGCCAAGGCCCGCAGTGCAGTGCGTAACAAACTCCAAAATGGGGTGAAACAGAGAAGGGATACATTTACTAAGGTAGTAAAGGAAGGAGGCATATGCGGTAACATTTAAAAAGTGCACATGTGTAGGGATATTAAACTATTAATATAAATCTTTTGTTGTGTCTAGACTAATGAATATAAAACAATAGTACAACATTAAAGAGATTGGTGAAATTTTGGACCACGAGATTGACGTCAATCAGGAAGGGAAAAATCAAAGGAAAGTAATATTTAAATAAAGAAGAGACTCTTAAAATTCTAATAATAAAAGAACGATAGAATAAAATTTGATGGAAAGTATAAACGAAGGAGGAAAAAGAATAGCATTGCATAGATTTTAAAATAAAAAAGTGAGCAGTTAAAAATAAATCCTGATTGGGATTGTAAACAGTGGTTGATGGTGCCTGGGCCAATTGACCGGCATGGTACAGTTAATAAAATAAAGAATCAAATAAAACAACGGTTTCAGTTTTGACGATCAAGACTGATCTGTCATCATTGGGGATAGAACTCTTTTATATTTATGTAGGACATTGCCGAGATATACAGCGAAAATAAGGAAATATCATTCGGAATGAGTTTGAGGCACGACCAATGAGACACTCATGATGTGGCCACAAAAGATGTATTAGGGCACATCAGGACACATCTGCATGTCACATATAAGGGAAAAAAGTTGCAGAAAAGGCTGGCCCTTTTAGAGCTTTGGAAAATGTGTCAGACGGAGAAAGAAGATCCAGCCTATTGGGAGTGGATTCTCAATCAGCATAAAGGGGAGGATAAAACACTTTCGGCTCGTCTTTCCCCGCCCGAAGAGAAGAGTGCAGATACAGAGGAGAAGGGATTTGACCCCTTAAAGGAATTAGAATCAGCAGCGGGGTAAGAGCAGAGAACGCAAAGATATATCAGCACGCAATGAAAGTAAACAGTGTGATGAGAGAAAGGACGGACAATACAGACAAATGCAGATAGAGGAAGAAGCAGGGAAGCAGAAAGAAATAAAAGCTAAAACTAAGGGAATAACAATAGCACAGAATGAATGGAGGACAAATATTGCTTAAGCTAGACGATAAGGGCATTGATGGGGTTCAAGAAAGAGAGGAGAGAGAAGAGCAGGAAAAGAAAGAGAAGGAAGAAGAAAGAGCATACACAGAAGTGAGGGATCAAGAATGCAAGCGTCGGGAAGAACAAAGACGATATGAGGCAAGGAAAGAAAAGGAGAGATTAGAACTTGTGTTCCTATAGCGTGGTCTCCTTAAAGCTGGGACAACCACAGGAACCACTAAACTGTTGAACACATCATACATGCATTTTTATATAGGGGAAAGTAACAAGAATGTTGTCTCTCAACCCCTCTTCCCCCTACCGCGTTTCCTCCCTACACAGATGCAGTGACCAATTCCAAACCAGCTTGTTTTTTCGGTTCCCATTAAGGTCCAGGGGCCCTGAAGAAAGTAACATCCTCCTAGACCTCTGAAACCGGTAGGCCCAGTTTTGTGGTTCCTGCGGTTGTCCCAGCTTTAAGGAGACCACACTACTTTAAGGAGACCACACTATAGGAACACAAGTGTGCAACACACGTTGTACAAAACTCTTGAATTTTGTTGTGCCTTGTTTTTAGTCCCAATTTTTAATACATCTGTATTGAGGTCACTAAACAGGATTATTACAAACAATTATACCTCTCCTGTAGAACCTCCATCACTTTGTTGAGGCACAGTACAAAGCACCTTCAAACATGTTTTTTAACTCGGCTGTTCGGCAGTTTGCTAATTGCCAAAGTTGGTTAGAATAAGCCTCTTTTTCTGTCCTCTAACCCTAGATAAACGGCACACCACCACAACCTAGGGTCTAGTCATTACAGGAGGGCATAGTTAGTATGGTTGGAGGGCAACATAGGCTGTACTCACCGACAATACCAAATGAATATAAATAAAACGCAAGACCTGTATGTCTTTTATGTGAACACTTTAGGATACATCTACAGGTTAGTTACCCACCCTAAGTCCCCAAGTGTGTTTTTGAACCTGTGTAAAATCTGGTGACCTCTGGCCTGCATACATATCTCTCCAGCATGTGCATCAACCAACTGAGGTGCCCTGCAAACTATATTAAAATGATCTTTTTCTGGGAGTTCTTAGTTCGCAGGGGAACTCAAATCCAATTAAAAAGTGGTGTATGTGAGGCTTTAGATTCCATCCTAGCCATTGCCATTGCTCATGGCAGCCTTCCATTCCATCATGTGTGTCTCATCTACACCATTACAGAAGGGGACAACATGCAAATCTTGGACCAGCCACCAATGAAAGCAATTCAGTTAAAACAAGATGATGGAAGGCATTGAATCAATCATAACCACTAGCATTGCTTTAGGCACAGTTCTATACCACATTATGTAATTCATTCCAGTCTAGAACCCCGCAAGGCCAAACTGGACTGGTCCCCTGGCACAGTATATATAACTATTCCATTACACTGATGGGAAAAGCAAGACTGGTTTGCAAACGGCTTGTCCTCTTCTGTATTGGCACAGACAGGCTGGAATTTTTCTGGTATGGAAGATTGCCCAGAGCAATGGCAGAGGTCGTGATTAATCTGAAACCTTCCACGCACCACTTTTTAGTATTAGTAGATAGCAGAGGGTCATTAAACCAATGGGGGCTAGCTAGTGTTATGCCCACAAAACAAAAGAGGTGGTGTCTGGATGGTTTGGAATTGCATTGCTCTGGGCAACCCTCCAGGACACTGTTATTCGCCTGCCAAGCCATTACAGAAAGGGAAAGACCATATTAAAAGCAGGCTTGTTCCCACCCCAAAAATGGCAATCCAGCCCAAACTGCTTGATCACATCCCTTCTAGACGAGACCACATTCATCCCCAGACATGTTTCGGACTCATTGGGCTTCATCAGTGAGGACTAGCTTGGGTCTCTAGGCCCAGCAGGCACGGGACCCACGTCTGGGCATACCCGTACCACTCGAGGTGACAATAGCAAAACAAAAGAGGTGATGGCTGGAAGGTTTGGAATTAATCCAAACCTCCGCCATTGCTCTGGGCAACCCTCCAGACCATCGTTCTTCACCTGACAAGCCATTACAGAAGGGGAAAGACCATATGCAAATCAGGCTTGTTCCCTCCCCAACACACCAGTGTTATGTCCACATCCATTTTCCTATGGTTTCATTTCCTGTGATGTCACTGTCGATCATGTCACTTCTCGTGACATCACCTGTATGATAGGTTGCTCCTCAAGGGATGCCCCTCGATAAATTAAAGTCATCCCACCTGTCCTGAATAGTAGGTACTGCCCTGGGGGTCCATTAACCGCCTTGCAGTGGCCCACTCACTATGGCGCATAGATCAGTGAGGATCCTGGGTGTAGGTCTGTGGGGGGACTTCATGTTACACCTACGCATCCCTCACTACTGATAAAAGCCCCTCACCGCCTGATCCACTCCTTCGCGCTCAGACGCACTGCAGTGAGTTCTGTGTTTAAGCTCAGCTAATAACCCACAGACAGTACCTCGGTAAAGGTTTCATCTACTGTAACCTTTTAATTCCATCCGGGAATGAATTCAGTTAAGATTTACTTGCTACGTGTTGATATATTTTGTTGTATTGGACCAGCAAGATGAGGACAGAGCTGGGGTGCACTCCAAGAAGAAAATGGAAGATATCCCCCCTGTGACTTTCATGCATTGAGTCTCTGATTGCTGGTCATCTTTGAGAGATGTGTGCCTTAGCTGAGCGCCCCGAGGCCCATGGGCGCTTGGCGCTATATAAGAATTCCATACATAGATAGATAGATAGATAGATAGATAGATAGATAGAGATAGAGAGAGAGAGAAAGAGAGAGGGAGGGAGAGAGAGAGAGAATAAGGGGGGAGATGGATGGATGGAGATAGATAGATAGATAGATAGATAGATAGATAGATAGATAGATAGATAGATAGATAGTAAAGTATGGCATGGCTCTGCCTATATATTAGAACATTTTTAAGCTAAAGGAGACTGCTTCTTTGTCAGGGTTGTCTCCCTGCAGTTCCTCGTTATGCCATAATTCTGGGCCGCCATTGCTTGATTAAGAGCCGTGGGGGGTGTGGGGGGGTGCATATCCGTGGCCCAAACTGGGAATACGGGCTAGGAAAATGCTACATTTATTTTTGTATGGGAGGACGTTTTGCATGTTATTTTATCACACGTTTAACACGTTTTTGCATGTGTGTAAACACTGAGGTCCATTTATCAAGAAACAGCTCTCACATGAAGACCTGTCGTGACCCCAGATCTCGGCCCATGTGGGTGGGTGCCTGGCTGCATGTCCCAGCCAGGATCACTATAGTTGTTTCAGATTCCAGGTTCGACTATTCCCTGCAGAAAGGTGGGTTCATCAGGTGAGACGTGACCACAGCTCTTACTAATGCAAAACTGGACATTGATGGCTGGAAGGTTTGGAATTAATCATAACCACTGACAACGCTCTGGGCAGATCTTCCTACCACCTCTTTCTAGCCTGCCATGCTATTAGAGGAGAAAGTCCATCGGCACGGGCTTGATCTCACATTAAAAGGGAAGTCTGGCCCAAACTACTAGGTCACATCCCTCCTGCACGAGACCACAAGCAACCCCAGACATGTTGCAGCCTCTTTTTGTCATCAGTGGGGTGCATATTAGGTGTCTCGGCCAAGCAACTTTGAGACCTACGTCTGGGCATATCCGTTACACCTAGGGAGAGAGACATGTGCTAAACAGAACTGGGATGGTTGGAAGGCTTTGAATTAACCATAAGCACTGGCATTGCTCTTGAGAAACCCTCCCGGCATCACTTTCTAGCCTGTTATTACACAAGGAAAAAGTCCAATGGAAATCAGGCTTAGTGCCATCCCAAAAGGGACTGAACTGTTAGGTCACATCTCTGCTGCACGACACCACAAGACCACCAACATGTCGTATTGCGGACCACATTTGCAAATAGGACACATCTCACATCACTGTTTAATAATACTGTACATGTGTTACTAAAGTGCTTGCACCACACAGAGAGCGGTACCTTGTTGTCACCCTGTGCTGTGTTTGGCCATTTGGATTGATACTTTTTGAGTATCAAGGCCATACTAGGGTGGTTTACATCCATATTTTGACAGTTGTGCAGTGCACTGCCGGCCTAGAGCAACTCTTTCCCTTCCAGTGTTGAAATGTTGAGATGTTGGACTGCCGGCATAGAGCAATCCTTTCCCTTCCAGTTTTGAGATGTTGAACTGCCGGCCAAGGGCAATCTTTTCTCTCTTTCCCTTCCAGTGTTGAGATGTTGGCATGCTGGCCTAGAGCGGTCCTTTCCCTTCCAGTGTTGAAATGTTGAGATGTTGGACTGCCGGCCTAGAGTATTACTTTCCCTTCCAGTGTTGAAATGTTGAGATGTTGGACTGCCAGCCTAGAGCAATCCTTTCCCTTCCAGTGTTGGGATGTTGGACTGCCAGCCTAGAGCAATCCTTTCCCTTCCAGTGTTGAGATGTTGGACTGCTGGCCAAGGACAATCTTTTCCCTCTTTCGCTTCCAGTGTTGAGATGTTGGCAAGCTGGCCTAGAGTGACCCTTTCCATTCCAGTGTTCAAATGTTGGACCATCGGCCAAGGGCGATGCTTTCCCTTCCAGTGTTGAGATGTTGAAATGTTGGACCGCCGGCCAAGGGTGATCATTTCCGTACCAGTGTTGAGTAGTTGAGATGTTAGACTGCCGGCCTAGAGCAATCCTTTCCCTTCCAGTGTTTAGATGTTGGCCTGCTGGCGTTGAGCAATCCTTTCCCTTCCAGTGTTGAGATATTGGACTGCCGGCCAAGGGCAATCTTTTCCCTCTTTCCCTTCCAGTGTTGAGATGTTGGCAAGCTGGCCTAGAGTGACCCTTTCCATTCCAGTGTTCAAATGTTGGACCGTCGGCCAAGGGCGATGCTTTCCCTTCCAGTGTTGAGATGTTGAAATGTTGGCCCGCCGGCCAAGGGTGATCATTTCCCTTCCAGTGTTGAGTAGTTGAGATGTTGGACTGCCGGCCTAGAGCAATCCTTTCCCTTCCAGTGTTGAGATGTTGGCCTGCTGGCGTTGAGCAATCCTTTCCCTTCCAGTGTTGAGACGTTGAGATATTTGACTGCCGTCATAGAGTGATCCTTTCTCCTCTAGTGTCGAGATGTTTAGATGATGGTGGTGAGTCCAGAATGCTGTGTCACTTCAGCCCTGCATGTCGAGGACAGGTCCCCCATCAGCGGTCAAGCTCCTACATGCGCCACACTTGATATTTTGGGATTGCTTGCCTATCCGCACTTTGTAAGAGCCAAGCTCTCCGAGAGTCCATCATACCCTACTGTTTGATCAGTGTGATCATAGCAGGTCAAGCAAGAGGTCAACCTGTCTGTTGATAGGACGGGACATTTCCATTTTGTGATAGGTATGTGGTGCCTCTGAATGGCATGTACGGATGGGACACAGTTAAACTCATGTCTGTGCCTCGCCGGGGTTTCAAAGGCAACCGCAACATGAGACAGACTCTCTTCCACCCTATTAGAAGTGACCCCGAGATGTGGCTGAGCCAATGCTTCCTGGCCTTTAGAGGTACGCTTAAGATGTGACTAACTGCCTACCTTTGCTGTTGGCTTTTCGAATCTTATAATTTTCCTCAACGCAAACCTTTTTCTCCCTCTTCAGATCACCCCTTCATTTATTTATTTATTTTGCAATTTGTAAAGCGCACCTAACCCAGAGGCATCTAGGCGCATCGTTGCTCCTCCTCTCATCCCAGCAACCTTTCAACTCCCGCACCCTGCCTGTAAGCCACTTGGCGTGTCCCCTATGTGTTGCCTCCCGCTAGGTTTGCACTTTATAAATAACAAACATACACGCCCACATGGAATCAGCCATCCCACCCGCGGCTCATCCTCAGTGAAGCATGGTGGGGGATACGTGAACTATTCAAAATGGTTATCGATTCAATTCTGAATCATTAGTAAAAATACAGGGTCATGCAGATTAAAATGAGCTGTCCCCTCTCAACTTTGGACCCAAACTTCCTTTCTCTCCTTCCCTTGTCCTTTCCAGTGCATCACTCCCATTTCCCCATGGTAGTGTATGGAATATTGACAGCTTCCTGCCCTTCTTCTTACAGATTGTGAAATTCCACCACAAACATACTAGTCATCACAGCTAAACTAGTAGCAGCTTTTGCGATAAATACCAGGGAAGATCAAACTCCTCGGAGGCAGAAAACGTTCCATTAATAAAAGATAGTCAACAAAACCTATCCAATGTTTTGGACTAAAAAGCTCTTCATTTTATGTTCCAAAGTATTAGACTTGCTTTATTTTTTATCTTAATTTATTTTTGTGTTTAATTTCTTTCTCAGGGATTTATTTACGACTCTTGAAACATTCACTGTTGCCTTTCACTCATGCTTGGATTTCTCAACAGAGTCCATCTTGGCTCGCTTTCAAATATCACGTGCCAGCTACTCTCCCGCCCAAGAAAAACCACCCTGGCATCTGCTAGCCCATTGCGCCTTCCGGGAACTCCGTCACCCTCATCTGAGGACGGGAGTTGTCCACAAAAGCAGGGCAACGGTTTAAAGGGCAGAGCTTCTCACCATTCTCTCAACTGCACCCATCACGTCATCGATGAATCTCTTCCAAGACCACAAGATTGGCATTGATTGCCAATCGTGGACTGGTCATGTTTTTTAAAAAATGTGTTTATTGGCATTTCGTAAACAGGAACATTGTGCAAGCAGTAATGGAAGGGTAAAACAGAAGCACCGAGTGCTGTATAATACATAAAACTGCCAATTGTCAATAAAACCTTAATGTAGCGGATAATCCCGAGTCATCAATTAACCAATACTAACTACATAAACAACAATAAATTGAGGGAAGGGTCACCAGTCAGTCCCTGTGGGGGACATGGGGGGTGGTTCAGAAGCATCCACAGGTCCGATGAACCAAGATAGATTGATCATCACAGATAAGTGCTTCAAAGAAATGCCTTCTAAGGCCACCTGTGGAGGAGTTAATGAGGCTCAGGACGTACTTGGGCCTGCGGTGCTGACAGTGTTTTTCTCTTATGGAAGTTTACATTCTTTGCCCACCTAGTTCTCGTTCTTGGGCTCTTGTTGGCAAGCCAAGCGGTGGGTACATCAATGGGCAGCAAAAAGAGGACAGCTAAGAGTGTTGGTACTCTTTGTAGGATTTGACTGGTCAAGAAACACAGAAACATAGCATGCAGTGGCGGATAGGAACCGTGACGCCCTTCCAGGCTAAGCATGTCCTTTCCGCTTGTGGGACAGATGTCACGTGGTTTCCAACACATACTGTCCTTTGTGAGTTGGTAGTGTGTGTGTGTGTGTGAGAACTTTTTCATACCTTTCGGGAGAGTGAGGGGGCAATGTAAGTGGTATTTAGCAATTAAAATGGTTTGGGTCTACTTGACCTAAAACATTTGACCTAATCACATTTGATCAAATTTATTTGACCTTTTTCTTCTGCCTAAAATGCAGGGGCAGACCGCCCACAACCGTTTCCCCACTTCCCCTCAATCTAATCTATATGATATGACATGATAGGTTATTTATAACGCACTTAATACCCAGAGGTTTCTAATCGAGGACTGGGTTTCAAATCTGTGGGTTCCTTGATGACGTCTTGCTCCCAAGGCAAGCACGTTGTCACTGATCTATTCTCCCAAGACCCTTACCCTTACCCACTCCATATATATAGTTAAATATATTTGACGCATATAAAGGTCAAATAAATTCGATCAAATGTTTTAGGTCAAATGTTTTTAGGTCAATTATGCTAATACCCTTAAAATACATGGGGGCCTTTTGTGTGATGTAATGCTGTATTATGTTCGATTTTATTTACTGCATTCTGCTGCCATTTGCCTGCTTTCTTGGCACTCTGGCAGATGTGAAAGGGGGGGGGGGCTGGGTTTGTCTGGTGCGCAAAGACCTCAGATGAGAGATATCTGCACAGCTGTCTAGAAGCACGCATGTTCTTAGTGCCTGGGTACTATGGAAGCGTCTCTTGATGGTTTGCGTCGAGCGCTTGCGGGACTTGTGTCCAGAGTGGAGCCGCATGCGATGGGCCAGTAGCAAAATCAATGAAAACGATCTACACACTCAAACTTCGAAAAGCCGTAAACATGAAGCTAGGAGATACAAATGCACAGGTAACCAGTCAATGTAAAATAGGGCTGGTGCCGCGTGCGCCACTGGCACTCACTAATAGAAAGTTATGACAGACACTTTACATGTAAAGTGTCATGTAACGTGTCAGTCAATGACTTTCTATTAGTGCGTGACAGTGTCATCTAAAGAGCGCCGCGGACTCACACAATGTAAAATGTCATGTGTGAGCTGGCGGCGCCCTTTAGGTGCAGCGCCCCTGCGTGACCGCACCCCTTGAGCCAGGACGCAACCTCAGGCCAGACCCCATAGAAAGCCCGTTTTCGCAGGCATGGGCTGACGCACAACGTACCCAAATATATCATGGGTTATGTGGCGTACCCGCTTCTGGTAGAATTGCAGGGTCTCTACGGGTGCGCTTGCACAGGCAGTGCTCAGGCGTGCCGCGCCTGTGCTGTGGGAATGCACTACTTGTGCACAGTGCAGGGCTGTCACAAGATGTGGTGAGGCCAGGGGCAAAACATTTGGTGAGGCCCCCTTTTGATGTTACGCACTGGGCCCGTGTTAGTACCTTCGCAAACAGGGGACTCGAGAAATCTCCCCTTGAGTTTGTATGGAGGAACCCAAATATGGTTTATTGCTACAACTGCAAATCAACTAGAGCAAAGTTAGATTTCTCTACTGAAGAAAGGTTTTATGCCAGACTAACCTTTGTATTATAGGCATAAACATATACAGGATGGCATGACGGCATGTGGTGCCTGACGCCAGCATTAAGGAGCTCCCGGCCCCTGTGTGCGCATAAAAACACACATCATAGGCAATGACAGATGGATGATGTACAGTGGAGCCTGGTGAAATTCTGAACTGAAGAGGCTTAAATGTTTGTGTCAATTATGCAGGATCGGCAGAGCACAGTGAGGGTGCCCAAACCAAACAAGGGTTATTTGAGGGGGTTTCTCACTCCCAAGAAAATGTTTGAAACATTGGGTTACACTTATGCATTTTACAGCACTTTCTTTGTAAAATTAGGTAGAATCATACAGTTTGCAATTTGTTTTGTATGGAAGCACATGGAAAATCCCAATAGTTGCAAGTCACCAACCGTGCACAGGGACATTATCCAATACATTTCATGCCGCCTTGCGCATAACAAATGCCAGTATAAAGATATATTCATGCTGGTTGTTCCCATGTGGTCCATGCAGGCTGCACCAACATATGCCATCATTACCATGTACGGCGTCCCAGCCAGTAAACATGCCATGCCATAGAAAGTATGTCCAGGCTGACTGTGCACCATAAGTGTTATTACTGCCTTGATTGGCCTAAATTCAACGTGCGCCAATTTAGCCAAGTTGTATGTTTGCTTTAACCTTGATGCACAGTCCTGTGCAACATGGGTAAAGCAAAACAAGCATTGGCAATCCTAACAGTTTTTGATTTCATCTAGGCATGGTAAAGGCACTCATGTATTGCTATTAACTGGCCATTGATGGTAACAGGTGCAAACTGGTTTGAGTACCTGAGCATCTAATAGCAGTGCCTAGCAAATGTCTAATACTTATGCACAAGTTGGCTTTGCCAATGTTTGTTTTTAACAGGACTTCAGTGAAAGACACGTAGGGTGCAACACCACTGAGCAGATCGGGCTCTAGCGCCTTCCCGTTGGGTTTGGTTGACTCGACCTGGCTACTTGGGCGGAGCCAGCCCCTATCTAGGAAGGACTGAAGCCCTCCCACTTTGAGGCAGAAAGCCTCTCTCAAAGTGTTGCCAGCCCGTAGCTCTCGTTATGGAGTGCCAGCAGCATCAAACATGCAGAGCACAAAAGCCTATCCATGCGATATCAACAGACTAACTTTGATAAAGCCAAAGTCTTAACTTCTGGTCTCAGCTTTTAGATGGCCCTCCTCTCAGAGATCAGTATAGCATTATGAAAGTAAAGAGCCTTTGAATTGGGGTGAAAGGTACGACTAGTGGCCAAAGGGAAGGTGAAATTACTATTCAGCTTCCTAGCTGGGCTCAGGGCGTTGGGAGAGAAGTGGGAGCAGGGCTGGTTGAAGATGTGTCAGGGCTGGTGGGAGCCCATTTCTTTGCGATGTTTGTGGGGCACCCCAGGCCTTACAGGTTGGAAAAATAGGCCAAGGCACCCGTGGCGTGCTTAAATCAATAATTAAGTAAAAATAATACAGTGAGATGGTTAGAAGCTGCAGATTATCAGCAGGTATCTGTCATAAGACTGCGAACAAGAGGGCAGCTGCGTGGGGGCCCATTTCTACTGCAAAAGCTGAAAGACCCAGACACCATCCCTCAGTGGGGAGACCAACAGCGCAATGGGTTTATTGGCCCCACATTGGCCCCACTCACTATTCACTTTCAAAACTGTCATCCAGCCCCTGCCGGGCTGACCAACAGAGCCGTGGCCAGATGGTGGAACAAGACACAGATATTAAACGGGGCCTGGGCTTCACTGTTAAAAGGCCCTGAAATTACTAACATAAACCATTTCACTGTTAGCACCTGCATTCATAAACATACATGGAAGGGAAGTGGTGACATGAGACATCTCATTCTCACAGCAGTCCTTAAGGGTGACGTTTCAGAAATGAGGGCGAGAGTTAGCTGCTTGTAACATTGAAGCTTCATCAGAATAGTCTCATTCGATGTAGAAAGATATTAGATGTGCCCACACAAGTAAGTTTGCCCCTCCCCCACAAGTTAGTGTCCCTCCCAACATTTGAAGTGTTAGTCCCACTCCGTCGCCCCCCAAAAATGTAGCCTAGGACCACCTCTGATGCCATGATCACACCCCTTAATTAAGTGGTACGCATGTCTGCTAAAAATAGGGGTGGGGGCTGACGCACACTCACATACAACACTTTCACCCATGCATTCATCCACCAGTCACACAACTCCTTGCATGCACGCATATATAAAACCAAACACAGCATTGACAACAACACAAGCACCAACATACACGCACACAGTCATGCACATATACATACACATTTAATTTAAATACACATATATACTACACATATACACATATAAATTAAAATTAAAAACACTTACCTTACCTCCATGCACCCTTCAAAAACACCCGAGCAGCCACGGGGGACCGGATGGCACTCACTCCGACACGTAGACATGCTGCCTAACAGGAGAGAGCACCTCTCCTATCAGTCAGTGTTGTCACACTGAACAATGTGAACGCACTGACCGGAGAGGAGTCCTCTCTTGCCATTTAGCAGGTCCACCTTTTCAGCTGAGTAACAGGAGGCAGCAGAGCTCACTTCTGAGTCCTGCTGTCGCCCCTTATTTTGCTGCTTGTTGCGGAGCCAAACGGCTTCGCCACAAACGGCAAAATCACTGCAGGGCAGAGAGCAGACAGCACAGTCCCCCATGTGAATAATGGACACGGGTGGACTGTGCTGCCTTCTATGTAGGAGAGGGAGCCGCGAGGCACCCTGCAAGCGCGAGGCTCGGGGCAGTTTGCCCCTCCTGCCCCCCCTCCCCTCGTGACGGCCCTGGCACAGTGAATATATAAGCAAGGGCCCAACAGCCCAAAACAGTCTGGATAATGTAACCAGTGACATGCCTTTCCATAGCCACACTCGGTAAGTAGCTCAGGACCTTCCGTTTTTACGTGTGATAGGACATTCCTTTTCCTTGCGAGAGTGCCCCAGCCAGTGCTTCTGGGAGCAGCCGACGCTCTGAGAGGTAAGTAGCTCTGAACCTTCCCTTTCCCTGTGAGAGCGCCCCAGCCAGTGCTTCTGGGAGCAGCCGACGCTCTGAGAGGTAAGTAGCTCGGAACCTTCCCTTTCCCTGTGAGAGCGCCCCAGCCAGTGCTTCTGGGAGCAGCCGACGCTCTGAGAGGTAAGTAGCTCGGAACCTAACCTTTCCCTGGGAGAGCGCCCCAGCCAGTGCTTCTGGGAGCAGCCGACGCTCTGAGAGGTAAGTAGCTCGGAACCTTCGCTTTCCCTGGGAGAGTGCCCCAGCCAGTGCTTCTGGGAGCAGCCGACACTCTGAGAGGTAAGTAGCTCGGAACCTTCCTTTCCCTGTGAGAGTACCTCAGGCAGTGCTTCTGGGAGCTGCAGGGGCTCTGGGAGGTAAGTAGCTCAGGACCTTCCCTTTCCTTGTGACAGTGCCTCGCCCAGTGCTTCTGGGAGCTGCAGACGCTCTGGAGCATGGGCGGTAAGTAGCTCTAGACCATAAACTTCCTTCCTGCAGTCGGATGTGTGCCTTTTTTTTGCACCCGCATCGAGAGCCGATCTCGGAGGTAAGTAGCTCAGGACCTTCCCTTTCCCTGTGAGAGTACCTCAGCCAGTGCTTCTGGGAGCAGCCGACACTCTGAGAGGTAAGTAGCTCGGAACCTTCCTTTCCCTGTGAGAGTACCTCAGGCAGTGCTTCTGGGAGCTGCAGGGGCTCTGGGAGGTAAGTAGCTCAGGACCTTCCCCTTCCCTGTGAGAGTACCTCAGGCAGTGCTTCTGGGAGCTGCAGGGGCTCTGGGAGGTAAGTAGCTCAGGACCTTCCCTTTCCCTGTGAGAGTACCTCAGGCAGTGCTTCTGGGAGATGCAGGGGCTCTGGGAAGTAAGTAGCTCAGGACCTTCCCTTTCCCTGTGAGAGTACCTCAAGCAGTGCTTCTGGGAGCTGCAGAGGCTCTGGGAGGTAAGTAGCTCAGGACCTTCCCTTTCCCTGTGAGAGTACCTCAGGCAGTGCTTCTGGGAACTGCAGGGGCTCTGGGAGGTAAGTAGCTCAGGACCTTCCCTTTCCCTGTGAGAATGCCTCGCCCAGTGCTTCTGGGAGCTGCAGAGGCTCTGGGAGGTAAGTAGCTCAGGACCTTCCCTTTTCTTGTGATAGTGCCTCAGCCAGTGCTTCTGGGAGCTGCAGAGGCTCTGGGAGGTAAGTAGCTCAGGACCTTCCCTTTCCTTGTGATAGTGCCTCGGCCAGTGCTTCTGGGAGCTGCCGACGCTCTGGGAGGTAAGTAGCTCGGAACCTTCGCTTTCCCTGTGAGAGCGCCCCAGCCAGTGCTTCTGGGAGCAGCCGACGCTCTGAGAGGTAAGTAGCTCGGAACCTAACCTTTCCCTGGGAGAGCGCCCCAGCCAGTGCTTCTGGGAGCAGCCGACGCTCTGAGAGGTAAGTAGCTCGGAACCTTCGCTTTCCCTGGGAGAGTGCCCCAGCCAGTGCTTCTGGGAGCAGCCGACACTCTGAGAGGTAAGTAGCTCGGAACCTTCCTTTCCCTGTGAGAGTACCTCAGGCAGTGCTTCTGGGAGCTGCAGGGGCTCTGGGAGGTAAGTAGCTCAGGACTTTCCCTTTCCCTGTGAGAGTACCTCAGGCAGTGCTTCTGGGAGCTGCTGGGGCTCTGGGAGGTAAGTAGCTCAGGACCTTCCCTTTCCCTGTGAGAGTACCTCAGGCAGTGCTTCTGGGAGCTGCAGGGGCTCTGGGAGGTAAGTAGCTCAGGACCTTCCCTTTCCCTGTGAGATACCTCAGACAGTGCTTCTGGGAGCTGCAGGGGCTCTGGGAAGTAAGTAGCTCAGGACCTTCCCTTTCCCTGTGAGAGTACATCAGGCAGTGCTTCTGGGAGCTGCAGAGGCTCTGGGAGGTAAGTAGCTCAGGACCTTCCCTTTCCCTGTGAGAGTACCTCAGGCAGTGCTTCTGGGAGCTGCAGGGGCTCTGGGAGGTAAGTAGCTCAGGACCTTCCCTTTCCCTGTGAGAATGCCTCGCCCAGTGCTTCTGGGAGCTGCAGAGGCTCTGGGAGGTAAGTAGCTCAGGACCTTCCCTTTTCTTGTGACAGTACCTCAGCCAGTGCTTCTGGGAGCTGCAGACGCTCTGGGAGGTAAGTAGCTCAGGACCTTCCCTTGTGAGAGTGTCTTGGCCAGTGCTTCTGGGAGCTGCAGACGCTCTTGGAGGTAAGTAGCTCAGGACCTTCCCCATTCCTTGTGGGAGTACCTCAGGCAGTGCTTCTGGGAGCTGCAGACGCTCTGGGAGGTAAGTAGCTCAGGACCTTCCCTTTCCTTGTGACAGTGCCTCGCCCAGTGCTTCTGGGAGCTGCAGACGCTCTGGAGCATGGGCGGTAAGTAGCTCTAGACCATAAACTTCCTTCCTGCAGTCGGATGTGTGCCTTTTTTTTGCACCCGCATCGAGAGCCGATCTCGGAGGTAAGTAGCTCAGGACCTTCCCTTTCCCTGTGAGAGTACCTCAGCCAGTGCTTCTGGGAGCTGCAGAGGCTCTGGGAGGTAAGTAGCTCAGGACCTTCCCTTTTCTTGTGATAGTGCCTCAGCCAGTGCTTCTGGGAGCTGCAGAGGCTCTGGGAGGTAAGTAGCTCAGGACCTTCCCTTTCCTTGTGATAGTGCCTCGGCCAGTGCTTCTGGGAGCTGCCGACGCTCTGGGAGGTAAGTAGCTCGGAACCTTCGCTTTCCCTGTGAGAGTACCTCAGGCAGTGCTTCTGGGAGCTGCAGACGCTCTGGGAGGTAAGTAGCTCAGGACCTTCCCTTTCCTTGTGACAGTGCCTCGCCCAGTGCTTCTGGGAACTGCAGACGCTCTGGAGCATGGGCGGTAAGTAGCTCTGGACCATAAACTTCCTTCCTGCAGTCGGATGTATGCCTTTTTTTGCACCCGCATCGAGAGCCGATCTCGGCGACCCTGCCGCAACACTGTGTGATAAATGCCAATAGGGGTTATTTTGTTCCTGAAGTCTATCAACCAGAGGTCGAAGTGGGCGGGAGCGGTCAGGAGCGGTGTTCCCATACTTTTTATTTTTAAGTTTCACCGTTCCTATCCTTTTATTTTAAAAAGAAACCGTTCTGGAATGGTTTAGTTGTAAAATAAAAGTGTAGGATGAAGTTGAAGCTTGCACTTCAGTGCACTACACTATACAATCTCATAAATAGCAGGTGTGTTTGTTTGGGGGTTTGGATTGTGTGTGGAAGGGGGCACAGGGATGAGGTGTGGGGGGTGTGGGCCAGACCGGTAGGGAACATAGTTCCACTACTTCTTTTCGTACACTTCGACCACTGCTATCAACACATATCTCGTCCTAGATGTGACATTCCAAGGGTGCTCTTTTTGTAATTTGGCCTTTATGAACAGTCCCAGGTTTTCCCTGTCTTTGGCAGATTTGAGAATAGAGTTCAGTCCCGTGTGTGCCCCAGTGCCCTCAGCCCACTCCGACATTGACGCCCCGCGGGTGACCTCGCAGAGACTCCCCGCCCTGTTTGCTCTCCCCCTCGTGAACTTTGCAGTCAACATGGCGGGTGACCATTAAACACGTGAAGCATTTGCGCGGGACATCAGTCTTGGGTGCTGACACCGGCCCTGCTGAAGAAGGCACGTCCTTCAACAAAACAGGCGATAACTGCACAAAAGGAGGCCGAGAGCAGCAATGCGGGGGATCGAGGGGAGTAGATTGATGGCCCTGGGGACTTTCCATGACGCCGTGTCCCCGGACGTCATGTTCCCGATCCTGGGCTCCCCACTTGCAAATGGAAGACCCATTTCTAGAAACACGCGCCCAATGGCCTGTGCCTTTCTGGCAACTTTAGCAGCACAGGCGATTTTGTCGACATATGTGCTATCTTTTTTGTGTGTGTTCTCTATAGAGCTAACATGTGGACTCACAGTGGTTTTCAAGCACTTTGAGGCACTGCAGCTTCCTGCAAAGCAAAACCAGGCCAGTCCAGGCAGCCCCATCTGCAGGGGCTGCGCTGAGCGCCCCTCCTCCTCCCCCCGAGTGGTCCCCCAGTGTAGGTAGGTAGAGCCCGCATTACACCTTCAATGGAAAGTGGAATTCGTGCATGTTTTCTATGCAGTCTGTGCGTGTTTTTAACTGCGGTTAGTTGTCTACAACTTAACATGCCTGCAACATACCTGACTGACCTCCATACTTTTGCTGTTTAGGCAATCTAACCTGTCTGCAACACACCTGGCTTTACCTGCATGCAGCCTTGGGCTGTACTTGTAATGGAACCTGCCTGTAAGAACCCAAATCTGACCTGCAGCTTACTACTGTTTGCATAATTCAACTTGTCCATACCATACCCTACCACGTATCTGCATACCTGATGTAGCCCCCAAACCCGTACTATGAGGCGCGGCTCTGCCAGATTATGACTTCAAGACCACTCGCATGTTGTGACCCTCATGCATGGTCTTGCACTTTGTAGAATGGCACTTTGCACTTACTGTAACTAGCGTCTAGATGCCTGAGGGTTTTGTGTGCTGCTATAAATGTAAAAAATAAATATATACAATGGCCCTCATTACGATACCGGCGCTAAACCATGGCGCTATTAGCACCATGGTTGGTGCCGGTATCGTAACGTGTCCGCCCTGGTGAAATGGGGAAATACCGCCCCATTCCAAGGTTGGCGGGGCGGTATTTCCCCATTTCCCCACGGCCCTTCCCCATTCCCATTTTTGCCCCATAGGGCATAATAGGAAGGGGGAAGGCGCTAATTACGGTACCGCAAACTGCGGTACCGTAATTAGCACCAAGGTCCCTTTGCGGGTCCCTACTTTAACGGCTGGTCTACACCAGCCGTTAAGGTCGGGTCCCGCAAAGGGACCTCGTAATTAGGCGCTAAGTGGTTAACGGCGCCACAGCCTTTTACGGCGCCGTTAACCACTTAGCGCCGGGGTCGTAATGACCCACAATATGTAGTTGGTGGGTGGACGTGTGAAGGACTTGAGAGGTTCTCAAGCAGCCCCCAGCAGTGTGGAGGCTTTCCCCGTTTATTGGGAAAGCGCTGGGTTTGCCAGGGCATCTGACAGATGTGCCAGTACTAAGAGTTGGATTAAATGTAGTTGGTGGGTGGATGTGTGAAGGACTTGAGAGGTTCTCAAGCAGCCCCCAGCAGTGTGGAGGCTTTCCCAGATTAGTTTATAAAACACCATCCCTGTATCGGGAGAGTGCAGGACTGCCAGGCCACCTGACAGATGTGTCGGTGCCAAGGGTTCAACTAAATGTAGTTGGTGTGTGGGTGTGTGATGGACTTGAGAGGTGCTCGGCAGTCCCTAGCAGTGTGGAGGCTTTCGCCAGATTAGTTTATAAGACACCATCCCTGTATCGGGAGAGTGCAGGACTGCCAGGCCACCTGACAGATGTGTCGGTGCCAAGGGTTCAACTAAATGTAGTTGGTGTGTGGGTGTGTGATGGACTTGAGAGGTGCTCGGCAGTCCCTAGCAGTGTGGAGGCTTTCGCCAGATTAGTTTATAAGACACCATCCCTGTATCGGGAGAGTGCAGGACTGCCAGGCCACCTGACAGATGTGTCGGTGCCAAGGGTTCAACTAAATGTAGTTGGTGTGTGGGTGTGTGATGGACTTGAGAGGTGCTCGGCAGTCCCTAGCAGTGTGGAGGCTTTCGCCAGATTAGTTTATAAGACACCATCCCTGTATCGGGAGAGTGCAGGGTTACCAGGCCACATAACAGATGTGTCGGTACCAAGAGTTGGACTATATGTAGTTGGTGGGTGGATGTGTGATGGACTTGAGAGGTGCTCCAGCAGTCCCTAGCAGTGTGGAGGCTTTCCCCGTTTATTGGGAAAGCGCTGGGTTTGCCAGGGCATCTGACAGATGTGTCAGTACTAAGAGTTGAATTAAATGTAGTTGCTGGGTGGATGTGTGATGGACTTGAGAGGTGATCAAGCAGACCCTAGTAGCGTGGAGGCTTTCGCCAGATTAGTTTGTAAGAAACTATCCGTTTACCGGGAGAGCGCGGGTTTGCCAGGGAAGCTGACAGATGTGTCAGTGCCGAGAGTTGTACGTGTATAGAAGAAACACTTTGGGTAAATGCTGGGGCAGGGAAAGAGGAGACACGATTGGCTTACGCCCCACACTAATTGGTTGTATAGGCTACAAAGCACATTCATTTGTGATTAGTTTGTTTTCAAGTATTAGCACAAATAAGGACACCGGAAATTCTGTAAGATTAGTAGCTCCCGAGAACTGTTGAAATTAAACATAACTGCCACAGTATTTTCTTCATTTTACCGCAACATTTTCACATCAATGCTGCCATATCCTGGTGTTGGGTGGTTCCAGTTAGAGGGGGCACGGATGTGTACGAACTAGATATGTTCGATCCCCACTTAACGAACTGCATGTATTACAAATGCAGTCTTTCAAATTCCTTTTAAGGACAAAGATAACCACAGAAAAAAGAGGTATTTTATTTCATGAAACGACAAATAAGGTTGATCCATGAAAGGAGGTAATTAATGTTCTGTTGCAAACACAGGTGTCAATGCTGGGCACTAGGAATTGAACAGACAGCATCTTTGGCCCTCATTACAACACCGGCGGTAACCCATGGCGCTATTAGCACCATGGTTGCTGCCGGTATTGTAACGAGTCCGCCAATGGTAAATGGGGAAATACCGCCCCATTCCAAGGTTGGCGGGGCGGTAATTCCCCATTTACCATTGGCCCTTCCCCATTCCCATTTTTGCCCCATAGGGCTCAATGGGACTGGGGAAGGAGATAATTACGGTACTGCAAATTGCGGTACCGTAATTACCTCGAAAGTCCCTTTGCGGGTCCCTACTTTAACAGCTGGTCCAGACCAGCTGTTAAGGTCAGGAGCCGCAAAGGGACCTCGTAATCAGGCGTTAAGGGTTTAACGGCGCAGACACCTTTTACGGCGCTGTTAAACCCTTAACGCCAGGGGTCGTAATGACCCCCTTTGTGTTGTCTTCAGTCTGTGCCAGTTAAGTAGACATCCATAGGTTGGTGCCATGACAGCCCTTTGCCTGGTTATCATGTGACTCACACTCACTATGCAGACTGGAGTTTACAAATATAAACTCTGCTTTCATTCAGTGTTCCAACAACAACCTCAATCCGCCCCTGCACTCTTTGCTAATCTCAAAATGGATTTGCCCAGCTGTTCTTTTGTCGGGATTGATGTGTGTATTGTGTTATGGACCAATAGAGAAAACATGAAACTGAAGATTGGGTCATTTCCATTCATAGAAGAAACACATAGAAGGACTAAGGACTAAGCATGTAGGTTTCTTCTATAGTTCATCATTCGACCACACTTCCAGGCACTTTGGGATAAGAGTGGGAGAGAGAGGGTTAGGACAGAGAGAGGGGAGAGTTAATAGTGGTGAGGTTGAATGAAAAATGGGTTTTATGTAATTTTGATTTTTTTAGGTCGGCTTACCAAAAAACATTTTTTTTCTGGCCGATTTTAGGCGGCCCCCAAAAATGGAAATAATGCCATTACTTCAGCCCCCTCCTCTCCCAAGACCCACTACCAAAATGCACACACACACAAACATGTACACATAACCCCCCCACACATAAACGTACCCCTTCTCCCTCGTGGCTGCTTCCGGTTCCTGGTGTGCCTGTCCGCCCCTGCGCGCACTCGTGAGCGTTGCAGGGGCTGACAGTTCGATTTAGAAAGACCGCTCTGAGCGGTCACAGAGCAGTCTTTCTAAATCATTTAAATTAGTTTTTTTGAAAAAGGTCTATTGACCTAATATCGAAAGATTAGGTGGCTGACAGTGAAGAAAACGGTTCTAGGTCATAATGTTGCCATAGAAAGGTCACAGACAATCACTCCAAGCTCTCTTCTCGCTCATGGGTTACATCTTCCAAAGTCACATGACTAGACGGTACCTTAAAAGATCCAGTGTGCCCTACATTAAGGTCCCATATGCTGGATGCTCTGCTGGTTGACTTGATTCTCCCGGCTTCCAATTCAATCGCTCCCTTCCCCTCTCCCATTTCCTTCACTCCTGACCTTCTTGTCCCCTGACACAGGGCTCGAAATCTTGGGGTCCTCTAGGATAACGACCAGTGGCGGCTGGTGTGTTTGAAAGCTGGTGGGGCGTAAATTTCCCAGGGCGAATTTAGTAGCGAGCATGCGCAGCGCACGAGCCCAACCCCCCCAAGGGGGGTGCGTCGGGGTTCTCCACCCGCATCATTTTTGGAAAAATGGCCTACAAAATGTGCAATTTACTGTCCAAAAAACCCACTGAAATATGAAAAAAAGCATTCGGTTTTACAAATTAATGGTGGTACACTATTCTTACGTGTGCAAGTGTGATGGTGTATTTTACAGTAGCTTGTATTGAGAATAGCTGGTACTATGGTGTATGCATAAAGAAACACCGGCAGCATCTCGTAATGCTGCCTGTGTTTCCTCGTCCGCCTGCAGGTGGGCGGTGTTATACCCGCCAGGTCAAACCTGGCGGGAACATCACCTCCCGCCTGCAGGAGTCGGGATCAGGCGGTCCGGAAACAACGGTGGCGGCGGGTTTACCGCCACTGTTATTTCCGGACCGCCTGATTTGTAATGAGGCCCAATGTCTCGCTTCTGAAGCTGGTTATATAGAATGTCGACATGGGGCATTATGTCATTGAACAAAAAAAGGAAGAAAAGGAACTCCTTCTCTTTCAGAGTTCGAATGAATCCCTGGGCCTCATGCACAGTAACCCCCTCAAAATCAGTCTGTCTTTCAATAATGAGCTCAAAGCATGTACAGAGTGCTTCCCTGTGCTGATATATGGCTTCCAATACCCGAATATGGTGGCTCCAGCGATTGCGAGATGGTTTTGGAAGTCTTTGATCTGATACCTCATCTAGAACTGCGGTTCTTTTTTGAGAACGAGAACATTTTTCACAGAAGCCATAGATATCACAAAAGAAAACTCAAGCTTCTGAGTTTTTTGTAATAGCCTGTTCAATGATGAGATTAAGCTGGTGTGCATAGCAATGTACATAATGTGCATTTGGATACACTTCAGCTACTTTCTTTTGGACTCCACCAGACACCACCCTCATTACACTCGCACATCATGTTTGCGCAAGTACTTTTTTTTTTGTGGCAATCTTCAGGGAATACTTTGTCCAATTTTTTCCATTATGGCAGTGGCAATGGTCTGCGCACTAGAGTCTTTCAGATGAGAGAATCCATAAAACCTTTCAACAATTCTGTATCGTTCTTCAATGTAGCGATAGACGAGCACAGACTGAGTCTTAGTGGAAACATCAGTTGTATCGTCTGCCTGAATAACCACATAATCTGTGCATTTGAACTGCTCTACAATGATCTCTCTGGTGACCGTGAGCATGCAGTCCAGCAGTTCCTTCTGAATTGTTCTTGAAGTGCCCTTGACTACTGTTGCATTTTTTAAGTGTAGTTCCATTGCACGGTCTATGCTGGATACAAAATCCACCAGGCCTCTAAATACACCAGGATTTAAAGAGTCTTCAGTTTCATCATGGCCACGTAAAGCCAATTCAAACGCACCACAAAAACGCACCCTTAACTTTGACAAGATGTATTGGTTTTTATCCACATCCTCATTATGCCTCATCACGCTCCGGCGATAGGCATCATCCAACTGTGTTGCAATGTTTACACTTCCCAACATACGCAGCTGTAATATAGTCTCAATATGAGATTTGCACGATTCATGTCTCTTGCTTTTTTCTGACAAATGCTTTAAGTCAGTGACTCCTGTTTTTGTCCAGGCCGTTTCATCTCCAAACAGCAGGCAAGGAAAGCAGAACAAAGACCGCTTAGCAATGCTACCAGTGAGCCATGTCTTCTTTTCATATCACACCATGGGAAATGTGCGTGTGTAACCCTTTCCCCTATCTTTTGCGGACTGTTCAATTTTTACATGTGGCCGACCAGGCCCTAGTCTTTTCACCTCCAGTTTTTCACTGTGTGCGAGTCCGGAAAATGGTTTTGAGATTAATTGATCAACTGAATTCATTTTCGGAAACAGTGACACCTGTTAATAAGCAAAATGATTATGTACATGTATATGTATATGGGATCATGTAGTCATTGTTAGGTATGCTCTACAATAACACATAAGTATAATTAGTCGGTACTAGACACAGATAACATCTGCAATTATACACAACTCTGCTGTACTTATCATCGACCAGTACAGTTGAGTATAATTGCCGATGTTATCTATGCATGTGTTAACACACATGCCCCTTAGCAAATGTGACACCAGCCACACAGTACGTATTGCAACTTGTTTGGCAAATGAGTACTTATGGAAGAAAGGAGGCAAGTTTGTTCTGTTAATACTGTTAAAAAAACATTGTTTACAATGTAGGGAGATTTTTCTGACTGTATCACACAACCCCAACCCCTCCCAAGCACTGTGGGAGCAATGGTGAAGATTAGAAAGAAGGTATTCTGATGTTTGAAAGACTGTGGGATTTTACAGCGGTAAAACAAATTACTGTATACCATTCAACTGGAAGATACGAGGACATCATGAGGTAAGTGGGAACCACCACCCAATCCTATCCTTCGAAAAACAGTTTCCAAATGGACAGGTTTTCTTCCGTTGAACCATAAGCAGGCCTTTTTGCATTATATGTATGACTTTCCATTTTCACATGCCACCCTCTCAGCTAGTCATAGATGCCATTCTGTGTCTGTAGTTTGTACTGTACATCACATTTTCCCCCACCTCATTGATCCCCACAAACAAGGGCTTCTTTTAAAAATAAATGTAAACAAGATAGCTGTGTGCCTTCTTTACTACGGATGAACACAAACAGAGTTGGAGTGCCCTGAGCACCAAACCCTACAAAAGACTCATGCTAGCTCACCTCGTTCTGGAGAATGATTACCGCAATGAACTCCTTCGCAGGCTATGGGAAATCCAAAATCCCGGAAGGTGCACTGTGGAGGTTGAAGTCCGATGTTATTAGTTTCGCAATTACCCTGGACTGGTTGGATTTGTTCATGTAAGGTGTTGCTGATGGTCTGTAAAGAGAAAGCGAGAGACTGATCTGAGAAAGGACAACATAGGCTCAGAGCAGTATAAAATGGTTTTCACACATGAAGGAGAGAGAGTTAACTGCTTGTAACATTGAAGCTGCACCAGAATAATCATTAGCACAATGTGTAAAGAAAGTACCAGCAACTACCACCATGTGGCAGTCATCAGTTGTATAACGCTGCAATATATACATTTTTGTAATGTTTTCGTTCTGGGGCTTTAAAAGTGCGTTTTGCGGAGCTCACATTACAAAATTAATTTGCTGCAGCCCTTCAGGCACCTGATTTATAAGCACTCTGCGTGTCCTTCGCTGAAGTCCTGTTAAAAACAGCATTGGCAAAGCCACTGAGATCCTGTTCAAACACAAGCATTGACAAAGCCAACATGTTGGCCTTGTGCATACGGTGTAAGCTTCTGCCAGGCACTGCTATTAGATCACGATGCCCAGGAACTTGCACCATGTTTCTGCTTCTACAACAATGGGTAGTTAATTCTGCTGCAGCTGTGCCTGGCAAGTGCCTTTCCCATGCTTACACAAAAGTCCAAATTGTTGGCATTGCCATTGCTTTCTCCTCATAGCAGGGGGGACGTGCACTCTTGCAGGGATAAAAGGAGAAGGCTTATGAAAGAACCCTTGTGGCATTCTCAAACGACATTGAGGTAGTGGTATAGGGACCAGAGAGGATGGCTAGAGTGTAACTAGGGTTTTTACCCTGTGTTTCATGATAATAGAATGCATTAAAAACAAGTTCGGTTTTTTTTAAAATCAACTGCTGTCTCAAAGATAAATGACTGACTTCAAATGGAAGAATGTCTGTTTTACTCGGTTGGTTTTTGTTTTCAAGAACCGTTTTGTTCCATACCACGTTAAAATAATAAGGAATTCACAAAATGCTCTCGCGTAGCTGCCTTTGACCAGCTGCGCCATCTATTTATTTGATGCTCTGCCTGGAATATGGTAAGGCCATTTTAAGTGCACGTTTTAAACCACATCAGCACTGGATAACAAGGAGTGGATAACAAGGAGTGGTTGTGGTCTGCAGAATGTCCTTTGGGAGATTAGAAATGGGAGAGGTGCATATAGCTGCACGTGGTGTGAAATAATGACGACAGTGAGGTGATTCTTCCATTCAGGATGGGGAAAATAGAGCTACAATTAAACTCTTACGCTCAACGTGTTGCTATTAAGATGTATGTATGTTCAGGTTGGTTTATAATGTGATGCAAACCTATTACTTGCCTGCCATCATTACACCTCTGTCTCCTCACCTTCACCCTGGCCGCTTCACCAGAACCTAAACAGGGGGTTTCGGGGCATGTGTGTGTGTGTGGCTATTTATTCTAACAATTTTCAGCGCTGCTTGCAAGCCTTCTGAAAGCACACTGAGATGGTTAATTATAGTCATGAAGTGCTTTGCAAAAACCTAATCAATTTGCCATGTACACTGAGTATAGATGGTGTAGTAATTCTGATTGGGGGCCATACACAGCAGATGTGTTCTTTCACATAAGGCACTTGTTAACTATGTATTCTGCTGCTCGTCTGGCAAAAGTTCTGTTTTTTCGGAGCAATTCGGGATGTCACTGTCACTGTGTGCATCATGTCCAGGAACTGAGGGATAATTTTCCAGGATCAGAACTAGGAACGCTGTGATTCCCCCGAAAGGTGGAGCCGGTGGCCTGTGGGAAATGATCACCTGACGATCCCTTGTTTTGTGCTAGGTCTGGAAAAGATCCGGGGCTAAGCTGATGTCGGAACTGTTGGGGCTGGGGGCTAGCTAGTCTTTTGGCTGTAGCTGCTGAGATTCTATCCGGGGCTACAACCAAAAGATCAGAGGCTATAGCCCCCTTAGCCCCCCCCCTAGCAACGCCCCTGATGCCCTATAAGTGTGCTGGGTCTGCCTGGGTCGCAACGCAGACAAAGACATAGCTGTCGAGACTGGTGTGAGTCGGGTTGAGCTCTTTCTTGACGGAGCACAGTTTGCCCTTGTGCTGCAATGCCCTGAGCCTAGTACCTCAGCCTCTGTAAAAAGATATGAATGAAAACATGTTATGAGAACTATTGAAACGTGCGCCTCACTTTGTCTCCTTCCACCCCCAATGTTCGTGGCCCGAGATGATAGCGCATGTCTGAAAACACACCCTGACCTTTCCTCAGTGATTCAAGGCAAGAGGTTCTCACGCAACAAACAGCGGTTTTCCTCGGACATTCATACAAAATATAGCACTTGTCTTGTTTCTTCTCTGACTGCGCGGTGGCAGCATAGGCAGCTTTCATTGAGTTTAGAAACCCACTCAAGAGGTTTTCAGGCTCAGCCTGCCAGTAACGCAAAACGGGTGCACATCTACCAACAGCATATTGTGGAAAATGCATTACTCAAAGAAAATCTAAATTTGAGACCAGCCGCGGCCCGCGGCCCGCGACCACTCCCGCATCATGCTAATTGTGCCGTTTTATATTTTCGGCATTTTTTGACAAAAAATGCCGAAAATATAAAACGGCACAAGTCACCAGGGAGAGCCCTGGCAGGGAGAGGGCTGGCACGCTGCTACGCCTGGCCACCAGCTGTGCCGGGCCTCACCCTCTCCCTGCCAGGGCTCTCCCTGCCAGGGCTCTCCCTGGTGACTTGTGCCGTTTTATATTTTCGGCATTTTTTGTCAAAAAATGTCAAAAATATAAAACGGCACAATTAGCATGATGCGGGAGTGGTTGCGGGCCACGGCTGCATTATGGGCAGCAGCAGCACGCCTGCCTGGGCCTTGCGTACCGGTCCGGCGTTGCCCAAGGCCCTTGGGCTACGGCACAGACTGGGGTAAAGAAAGTAGGCCCAGGCGGCCCGCTACCACCAGGGCCCCGGCCCCAAGTTGACGGCAGTCAGCTCGACAGCAACACTGAAAGACGTGTAGGTCCTGGCCTACACGTCGTTCAGTATTGACTGGGGCCGTGGTGGACCACATAGTTTGGGCCCAGGGAGTGTAAGTGTAACACACTTCCCGGGCCATAACTACAGAGAAACAACATGATGGGGGTTCTTACTTACCGCAGTGCCGCTGGGCTGGTGGTCTCAGACTCTCAGCAGCAGCTCAGAGTCAGCACTCATGTCGTTGTTGACTCGTCCACTCGACCACTCCTCAAAGAAAGACAGACGTGTGAAGGCGGCACAGGCGCACGCACACACCCTGCGCCGCCAGTGATCTGCATAGATACAGTAATGTCATGGCTGTTTGCCAGCCAATGACATTACTGTATCCATGGCAGGGGAGGTAATTTAATTTCCTAAGTGCGCTGTTTGCACACATTTTATACTGGCGGGGCCACCCCTGAAGTGCCCCGCCAGGCTTCTAATTAAAGGGGCTACGTAGAGTGCGTGGAGCTACAAGCTCCACGCACTCTACTGTAGAAAAAAGTATACTAAGGCCAAAGTGGGACGCGCCCCGCTGTGAAAGCCGGGCCAGCCTGATACACTATTGTTACCTTGCGACAGCGCCCCGCGCTGTTGGCAAAGGAAATGCAGCATTTTCTAGAAGCTAAAAGAGATTCAATCAGAGAAGTTCTCTGATTGAATCTCTTTTAGCTTCTCTCTTTCTTTTCTTGGGGGCGGGGCCCGGCCGCCCTATGATAGCAGCCGCCACTGATAACGACCTATGACTGCAAGAATTCATCACTGCCTCTGCTGCTCGTATTAACCTCTGCAACCTTCTGGCAATGTGTCCCTTTCTCACTAACACACTAATCGCCCCTCTTTTGATCAGCAAACTTGACTCCTCTTGAAGCCCCCTCCTTGACTTTCCTCTCTACTCCTACCTCTCTCTAGACAAAGTCCTCAACGTTGCTACCCACACTCTTTTCAACGTACTTCTTCCACCTTCTACCTACATACTTCATGCTGGTTGGCTCTCCATGCACCACCGCTCTCTTTCCAAGTTCCTTCTCCGAATCTACAAAACTAGCCACGGTCGTGCTCCTCAGTACCCTTCTGATTGAATCTCAGTTTACTCGCCATCTCGCTCTTTCCCATCCTCCTCACTGTCCCATGCCCACTGTGTCTCCTCTCACTTCCACTCCTTCTCCCTCCTTGTCACGCTCCACTATGACCCACTGCCCATCACAATCAAAGCCACTCCAAATGCGCATCTCTTCACTTACCTGCTTAAGAGGGAACTCCCCCGTCCTCCATACGTGACCCTACCACTCCCTGCAGTGATGGTAAATAGTGCAGTTCTATGCATTTCAATAGTACTCCCCTTCAGTTTGAAGTGCTTGCACCCTTACGTTAATGTGACCTATGCAAGTCACCTACTTTCTTATATATATTCTTTGTTTTGTCCATGATATATGTACCACTTTCTTACCCTCATATATGAAATTGATGTCTGTTCTTCAAATAAATAAATAAATAAAATGCAAAATACAATAATGGAGCAGTATTTATAGAGTCACAATCTACAGGGCCACTTGGTTTGATCCTTAACTAGAAGATCAAGCTGTCTGACACTTAATTTACCGGGCCCGTGGTCTAAATGTAATAGGGTGACCAGATTTTTGAAAAAATGGGACAGGCCATAAAAATAGTACTTAAGTAAACACAAATAAAACTGTAGTCCTACTTCCATGTCGCTGGCCTGTTGCAGGGGAGCTCACAGGCACACTCCTCTCATTGGAGGAGAGCGCCGGGGTGGGGAAGGGGAAGGAAATGGGGCATGAAAAGAATTCATGCCCCCTTTCACGTGCAGGAAAATCTGCGCCAAGTCCAATTTCGGGATTTCGAAATCCGGACCTGACAAAAACCGCGACTGTAGCCACCCACCCTTCCAATCACAGAACGGGGTTTGTAAAACTAAAAAACTCCCGGGGCCTCGGGGCGAAGGGTGATTTCCCGGGACTGTCTGCAGAGCTGAGGGTTGCAGACCCCTGGTCTAATAAGGTATGCAAACAATGCAAAACGTGACGATATGCACCATATATATGAATTAAAGATCACAGGAATATGTCATAGATGCTAACACTGACCTCCACTTCTGGAGACCGGACTTCAGTCATGCAGATTACTGTAGAATGCTGTGTAGTCGCAAGGGAATACTATACAAGCATTTCCTCAGCACTGTTCTCCTAAACAACAAAGTTTAAATGTCTAAATGGAATTTCACAATCTCAGCCAGCATGTGCTTGTTAAAGTCAATCATCTACAACGCTTCTTACCAAACGTCTAATCTGGATTATGCAGATATCTTTTTTTTTATTCTTTATTGAATATAGCTGAATAAATCAACTTTTTCAATATTCAAATAGAATTCATTTACATATTAAATACAACAAAGTCAATTATGCAGATATCTCTTCTATAAACATGCAATCCGTCTCCTTATACTCCAAGAACTCTTGCAGTATGAATTTACCACTCGTAAATCCAAGGCACCTCCACAAGTAACACTTCTTCCCATCCCGCTGAAAAACCTGTGTTGCCCATATATGGGCATAGACGTTTCCCCCATAATTCCAAACACCAGCCTCTAGACCTGTACCTCCAGTTATATTATTGAGGCTCTAGGGGGTCGCCATCTTGAAGGTAACCTACACAGATGCATGGTCCAGTGACATAAAGGGTCACGTGGTCGGAGTGTCATTTATAGGGTTGCATTTTCTAAACCTAATTGATAGAACCACGTGACCTGATTCTGAATCCCAGACTCACATAGTGTGACCCCCCCTAATGATAGTTTCATGTGTCCTAGATCAGAATAACACTGTCACAATAGCTGGTCACTGTGTGTGATTGACAGAGCCACATGGCTGGAGTATATTACAAGGCTTAATGGTCTAAGGGGCCAACAACAGGGTCACATGGTCTGAAAGTAATCCAGAAAGGCCCCTGATCTGCGTGTAACATACACAGTCATACGGACTGGGTGTGATGTACGTGATGACATGCTTTGAGGATAATTTACAGGGTGGCGTCAGCTGAGCCTAGTTTTAAAGTTCAGACTGCTCCAATGTGCAAGGCCAGCTTCGTAGCCTGAGTTTCATTCATGAGGTCCATGGCACACGTGTAATTGACCTGGTAATGTGGTTTGCATGTACATTGGGTGGCATGATGTGAGTGCAGCTGTTGCAGCCTGTTAGATTATAAGCATAACAATGTCCTGTGTGATGGGCTCTGCAGCAGTTACTTCATCTGTCAAAATGTGATTAGATTATTAGATTAAGTTGCTGGTCTGTTCTGAAACTTCCCAATGGCCATCCCCTATTTATACCAGACCTGTTCCCCATAAAACTCTGCCAAAGCCAGAGTGTGGGGAAAAACGTCCTCAGTCGACTTTGGGTCCCAGCGCGTGACTTTCCACTCTTTGGAAGACCCGTGCATGGTTTCCTTGTGCTTTCAATCAGGCTTAAGGGCAGCTTCCAGAGGGCACTCAGCACTGTGCGTGCTCGCCCCCCCAAAACAGGTCATTGCAATGCGCTTTCTGGGGGCTGTGAGCCCACTGAGATGGATCCCTGAGAGGAAATCACTGCTGGGGAGGCCCACCTGTGCTCATTAATGAGCATCTGGCACTAGCCGGGGTCCAGAATCAAGGGCCCAGCAGCATCGCAGGGCAGCTATCAACTAACAGAAAGTTCTCAAACTCCCCTGTTAGCTTTAGCCTGCCTTCAGAAATAAGTGCATTCCCCAGAAATTGGTTTTATTTGTGTTTGTATCGCTGGCTAACGACGGTGTGGTTCCCATTAAAGCGCAGTTATTTCTTGCGGTCCGTCCGCCTTCTCCGCTGCTCGTTACTTAGTTTCATCTGAAGTCATAGGTTGGAAGAATTGGCTTGAGAACATCTGCGTTCACCATATTTGGTGAAAATGCGTTGAGCGGCTTGAAGACTAGAGGAAAAAGGCATTTTACTTTAGGCAGGCTCCGAATGCAGGTTTGCTCTCAGGTGGCAGGAAACTTCCACTGGTCAGAGAGAGCACTTCCAAGCAGAAAACAAGATACCACGTACACAAGTGCTCCTTGAGTGGCGGTGAAATGCTATTGATGTCTGAGGACAATCTCTTACAAAGTGCTATTTTGTTTATTGTTTGCAGACGTTTTCATTATTACAGTTTGAAAAATAAAGCAAGCCTCCTCGCTGCCAGGGCACAGACTTTCACCGAACTGGATCACTGTGCAGCACGTCTCAAAGGCATCCATACTGAAAACCAGACATTTGCTCTTTCCGAAAACGTAATCCAAAAAGTAAAATACAGCCAATCGCTTGCATTCTTCTTGATTTAAAAATATGTTTTCCCAATTTATATACTTGACATCACGGGCCCTCTCAAGTGACACGATACTTTTATTTTGGCTTAATTAGTTGCTATTGTCTTATTTTATTATTCCATTTTGGGGTCCCTCTGAATTACCTCAAAGACTTCAAGAGTCACTTAGTTTCCCTCATTATTAACTCCACATATCCACTGAAGA